>NC_053153.1:2374086-2995753 GCF_016808335.1 Panicum virgatum
CAGAAATGGCGCACCCTTCATGTCCTTGTTATTGCTACACTCGATGAACAAGAGTATGGGAACTGCGTCAGTGCGATGTGAGTCTCTCCGTGTCACCCAGGCGTTGATATGAGAGTACGGGTATCCATTGCGGTTAAGAAAGTAATCATATTTGCCATCTTGGGGTATTTTCCCATTCACCCCACAGATAGAATGAAGCTCATAATCATCACCCTGCAGTTAGTTGAAACATAGGATCAGGAAGGTTAATTCTGACACATAGTAAGCAACAACAGAATGAAAGAAGAGAAGAGGAAACTTGCCTGTCTCCGTGCATGTTCCTGCAAAGCAGCTTCAACCCTTCGGCAAATATATCTCTGATGAGCCTTAAATTTCTTACAGCTGTCTGAGATGCTCTTGGAATCAAGCTTAGACCACTCAAGCTCACTCACAGACCCAATACGTGGATGATTACCCGACACAGACTTAGAGATGGCCTCGACATCGTCAACGGAGAGGGTATTCTTAGCCTTGAGCAATGGCATCACGATCACCTCTACCTCCTGTGGTAACTCTGCTACAAAGCTTACTAGTGCATCAGGGTGAGGGTGGCATGCTCCGGTAGCGGCAGCAAGGTAGGCAGAAGGAGACACAAGGATGGGGGCAGGGAAGGTTTCTCCTACATTCTTGATCATTCCATAAAGGGAGCCAAATTTCAGGAGGTACCACAAAATACCTCTCATTGTTAATGTAGGAAAGGTGCTGACCACGGAGGCGACAAGGCCATTGAGACAACGGGACTCGACAAGGGCAAGGTTCTCCATGAGGACGACGTCCACCTTGAACTCGTGCTGTGTGGGGAACATGGTGTCATACCAGATTGTGTTGAGAAGGATGTTGGAGACAGCATCGAATGGGCCGTAGCAGTGGCCAGCCTTCAGGAGGGGCCGGTGGAGGCGGGAGCGCAGAAGAGTCGTCGGGAGGCGGGAGATTGCCTCGAGGTAGAACCCATGGATCCTATCCAGAAGCAACCTCTTCATGGAGAGCTCATGGTCGATCCCGAGCTCATGGCTAATCTCATCAGGGAAAGGCATCCTCACTCCAGATCTTTGGAACCTTTTTACGGCATCACGCATGGGTTCGTGCGGGTCTGCTCCAAAATGCTCGCCTTCTGCAGATATCTTGGAGAGGTTCATAGTGTCGTGTGTCTGCAGGAGGGCGTGAACCTCTTTCAGACGAGACGCCAGCACGAGTGAGGTGGACACGAATTCACCGGGCTGGGGATGCTTGGCAGACAGGGCAGCACAAGAGAGAGCATTCTTGCTGGTGCGGTGGTTGGCCGTGAAGGCGCAACCGGCACAACGATCCGTCTCGATGAGGTGCACAGCGACGAGGAGATCAGCATTGGAAACAGTCAGGTAGTAGAGGGCTTCTCGGGTGCGAAGGTAGCGGAAGTAGCTGGTAAGAAAAGTGACGAGGCCTTGAAGCGATCGAGCTGCAATGCTGCTGAAATCCGAGATGCAGACCGCCTTGCTGCTGCTGCTGCTGCCTGTGCTGCAAGTGCCGGGCTATGATATCTTCCTCTTGATCTCCCGACGCCTTCCTTGCTCCTCCTGGTTGGCCTCTACCATCGCATCCGGCGAGGCCTTGTGCAAGACGGTGTTGGCGATGATGTTCGAGACGGGGTCGAGGAAGCCGAAGCCGAAGCCGGCCTCATGGACGCGCGGGATCAGCGAGGTCGGGAGCCGATCACACGCCGATTTGTAGTACTCAAGGATAGCATTGCAAAGGCTTCGCCGTTGTTCAGCCATCGAGGACACCATTTGTCCTGGGGCCTGAGGCCGCGGACGGTGGCCGGGCGGCGGCGGCGGCGACGTCGTCGGACGGCGGAGTTCTCTAGGGTTCGTTGTCTCTGACAGGAAGGGGGCGAGGAGGGGATCGGGATTGGGATTAGGATCGGGATCTTTCCCTTTTCTCTTTTTTATTATGAGATTTAAAAGCATCTCCAAGAGCTCTTGTATTATGTTAGATAAATTTAAAAATTATATCTCCTTTGCAAAAATAGAAAACCACCTAATTCCATAGGGTAATTCAAAAAATTAGGTAAAATATAATTGCTACTCCCTCCTTCCCCGTTTATAAGGCATGGTGGAACATGACACGGTCTTCTAAACAACACTTTGACCATTTATTTATCATATATTATATCACTTTTGATTATAAACTTATAATCATTGTAAAATATATTTGATTATGAATCCAATCATATGAAATTTGCATTATAAAAATAAAAATTTAATAGTCAAATTATTGGTCAAAGATGACAAGTTTTGAATCTTGATATACGTGTATGCCTTATAAACAGGGAAGGAGGGAGTATATTCAAAACTGGTTCCACGTCATACTATTCCGTCCGATCGTTTCTTTTCCACGCTCGCCGCCGCGCCCATCGGGACGCCGCCACCGCGATCCTCTTATACGCCGCGCCGCCGGTGCCTTGCCTCATCGCGTCCACGTGACCGGCAAGGACGCACGACGCCACATCCATCGCGCCGCCTCCGTCGCGATCCATCGATCCCTATCGCCGCCGTGCTGACTACCATCGATCCCTCATCCCTGGCACGTGGATGATCAGAGAAGCAAGCAGCGACCGCCTGCTGGTGGACGTTCCATCAAATTGAATTCAGGTACGTGCTTACTACCATATAGTGCATTCAATCCGTACTGCATTGAAGCCGTTTTTTTTATGAGCCATGTTTTGATCCAGACTGAAATCTTGCGTGGTTGATTGGTATTGGAGAACAACGTCCTAGAGTATGGATTCAGACGATAAATTCAATCAATTTGTAATGGATGAAATCATTGATTCCTCCTCTTCGGATGATGAGGTCACTGAAATATGACCCTGAACCCATATCACCTGCCATAAGAAGACCATAAACAATAAACAAGATCACATGATGGGGGGAAACTAACAGCAAGGGAAACTCATATAATAGGTTACTGAATTCTGAGTAATGCCATAGAACATTATTTTACTAGTTTGAAAACCAGTAATGCATAGATCATTACTAGCCAGAATCAAACATGACAACTAGTAATCAAAGGTTCAGAAATCAGAATGAACAACAACACACCAAGGCTCAGAGTAACACTAGTAATATTTTTTTTGAGTTTCCAGCTCATACAAAGTGCAAAATAAACTCTGAATGCATAAACAGATGTATCATGGACTCCAATACAAGTTCTTTTCATACTGTCACAGAAACACTAAGTGAATATCATGGTATATTGTAGCATGGAGAGAAAGAACAATCAAAAGAGGGACAGCTAGTGCAAGACCTATGAATTTGCTAACCTGGACATCAATGTCACTTTTGTGAAATCCATAGGATCCAAATTCATAGGGCATCAATGTCACTTTTGTTTTACAGACTCTTATGAACAAAACAAAATGGGACTCAAGAATTTGTGTGATGCAAATGCAGCATGACCAGGAAGGGCAGTGTAGGTTTGCTAAACATTGGTGTGAGCCGAACTGAAGGAACAACCAAAACCCTGAATTGAGCTATTCAGATAGCTCACTGAAACCAGACTTATTCCAATTCCCCAATGGTTAGGTGTTTTTATTAAGGGTCAGTTGGATCTATGCCAGTACAATTTCACGAAGTTGGATTTCATGTTGAAATCCA
The DNA here is from genome assembly GCF_016808335.1 of Panicum virgatum. Lineage (NCBI taxonomy): Eukaryota > Viridiplantae > Streptophyta > Magnoliopsida > Poales > Poaceae > Panicum > Panicum virgatum. The sequence goes on from NC_053153.1 coordinate 2,377,758, forward strand.
TGCCATTGAGTGGCATGATTTTCAACGTGAAACCCAATTTCACGGAGTTGTGGTGGCATGAATCGAATTTTCCCTTTTATTAACATTTATCAAATTAAATCTGAAACAGGGAGGTGAACTCTGAAACTGGCTAGTAAATCTCTTAAATCTGAAATGTGGCTGTTGCTATCGTCTATTTTGTGCAAGGAGTTTTAGGTCTTTCCAGGCTTGCTGTCAGCTTCTACTTAAAAGATGATCTTCATCTCGATCCAGCAGAGGTATGTTGGTGACGATCCTTATTTGCTTCGTCCAGATACTAGTCCATTTCAGCTTTCAATCTCCGGGCATGTGTGCCTTTCTTTCACTGGAGCATAAGCAGTATGAGAACAAAATGTGTATTCACTTAGAACTCTTTTGTGAGAACATTTTATCTTTAAGTGATATGCCTGGATACAGAGATTTAGCATCATTTCTGTTTTCTAGACTGCAGTTATATCTGGTTTCTCAGCCTTGCTATGGTTGGTCAAGCCCCTCTATGGCTTTATCAGGTTTCACCAAAATACCAAATCTCCTTCCTGCATTCCTTTCTAGTTATTTATATTCACTTAATTGCTCACTAGCTCGAATCTCTTCTCTTGCTAGTCTCTCACTTGAATCCCTCAAGAAATCTCTCAAGAATCAAAGGGAGGGAGTGAGAGAGCTTGTTCTAGGGTTAGCACTTGGTCCGATTCGAAATGGGCAAGAGAGAGGGTGAGAGAGGGGGTAAAAGGGGTATTTATACCCCTCACTCTGAAAAATAGCCGTTGGCTGAAAGGTACCCGGATACTCCGGGAAAGATGTCCGGATACTCCGGACACCCGGACTATCCGGGCTGAAGTCCGGACAATCCGGACTCAGCTCACAAACTCACTAACGACTGCTTCTTTTTGGATTTTGTGTGACAGAGATCTCTCAAAGGTTTTGTTTAGGTTCCTTGAGCACTAGAACTTGGTCACAACCTTTGAATCAACGTCCCCCTTGATAGTACAACGTCCCTAAACTCAATTCAAAAATCAAAAATCTAATTCTAGAATTTATATCCAACACCGCTTTTTTATTTCCTTTTTGAGGGGCGTACTTCATCATTCTCAAACGTTTATCCAACCTTACCTCCTGTACACATGCTCAATCAACACATTAAGCGAACATGGTTTTGTCGTCAAACACCAAAACCCACTTAGGGGCTGTAACATCCCTAAAATTCACTAACCAAATTTACTCGCTAAAAATTGTTTTCAAAACCTATTGCAAGATCTTGAGCTCAGTTTCTTATCATCTAAACTTCATCTTCCACCTAACCACCACCTAATCATTTTCTCTCTTACAATCTACCATTGCAGCCTAGTCCTTCCTTCTCCAAGTTCCTCTTTTCTGTCTATCTTCATCTAGCTCACAAGCAAGTGGTGCACGAGAGCAAACAAGCAGCACATATGCACAAGCAATCCTAGCGCCATCTTCATGCTCGAGCAGCAGCTAGCTGCTGCATTGTAACGACCCGGCCCGGAATAACGGCTAAGATCTACTCTGCAAGTTGAGTAAACCACATCTACTAATTAATCCTCTTGCGCTTTCGTCCTCACTTCGCGCAAAAAGGATCGATCCGAAATTAATTAGCTTCCCGCGACCGGCTATTTAAGCTGGTCTGCTCCTTCCTCCGATTCCGGATCATCGGTCCGGCGCTACAGTGTCCCGCGGTGAACAGTACCCCCGATGCTACAGTGTCAGACGTGCTACAGTACTCGAGCTACAGTACCCGTTATTGGGCCCAGCACATTTCTGCTACAGTCTCGAGCTACAGTACCTCGTCTGCTACTGTACCACCGGCCCAACACTGTTTAACTCGGCCCACTGGCCCACTTAAAGGCTGGGATGTCACATACACCCCCCTTAGAACTCGACGTCCTCATCGAGGCATCGAACCAGCTTACCCATACGGGACAGGAACAGGATCTCCTCTCTTGGCCACGACTGTATGTCCTAGTGCCAATCAACACACGTACACGTCTGTGCGTCCAGTGCTAACGGCGCATCCTCGATGCCCGCGCACTGACCCGCACACGCCCGTGTACATGCTGGGCCCGTGACCCACACCTACCCGTGAAACCGCGAGAGTCGGCTCTGATACCACTGTAACGACCCGGCCCGGGATAACGGCTAAGATCTAATCTGCAAGTTGAGTAAACCACACCTACTAATTAATCCTCTTGCGTTTTCGTCCTCGCTTCGCGCAAAAAAAATCGATCCGGAATTAATTAACTTCCCGCGACCGGCTATTTAAGCTGGTCTGCTCCTTCCTCCGATTCCAGTATGGGATCATCGGTCCGGCGCTACAGCGTCCCGCGATGAACAGTAGCCGATGCTACAGTGCCAGACGTGCTACAGTACTCGAGCTACAGTACCCGTTATTGGGCCCAGCCCAGTTCTACTACAGTGCTCGAGCTACAGTACCTCGTTTGCTGCAGTACCACCGGCCCAACACTGTTCAACTCGGCCCACTGGCCCACTTAAGGCTGGGATGTCACATGCATCCATGCCGTGCTGCATGCCACATGCAAGCTCGTCGGACCAGACCCCCCTACCCGGTTTCCTCCACGCGACGCACGCGCGACAGCCCGGCCCCGCGATGAGACCGCACGCTGCGCTCGGCACCACACCGTGCCGCCCTCGCTCAGTGCGACCCCACGCATGCACACAGCAGCAGCATAGCCATAGCACGCGCTCCACGCGCCCCGGATGCCCGGCGCGCCGCTCGGCCTCTGCCCGAGCCGTCCCGTCGCCTGTACCGCCGCCGCGAATCGCGCCGCCGCTCCACGACGCCGCGCCGACTCCAAAGCGCCATTAATGGCCGACCTCGGAGCTCACCAGCCGGCCACCTGCCCCGCCCTCTCCACCGCCTCTCCCGGCCTATAAATAGGGCCTCTGCGCAGCCCTCGGCCACCACAACCGCCCTCCCCACCGCGTGACCTCTCCCCAGCCTCGCAGCGACGCCGCCATAGCCGCCGTCGCCCACCTCCGCCCGCCGCCGTGGACAGCCCTCCACAGACTGCCTCCGCTCGAGGTGAGTAGGGGAATCGGACCCCCTCAGCCTCCTCTCCGTTTTCCCCCACATCCCGGCCTCCATCACGCCCCGAGGGCCGCCGGCCCATGACCGCCCCCACCTGCGCCCTCCTCTGTTCCACGGGAGAGGGGAGGAGGGCCGCCGGCCCATGACCGCCCCCACCTGCGCCCTCCTCTGTTCCACGGGAGAGGGGAGGAGGAAGAAAGGGCTATTTTGCCCAAAGCCCCCTCCCTTTTCTCATTTTCTGTTAAGAAACCTCCCACCTCTCTCTAGTCCTTTTCCAAAGAAACCCTCCCTGTCCTCCCTATTTAAAGAGATGACCCTCCACTTTACAAAACATTTACACCTAGGCCCCTGCCCTTCTAATATGGCCCGGATATTTTCAGAAATTCCAATAATGACCTTTCCTCTCCCAAAAGTATTTGCAAATAGGCCCTTGAAACCCGGTTTAGCCCATAACCACTCCTTTAACATATCATTTCATGCGCCAAACATCCTCCGATTCCCCCAAAATTAGACCACGCCATTTCTAACATAATTTTGGTCGTGCCATTAGAAAATCACCCAAAAATATCACTCCTATCTCTATATCTTAATTTTTCCTGATTCGAGCTCAATGGTAAAATCTTTATTTTCTTTTTTTCGATTGTGTGCTTGTTTGTGTGCACTGTAGACCACGGTGTGAATGAGGAAGAACCCGTCGACGAGCAGTACCGCGAGCAAGTGTGCGAGGACCAGTACCGCGACTCCGAACCCGAAGGACAGTACCTCGATCAGGACTTCCCGGAAGGCTTTGTGAACGGCAAGTTCAATCTCATCCTTTGATGCATATTTTGTCCCAGTTTCATAAACACAACCTATTGGCCTATTTTCAAAATTGCATATTGTTTTGCTGCTAAAACCTGGTTGGATAGCCACTCCTTGATTGCTTTGACCATTCCTTGATGACCTAGATTTGTCTCTGAATATGAGTTACTCTGTTTGGATGATAAACCTTGCTAAAACGCTTAGGACCCGGTTACTCATTGCACTCCAAATATTATTATTAAATATTTTCAAAACAAAGAAATGTGTGAGTATCAAAAAGGGAAAGGTGGGATGTTTGGAAAACAAAAGAAAGACATGCTTAGATGAGATGGATGGTGATTCCTGTGTGGGACGCCAAATGGTGTGCTTGTATCTGTGTGGTTGAGAAAGGTTGGGAGATATCCATCTTGTCACAATTAAGGACCGAGTTGATGTGTCATCTTGCCTAACTCAACTATCGTGCAAACCACTCGATCGTTGTATGTGGCAACGACTTAGCACAAACCCCACTAGTTAGTCTAATAGCCATCAGGAGAGCTGAGAGCAACGGGTGATCAAGGAGAAGGGATAAGATTGCGGTGACTTATGCCCCGATTAAACCTCGGTGATAGGTCGATGACCCCTTGGTGGATCCCGTGGTGGCTAGTCAGGTCTAGCTAAGGTGGGTAATGGCTTTATTGGGATCTGCACCGACACTAAGGTATTCGTGCTATGGTACCCCGCTTGTGGGTAAAGTTGCACACCTCTGCAGAGTATAAAATCTATTCGAATAGCCGTGCCCATGGTACTGGGCGAGTTAAGGTTTGGTCACACAACTAGTGTTTCTTCTGGGAATGGATAGGTTGTTGTGAGTTGTTTTGGAAAAGTGTCTGGTAGCTGTGCCGTGTGCTACGGCGGATGAGGAGTCCGGTAGCAACTTATAAACTTGGATCCTGTGTGGGTCAACCCTACGTGTCAAAATAATTGTTCTAAAAACCCTTTTCTTTCAAATAAACCTATGCATAAAGATCAGCTTTCCGTAAATTAAACCCTAGCCTTATCCTTGATTTACCCTGTGCATATATTCTGTTTATACCCCCTCCGTGGGTGTGGTTGGACTTGCTGGGTACGTTCGTACTCACCCTTGCTTAATTTTTATAGAGGAAGATCCAGACTTTATTCCCGAGGATGTTGAGTAGGGGTTCCGTTCTGCACCTAACCTTGCCTGTGGATAGGGTCACCCGCAGGAAGCTTCATATGGTGCAAGACTCTGATGACCTCTTCGTGCTTCACGTTCTTGTTTGGGTTATAGTTGTTGTCCTCGCGATAGTGGCGCTTCACTGCCCATTACTGTGTAGAGTTGTACGGTGATGTACCATCTGATGTAATAAATGTGTATCAGCCTTCTCGGACTGATATTTGTATCACATTTAAGTCACCTCTTATGAGGGGACGCTTCAGGGGCCTAGATTCCTTTCAATCTCCCCCTTTTTGGTGATTGATGACAACACCATGTACTTCATTTGATAATCAAAACAAATGTAACTCACTAATATAAAGAGCTCCCCCTAGAAGTATGCCATGAATTTGAATTTCAAATTTGACTTCTCAAACGTCAAATAATGGCAAATGGATACAACTCAAGTAGCTCTTTATATGAATTACAGTGGGGTGAGTGTGTGTGCACTAAAGAATCGAATGTGAATGCATATGACGTTTTCCCGTTGCCGAGGAATGGTTGTTGTAGTTATCTTCGAACCTAGTTTTCCCGTGTATCTTTTCTTTTACCTTTTCTTTTATTCTTTTCCATGGATTCCCTTTCTATCAACCAATTCTCTGCTCCCAAGGGCGAGTTCGCAGAGCCACCACAATCTTCGAAGCCAATCACAGCTTCCAGCTTTGAACTCCTCCCTGGCTTCATAGCCATGGTTCGGGAACAATCCTTCTCGGGTTTTGATGATGAAAACCCCTACCACCACCTACGAGAGTTCGAGCAACTGTGCTCATGTCTGTCAATCGCAGGCATGGCACAAGAAACACTTCGTTGGAAGTTGTTTCCTTTCTCCCTTGCTGAGAGAGCGAAACAATGGTACGACCATAACGTAGGGAAGGTAAACGAAGAATGGGAAGAGCTAAGAGATAGGTTCTGTCTTGCGTTCCTCCCGATTGCTCGCATTGCTTCCCTACGAAAAGAGATCCTCGACTTTCGTCAGGATGAGAAGGAGTCCATAGGTGCAGCCTGGGCCAGGTTTTCCAAGCTAACTCATGTTGGCCCAAACTTGTCTATCCCTGACCATGTGCTGCTTCAACACTTTTGGTTAGGGCTTAGCAAGGAATCTGCCCTACAGCTTGATATGACCGCAGGAGGGTCGTTCGCACATAAAACCACAGCCGAAGGAGAAGCTCTCTTGGATCGTATTCTAGAGAACACATCCATCACCGAAACCCTTCCAGCAGCGGGATCCTCAAGACATGAGGAAGTTATGTTGGTTGATTCTACATCCCGATCTCCCACTCACCTAGAGCCAACCACTGAACCTTCCCCCGAACCAGAAACAACAGAGGAAGAAGAAATTCAACCTCCAGAGTTTCCTTTCAACATCGAGGAGGACGTTTTTCAAAACTTTGAAAACACCTCAATGTATCCTCATGAGAAGAGACCACCAGTTCCTAAAGAACCCATACCCCCTCCGGATATAGCCTCCCTGAAAGAGGCAGTCAAAGGGGTAATGGCTGTTATGAACAGTGATTGGGAACACGAAGGGGAAATGTCACCCGAAGCAATTCGGATCCAAAACCCATCGTACTCCCTTCCCTGTTTCATCCAAGGAACTACTATCTCAGTTCTCTATAGTCCTACGGTTGGAGCAAACATCATGTATGTATCTTTTGTGCTTAGCCATCTGAGCGACGATCCTTTGCTCCCAACCTTGAGATCCCTATGGGTTGGACCTCGTTCCACCATTGAAGGGATCGGAATCTTGCACAACGTACCTGTTTGGTACGAAAAAGCAGAAATTGCCCTGGATTTCCACGGCTTTGAAGTCCAAGACTTCGATGTTTTAATCGGGCAACCCATCGAGAAGTTGTTCCAAATCATCTCCTCATCAGGAACCCTGGACGTAACTCTTGGGGGTAGAGATTTTAGCTCACCAATCCTTCGGTCTAAGGATTCTTTCGCCGAATCTATGCCCCAAGAAGAACAAGTTGACGAAGTGCAAGTCATTTTCCCAGCCAAAACTCCTGAGTCTTCTTTAGAAAAAGATGCTAAACCTTTCATTCAAAAAGAAGACGATCAGGAAGAAACCTTTGAGTTACCAACATTTCTTCAAAAATCTTCACAAAGGAGCTTCAATGATGAATTTAGGGAAAATGCTTTTGCCACTCCAAACCCTTGCTTAGAAACTCCAATGGAGGAGCTTCATGTTAACCACGATCTGCTCGAGGAAGTGAAGTTCGTATCCCTGTTCGTTTCATCTAACCCTATCTCTCATCTTTATGAAACTGAACAACCTCCATCACCCTCGAGTAAGATTAAGCCTTGTCCCTCTGGCCCAATGTTTCACTTAGTATCTCTTGAAAAGGAGAACTTTTGTGCCATGGACATCCCTCAGACTTTGGAATCCAAGACAGAAGAGTCCACAAATTGGCAAGAAAACTTTGAATTTCCTCAAGATTCATGCCCACATAAGGAATCACCAGAGTCCATCTCTCCTAGTGCCACGTGCTCCCACCAGGATTCCAACCACCTCTTGATCTCTCCTAGTAAAATGTATAGAAGGATGGCTGTAGATGCTTTCGTTTATCGTAAGCATAGCAGGTTTCGTGGAAGCACTATGGCACTAACCTTGCAACTCGAACGCAATCAACAAATGGTGGTGAAGGTGGGAACTACATCACCAATATTAGCTGCAGGAAGAAGCCCCATGGTCAAGCTTATGACCTTAAACAAAGCACTACCGGGAGATAACCCAACTATTTATATTAAAAAAATCCATCTCTAAAAAAAGTAAGAGCATGTTTGTAAGACAGTATGCACCTTCGAGTATTTTTGGTCGCTAACCCTTTCAGGTTAAGATTAAAAAGAACGAAGGACATGAGACGCCCAAGAACATGGGAACTGCTCCAACTAGATGCTGGGGATTACTCTGAAGGAAACACCAACACCACACACTTGACTCTTGGTGTCCCGACACACAAAAGTTCAAGTGTGGGGGAAGTTGGTGGGCAAATCACTTCAAGTTCTATTCAAGGAGTATCCTAGTTTACAGAAGGATCAGCTCTCACTTTCTTAAAAAAAGAGAAAAAATGAAATGATGAAAAGAAGAAGAAAAAAAAGAAAACAAAAAAGAAGTGAGCTAGGAAGGGAGTGAGATGAGCCAGCAAGATCCACGCAAGTCAAAAGGCCGTCATGTGCACATACCTTCAAGCTGTGGCCTTACACATCAGCAAGAAAAACATTCTGCCGCCTAGCTCCACCCATCCTTGCTCTCGCACACGCTTGCAAAGCCTCACCAGAGTCCTCATCCGCTCTAAGTAGCCCAAGCTCACACACCAAAGGAATGCCTCTCTTCTGGTCCGAGGCTTTGACCCCTCCACTCCATTTTAGCACCCACTCGCACATGCGAAAGGAGATGTATTTTGCGCCTCCAATCATCGTGCCAATGGAGCATGCCACCAAGGCCTAGGGTTCCTGCACACTAGTCGTGTGTGTGACCCAGCCTTGCTGTCACCTGAGTCAGCATGGTCTATGCGTCCTCCTTCACTTCAGCTCGCATAAAAAATGGAGGAGTCATCGACAACCAAGTATGACCATGCCGCCACTGCAAGCAATATCAATATCGAGACATCCATCCTACATGCAGGTGGTAAGTGCACCCAGGTATGTAACTCCGAGTTCACCAGTCTCCTTTTGAACATAACTTGATCTTCGAAATTCATGCTTCCTTTATTTTTGCTCATATGCTCTGGTTTGGATGTCTTCTAGCTAGATGCATCCATAGGCTTTTTAAATTAAGCATGGTGCTTAGGTTAAAACAACCTTCTTTTATCAAATTAGATATGGTGTCGAGTTTGGTTAATGAACCGTTGAGTTAATACTATCATGAACTTTGGATGCATATCTTTTTGTGGACTAACCCCTGTAGGAAATTTTCAAAATTTGACAGGTAAGTCCTCAAGTTCATGATGGAGATAAACAAAGGCGCGGGAGGCAAGCCAATAAAAGTTGCACAACATGCAAGGGAAGCACAGATCACCATCCCAGGGTGCACTATGAGTCTAGTGTCAAAATGCTCCTTTACGTTTGTGCAAGTTTTATCCCAGCCTTATTTAAAAATACAAATTTGGTGAACAACAAAAAAAAGAAGAGATAAATATCTGTTGATAACCAAAAAGAGGAAATATCTCTCTTTAGAAAAAATGAAATAAAATAATGGCAAGCAACCTGGGATCCATGCAATTTGAACTTTGGAATATGATCTTAATTAACCATGGATGTGAACAACAAATAAAAAAAAATGATGGAATACTTTCAAAGAAAAAAAATAGGCATTTCTTGAATATTTGTTGTCCACTAACCTTTTGTAGGGAATGAAAAGAATGCAACCAAGGAGCAGCGTGAACACCCTAACACTCATACAGCCCTCCTTTGTCCAAGAGGGAGACAGACGCACAAGGAGCCAAGCAGAATGAAGTGCAAAGTTTGGCTTTATGAATATAGAGCTTAACTCTTGCATCTTTGTTCAGCGATTGATAAGTTCCATCAGGTAAAGATTCCACATACCTTGTGCATCCTCATTCATTTCTTCACCCTGCAAAGTTACCTTTGATGCCTAGTTTGCCATAATACAAAGAAAATAAAAAAAATACAAATACAAATAATGAAAATAATAATAAAAAGAAACTTAGGCACTTAAGCATTTCATGCACCTTGCCTCAATAAAAATTTGACTCCCCGGTAATTCAAAACCAGTAGAGTCCTTGTTTGTATTGTCTTCCTTTTGAATAAAAGCAGGTACAAGAATAAGTGTGGGGGAGATCTTTCAAAGACGCCATTTGCAAACTCATTTAAGATCTCTCCCCCAACATGTTGCACAACATCGCCGTTCCTGCACGGTGAAGAACAGGACAGATGGGATCCAGAGAGGGATGACCGAACCTCTGGTTCGATCAAACCAACTCTGATTTCCCTCAGTCACCTCTTCTTCCTCTTCAAATGATGGTTTGTGCAAACACACTCCTCATACTCCCTAAGTCTTTGGGTTTAATTGATTTTAATGCTAATCACTAAAATTGAACTCAATAAACCTGGCCAATCATCTCATGCACTCCATGCGCTTTATGATAAACTTACATACTCTTTATTCCTCGAATTTCACCTTGTTCTTGTAAACTAAAACATGATAGGGAACCCATGCTATCTAATAATTGACTTTTGAGATATGGTTAAAACGAATGGAACCTAGTTCTTCCTTGCAAAGTACTTAGGATTTCTTTTATAAAATTTAAAAATTCAACAGCATGGCTCCTCATTTGTTTATGAAATTCCTATCCAAGGTCATATGTTGTTCGAAATTGAAAACCCTCTACATATGCAACTTGTTATCTCATTGAGCTTTGTCAAATTGTTGTGACCCTTGGTGAGATACATTTCATACTCCCATGATCAAGATCACGTACACCCCACATATATTCTGCCAACTTTTACACTGGAAGTTGCGCGATAACATTTCACCCATCCATCCATTTTCATCCCAGTAAATAAAACTCCATTTTATTCATGACTACTCTCTCCAAGTTATCATTTCAAGACGAAGGACATGGGCTGTGCAAAAAGAAATAAATGCCATGCTCAAGAAAGCATGATGAAAAAAAAGTGTTGGACACATGAAGGTCCAAAGTATATATAAAAAAAAGAGAGAAAGAGAGTTGGACACATGAAGGTCCAAGTATTCAAAAAAAGAGAGAGAGAGAAAGATAGCCCATGTCCAAAGAAAGAAAGAGAGAGATAGTTCATGAAAGGAGTCCACACACCATCCATACAAAAATATTCACACACATGCACATCTTGATCAAGGTTTATGACTTGTTTCTCCTTCGGATCCAGTTTTTGACTTAGCAACATATGAGGAACAAGTATACCTTCAACTTTCTCCCTACCCCGAGCTCCACATAAGCCTTTTTAGAGGTAGGAGAAAAAGAAGGCAACACTTTGCCTTGGTGAGGAATTCAAAAAAAAAGCAAAAAAAAGAGAGATTTGAGAGAACAAACTGAGGAGCTAAGCTATGTTTGATTTTAAAAATTCATAAAACCCAAGTATCTGAGTACGGGAGACTAAGGAACCTGAAGTTTAAACCATTCCAAGTTTCAATTATCAAGATAAGTATGGTAGACACTTAAAAAGTTCACAAGTCTGGGAGAAAAACTTGGAATAACTTGTATACATGATTCTTCAAAGGAGTTGCATCCACCTTAGTCTTCGCCTCTTTACTCAAGGACAAGCAAAGGTAAGTGTGGGGGTGTTGTTGACGGTCCTTAAGTCAGAAATAAAGTCGTCAACTCCTACAGTTTTTCATAACATTTAAACACCAAAAGTAGTAATAGGGCTTATCGCTAACCATTTCCACGAGTTTTGGTGATTCTTGGATTGCAGGCACCCATACGCGGAATAAGGCAAAAACATACAAAAGACGCAACACGAATGCATAGAATATCCAATCCTGCATCACACTTACAAAGAGGGCCCACAAGACAGAGCAAACCGACGAATGAAGCCCCCGGCACCGACATATACTGAAGAGGGCCCACCTACCAGTGACCTTGCAAAGGACGGTGGCTAGAGGCGGCAGTGGGGTGTCGGCCGAACCCCAGGTTCGGCCGAACCTAGACGGGCTCCCGGCCCCCTCATCTTTGGAAGGAAAGTCTCCACCGCCATCCCAACGTCGGTTACCAGCGTTCCGCCCTTTTCTCACCCGGGAACCGACCTCTCCAAGCTATAAAAGGGCCTCCACTCACCCCTCTCAAGTCAATTCACCATTCCCATTTCATTTTCATACACTTCAAGGAGGAGAAGTAGTAGTAGTGTTCCACTTGTATCTTTAGAGTAGGGAGTGTGCGAGGAGGAGGGTCGGAGAAGAGCCGGACTTGTCGGCCTCTCTTTGTCTTGTACCTCGACGGGTACGAATCACTTAAGTATTCGGAGTATCTTCTGTTAAGTTCTTGGTTTAGTATTCTTAAGTTATTTATTCGTTTACAGGTTCATCGTACGTTCTTGTAACGTATGCTCTGGTAGAGGGCCCCTGATAAAGATGGGTAACCCTATACGCCGCTAGAGTAGTAATCGAAGGATTAGACATGTTATATAGGCCCTAGATTGCCTTTGTTTGCCTCGTACTCTACAATATTGCGGGGTAGACCGCAGGTGGTGACAGCCCTGTCGGTCCGCTACGAACCTGCTTCATGGTTAGTGCACTCCCCCCTGTCCGGGTACGGCGTAGAGCAACAAGCCGGAGGTCCCTAACAGTACCTGGGTCAGACTGGTGCCCAAAGTAAACGAGTGAAAGCCTAAGTCTACCTTACCTTGATCCTTATCTTTAGATAAACCACGCTACCCAAAGCTCTCCTACTTCTTGTTCTCCTGGGTTAAACTAGCTTGAAGGTCGTTACACATTCATTCCCTGTGGAAATTACGATACCCTGAATACTTCCGGGTGAAGTGCTACAACAGTATCTTCTGTGTGCTTGCCAATTATTCTGTGAACATTAAGAAATACCAATAGTCCTTATCGTCCTCACCCGTCAGATTGATGGGACAATCGGGAGAGTGTTCGCCCGACATCTTCTTTTGTTCTCCAAGCGGTTAAGCTCAAACATGGAGAACCTTGCTCTGATACCAATTGAGAGGATTTGATGATGCCTAGATTGGGGGTGAATAGGCTAAATCTGAAATTAAAACACTTAAAATCTGATCAGTAACAGGTGACCCAGACTGTCCGGGGTTTGGGTCCGGATACTCCGGACTATCCGGGTGAGAAACCCGGACTATTCGGGTCATAGTGCAACGTGCTCAAAAATAGATAAATGAAGTGTGTAACTTGAATCGAATGAACTAGAGGTTACCAGTATGTGCTTTTAAGACAGTTCTACCAGGCAAACTAGACAAGAACCTTGTAAACAAGTAGATCGACCTCAAACCCTAACAAAGTTGACTTGCAAACAAATATCAAGTAAATAAGTAAAGAGATAACAAATGACACACAATTTATTTCCCGAAGTTCACACCCGAAGGTGCTACGTCTCCGTTGAGGATGAGTTCAAGAGACGGTGCTCAAGAACCTCTATGCTCCTCACTCAAGGGCGAGACCAACGCTCAAGCCCGAGGTCACTTACTATGGATTCCTCAGAAAGGAATGAAGCTTACAAACTTCCCGTGGAGCTCACAATGCAGCTTGAGCACTCACGAGCACGCCTAGCCGTCTAGGAGCTCAAAGCTCCAAGAGTAATAGACTTGAATCCGCGGACTCGATGAAGAACTAGTGCTCAAGGGATGGAATGGATGCTCACTAGCTCGAATCTCTTCTCTTGCTAGTCTCTCACTTGAATCCCTCAAGAAATCTCTCAAGAATCAAAGGGAGGGAGTGAGAGAGCTTGTTCTAGGGTTAGCACTTGGTCTGATACGAAATGAGCAAGAGAGAGGGTGAGAGAGGGAGTAAGAGGGGTATTTATACCCCTCACTCTGAAAAATAGCCGTTGGCTGAAAGGTACCCGGATACTCCGAGAAAGATGTCCGGATACTCCGGACACCTGGACTATCTGGGCTAAAGTCCGGACAATCCGGACTCAGCTCACAAACTCACTAACGACTACTTCTTTTTGGATTTTGTGTGATAGAGATCTCTCATAGGATTTGTTTAGGTTCCTTGAGCACTAGAACATAGTCACAACCTTTGAATCAACGTCCCCCTTGATAGTACGGCGTCCCTATACTCAATTCATAAATCAAAAATCTAATTCTAGAGTTTATATCCACACCGCTTTTTCATTTCCTTTTTGAGGGGGCGTACTTCATCATTCTCAAACGTTTATCCAACCGTAACTCCTGCACACATGCTCAATCAACACATTAAGCGTACATGGTTTTGTCGTCAAACACCAAAACCCACTTAGGGGCCTAGATTCCTTTCAATATGTAATCCTCATAATTTGTGTTGTAAACGTTGCAAAAAATCTTTGCCCAAAATATTTTTGGGAACTAAACGCGCTCTAAATTCTATCCGACGCCGATTGAATAATTCTCTTTTGTTGTTCTTTTCCTTCTAGGTTAAGTCTCTATTGCCTTCGATCCCTCCACCTTCCTCCTCTCTTGTTGCCCTGTTTAGTTCCCCATTCAAAATTTTTCACCTATACATCAAAGAGAATCTTACATGCAGGAAATATTAAATATAGACGCAAAATAACTTATTACACGGATGGGCTGTAAATTGCAAAATAAATTTAATGAGCATACTTAATCCATAATTTGCAACATTAATGCTACAGTAACCATATGCGATTCATGTATTAATTACCCTCTAATTATCCTCGTTAGATTCGCCTTGTGATTTCTAGGCGAGATATGTAATTAGTTTTATAATTAATCTATATCTACCACTCCTAAACGGTAAGATCCTCTTAGCAAAAAAAATTTGCCAAAATTTTTCACCAACTAAACACCCTCTTAAATTTGTTTCTTTTCCTTGAGATTTTTGTGCAGTGTTGCTGCGGTTTCTTGTATGGGAGATTGCTGCGGGATTTTTTACCTCCTCGCGATTTCCCCATGTACCTTTGTTGGATTCTTTATTTGGCTTATTCTTGCTCTGCGTCTTTCCCTGCTACGGCCTATCAAACGAAGACATATCTTGACGTACATGATTTAGTCGGTCCAATCAGATCCGCGGTTATAATATACGTTATACAATCTCTATCTATAAAACAAACAAGTCATCTTATTCTAATTAGAAAGTGCATTAGAAAGTGCATGTGCAAACAATAATCAATTAGTAGTTCACATATGGGTAATAAATAGGAGTAAATATGATTTTTTTTGTTAATTTATCCTAGAATCTTTAAGATGACTTATTTTTTGGATGGAGGGAGTACTTGCTACTTTTTCGTACTTTCAGTTTCAGCACATTCATCTCCTAAATTCTGTGCTTGTCCATGCGCATGGGCGCGCGCAAAACACTAGTTCTGATGATTGCTGCCTTATCAGATGTCCTGGGCGGGCCTTCGGATAGATTGATCGCTACCGTTTCCTACCATCCTTTTGTTATAGTCTTACTATTACTAATCAGAGGTTTCTTTGAAGCCTCCACGTGAAGCTAACTAGGATCCTAGGTGGACACTTTAAAAAAAAATAGAGAAGTTCTAAAAATTCTCACAAAAATCAGAAACATCTTGCCATCCATCTAACTACTCTAATCATAATAGTCATTGGATGTGTTATCTTTTCTAATAAATTAGTCACCCCTGCCATTATAAAATAGACTAAAGTAACCCCCTAAATATGTATCTAAATTACCCACCTCTACTATTATAAAAAATCAAAAAATAACCCCTAATCTTTGTATAAATTACCCACCTATGCTATTAAAACAATAATACAAAATGGCCCCTAAATTTGCATATAAATTATCAAATTAAATCATTATTAAAAGTTAAAGTAACCACTAAATATTAATCTAAATTATATAATTATAATAAAATATTAAAGTATATCAATATAAAATTCTAAATTATTATTTTTATCATTATATATATATATACCTATTGTCTATTCAACACCCCCCGCCGGCGCCGCCCAACTCCAGCGAGTAAAAGCCACCCAGGTTATTACTTCCTCACCACCACCATGTGACTCGCAACATCAATGTAATTAAAAGTGCATAATGGCTTCTAATTTACGGTGTTGAATAGTATTCAACACGCTCCGTGATGAAAATCCCACTTCCGTAAAACCAAAGCATCAATTTTCTCCTAGAATCCCGCTTCCCTAAAATCAAGGTATTCATTTACTCCTATTGCACTAAATCTGAAGCAATAAAACTCTGGTAGCATTCGGTGTAAATACCTGAAACAAGACCATAAAAACTCCTAATCAATAAAAACAGGCCTCCACTCTCTATCCACCGTTGATGGTTCATTATAATCCTCCCATTCTCTCTTCCCTGTTCTTTCTAAGTTGGCTGCACAGCAAGGTGAAATCAGGCGGCAGGGCCGGGGATGGCCCTTTACCCCTCGCATATCGGTAAGCCATTGTCGATCGAATCCCTCCCACATCACGAGCTCCCTCCATACTCCATAGAGCAGATCTCAGGTGGCGATGCAGCATGAGCTGTGTATCTCCTTCAGGCTACATAGTCGACCTCGTAGGTCACCTTCGTTGTCCTCCCGGCTCTAACGCCCCATGTGCCAGCGGCCCGCCTCATTACCGAGCCCCAGGTTAGCCTGATCCGTGTGGCTTTATCCCAAAATATCGCAGGTTTTGTGCTAATGCGAATGGTTTTGGATTTCTTTCCCAGGATTTATGCACAGGTGGTGCTGCATCATCCTATAGCTACAACTAGTCACTTTCAATTTTATTGTGTTTGCTTGCTGCTAAATTTCTGATCCTGGTTTTCCCTGTTGTGTGCAGATGGTGAACCTTGCAAAGTCATAAAATTGCACCCTTTTTCAAAGCAGGATGCTCTTGCAGCTGATGTAGCGAGGGATCATCTCTACGTCCATCTGCGGTATGGTGCACATGGCTCTCTTATCCAAATTTATTCCCCCCTAGCCTGCAGCAAAGAGACGTATTTGTGCAACATTTCGACAGACCGAAATATTGTTTTCTTGCACATATACTACCCGCGATAAGTGTCCATGTGTATTCATATACGATGAAAGAGATAAAAACACTAATTCATAAATAAATAGTTTAATTAAATATATATATCAAACACGCATGGAGGTGTGTTGCAAATGAAATATATTGTATATTTTATAGTATGCGTTAGAATATTCAATAGATGAGAGTGCGTGAGACAGATAATTATAGTTAATATTTGTATAATTTATTTTTAGAATAACTCTAATTAGTCTGTGTGGGAGCACGGGTTGATAGCCTAGTTTTCATACAGGATGGATTTGCTCATTAACTGTACCGAGGTGAAAATTCATCTCTTATTCTTCCGCCTGGTCTGCAAAAGATTTCAAATGATACCCACCACAACAGGGTAACAAAGCAGCGCCCAAAATCGGCATTTCCTTGCCTTAACCCATTTCCGAGATTGGAAGACATCCAATCCAAACTAGTACAAAGACAATAAGCTAGTAGGACGGACAAAGAGACGCTAAGGCGCTGAAGTGCCAGACGTCTCTTACCAAGCTCTCCATGCTCCGCACGAATCTGCAGAGCTCATCGTTCTCCTGATCATCAAATTCCACCGTGGCGCGGAGGACGGCGCTGCCCTGTCTCTCGGCTTCTCTGAGGATGTCTGCCCAAGATGCTAGCCACTCGCGGTCGTTTAGGTAGCTGTTCTCTGCCTGCTTGACGGCCGTACAGATCGCAGGAAGTGCGCCTCGGAGCCTGTTGATCATGCTGGGAGCTGATGCGTTGGACGGCTCGTCTACCATCGCGGCGAAGCTATACGTATTACTACCCTGGGGCTTCGACATGAGCCTGAACCAGAGCTTTTTGCGCGGGGGACTCGGCGCTTCCCCCGGGGAGGTGTCCTCCTGGGCTGCGACTGCGACATTCTCCGTCTTCTTCTCCAACTGTTTTTGCTCTGTCTTTTGCAAGACCTCAAGCTGAAGGAGCCTTACGAACTCCCCAATGTCCGCTGAGAGCTGTCCTAGCTTCTCCACCGTGGCGTTCAGCCTCTCCATGCCCTCGTCTTCGCTCGGGAAGAGCATCATTCTAGCGCTGTGGATGCCCTGCGCCATTCCCGACAGAGCAATCCTGGTGAAAGACAGAGCAGTACCTGTAGCTGTAGCTGTAGCAGGAGAAGCAGTACTGGTAGTAGAAGAAGATGCGCCATCGTGCGGCTTATCGGCGTTGCCGGCGGCGGCTTGAGCATCGCTGGCTCGACTCCTGAAGCTGGCAAGCACCTGGTCGCCCTCCGAGGTGGCGTCCTTGAGCTTGTCGCGCCACCGGATCAGCCAGGTGTTCTCGACGGCGTGCTTCTCGGACGCCTCGACCGCGCTGTGGATCTTGATGAGCAGCATCTCCAGCCGCTGCAGCTTCTCGTCGGCGGTAGCCTGCTTGCCGAACTTGCCGATGAGCCCGGAGAGCGCCCTGCCGGCGAACTCGCCGGTCACGGCGGACGCGACGGAGTTAACTACTGTCTGTTCTGCTGCCATCGCTGAAGCGATTACCTCGAACCAGAAGGCGTACGTGATTATCAACAAGCGAAGATCAACCAAGCCGAATCATTTGGAAGCTAGGCTTTGCATCAGGTGGGGTGGGGTGGGTAGTTAGTTCGTCGTTCCTGAGGATGGTTTTTTTTGGGGGGGCTGGTCTTAAAACCTGTCCATGCGCATTGTTTGTATCACCTTATGTTTAGTTAATATCGTGATATATTTCACCAAAAAATCTTACATGCATGGCTTATTAAACGAGGTCTATTTGCAAAAAAAAAATCACAAATAGGTGCCAATTTGCGAGCCGAATCTAATGAGTCTAATTAGTCCATGATTAGATACAATAATACTACAGTAACTATGCTCTAATCATCTTCTAATCTTACGATCAAAGGCCTTATTAAATATATTAACTGCTATAGTACCATATGCGGAGGTAGTTTTGTAATTAGACTTCATTTAATTTCTCTAATTAGTAGTCAAATCTGCGAAAAATTTCACCAAACTTTTTTCACGCCCAAACCAAACACGAGAGATCACATAGTTCGCATGCGGGATCACATAGTTCGAGAGGTGAAGAACCCAACAAAGCCATAATCCTCGTCATTAAACTTTCAGGAAAAGTTGGATTTTCAAATGGTTTGACAGTGTAAAGTCGTTTTTTTACTACAAAATAGTTTGTGGATCATGAACAGATTTGGATGGAATTATAAAGGTTACTTAACCAACCCGTTGTAGTACTTCTTGCAGTGTGCAAAGCTAGAAACCACAAGGATTTGTAGACTGTTAGCCGCAAAGTTCGTATCGCCTTACCAATTTCGGGGGGGGGGGGGGGGGGGCGGCGGCAAAGATGCTTGGGAGACGCTGCCACTCTATTCGCTGGACTGGAGCTAGAGCTGGTGGCTGGAGTGGTGTAAGATAAAAATACTGTTGACTGGCTGGTGGCTGGTGGCTGGAAGCTGGTGCTAGAACAATCTGAGAGGAAAACACTATTGGGCTGGAGGCTGCTAGAGCTGCCGAACAGAGTGATTATCCGCTAGCGTCGCAGGCACCTCGACAAGTGCCAGCCGCTCCGCGGTTGGAGGTCAGGTCTCCCTGCCATTGGGTATCTGCAGTGTATGTCAAGGTCCCCCCATTCGTTTCCCGTTGTTGTGAAATTTCAACCACATGGAGTATGAAAATTAGCGAGGTGGTGGATGTCACTCTACGCATGAGTTGTTCAACTAGTCGAGAACTGACGAGTCTAGAGGCACAAGTCAGGTTGTTTCAATGGCCAGGGGATCATTTCTTTCACGTTGCCAGTATGGCATCTGAGCAAGTTTTTTACAACAGTTTCACTGAATGGTTGCCTTATCCGATTACTGGCTGCCACTCAGACATATTCATGAGATCGTGTGTGACACCACCATAAAATTTTGTTCAGCTAAATAGCAGTGCGTACATTTTCATTGCGGCATGATAACAGAGCTATTAGTCCATTCCAAGTAAACATTAATTCAGAACATTGACCCGGTACCGCCCTGCCAAAGGATCTACTTTCTCTTCTGTTAATAAGTGCCAACATAGCTCTTGACCTCAGTAGACTGTAACTTCCCCTCAACTCTAGTTTACATAATTGCTGATAAACAGCTTCCACCTGAAATCAGTCTACCATATGAACCATAGTCAGATATTAACTTGAGACAACCTCATTTTGTTATTGTTGATTGACTAAAGTTGTCGGTATCTAAATAAACTGAAAGAAATTGTAACTTTGTACAAACGAGAAAAACATAGTTTATTAGCTGTTACTCACTTATGGCAGACTGCTTGTTAGCATTTGCATAACTGTGCTACCTCGTTGATTTCTTGGTGGAAAATTCCTGCAGGAGGTGTAGCAGAAGCATTTGCTTTTTAGAGTCTTGTTAAAAAGCTTACCTGTAACCTGTCAAATGCATATACCCTACTATTTGTCAAGAAAAGACATGCTGTCACGTAAGCTATGGAATTATACATAAACTCTTTGATCCAGCTGAAGACCTACGAGAAGTTATCGGCAGATGCTAGGGAGATCTGATTTTACCTATGAATCTCCCACAATCTGCCGATACCTTCTCGTGTGTCTGCAGCTGCATTTCTCATCATAGCTGATTCTGCAACTCTCTGAAAGAAGTGTTGTGTTGTAGGTGTGGTTTGCCATCTCTCCCCAGTGGCTATTTGAATGGTGATGTCGTGAAGGAGTTAAGGTAATTAAATTGGTAACGAAAAGGACAGGTAAATGAACCAAGAAGAAAGGACACCGAGAGACTGAAATAAGAAGTCATGGGAAGATAAACTACATGAAAAGACAATGTAACTGCTGCCGGCATGGTTTTAGTCACCCTGAAGGCCGGCATGGAGGCAGAGTAGTTGGGAAACAGACAGGTACGACATGGTTGGTGTCTCGATTATACTTCAAAAGGTATCTTTAGATATTTTCAAGGAGGATCTGTCGGGATCTTTAGCTTCGGACCCACTTACCTCTATGAACGCACAAACGCCAATCCTACCTTATGGGTATCTTCAAAAATTGAGCTAGCAAATTATCGAGATTGACGAAGTCACCATAAACGTCTCACTGTCGACTAGAACGTTGACTACCACTGAAAGAATAACATCGTTAAATCCTAAAATTTTCGCTCCAAAAATCTGAAATACTACTGAGACTCTTGTAACCACCAGATGCTTTGAGTGTTAGCAACCCTGGACCATTTCATTTATTATATTCTTTCTGAACAAAAATACTCAACATTGTCCACGGAAATGTTACAGTGTTACACAATCCAAAAATGAAAAGAATCTGGTACGCATAGAAAGTGGAGTCAAGTATAGAGTCAAATGGCCTCTTCCTATTCAAAGGCTGATGCTCATCTTGATGCGAATTCATTGCTAAACTGTTGCAGCAAGTAACAGGATTCTTCCATTTTGTCTGTAGAAGATTCTCCTCTTCTCAGAGGACCTCAAGCTCAACCAATTTCAAGAACTCCTCGGTATCTGCCGATAACTTCTCTAACTTATCCACTGTGCTGTTGAGCTTCTCCACGTCCTCATCTAATGAGAACAGAACCTTTGCAGCATTGTGAAAGTACTCTACCATACGGGACATAGCCATCTTTATGTACGCCAGAGGCCCAGATGTGCCAATCTGATTGCTGTTGTTCTTGCTGGCTTCATTCAGGGCTCGCCAATTGAAGGTAAAGAGGACCTCATCGCCATCTGCAGCTGCTTCTTTCAGCATCTCCTGCCACTGAAGCAGGTAGTTGTTGGTGATCGGGTGCCTCTCGGATTCCTCCACCGAGCTGTGGATCCTTGTACACAGCAGATTTAGCTTCCACAACTTATCATTGACAGCCGCCTTCTTGTTGCAGCTGCACCTTTCAGTCACCTTGGAGATGAGCCTACCCGTGATGTCAGTGACCACTGCTGAACAAATCATTCCTCCCATTGATGAAGCAGCTAGTATGAACAGTCCGAGCAGCAGCTCAAAGGAAAGTTGAGGGATTGGGTGCATATTGATTAGGTGTTTTTCCTGCACTGTCATCCGAGGGATTTAACTGGTTTGGGGCAGAAAAAGGACAACCAAAATGTACGGAGTGGAAGAGGTTCCGAGGGAGGGAAAACGAGAATTACGAAGCACACCGAGTATGTGATTGGGAGAACCGGGGAAATCAAGGGTACATAGTTCTTGTCATCCACTCATCGTAGGGCCCTGGTTGAGAGGAACAAGGCACTGCTGTGCATAGTTTACATCAAGTAATGGCCTGCATAAGAGAAGCAATGTCAGGAGGACTCGTTGCATCCTTAGTTCGTTACTGTGTTTTTTTTTTTGGTTCCTTGCACTGTTGAACTGAAAGCAAGATGTTGCACTGATTTTGCTCATCTGAGTCAGTAAATTTAATTTTTATGCACCATTCTA
The DNA here is from genome assembly GCF_016808335.1 of Panicum virgatum. Lineage (NCBI taxonomy): Eukaryota > Viridiplantae > Streptophyta > Magnoliopsida > Poales > Poaceae > Panicum > Panicum virgatum. The sequence continues at coordinate 2,399,933 of NC_053153.1, forward strand.
GCTTAATATAATGATATATTATTGGGAATATTCGTATTGTGAAATTTAAGTTCGACCTTTAGATTTATGATTTTTCAGAGCTGCCGTTTGTGTGTGTGCTGCTGCCATAGATACCCTCCGAAGTTTGGATTGATCTGGACCCAGATTCCTCGTTCTGAAGCCCAGATTTGTATCCATATGCATTCACTCATCAGTAAGTGTTATTCGCATCAATAATTCTCATCGACCTCAAATGAAGTCCTCAACTAGGCGACCTAAAGTAAGGTAGCGCTCATCACTCATCAGTGTGACAGTATTGAACAATCTGCATCAGACCATCCAGAGAGCAGCAGGGGGGGATACGGAGCGAAGCGTGTGCGCAGCAGAGACCATCCACCGACGGCCACCACGCCGACGAACGCTGTGATCAAAGGCCTAGCCGCGTGCCCAGCCAGGCAGCCAGCCCATATGAGTAAGAAGACACCGGGGCCATGGCCCAGTGTTCCGCGGCGCCCGAACACACAACCCGCAGGGCCCAAATGAAATGATGCCACCAACAGTCCAGCAGCGAACGAGAGGGGAAGTCACAAATCAGGAAGGAACGTGGCAATCGTGTGTCTCTAAGTTAATACTGTACTAAGAAAACTCTTTTCCCTCAATCAAATAACCCGTCGATAGAGAGAGAGACGACCGGATTGTCAAAGGGCACACAGGGTCGACGATCCGAATCGGAACGCCAAAGTCAGGGAGGTTGAACGTCCGAGTCTCTGACCCGATTTGTCAGCTAGCTTCGCCAGCCAGCCAGCCGGCGATGATCGTCTCGTCCGGTGCAATGCAATACAACCGGCCCACCACCACCCAGATTTGTCAAACCGGCGGGTGCAGCGAGTACACACGCGGGCACGGCCGGGGCGCACGAGCGGCGCCGAGAGCGACGGGACTCTACCGCGACTCCCCCCTGCCGTTTCCAAGTCCGGCCGGGTGCCCCACCCGCTTCGTATTTGAAACAGGTCACGCGTGTCGAATTCAAGAAAACTCCCACTAGGAGTCTGCAACTGCTACGAAAAGAATCAGAGGAGATGAGGAGAAGAACAGTGCACAAGGTTCCGGTGGGAAACCTTAATCTGCAAGCAAAAAATCGACGGACGGATCCCGCCGGCCAAACGCGACGAAAAACGCCCGGATTTCGCATGGCGAGGTGCGGGGCTGGGGCGGCGTTTCAAAGCTTGCCCCGGCTGACTTTCGGAGCGCGATCGAGCGCTCTGACTGGCTGCTGTGCCAACATCAACATGAAGGTTTTCACTGACTGCCATGGCATGAATTTCCAGCCGTGAGGTGATGATGCCCGGCTTTGTGGAGCAGCCTTTGCTTGCTCTGGAACGGAAGGTACCGGTTGACATTTTGGCGACGTTGTCGGTCGATACATCATGGAACTACCTGTCTGGCGGTAAAGTCAAGCGTTGTACTTCCACTCTTTCAGCGGCCAACAATAGTACTACGTGGTGTGTGGTTCAACCCCTACCGGTCCTTCCATCCATCGACTGATCACCATCTTTGAACAGGCAACTCACCCTTCCAGTTCCAGTGTGTGTGGAAAATCTGGCTGCTAACGTCAAACAAGAAAACCCTTTTTATATTTTCGCATTAAGACGGCCGGGTTCTAGAAAACCAAATATGTTTAGGCGTCTTGGTTTCTAGAAACGAAACCAATAACAAGCTGCCTGCACATGTTACACTCGATCGGTGTCTATTTAGTACTAGTACACCAGTACGTAAGTAGGAACGGCTGGGTTGAACAGTTGCTTGTTCTACGTACAGCAGCTACAAACCTCTGACTAGAACCTCAATTTGAAATTGCAACAGAAAATATATTAAATTTGAGCCGGTAGGGAGCATAGCTATGCAAGACCTGAATTTTTAGTAAAAAAATTATATCCTATTTTAAACCGATTTCTTCAGGATTTGATTTGCACGCCTACGTGAGGATCAACCTAATCCATGTTCCCATGATGCGTAGTGGGTGCGCACCAGCACGGCAGCATTCACTTAAATATTTTGTTTAATCGCCAGTCCAAAGACCACTGCATTTTTTTCCTCGCCTTTATTATTTCTGAACTAGCTAGTGTGGCGTCAACTGGGGCCATTAATTAGGAGGGCAGCAGCAGCACACTAGGCCCTTGACTTGTGCTCCAGCCACTGCATTGGTTTGATTTATCTGCACTGCACTGCGGCTATTTTTAAATCTTCTGATTTAGTACGGGTGTTTTGAAAAGGGGAGGTGGTATATAAATTTACGAGTTGGTGGCCAGATTCAAATTAATTGCATGCTGACGCCGTTTTTATTGTATATCCTGCATGCAAAAAAGAAAAAAGTCAAAACGATGTCACTGTAATGTTTGATGCATTATATCCTACCTTTTCCATTAAAGTTCAGACCAAATACAGGTTTATTGAATACACACACTGCACACACCACCTCAAGAGAGTGACGCACCATCTCATATCATTTCTCCCATTGCATCATTGCATACGAGGTCATGTTTAGAGCATAGTATGAATTTTAAAGCAATTTTAGAAAAAAAAAAGTTGCTTTCCAAAAAAAATAGTTGAAATTCTGTAAGCTGTATTAAATAATTTACTCCCATTGCATCATTGCATACGAGGTCATGTTTAGAGCATAGTACGAATTTTAAAGCAATTTTAGAAAAAGAAAGTTGCTTTTCAAAAAAATAGTTGAAATTATGTAAGCTGTATTAAATAATTATGCAATGCAAACGAGGACTGAAATTATAATATCTTAGCTTGTACTGATGCCAGTGTAGCTACGGAGATTGGAGAAGTGAACAGATGCATGATGCCAAGATCCGGTGCATTGCTTGGTTGGGCTGGCTGGCTCCCAACATCTGGGCTTTGACCGGGGAGCATAGCAAAGTACACTCCACTCCACATGGCATCAAAAAGGTTCAAGAAGTAAGTAACCTTCTGCTTAAAATCACATGGCACATAAACGGCAGCCCGCGGCGATGCATCTCCAGTCCAATCTAGCACATGTTAGGTTGAGTCTGCTGCACTGTAAAGTGCCCTCGGTTTTATTCCATCTTACCAGTACTTATCACTTGCCAGTAAACTAATCTACCGCTGCTGAAAAAAGATGCTGCTGCTAATAAATCTTTCACCGAGCCTGCCTCGCCTGTAATTTCCTACGGGCAGCCTAACAAACTTTGGTGTCCCTGTCAGCAGTGTTCAGGTAAAGAAAATCGACCGGATCTCCGAGATTGACTCGCCTCTTTTTTTCAGCGGGTCGAGCTGATTAGATCATTAGAATCAGATAAAAAAAACAGCGAGAGGCCAGGGCAGGGAAGAACTCAAACGAAACCCTCCTTCGTCGGTTCGTCCTCCGCCCGCTGCTAGCTAACCTGACGGCGAAGCCCTCCGGCCGGCCCCTTGTTACATTGCATTGATCCAGCGCGAGCAGGTGGTTGATCGTTGGGCAGGCTACAGCGCCGGACTCGCTCGCAGCGACGATGGCGACGGAAAGGGAATCCGCGCGCACTCAATTCCTCCTCCAACAGTCCCCCACTGGTGACCACTGTTTGTTGGCTCCAATCAATCCATGGCGATGGCATGCCATCTGCGAGTCAACCCCCGCACGGGCCCCTCCCGCCGATGCCCGCCATGGCATCATCGGCAGCAAACATGTGCATCCACCCACGAAACCTCCGTGGAAATGACCGACCCGGCGGCTAGGCCATCGATGGATGCCGCCGAATCCGATTCGATCTGTCCTCGCCTCTCCGCCCCGGGGACATGAAAGATTCCTACGGGTTTCGTTCGGGGGCTTCGCCGCTCGCCGGCACGTGTGTAGCTTCTGCTGCGCCCGCGTCTTCGTTTGGTCGCTCGCTTGCTTTCCCGTGATCCGGGGCGAAGGCTGTGCCTGCCTGTGCTCCTCTCCTCCCACGACCAAGATTCGGCAGATCTCGCCGCCGTGTCTCTGTGTCACGGTTGCTGTCCGCACCGCACACACGTCTGGCAGAAAACGGAAATGGTCCAACCTTTCTCGTGAGCTAGTTTGGATGCGTGTTTGAGCCTGGTGTCAAAATACTGACCATAATGGTGTCAAAGTGCTGACCATAATGGTGTCAAACTTAACTAGCAGTGCTGTTTTATTACAGGTGGATAGTGATGTTGTGATTTTGTGAAAAGGCAGTGAGTGTATCACTGCTGACGACCGGCGTCGAGGCACGATTAATGCGACAGCTCAGCGGCCGCCGACCCCAGCTCCAGAGCCACACGACGCGGACGAACACGAGTCACAGCCGCGCCCCGCCCGCAGCCATGTGTTCAGTTGAGGCCTCAGAAGCGCAGCAGCCTGCCTGTCGCGCGCACCACAAAACAAGATCAGGATGTCTCTTCTGTCGGACGATTCTCGTATTTAATTTGTTAGGTATATGTATGCGTATACGTACAAAAATACTCGTGTACTACAGTAGGCCGTTTCTCTCCATGGGGTCGATACGGTGACGATAAGATCTTGAGCCCACTCAGCCCAGGGGGTTTACTCGATCGCCTGGCCCCATCGCCCGTATCGCGAAAGCGAAGCCGAGGACCAGCGTATTTTGTCATGTGGTGCGTACACTACAATGATCGCGCGCATCTGCCAAAACGACTGACTTGGATCGGATGCCCTCCCTCTGGAAAGCCAACCAAAAGCAGCCGGATCGGGCGTGCCACGCCCATGTGATCGAATTGTGAGGTGCGCGATCTACTCCTAGGCCCGTTTGGTTGCGCTCCGTAAAATTTTTGAAAAAACATCTTTTTACATTTGAAGTACTAAATATAGATTAATCACAAAAATAATTACAGAACTCGTCTGTAAATCGCGAGACGAATCTAATGAGCCTAATTAATCCGTCATTAGAGGTTGTTTACTGTAGCAATTTAGCGCCTGATTACAGCCTAATTAGGTTCATTAGATTCGTCTCGCCATTTACAGACAGCAGTCGCAATGCATTTTTTATTTCGTCTAGATTTAAGTCTCCATGCAGGTGCCGGAAAAAAATTTGGAATTTTGAATTTTGTAACTGAACACGGGCCTACATCGATGCTACTGCTTCATCAGCTGTTCATCAGCTGCCCCAGTCACTAGGGGGTGATTGGTTGTCTGGTTTTACCCCAACCAGGCTCGCGAGATGCGACCTATGCATGTTTGGTTGGCTGCAACCGTGGTGGCCAGACAACCAAACTTCTTGCTAGGCTCCTGGATACGAGCCAGGCTCATGGATACTCCCTACCAATCAGGCCCCAAAGCGGACGCCCAAAACTGGAAATAAGCCGCGTGGATGGAGCACCGATGGAGCACATGCGCTGACGCAAAAGTGGGAGGAGCTAGTAGTAGCTGGTAGCTGGTAGCTGCTGCCTACTGCTCGGATGCCGGAAAACTCAGCGACGGCTGTGTTTGGTTCCAAAATTTGTCTGTGTCTGTGTTTAGATTCTGGAAAAGTGGGAGAAAAAGTCACATCGGACACTGTAGTACACTGTTGTAATTTTTGTTTGTTTGTGGTAAATATTATTCTACCATGACCTAATTAGGCTCAAAAGATTCGTCTCGCAACGTACATCAAAACTATACAGTTAGTTTTTTTATTTACCTACATTTAGTACTCCATACATGAATCATTTGCTATAGTTAATGTTTCGATGTGATGGAGATATGATGGAAAGTTTGGATTTGGGGGGTTTGGGGCATCTAAACACACCCTCTCCAAAATAGTTTTCACCTATCACATCAAATCATTTATCTCATGTATGGAGTATTAAATATAGGTAAATAAAAAATAATTATTGCATAGTTTTGATGTGCATGACGAGACGAATCTTTTGAGCCTAGTTAGGTTATGATAGGACAACAATTACCACAAACAAACGAAAAGTGCTACAGTGTCCAATATGATTCTTTTTACTACTATTTTATTTACGGATCTAAACACAGCCGAGATCTCCGGTCCGGTGGCGATCCGGCCCGGAGTTCCGACGAAACGGCAGCCACACATGCGTGCGCGTGCGACCGGCGACCAGCTCGGTCGCCGGACCTTGCCACCTTGTGTGGGACGAGACGGCGGCAGCCTCCACCGGTTTTGTAGCCGGCCCGTGACGGAAAAAATCTTCCCGCCCCGCTGACCTGCGTTGCGTGGCCGCGCGGAGATGGTGAGTGAGCCGAGCGCCTAGCAGCGGAGCCGACGCGCGCGGTGGGCACTCCTCCAGATTGGCCCGCCGGGGCGGCGTGGCCCGGCTTGTCTTCCCCACCTGCCACCACCCGCGCGCGCGCGCTTGTTCCGTGCGGTTTCGGCGCTGGGGAGTGGCCGAGTGGGGACGCCGCGGGCTTGGCTTGCCGCCTCGGCTCGGGTTGCCGGGTTGGCCGCGGTTGGGTCACGCGGTCCGCGTCGTCGCGAGGTCCACGGCTGCGGCCGAGGGAGGAGGAGGAGCGCCGTTTCCAGACGGCCGTTTCGGCCGCCGGCACGGCCCGGGCGTCCGAGCGCGTTGAGGTGGTCTGGCTGGGGCGCTCCCGTACGAGGCCTTGACACGCGGGCTGCTTTGACTTTTGGAAGCCAGGCCATGCTCGTGCACTCGTACTGGTCTCAAAGATAAATTCCAAGATCACTACTCTTCACTAGTCACTACCATGCCCTGCACAGTTACACTACATGATCTCTTGCTGGCCATACTAGCGTCTGTCAGTTCGTTTGGTTGCAAACCGTGCACCCAGCACACGCAAACACACTGAAAAACAGCGGTGGTTGACCTGACCAGTCGTACTAAGCGATATCAACACCCAAGAAAAAAAAAAGAAAAATCAGGGGGCTTTTTCCCAACCGATCCGTGTGTAGTATGGCGACGCAAAAAAGCAAGGGCCCACCACCACCACCAGGCACAGGAAGGCTCACACACTGCTGGCCACACGGACGCGGACGCAGAAGGTCGCATCAGGTCTCCGCACCGAGGCGCGGGGGCGGGGCCCACACACCCCACCCGGTAGGCCAGCAGCTGCCTGGCGGGCTCGGACGCCCACACGAGTCAACGCCTAGAGTTGGAAACCACCTTAAACTATTCGGACATTTCAACCCCACCCACCACTCTCCTCCCACAAGTCAACTCTCCGCGCAAGCTTAATGCTCCCTCCATTATAACCACCCAACCCTCCTCCCCTCCCCCCACCTTCTTCTCCCCTCCCCCTCCCACCCGGTTCCGCTCCCGTCCCGCCATGGGCAACTCGCTCGCCTGCTTCTGCTGCGCCGGCGGCGGCGCCGGCCGCCGCCGCCACGTGGCGCCCGCCGCGCTCCCCTCCGACCCGGCCTACGACGAGGGCCTGGGCCACTCCTTCTGCTACGTCAGGCCGGATAAGGTGCTCGTGCCCTTCTCCGCGGACGACCTGGTCGCCGACGCCAAGGCGGCCGCCGCGGCCGAGGAGGCCACCACGTTCCGGGCCATCTCGGGGGCGGCGCTCAGCGCCAACGTCTCCACGCCGCTCTCCACATCCGTGCTCCTCCTGCTGCCGGACGAATCCGCCGCGTCCTCGGCCGCCGCCGCCTCCTCCGGGTTCGAGAGCTCCGAGTCCTTCGCCGCCGTGCCGCTGCAGCCGGTCCCGAGGTTCCCGTCGGGGCCGATCTGCGCGCCCGCCGGCGGCGGGTTCCTCTCCGGGCCAATCGAGAGGGGGTTCCTCTCCGGGCCCCTTGACGCCGCGCTCATGTCCGGGCCCCTCCCGGGCGCCGCCACCTCCGGCCGCATGGGAGGCGCCGTGCCCGCGCTCCGCCGGAGCCTCTCCCACGGCGGCCGCCGCCTGCGAAATTTCACGCGCGCGCTTCTCGCGCGTGTGGATAAGTTTCAGGATTCGATGGATCTCGGCTCGCCGGACGCCGCCGCCGCCGTGGCCGCCTGCGGCGCCGATTCAGCCGGGCTGCAGTGGGCGCAGGGGAAGGCCGGCGAGGACCGCGTGCACATCGTGGTGTCCGAGGAGCGGGGATGGGTGTTCGTCGGTATCTACGACGGCTTTAACGGCCCCGACGCCACGGACTTCCTGGTCTCCCACCTCTACGCCGCCGTGCACCGCGAGCTCCGCGGCCTGCTCTGGGACCAGTGCGAGCAAGAGGAGCAGAACGACCAACACCCCGAGCAACCGACCAGCACCACGGCATCAGACCACCAGGATCAGCCTGCCCATCGCCGCCGCGCCCGCCGATCAAGACCCCCGCGCGGCGCCGACGATGACCAACGGCGGTGGAAGTGCGAGTGGGAGCGTGACTGCTCAAGCCTGAAGCCGCCAACTCAGCGGCCCCCTCGGAGCAACAGCGAGAACGACCACCTCGCCGTGCTCAAGGCGCTTGCACGCGCGCTTCGCAAGACTGAAGAGGCCTACCTGGACGTCGCCGACAAGATGGTCGGCGAGTTCCCGGAGCTTGCGCTTATGGGCTCTTGCGTTCTAGCCATGCTTATGAAAGGAGAGGACATGTACCTCATGAATGTAGGCGACAGCCGGGCTGTCTTGGGAACAGTGGACAGTGTTGATCTCGAGCAGATCAGTGAGGGTTCATTCGACGGATTGGTTGGGGATTGCTCCCCACTCTTGTCAGCTGTGCAGCTTACATCCGAACATAGCACTTCGGTGCGAGAGGTAATTGAATTGGTTCACAGTTTGGTTAGCTTAATTGATTCATTCGGTGATTTCTGTGATGCTCATAGCTGACAGTTACTCATATATGGGGTGTGTGTGTGTTTGCAGGAAGTTTGCAGAATACGCAACGAGCATCCTGATGACCCGTCCGCAATCTCAAAGGACCGGGTGAAGGGCTCGCTTAAGGTGACAAGAGCATTCGGAGCTGGTTTCTTGAAACAGGTTAGCCTATGTTTGATTATGTCCGTTTTGCAAAGAATGGTTTTGGTTTTGCAATTGGCATATTTACGAGCCTTTTTGTTCCCCAAGAAAGAAGATCTGCAATTGAAACTTCTATGGTCGATAGAGCATAAAGTCTAATGTCATTATATCAGGTACATAGTTAGACACTTTTGCTGCAATTTCTGGGCTAACAAATAATTATTAAGATCTTGATTAATCAAGGTCAAAAATGGAAAGCGACATTTGGTATAATTGGTCCAAAGTTTGAAAAGAGATTAAATCACTCTCGGTTCTAATTTTCTTGGACTGGAAATTATGACCATCTTACACTGACAGACTGTCTTGACCTTGACCTTAAAGCATAAGGTCACCTGTACATATTTTTCAACACATGAATAAATTATTGCCGTTTCACAGTCACCATGTGTATAGCTAGCCTCAATTAAGTGTAGGAGAAGCTGCTCCAGAGAAAACGAAGGCTGTGTTTAGTTCCGCGAAAAGTTCCTAAAATTTTTCACTGACGCACATCACATCGAATCTTACAATACATGCATGGAGTATTAAATGTAGTTAAAAAATATAACTAATTGCACAATTTGGTTGTAAATAACGAGACGAATCTTTTGTGACTAATTACTCCATGGTTGGACATTAGTTGCCAAATAAAATCGAAACGTGCTACAACAACTTTTTCGCGAACTTTTCGCGAACTAAACACACCCGAAGTTTCTTTTGCTTCTGTCCAAGTGCTAAGAATGTGCTTGTGCAGTACCGAAATGTGGCCAGCAAGTTAGCGGATGGAGTGGCTTTGACTTTGAAGGCAGGCACGTTTCTCCTAGCAAACGAAAATACTGTCGGTTCTAGTAAAACCATTTGATTATAACACTTGTGCAAATCAATCATGACGCCATGCAAGGGAAAGGTCTCCTTCTTGGAACTGAAGTGAGATATAACTTATAAGAAAAAATTGGGACGATAGCCATGATGTTAAGCAACCCAAAATTTTCTAATGTGATGAGTGATTGAGTCAACATGTCTTAGTTTTGAAATCTAACATGCATTAGCGCTCAATCTTGTATCTTCTGTGTGCAGCTTGCATCATACTCATGTTTTCCTTCCTGCGCTGTGCACTCACAATTTCTGCTATGTTTTTACAGCCCAAGTGGAATGATGCACTGTTGGAGATGTTCAGGATAGACTACGTTGGGTCGTCCCCATACATCACGTGCAATCCTTCCCTCTTCCACCATAAACTTAGTACAAGGGACAGATTCTTGATACTATCTTCAGACGGGCTTTACCAATATTTCACCAACGAGGAGGCGGTTGCTCAGGTAGAAATGTTCATCGCAACAACCCCTGAAGGCGACCCTGCTCAGCATCTGGTGGAGGAAGTTCTTTTCCGAGCCGCAAACAAAGCAGGTATGCTGAAGTCATATCGTGTTTGTTTGGTAGTCGTTGTGCAGTAACCTTTGAACTTCTCGAAGGTCAAGCTGAATGATCCCAGATCGGTCACTGATCATGTTTCTCACATGCTTTGTGGTTGCAGGCATGGACTTTCATGAATTAATCGAGATACCTCAGGGCGACCGTCGGCGATACCATGACGATGTGTCTGTCATTGTAATATCTTTGGAGGGTAGAATCTGGAGATCATGTGTGTAAATAGATCAGCAATACTAGATTAGAGAAACAAACGTATAGAGAAAGAGAGGTTCTTGCAGACCTTTGAGCAGTTCTTGCGGCTACTCCGCTCCTCCCCAGCTGCCACTGTACAATATCAACAAAGCACTGGGTTGGACTTGGGCTTGGGATCTTGGCGTATCCAGCTGAACTACGGTGAAATCCCCTGGACCACGACGACACCGTCGCCGTATGAGATGTTCATGTAAAAGAGGATTTGTTCAATTATTATTAATATAACTAAAATCACGACCGATTGGTCAGCTTTCTTTGACTTTTTCTTCTATTTTTGCATCTTCAGTGTTCATACTTAATAGTACATGTGCATGGGAGACTGATTCAGAGTTGGACTCGTATGATTCTGAAATATTAGAATTTTATTATGCTGAAATGCAGAGGGTTCTCTTGGTCAGAAATCATTCGCGGTGTTGACCTCTTAACTGATAGCCCGCCCTTTCTTCCGAGCTACCCCATGTTGAACAATTCAGCAAGCACTGCCAGGTTTGCCGGCCTTATCTTCTGGGACAAACCATGGGCATGGGTTATCCATGGCTTTATGCCATGAATGAACCTAAGTTGACCTCTGATCTAGCATGCCCTACTCACGATCAATCGGGCCTTACGGAGCTAGCGTTATCTCTTGGTTTCAGCACTTTCTGAAATTCAAAGATCTGATGAGCTTGATTGCTGCTTCACCAATAATTGTAGTCGCGCGCCTTTGTTGTAGTATTGTATTTCGAGTCTACCTCCACTTGCTGTATAATTTCAAAGAGCTTATACTTTTTTTTATCACTAGTTGGTAAATAAATAGCGCATTTGTTAGATAAAAAAGGGAGATAGCTTTTACTAGTATATGCATTTATTTTCTGCCAAGTAGTGAGAGCGTGACACAGGTATCTTCAAATGTTTGTTTCCTGCGATAGATGACACTATTCTGAAGCAAGGGAAAGCAGGAGCAGGCACTTTCCTGTAAGAAACGCATTCTTTTTCGGGCGAGTGGTTGCTAGTGCGATTAGAAAGCCCATCCTGCCGGGTCATTTCCCTGTTATATTTCTCCCACTACGCGCACTGATGCTGAGCGTCATTCAGGTCACTTGGTTGTCAATTACGGAGTAGTTTCCAAGCAAACCCTTTTATACTGTTGCTTTTAAGGCACAGACAGTTGTAGGGAGCAACAACAGCCTTAAGCTGTTATCTATCTTAGTTTCCCAAGGAGAAAAGAGTTTTATTGATTATTCATGATTATTGTTCACGGCTAATATTCACTCCCCACGGACATAATCGACACAATTGACTTTTTCAAGTCTTCGAGTTTTAGTTTTGATCACTGTTTTTTTTCTTGTTGTGATATAATTATACAATGTAATAACTAGAGATTACAAAAGTATTTCTAAACAAATCTAAACGTATGATTTATGTGGCTTGAAACTAAATATTTTAAAAACTACTAGTGGTCAAAGTTTTAAGATCATCAGATTTTAGTCAAAGGGTTAAGTAGTATTTGCTCAACTCACCGTGGATCTTGCGACCGCCTCGCTGCCATGAAGTTCTGTTTTGGACATTGAAGAAGCTGCCTCTTGGGATTAAGTTCTAGTATCAAAGTCGAAGAAATAGAACACATGTTATTATTCAAGATTTTTTTTAGTGTATAAAAATTAGTAAAGACCAATGTCTTTCACCGGGGCTTTGGGGAGCAGAGAGCCCGCACGATGGGCTCGTCCAGAAAAAGAGACGGCACCGTAGATAATGGGCCAAGTAAGGATATTGGCTGGACGCCAACAGATACACAGCACAAGCGCTGCAAGCCTGTGTATAGCCCATGGGCCCAAAACCCTTCTACCTACTTATTTCATCACCGGCGTCCACCTCTTTCTTCCTGAACTGAAGGAGAGAGACAAAAAAAAAAAAAAGGAATAAGTCCAATTTGCCCCCCTAAACTTATCGAGGAATCCGAATTAACTTCGTCAACTACGAAATCAGGAATGAAAGGTCCCTCAACTACTCAACCGGACAAATTACTCCCCTAGCGGGTTTTGTAGGTGGTTTTCGCTGACGTGGCAGGTGGGCCCCACATGTCAGCTCCCGGGCCCCACCTATCATCCTCTCCTCTCTCTCTCCACCTCTCCTCTCCTGCCTCCATCCCTGCAGCGCCGCCGCCCTTCCTCTGCCGTCGCCTCCCTCCCTCCCTCCCTCCGCCACGGTGCGCCACCGCTGCCCGCCCGCGGCTCCCTCTCTCCCTCCGCCCCACCGCGCCGCCGCTGCCCGCCCGCGTGCCGTTGAGACGCTCCGCTCCGCCGCGCCGTGCTGCGCTCCGCTGCTGCCTGGTGGCGCACCTTGCTCTGCTCCGCCCCGCCGCGCCCCGCTGAGCCGCTCCGCCGCTGCCCGCCCACGCGCCGTTGAGTTGCTCCGCCCCGCTGCTGCCTGGCGCCGCGCCCTGCTCTGCTCCGCCACGCCATGCCCCGCTGAGCCGCTCCGTCGCGCACGGGCGGAGCAGAGCGGGCGGGGCCAGGAGAGCTCATGCACGGCGTGGTCCAAGGTGCGACAAGGCTCACCCCAGCAGAGGAATGGTAGCGGAGGGGCGGCGCGACGAGGAGACGCGGCGGTGGACAGCAAGCTCCGCCGGGAAGGGTCCTACAGGATGGGAAAGCGGCGATTGAGCGCAGGAATCGGTAGGGGAGAGGGAGGAGGAGCTCCCCTCGTGAGGAATTGGCGAGGGGCTCACTGGAGAGGATGAATCGACGACGGCCGGCGGCGGCAATGTAGGTGGTGGCGACGGGAATGGAAGAGATAGGGAGGAGGGCTAGGGTTTGGGGCCGGTTTGGCTTATAAAGGGGAGGGGAACGGCCTGGCCAGCGGCCGCCGGCGTGGTGCGCTGCCCCTACTGTCCAACGGGAGGGCGAGCAGGCAGGGGAGAAGGGCAAGTTGGAGGCACGCCGCCGGGGACAAGGACGACGACGGCTCGTCGGTGCACTAGAACGAGAGCGAGGCAGCGACGGTGGTCGGCGGCGGCGGGTGGTAGCGACAAGGGTGTTGGTGGCCGGCCGGAGCAGAGATGTTGGAGGCCGGCGGTGCAGGGAGGGAGGCAGGGGAGGAGAGGATGACAGGTGGGGCCTGCGAGCTGACATGTGGGGCCCACCTGCCACGTCAGCGAAAACCACCTACAAAACTAGCCATGGGGTCATTTGTCCGGTTTGAGTTGAGAGACCTTCCATTCCTATTTTCGTAGTTGAGGGGATAAACAAGTTTGGGGGTGGGGGGGGGGGGGATATTGTCCCAAATTGGAGTTATTCCGAAAAAAAAACCACCGTCGCCGCCGTGCCGGCATTTCCACCCGGAGATCTAGAAGGTACCCCTATGAAGTGGAATCGCATCGTGCTACATCGCGGCCGCCTTCGCTAGGTGATTGGAATTATTTTGTTGTTGTGCAGTTGAGATGGCGCCGGCGGTGGCGAAGACGGGGCTGTTCGTGGGGCTGAACAAGGACCACTTTGTCACCAAGCGCGGAGCTCCCGCCTCGCCCTTCCGCCCTCGAAGGAGTAAGCCTATGATGCAATGCTCCATCAGTTCTTCTCTTTGTTTCTGTGTAGATGGGTGTTTCGCGTCCCATGTCATAGTTGTATGCTGCAATGTGCGATGGTTAGGTGCTGTCGTTGTCGTTCCCTCCCTTATCTAGGCCATGTTTAGTTCCCACCACATAAACTCCGTAAACGCAAAAAAAAACGTCACATCGAATGTTTCGACACATGCATGGAGTACTAAATGAAGTCTATTTACAAAACTTTTTGCATGGATGGGCTGTAAATCGCGAGACGAATCTAATGAGCCTACTTAATCTATGGTTTGCAACAGCGATGCTACAGTAACCATCAGCTAATTATAGATTAATCGTGGATTAATTAGCATCTTTAGATTCATCTCGCGATTTACAACCCATCTGTGCAAAAAGTTTTGTAAATAGACTTCATTTAGTACTTCAAATTAGCAAGATTCTTTCGCAAAAAAAATTTGCGTTACAACTAAACAGGGCCCTAGCTGTCTTCTGCTCATTGGATTGAGCTGAGCAAACTAAGACATCTGGTTCTATGTAACCTGACAGTTGATGATGTATCTACGACTTTGCTATTTCTCTGGTCCCGGAAAACGTTTTCCGAAACATTGCTGTGACTGCGCAAGTAAATGCAGTCATTCCTCAATGACTGAACTTGGATTCGTATATTTGCATTTTTTTTCAGAGCTTTCTTCCGAAGCATTGATTTGCTGTCACATATAGAATTGTAGCAAATGGTAGCAGATCGTATTCAGGATTTCATGCTACTGGGTACTGAGAAGTGAGAACATTATCTATGACTCATTTCCTTTTGCGCATTGGTTTTACACATACTTAGCTTTAAATATATCAGATAAGTATGTCCATGTACTCGTAAATTGATCGGCACTTGTTCTTGAGGTCCCTTCCTTGAAGGCTTCAAGGCATTAGAGATGAATCTCCTCAGAGTCTATTTTGTGTATAGGAGTCTTTTGTGCCAGCTTCAAGTGCAATTCTTGTGAAACTATTGCACCAGTCACTTAGCTAGTTGGCTTAGGCATTCTTATTAATTACATAGACAGCAGATGAAAGGATTGGATTAAAATTTGGTGCAATCAACTTATTGTGTCCTTCTCCTTCATTGAACAAGTTACTAGTTACCGCATCATTTCAGCGTATGTTGGTGGGATGCTCATTTGTAATGAGACTATCTATATATGTTATGCTTGAATAGCTTTCTGAACACGTTACTTATTTTTGTTGATTAGGGAAGTTGCTGAATTGGCACCGCATTATCACTTAGCTTCTGTGGATTTGTTAGGACTAGCATGCTCTTAAGTTGGCTAAAAGAAAGCTTGGACGCACACGAAAGCTAAGAAGAAGCGTGAGAAGATGCTCAATGTTCTTAGGAGGATGAGGTATGCTTCTACTTTTCATTCTTGTATACTTGGAGAGAATACTACCAAATTTGAAAGAGTTGCTTTTGATGATGGAGATAAAGTTTTGTGTATCAAATCATGTTGTGACCCAAACCAATCATCTAAGAGTTGCTCCAAGATGAAAGCAAGGCACCTTTTGACAAGATCCTTGAGGTACAAGGTTAAGAGCCGTATTTAAATTGAGTGATGTGCCCACCATTTATCCATTTACTTTTAGATAAATGCTCATTCACGTGGGAGAAATTATGCTCTGAACATAGTTCTTTTGCTGAAGTATAGCGGAACCTAGTAGTTACTAGCAGGAAGCTCAACAGCTTAAGTCAATAACTTAGCTAGATTGTTTTAAATTGTGCAATAAAAGCTTTGCTAGTAATCTCTTTCAAGGCTTTATGGTCAGTTTCAAGTACACAGGACTATCCTAGTACTATCAGTTCTTTTCCCACTATTTGATTTAGTTTAAGTGTTTTTTCTTTGCATGACTTAAAATCATTTCCCTTGTTTGTTCCACCACCCCTTTCATTTTCCAACAATAAAGCAACCGCACAACCATGCCTCTCCATATCGCTCTGTATGGTGTAGGTCGTTTTTATTGTTTATTTCTTGCTGTATATCGCTTTGCAGGATTCCATATTGTCCTTGTTGATTAGTTTCAGATGAAAACGATATATGGTATGGTTCCAAATGCAGTTATATTAATTAGGGTCTGTCTCGGAGTAAAGTGACTGATTTTTTGTTAGGCATAAGTCACTGTATTTTTTTCAGTAACTTATTTTTTGTTAGGCGTAAGTCACTGTCTTTCTTTGATTGACTTATTTTTTGCTTATGTGTAAGTCACTTCTTGGGCTACACAAAACCAGATTGGGTGCTGCAGTGGGCTATTATTTGAACTGCTTTTGGTTAGCCGTTAGTCTCTGGTGGGGTCTTAATTGGCCTGGGGGCTCTATTGACTGTTGGTTTGGTACTGTGCCCGTTAACAATTCTTTGAACTATTTTGGACTAGTTGTTGATCGGAGATGAACTTGTTTTTGGACTGTGAGCTCTCTAGGCTAGCCGTTGGTATGTGGTGGACTGGTTTTTGGACTATGAATTCTCTGTTGACTGTCTTAATCAACAAAAAAGCATAGAACAGCTCTGAATCAAGTGAGTAGCCCCCAAAAAATATAGCTGGGCTTCACTTTGTTTTGTAAGTGTTGAATTCAAATTACAAGACAGCAGAGCAGAAACGTGTATTAACAACCTAATCCCCACATATGAACAGCCAAAATAACAAAAATGTAATGTCACTATAAGTTAACTAAAAGTTATACAAACAAAACAGAAACAATTTTGTCTCAAGATAGAAGACCATGAACCACAATTGTTAGTGGATCTGGTTAGATAAAAGACTTCCAAAAACCAAAAAAATGATAATTGACTAAAGAAAAACATTCCAACAATGAAAATAACCACACTTAGTGGATCTGAATAGATTTGATTTCAATTCAGACTTAAATATTACACATATGGTTGCTTGCCAAAAGTAGATAGTAGAATATCAGTTTGCAACTACATTTCAAAAGCAGGTCTTTTCCTCACCAACTCTAACATTATGCCATCCAAAATAACAGACCAATCAAACTACTATACAACTAAACTATTATCCGACTCAGTTGCAGGCCCTTGGGTGCTGGTTGGTATCATCATAGTAAGGCATCTTCACAACACTTTTCACTAACTCGAAGAAGAACTTGGTGTCACCAACAATGACATACCTAGCCCTCAATTCCTCAGCATCAACATGTTCAGGGCATAGAATGAATGCAAAGTTGCCATCTGGATCAACAACAACACAGTAATCTCGAACATTGCGAAACCCAACTAACCTCTCCAGAGCACGAACAGACCGCATCCAAAAATAAAATGCATTACATACATAATTTACACAAAGACAATTTGATGTAAACAGAGTACAAATGGACTATAAATTCAAAGTAAACATTAATTAACAGTATTGAACAAACTACAAATAAGCATACTAAATTGTAAAATGAACATTTCCATGAAAAGACAAAATTCATCACCTGAGTTCTCCTTCCCTCAACTGATCAACTCCAATCCTACAAATCCCAGAAAGTAATCAGATCTGGTCATATGAAACAAAAATAGTAAGCTACAACAAAAACTCCAAAAAGTTTATCATCCTCACTAGAGAGCCAATAATCAATAAAGCAAAACCAAATCTACAGTTAAATGAATAACGGCGGCCCATCTGGATTTCAAAGTGATGTATGTGTGAGAGATCAAAATCTAAAACTCTATATCAACAAGAATCCTCGGCCGATCACAGACAAAACTCGAGATCACCCGCAATAACGCTAGAACAATAAATATGGAGCGAAGGATAGGAAGATGAGAGTAGTAGTATCGACAAAAACATTGTCAAGTGACTTACTTTTGCTTATGTATAAGTCACTGTCTTTTTTGCATAAAATGACTTATATATTATTTTCCCGTAAGTTACCCATCTTTCCTGTAGAGTGCTTGCCTCCGCATACAAGTCTTAATGTTCCTATAGTGTGTGCCTATCCCTAACAGGTCCGCTATATAATGTGTTGCACCCGTTAGATTTATTCGGGCTGCTATGAAGCATCTGTTGGTAACAAACCCAATAATAGTGTAAGGGCAATGCAGTTCATATCTTTTAAATGATATCTTTTGAATGAAAATTTGAAAAATAATAGGCTGGCCAATTGTGGCCCAATCAGTCAGTACTAGGTACTATTGACACATAGTATTTTTGAATAAAAAACAAGCCTAAAGTTATGTCTGTGCATTCAAAGATAAAATGAAATAAAAAGGAACACCAAGTAAAATTATACAATACATAGACACTACCATACTAGCTTGTCCAGCTCTAGAAGTCTAGGGCAAAAGTAGTTGGGACAGAAATGAAGTGACCACTCACCTTACTGTCACCGCAACACTAGCAGCACAACACAGGAAGGCCATGGCCAAGAATGACAACACCATCGGCCATGGTAGCACTGAGAAATGGAGCAGTCATATTAGACTATATCCGTACGAGCACCTATGAAAATAACAAGTAACAAAATTCAACATTTAATGATTAGTTTCTGGATATAAAAAAACTAGACATGAGAAACCTCACCCACTAACTTGTGCACAAAAAACCTAGCATATTTACATTGATGAGTGCACATAAGTAACACACACGCATGCACATCATTTTTACCTAGATTTTCATATTTACAGTAATAAATGAGAAAAATATAGATCTCACATGCCTATCAAAATACCTGGACTTTCATATTTACAGTAACAAATGAGAAAATTATACTAAAAATCATATATGATTTTTACATGACAGAACTAATTTAGTCTTCTGAATTCATGGAATACCTAGATGTATTTCCACAGCAAAGCCCTGCAAGCAATATAATAGCAAATGTTACTCAAAAAAGAAGTTATAGCGACCATAAAAAATTGTCTATTATTTAAGAAATCAGAATTCACCTCACTAATAAGGCTCTGCAGTGGCAACGGTAAAACTTGAGATCCCTGGTTGAATAATATGTTAGTTATCCTATATGATTGCAAGGACTGATAACCATGGAAAGAGTGCACAAGCAATATGAGTAATTTATTTAGAAAAAATAAAGCACCAAAAATAACAATCAAACTGATGAAGAAAAGAAAATTATTGTAGTTACACAAAATCATTTATGAAATTACAGCACAACATACTATAGTAATTTTTTTCTCAGTTGGGCTATAATTATTAATGCTACGACTTGAGAAGATTCTTTGTGTAGTAATACAAAGATTATTGCTAGGCAAGACATATACAGACTTAGTGAGTACCTTCGAAGTAAAACATGGACACAGACAACTTTGAAGAATTATAAAGGGGATAAACATTGTCTGGAAAAATTCCTATGAATACTAGAGACCAATGCCTCTCAATACAAATGGACAGCCAGTTCTGCTATTAGTTTTTATTTTCACAAAGAAGACAAGAATAAGATCATGAGAGCATACAGAGCAAGTCGTGCATGATGGGCATACCAATGGTAGACTACCTTTATCCTACCCTTTGGAAATGTGGAATTTCGTCAAACACCTGGCAAGCACAGCTGCTAGCTCCCAAACCAAAGACACAAGAGCGTTGCAACACTTAAAAAATAATGAATCTACTATACAGGTTGGCCATTATATCTCACAAATATAATATAGTGTGAAAATCAGTGTACAATAAAGGTTAACTTGTACTTTCATAAGACAGAAAAGCTCCCTGATTAATTCACAATTTTGATAATTAAACTAGAAAATTATATTATTAAATGTGAGTGTAATTATAGTATAAGTTACTTGTAGTTTTCTAGACATTGATCAGGAGTGCTAATTAACCAAAAACAAAACTGACCAATCAGCAACCACAATGAACAAATACTGTATGTAAGACCGTACTACTCATTAACAAAAGTAAGAGTTAATATATCAAACTAATAATCCCCTAGCCTCTAAAAAATGCTTCTATGGTAACCAAAATAGAAATGCAAAACTCTGAAACTAAAGTATGTGCAGAGAAAACTTTAAACTTAAAGTATGTTCATATAACATTAAAAAGCATACTAAATTCTAAGATGAATATTTGCAGCGAAAGAGAAGTTCTTCACCTGAGTTCTCCTCAACTCATCAACTCCATTCCTGCAATCCTAGAAAGTAATTGGTCATGGAGAAACTAAAATACTTGGGTATATTTGGCATCTAAAATCCTAGTGAAGTATTGCTCACTATTATGTTTTATAGTAACAAACTACAGAATTAAAACATTAAGGAGGGTGTATTTGCATATTGAGTCCACAATAAATCTTAAGCTCTCAACTCACCAAACTAAAAGAGTAAGACACGCTAGTATTTTTGTTGCAACCACAGCTTTGGTATTATCTTGTTCTCTTACATATAGAACGGTAAAAGAAGGCCTTAGTGGAAGATGCTAATGGCCATGATGGCCTCTAAAAACTGAGAATACATCCTGAGGAGAACAAGTGGCTCTCCTGACTCCACTCCCTAAAGACTAGGAGCTGCTAACAACACTGACATGTTTAGCTAATTAGCTCATCGACTGCTAACTGAATTAAAATAGAAAGATACACAAAGACTCGACACTACATACTTAACACGAAACATGGGTTACTGTCATAAAAATATAATGGACATAGGAAGAGGAACCAATCTGTTAGGTTATGGAACACAGAGAACGGTCAGATTTCTAAATAGAAAACAGGTGTTGCAAAAAGTCAATTTGAATAAGCTAATATGAAAGAACATTTAGCAATGTAATTGGCCCTACTTCAAATATTCTCCCATAATGTGATTTGGATATATCAACAATCATGTTTTCACAACCTATCCCAAATACAGCTATATGAAGAACTGATGTGAGAAAATTACAGTAACCAAAATACAAGCAGCTCTAACATTTTACAGTAACAACCAAGAAAATTACAGTAATGAGTCAGGTTGTAATTCTAGTATAAGCTATTTATAATTCAAAGTTTCAATGAATGACGTTTTCAACCTGGAATGAGTAAACCAATGAAAGGGATAGGACAGGCAAGAAAGGAAAAACATTCAGTCATAGAGTAGCATATTTGAAAAAGTTCACATGGACCAAAATGCTCTACTTCTAATTGCAGTAGTACTACATGACTCAGGAAATCAGACATGGCAAACTATAGTGTTAATTGTATGTACAAACTATATATTGCAAAATAGAGTAAACGATCCACTGGATGTAATGACAATTTGAGAAGGAAGTGAAGTTGCAAGGAATCTATATATATCACAACAATTCAAGTCTAGGTAAACATTGTGGTATTTGTCAACATTTAACGAAGCCCCACTCAGAGTCGGAAAGCAAAAGGATGGCAAAAATATATAGATTGCAACTGACCAGATTAAATGAAACATTTCAGACCAGAGTGCAGATAATCCAAGTAAAAGATGGAGCATCACAATCATAGATGCCAAATGAAAAAAAAACTGGACCTGGTAGTTCCTCAGCTTATAAACTACTAGACCAACAATCAAATACATGTTAGCTTTGTAGCCTGGTGGATAAAACAATGTTTAGTATAGATAAGTGACAGACCCTGAAGTCATCCAGAGGGGCCCAATCTAAGAGATATAGCTTGCTAATTAGCATATACAAGAAAAAACTAGCTGCAGAAAGGAACACTCTCCGGTGGCAAAATAGCGACAGTAATAGCTATGCAAGAAGTTTTGCAAAAAAACATCTCTTTTACTTAACTTAATAAATCGTGAGATACAATCAGAAAACAAGAGACACCAAGTGTATTTTTAAGAAGCTTGACAGCTGAACAAAAGAAAACATCAAATTCCATGGTTTATTTGACAACATTTCTCACAGATAACAGTTGAGTAAGAATAGACAGCTTACACACAGCTTGCAGCTTGGCAAAATATCAAATTCTACTAGACAGATTAAATACAATACTTCAGATATTTCAAGCCAATGCAAGTAGGGGTAGGAGATAAATAGATGGCAAACATACTTCACCTGGTACTTCCTCTAAGCCAAAACTGTAAAACTGCAGATAAAAACTCTGACCTTGATAACTTCTAGTCTGATGAAAACAAAAGGCAAATAGAACTACAACCTTGACAACATCTATCAAACTGCAGATATTTGAGGCCAATGTTGGTTCATTACAAGCACAGGTGATCAGGTGGCCAAAATATAAATTGAAACTGGATAAATTAAATACAACATTTAAGATCAGTTAGCGCATCACAAGCACTGGTTTAGGGTTTACTGGTGTTCAGGATTCAAAACCACATGTAACCCTAACCAAAACCGCAATGAGAGGTGTGCACATCTTGCAAACGATCCATACACATCCTGAACATAAATAAAATAGTATTTAAATGCACATGGAAATATGTTTATGCTCACGGTGATGCCATTTTAAAGGCATGGAAAACAAGACAAACAGCACACGAAGGTGTGAATTAATAGTGAAAAAACAACTCTGAAGTAAACGTCCAAAAGCAAAGATCAAATTTCCAAAAACAGGGGGGGTGGCGGGCTGGCGGCTGATAGAACAATAGGACTTATACTCGTCAAATAATATGGGGGGTAATGGACAGACACAGGGGAAGAGAATCCCCAACATCTGAAACCTGACTGCTGGAGATTAATTGCAATCGAGGTCGATGACACAACAGCGTAGGCCTCTGATTCACACCCCACTCGTCGATCTGAGTTCAACAACTACAAAGACCCTGAACTTGGAACCCTAATCAATATATAATCCTCAAATCCAAGCCACATACATCTCAATTCAACATCGAACACCTACAATCTCGATTCGAACCCTAACAAATCCCAAATCATCAGTCTAACTGCTCCTCACGAGATAGGAACAAGAGAACAGGAGAGAGGAAGAAGTTGATGAGGAAGGTACGCATGGCCGATGGAGTTGAGACCGAGGTGGTACACCCACCGGCGCGGGCGGCTTTGCAGCCGTGGCCATTTATCTCCGGCCGCGGCGAGGAGGAGGCCCGAGTTCCCGCCGGCCGGGGCGGCGACAGAACAGGCGGAGGCAGACATGAGGAGCTGCGAGTGGAGGGACCGCGGGGGCATCACAGGGGGCGCCGGGTGGAGTCTCGGCGAGGCGAGGCTCAGCGGCAAGGCGCATGGAGGCGAACGGGAATGGATAAGAACGAGAGAGGAGAGAGTGGATCGGCACACTAGTTGAATGGACACCAAGCAAACAGATAACTACTTACCACCAGCCCACTCGGCGTACAGCGCAGGACAGAGAAAGCCAGGCCCGGTTGGCCATAGATCGAACGGCTCTCACGATCGACTTACACAAATACAAGAAATAAGTCATCTTAAAAAGAGTAAATCTGTATTAATTATGGTTGTATCAGATTGATAATATTATGCATTTAAGCTGCGAAAATAGTAGAACAATGTCAAGTATCGAACGGCAGTCCATAACAGAGTAGATCATATGTCATTGTGGAAGCAATTATCAAACACAGAACAAAAAAGGATCGACTAGGCACCAAATGCCTTTCATTCAGTTGAATGCATCATTGTGTACAAAGAAAAGTGAGTCTGAGAACAAATAATTAAAGTATAAAAGGGTTACCTAACCAGCTACCATCAACTGTTATACGTTTCACCACAAATGGAGGCTTCGGTCATGAGTTGTGTACGTATTGGTTCATGACATCACATAATCCACACAATCTCTGTCGTTATCTACTCGATCTGGCAATCCATCACAGGAACCACTGTTGCACCAGATGCTGATGGGGGGCTATCACAACTATCTGGAGAGATGCTTGCATAGTTTCATACTGGATTGCATAGTTGCAAACTGGAGGATATGGATGAACTGAAAGGCGGAGCTACTTTGGAGCCGATGTTCAGCTGAATTATTCCAGTCCAAATCTGGTAGCAGTAGTTCCACTCTTGATTGAGTTTCATAAAGTTGTTAGCAACTTAAATTTAAATCACTGAACTAGTAGTGCAGTTACTTGATTCATCATTTTGCTCGATACGGTGTTCTTTGTGTTCATAATCAGGCACTCTTTCAATTTTGACTGATCCTGTTTATAATCTTAACAGTGCAGCTAACTACTTCTGATCTTGTCTGCAGATCTGCGAAGTGAAGCGGCGCAACTTGCTAAGAAGTGCTGCCGTTGTGTTGAGAATTGACTACTCAGTTCTGATAGACAGAATTTTGCAGGACGTATCTAGTGAAGGAAACCGAGCTTACACATGGATACTCATTTGACTGAAAGTAGATAATAGAAGGTCTTGATTCCTTCTTATGAGGTTCTGTCAGTGTTCTGGCTGTATATTTTCTCAGTTTTATGAAACACTTGAATATGCTGATAGTCTGGGTTTGCCGTTACACTGTTGGATCAAGTTTTGTGTTTTGTGAGGGACTAAGCAGCTAGAGCAACCTATATCTTGGTGATGTAGTATCTAATATGAGTTGTGTCTTGTTCCATCAGTTGCTTTTACAGAGAAATATATGTTTCCACTGCTCTGAAGGCATCATAGGATTCTGTATATTCTGAGAAAAACTGATATTGTGACTTCTATTTATTTTGCTAAACCAGAATGGATTTGGTCTGCTTTCAGCTGTAATAATTAGTTTTTCTGAAGTAACTGCTGGCAATTGGTACATGCCCTTCAAAATTTGAAGCCTAACTTCAGAAATCACAGTGTGCAGACCGGATCAATTTTCTGCCAGTATCTTCGTACATTCATGGTACGCTCACACTGAACCAGACCTCTTGTTCTGTAGCGAGCTCGCCACTTTTTGTTCGTTGCACGACGCGATGGCAGGACGTGAGATTCCTGCCTTCCCTAAATAGTTCCAAACGAACCAGCTCGCCTTACATGTATTTGGTGCTTTCCCAGTTTTCCCAGCAGCAGGCATCCTCCGACCGGCCATGGCCAGTGAGCCAGCGGCCCAGCGATAGGCGCACGGTACACTGGCCACGTCCATTCTGCCCTCCTGCCAGTGCCTGCAGCAAACCGGCCGGACAGAACCTCTGCCGCGGCGCCGTCGTCGCGGCGCGCTTGGCCGCGCGCGCCGCCGTCCAATCAATCAGGCATCCTCCGACGATCCGCGGACCAAGACCCGGCCAGCAAGCTGCTGGCGACCATGGCTAGCCGGCCAGACCCGGCCGGGCACCGTACCGCCCGAGCGCGACGGGCCGTTTCGCTCGCCGCACGTCGCAGCCTTGCCCGAGCGTACGCGCCCGCGCCGCGCGGCGCTCCGGCGGTCGCCTGGACACGGCGCGGTACACGCGGCGGCCGTGCCCCGGCAGGGGAACGAGCTGGATCTATCGGTGATAAGAATCTATCGGTAGCGGTGGTGCGATCCGCCGCGGAAGAACTCGGCGCGACGGCGCGGGCACGCACGCCGCCGGCCGGGGCCGGCGACTTGGCCGGTAGGTAGGCGTGTGTAGTGCACGTTGCTGTTGACGTCCGCATGCACGTACGCCGGCGGCCGGGGCGCGTATAGTGCACGTTGCTGTTGCTTTTTACCACCAGCCCTGCAGATGACGGCAATGATTGCGCGCGCGCGCGGCGGGGTGGCGCGACACGGCACGGCACGGCACGCGCAGCGGCATGATGGGCACAGGAGGAAGGAAGGCTACGGCGACTCCCGCGCGGCGCGGCGGCGGCGGCGTCACGTCCGCTGGCGTCGGACCAGCCTACGCTAGCTAAGGTAGCTACGTGCGCGCGCGTGGCGGCGGCGGCGGCGGCGGCTTTGGTCGCCATGTTGTTCGCGTGTCGGAGCGCGCCGGCCGACCCGATCGGGGCTGGGCGCGGCCTACCTGCAGATCGGTAGACGAGGATGGGCGCCGCGACGGGGCACGCACACTTGCAGGCCGTTCCGGGCGCGGCCGGTGACCCCACCACCGGGACGGCGACGATGAGCGGATGATGCATGCATGATGGCGCCACCAAAAGGAGCGGCACTCGCAAAGGTGAGGCGGACAGGGGCTAGCAGCCAGCAGGTAGGTAGCCGCGTCGACGGCCGGGCCGGGCCTCCGTCCCGTCATCTGCGGGGGGGGGGCCAATGCCAGGGGCCGGGGCAGGGCGTGGGCGGGGATCGAGGCTGGGCGGCCGGCCGGCGGGCAGACAGGCCGGGACGATCCGAATCTGTCGTCAGGCTCTCCGCACTCGTCACTCCCCAAATTCGCTCTCTAAAAGAAATATTTCTGCCTGGTCATCGAGATTCTCTTCTCTATATTCAGTTTTGCTGCACCCGTTCACTCTCTATATCTCCACTCTATACCAACTACCAGCAGACGGGCCCACAGGTCAGATATTTTTTACCCCCGTCGGCGTCCTCTCTCCCTCCCCGCTCTCTCTCTCTCTCATTCTCCTCCCCTGCTCCCCCCGCCTTCACGCTACCCCTTCTCCTGCGCCCTCCCGCCGGCGCGCCGCCCCCTCCTACTCCCTTCTCCTCCCTCCTTCCACTCGACTGCACGACCCTCTCCGCGCGGCAGGAGCCCGCGCCGGCCAGATCCCACGGCGGGCGGGGCGGTGGCCTCCGGCCTCCCCTGCGCCGCGGCCCGCGCGGCGGGGGCGGTGCTCGGCGCATCCTCTTCCTCCCAGCGCCCTCCCTTCCCCATCTCCTTCCCTCCCCCATCTCCCCCATCTCCCGGTAGAGGCGAGGTGAGATGGCCATGGCGCCCGCCCCTGCCCTCCTCCTCCCTCCTCGCTCTCCCATCGCGGCGGCGCATGGCGAGGTGGCCATGACGACGCGCGGCGGGGCTCGGAGGCGGAGGCGGCGACGCCGTCGCCCCCACGGGGTCCATGGCGAGGCGGAACAAGGGGCAGTGGAGCAGGGGCGTCTGGTCCTCCTCGCGGGCGGCGGCAGCTCCCTCACGCCGCAAGCTCGAGCAGCAGAGCAGCTCGCAGGGAAGGGTCCGCCGCTGCCCGGCCACGCCGCTGCAGCTCGGCCGTGAGGGAGCCCGGCGCGTGCCCATGGCGGAGCGGTTCCGCGCGGGCCCTCGATTCAACCACGATGGCGGGACGGCCTCGGTGGGTCAATGCAGCCATGGTGAGGCGGGTCCATGGCAGGGCGGCCTCGCCATGCTCCCCCCTTCTCCCTGCTCGCCGCCCATGGACACTACAAGAAATCCTTTAATCCATGACGAATTTTTGGTGACATTTACGAAAACCGTCATAGATAGACAGGAGCTATGACGATTTATTAATTTTCGTCACAGATTTGTAGATAGCCCATACGGGCTCTAAATTGGGCCCAGGTTCTATGACAAATCTCTGAAAACATCATAGAATGAAAATAGAAATCGTCATGGATTTGATACTATGCTCAACTCACAATGGTGATAAATAAAAATGTGTTATAATTAACATAGCCCACCTATCGGTGTAAGATACTGAGCTCACATATGCATCCATGCTGCTACATAATATTTTGTTTGTATGAGAATATTATTATATGAATCCTTCTCGATTGATTCATGTTTAAATTTAATTTTTCTTAGTTTTCTAAATTTTTATTGCATAGAAAAAAATACTTTTGGGCCCGCTGCCACCACTCCATGTAACATGTGCTCGGATGCCATTAAGAAAAAAACATTTATGCAAAAGAACAAAAGGAATAGCGATCAAAAATTAAAAAGAAAAGTTAGGGGCACAAGGAAGGAATGTGTATCGAACCTGGGACCCTTTCCTCAAAGAGGGTGAGCGTTGAACCTTTACTCAAAGAGGGTGAGCGTTGAACCGCTGCACTACAACAGCACTGTTTGTTTTTGAAGCATTTATCTTAGTTATATTATTAAAGTGACGGTTGTGCTAAATAGGAAAAACAATTCTGGTAGACAAGGGATTCGAAACCGGGTGTTGTAGTAATGGGTAACGAAACCCATTTTATAGTTTCTTTATTTATCATTTAATGCCAAAAAAGGTGCAAAATGGGGCTTCGAACCTGGGTCTGCGGAACCACAAGAAAATGCCCCTCCACTGAGGTCCTAGTGTGGTTGCATTACACTACAAAATTTAAATGTCATATAGAACTTCTAGATCAGACTGCGTCAAGGAGGACACGCACAACCTTTTGGGCCAATCTCGTGGCTCCACGTCGTTGCATCCAGTTGGAAAAAAAAAACTTGAGGCTAGTGGGAATCGAACCCTGGTGTTGAGCAAAAGAATCGCACGCCTTTACCAACTGCGCTACAGCTGCAGCTTTAACATTTATTAGTATCACTTTATTTATATAATTTGGAGAAAAAAAGAGATGCGTAACCAGGAATCGACCTCGGGTCGTGGAGATAAGATAGGGGCACCCCACCAATGCGCCAGGACTTCATTTGTGGCACCAAAGGGTAACAAAACTGCTATCTTATTTTTGTTAACGTGGTCCTGTAATGAAGAACAGATGTGTGATTCCTATTTTTCTTTTTGATCTGGAATTAAATTTTATAATTGGTATTTCTTACTCACAAGAAATCCAAATTTGATGTTTCTTTTTTCTAAAATTATGATCTTTAAGTTAGTGGCATTTGTTTGTATGTTAATTACTATTTCTTGGATCTTTTTTATACGCTTGTTTTCTTCCACCAAAATTGAAAATCAAAAATGTTTTTAGCATAATAATTGGTAATGTAACATCATATTTTCTGATATTATGGTGAAAATAAGGTTTTGTCCAAATCGGAGATGCATACGAGTTCGAAAGTATAACGAGTATCACAAAACTCAAAGTTTTGACTTGAATTACAAGATACTATGTGAGAGATGTATCTATTATGAACTATGTATACTTAAAATATCATAAAATATTATGAAATTTTTATGTCAGAATTATACATTCACAAAATGATTCTATGAGAAATTATAGATTTTTCAGAGAGGTTTTAGATATTATTATCATTATTTTATAATGAGGTTGCATGGATAAGTTTGATTTATTCCTTGTAAACATTTGAAATTTTCATCTATTTTTGCGATATGAGCTATAATAGAACAGAGGTACTTAAAATATATTTTTGAGGGATTTTTTAGATATTATTTGCAATACATATAGTTCAATCCATAATTACTTTTGATAAACTCGCAGAAATTCATTTAAACTATTAAAAATAGCAAATGAGTTTTAAAATTATTGAAACTTGTACGAGAAAACTTATATATAGAATCTACTATATATAAAAAATATATTGGTGTGCATAAGATAATTATGTTTGTGTTACTTCACAATGGTGCAATAAAATAAAAAGAAAAAGAAAAATATTAAGCAAGGAAGAAATGAACTAGGCCCATTTTGGCCCAACAATTTATAACCATCCATCGCTGATCGAACGGATCTCATCGCATCCCCGTTCTATAAAACCTCTCTCAGAAACCCTAGCAACTCCAATCCCTCACCCCGGCGCCCGCCCGCCCCCTTCCCCCGCGTCAAGCTCCCTCCTCTCTCCCTCTGAAAGCCCTTGTTTGGTTTTGGTAATTGAGTGACAACTTAGGTGGACTAATAAGTGTTTATGTTGAGATACACAGGAGATTAGTCCACACAAAGACACTAGTATGAGCAACATGTGCCATGGAGGAGAAATGGCTAAGGGTTGATGCTATGCTCATATAGTATGATCGAGGAGCTCATTGCATATGAGACATGACATGGAGTCATGTGACCAAAGTGGAGAAGATCAAGACAAGGCTTGGCTTGATGGACCGGTTGCAATGGAGAAGGGCAAGTCAAGGCTTTGAAGCAAGGGACCGCAAGGCGGTGAAGCTTGGGCAAGATTTGGCGCCGATGGACCGAGGCAACGGTGAAGAGCGAGCAAGGTCAAGATCGATGGACCAAAGAGGTCATGTGATGATATGGAGTGGATCATATCATTTAAGAAAGATCAAGCCAAGTATTGACTCATAATGATGATCAAAAGGCTTGATGGAGTTTGGTGCTTGTGTGGCATCAACATTTGGGAAGATGAAATGGAATGCGCAAGGCAAAGGTATGACTTGTAGGGCATTTCATTTCACCGGTCAAAGGTTGTGTAGAGAAGTGCATGACCGGATTTAGGATAGATGGCCGTACTATCAAGAGGGGCAAACTTGTTTGCATATCGGTCATCTAGTGCCACTTGAGCGATCTAACATTGCGATGTTGCTAGGATCGAGTGGCGTGGTGAGATCAAGTGAAAATCCTTTGAAAATGATTGTGAAATGCTAACACACATGCACATGGTGGTGTTGGCACATTTGCAAAGGAGAAAGAGTTGGAGTTGATGTTGATCAACTTTGGGAAGCAAGAAAGGTCTTTTGGTTTTCTCCGGAAATTAGGTTGTCTCTTGGAATGGAATACTGCTTTGATCCATTGTGTTTTGGATCAAGAATTCAGTTGGGTTGTGTAGCCCTCTGAATTAGCTTTCCATAGAGTCCAAGATCACCTAATTTGGACATCGGAGCTAAGAGTTATGGCCGTTTTACCGAGGTACATTTCTGCTGGAAATAGACCTGCGGACGGTCCGCCCTAGACCTGCGGACGGTCCGCCCTTGAGGGGCGGACGGTCCGCCGTTATCTCGGTTGAGCTCGAACAGAACCGTTTTTGACTCTGTGGGTGGTCCAAAATGACCTGCGGACCGTCCGGTCCATGGGGGCGGACGGTCCGCCTTTAAAAGCTGAAACGGGCGCAGAAACTTGGTTGTTCTGTCTTGGGTGTCCAAAATGACCTGCGGACCGTCCGGTCCTTGGGGGCGGACGGTCCGCCTCCTACTGAAATTTCTGGGACAGAGACACTGCGGGTTCTGTGTGTGTTCATTTTTTGAACTGCGGACAGTCCGCCCCTAGGGAGCGGACAGTCCGCCGGTAACTTCCAGATTTAGTCAGAGACGTTTGCAAATCGGTTGGTTCGAAGTTTTGAACCGCGGACAGTCCGCCCCATGGGCGCGGACAGTCCGCGAAGGGCTCTAACGGTCGACTCTGACACATAATAATTGCAGTTCTAGCCGTTGGTTTTGAATGGCGGACAGTCCGGTTTTTGTGAGGCGGACAGTCCGCGAAAACTCTGTTTTCGTGGGTTTTGAGTGTAACGGCTAGTTTGGGGCCTCCCTCTATAAATAGAGGGTGTGGCCGGCCATTTGAGATGGCTTAGCACCTTGGGGACTTAGTGTCCATGTGTGAGAGTGCTTGAGAGCCCTCTACTCACTCTAACTTGATAGTAATCATCCGATTGAGTGAGAGAGCAATTCTAGTGCGATTGCTTTGAGAGATTGCATCGAGTGGCACTAGGTGATCGTGTTGCAAGCCGGTGTGCTTGTTACTCTTGGAGGTTGCCACCTCCTAGACGGCTTGGTGGCAAGAGGCTCCGTTGAAGCCCGCAAGAAGATTGTGCGGTGCTCCGGAGAAGAGATTGTGAGGGGTATTGTGCTCACCCCGCGGGAGCCGCGAAGAGCAACTCTAGTTGAGCGAGACGTGAAGAGCAACAAGTGGTTCGGCCGGATCATGTGCTAGAGCTCGGTGTGAGCACTCCACGTGGGAGAGTGTGACTTGAGAGTCACCACTAGCAAGAGGATCGGCGGCAACCTTGGAGCTTGTCTCAACGGGGATTAGCTTGGTGGCAACCAAGTGAACCTCGGGATAAAAATCACCGTGTCAACTTTGTCTACTCTTCTCGGTGGTTTGCATTCTCCAAATCACAAGCATTGTATTTACTTTCTTCTATATCTTGTGCTTGTGTAGTTGCACTCTAGTGATTAGTTAGCTTGTGTAGCTTGCTAATCAACTTCTTGCTTGTGTAGCTAGAAGTAGAGATCCTAGTGTAACTAGTTAGCTTGTGTAGCTTAATTAGTTGCTCTTGCTTAGATTGTGTAGCTAAGCAAGTTGAGCACTTGGATTTGGATTGTGTATCCTTGTCCTTGAGCATCTAGTGAGCTTAGGTTTGGCTTTGTGCTTTTGTTCATTAGAATTGTTTAGGAGCTCCCCCGGTTTGTGAAGTACTAGTGCTTAGGCTTGTGTGACTTGGCATTAGAATTGTTAGGAGAGCTCTTACTAGCTTGGCACTCCATTTGCTTTGTGTAGGATCCCTTTTTGGAGGTGCCTTAGAGTCATAGTTAGAGGGGTGAAGTCTTGGCTAAGCGAATAGTTTCAATTCCGCATAAGTTTCGGTTAGCCGGCGTAATTAATTTTAGAAAGGACTATTCACCCCCCCTCTAGTCCGCCATCTCGACCCTACAAGTGGTATCAGAGCCGAGGTCTCTCATTTGTGGTCCTTACCGACCCGAGAGGATGGCGACTTATGGGCTAGATGTTGAGTGTCCACACATTTTTGATGGCACACACTTTGCACTGTGGAAAAATTGGATGATATGCAATTTTAAATTTATTTGCCCTCAAATGTGGTGGATGGTGGATGTAGGTTTTTCTCATGTGTTAGATGAAGGAAATCTAACTCCAACACAAGAGAAATGCCTAGATCTAGACATCCAAGCTACTAACATTTTATTTAGATCTTTGCATAATTGTATACTTGGTGAGATCATGGATATGAAAACCGCCCATGATATTTGGAGTTATCTAAATGAGAAATATGGGGCGGCCTCCGATGATCATGATGATTATAAGACCAAGGAGGAAGTGCATGAGGATAATGAGCACATCCATGACATGGTGGTTGTGGAAGATTGCTCCACCTCATGGTCAAGTGATGACGATGATAATCAATCTACAACAAGTTCACTTGACATGATTGATGATGATTCAAGTTTTGCAAATTATGATTCTACTCCAAGCATACTTGATGATCAAGTTGGCTCATGCACGGATGATATTGCTACATCAAGCTCATTTCCATCATCACATTGCTTCATGTCACAAGGTGACACAAAGGTATCAAATTGCAATGTGATTGATCCTAATTCATATGATGAGCTCTTGAATAGATATGCTAGCATGACCAAATTATTTGAGGAAGTGTTAGCCAAAACAATCAAATTTGAAAAAGAAAACTCTTTTCTCAAAAACACATGTGAACAACAAAAGCATCTACTTTATGTCATGAGTTGTTCACATGAGGAGTTAAAATTGACTCATGAGGAGCTTAGTGTTGCTCATGAGAACTTGGTACTAAACCATGCTTTACTCACTAGCAAGCTTTGTAATAAAGGAATTAAAACTAGTGAGAGCTCATCACATGGGTCAAATGATCAATTGCAAAATATTGCTAACTCTTGTGATGTAGACAAGAAACATGTATCCACCTCATGTGATGATTTATTGTCTATGCCATGTACTTCACATATGGATGTTTGTTCTTCTTCTACTATGCAATATGAGACTAACCTTGTAGAAGAAAACAAAGAGCTCCAAAGTCAAGTGAAGTATTTGAGCAACAAGATAGAGAGATGGACAAAATCAAAAGTCACCCTTGAAAGCATAATCAAAAATCAAAGAAGTTTCGGTGACATGAGTGGCATTGGTTCCAACAAAAGCAAAGCCAAAGGCAAGAAATGGGGCAAGAATAAATATAATAGGAAGATGAAGAAGCAAGAAGAAATGAAGCTATCTCATTTCATGTGCTTTCAATGCCATGAGATGGGACACTTTGCAAATGGTTGCCCCAACAAAGAAAAGCTCAAGTTAAAGAAGGAAGAAGAGAAGCTTAAACATGTCAAATGCTTCAAGTGCCGCACTTGGGGTCACCTCACCTCAATGTGCCCAACCAAGCAATTGGTGAAGCAACAAGAACCTCAACTAAAGCCACAAGTTGAACAAGAAAAGGTACCCCAACCTCAAGTCAAGATCAACCATGATGATCAAGTTGATGACTTGAATATGATGAAAAAGAGAACAAGAAGGGGTGGTAAGGCAAGAACAAGGCATCCAACTCACATTCAAGATGCCAAGATGTTGAGCAAGAACAAGATCCAAGAGAAGAATCCACATGCTCACATCAAGTGCCATAATTGTGCAATATTGGGTCACCTAGCTTCGGGTTGCCCAAATAAGCTTGAGAAGAAGGCTCAAGCAAACTATAAGAAGCAAGGCAATGAGAAGCATCAAATGAGTAAGGAAGAAAAGGCTCAACAAAAGAGAAGATGCTACTTATGCCGGGAAAGGGGACACATGGCCTATTCATGTCCCTTAGGTAACAATTCTAAGCCTATTTCAATTGATGCAAATATTATGCTTAGAAAGGATGGTAATGGTACCTCATTTGTTACTATTGCAAAACATCCCGCTATTCATACTAAGGCATTGCCAAAGTATGTTGCTCCTAACTTGAGAGGACCCAACCTAGTTTGGGTACCATCAAAACGTGGATGAATGTGTTTAGGTACCAAAGGCATTGGAGGCTTGATTCAAATAAAATTCATATTTTTGATCTTATGATTGAATCAAGGAATTGAAGCTTTTTGCATATATACAACCCAATGCCAAATCAAAACAATGAAGTCTAAGTGCTACAAACATACAAGTGTCTTATTCTAGTTGTGAAGATTTATTGGAAATATTTGATGGCTTGCAAATTTATTTGAGTTGAATCTCGTTTTTGGATGAAAATCATTTTGCAAGTTGAGAAATGAGCTACTTGTCATTGACTTCTCAAATATGACTTGAAAACTAATACTTATGGCATTTGGTTCTTATATGCATTTTTTGTTTCATTTTTCTGAATTTTTGAGCCATTTATGAGTTTTCATGATTCTACTCGATTTATTTTTGAATTCTTGTTGAAACTTGCTCATATGAGTCTTTTGAAGGTTTTCATGCAATATTTGAGATTTTTGGATTTTTATATGAGCAATGATCCCAAATTGAGGTTGGAATTGAGAAAGTTGGCACAATTCTGGACAGTCTGAAATTTGGTACTGCGGACAGTCCGCGGGTAAGGGGCGGACAGTCCGCCGTTCATGGGACTTGTTCACCAGAGGCACTGCAGAGAAATTCTCAACCGCAAAAATACACTGCGGACGGTCCGCCAAAGGACCGCGGACGGTCCGCCTGTGTTGGGCAGTATTTGCCAGAGGCAGTTTCAGTCGGGCGGCGGTGTGAAAATTCAAAGGCGGACGGTCCGCTAGGATATCGCGGACAGTCCGCGAATGAACAAAAAGGAGGATCCTGACAGCTGAACTTATCATGAGCTACAAAGGTATATCCCTAGTTGATCACATTCATTTGGATGCATATGAGATGTTTGAATTGGATATATATGCTCGTGTTGCTTGCTATAAGATGTTTGAATGGATTAAATGCTTAGTATTCAAAATTGAGATAATTTGAATGGATATGATCATGAGATGACATTTAGTATGCGATATAATTGAATATATATCTTGTGAGAGTATTCAAACAAGTTGACATCAAGTTTGATTCAATTAGATGAAGTATAGCTCAATTGCTCAAAATCTATCCTTTATTGAAAATCTGAGTAAGCTGAGAAGATAGCCATAGTTGGATGATCAAATCTATTTGGATTGGCTTGAAATTTGGTATGCATGCCCTACACTTATGGTACTAGTTGCTGTACAAATTTCATGAGAATATGATGAGAAATACTTTAGTTTTGGAGTGGATCTTGTCAATGCATGTGCAGCAGTTTTCAGCATGCACCCATG
The DNA here is from genome assembly GCF_016808335.1 of Panicum virgatum. Classification (NCBI taxonomy): domain Eukaryota; kingdom Viridiplantae; phylum Streptophyta; class Magnoliopsida; order Poales; family Poaceae; genus Panicum; species Panicum virgatum. The sequence goes on from NC_053153.1 coordinate 2,435,602, forward strand.
AGTGAAGATGTGAAATCTGGTAGCAATCTAGAAAAGCATTGAAGCTCAATTTTTTATGGCTACTAGATGACTTAGTGCCACACATCTCCACCAATTTTTGTGGCAATTCAATATGTACTTTGAGAGATTTGATGTATTCTTTGAGAAGTACAAAATCTGGCAGAAAAGTGACAAATGTTGGATTGATCTTGAGTCACTTAAATTGAAAGGTCCTCAAGTTGGAATCATCGTTACAAGTGGTTGAGGAACTTAGGTTTGGTTTTGAGAGAAGCTAGAAGCATGACAAGAAGCATGACAAGTATTAGGTACAAGGCCATTTGATTGTAGAGTGTACTTATCACATTTTTGGTACTAAAATTGGAAGATCAAGAAAAGCAACCAATACCCAATATAGAGAGATTCATGATAATTCAAGTATACTCAAATGGTATTCTCTCATGCAAGCAAGGATCAAAGAGATGAAGCAAGCCAACCACAACAAGATAATGCATTTGATGATAAGTGATATTCATTTCATATGGGTGAAGGATGGTATTCATTGTCTTCACCAAGCTATTATAATTGGACTTCATGATGCTAGTTGGAGAACTAAATTGGAATCTAATGACTATCCTCTACTCCAATATAGCAAGGTGAAATTGCTTGACATATGCATTCATTATATGCTAAGGACATGATTAGTGCATATAGTCATATATAGTGATCATTCATGAAAAATAAAATATTTTTAAATGTTTTATGATGCCACTATTGCTTCTATGGTTGATATGATCTAGTGGTAACACATGACATGTTCATGAGCTAGTAAACCCAAGTAGTTGATCTAGAAAATGAGTTTTCAAGTGTTTAACTCAACATTGTCAAGATAACCCTTTGAATGAGGCGTGAAGAAGCTTGTCATTGGTTCAAACCGAGTTGAATTATTTGGGCAAGTAGTCTAGATCAAGTCAAAGAGAAAGAAGCTCATGGAAACAATCTAGTTCAAGAATTGGTTATCAATGTCAAATTCAATAAAGTGGTCCATCATGATTTTACAAGCGATACTAGATTCAACAAAAGGTATATCATTGTATCTCTACAAGTGATATACATGGTCATACAAGTGGTATTCATTCAAGTAGATCTAGTACAACAATGGTGGTTCAACAAGTGATCCTCAACGTTAAGTGATCAATTCAAATCAAGAAAGCTATCCTTATCAAGAAGAGCTCAAGATTCAAGTAGATTGACAAAACACTTTGACATAGGGGGAGGAGCCCCACTACAAAGTATCAAGGTCAAGGATCCTACTAGTATCCTACATGTGGCATTTCAAGGTGATCTTCATGCTTCCACATGTTGTTGTTACAAGTAGTGTCAATTCCAATCAAATTGAAAGTGTCCATCAAAAATGAAGATTCAAGACTCAACCATCTACCCAAGTCCAACTCTTTGTATCAAACCACAAATGCTTCATATGATTGCCTACAAGGGGTATTCAAGTGGTAGCCATTGATCTTCACATGGCCAATTTCATATGGTTTCGGCCCTTTTTATGGTCATTGATGACAAAGGGGGAGAGAAATGAACAAAGATATGAATTATCCTTGGATGACAAAGGGGGAGATGAGATGAGAGTGCAATCATGGACATGGATCAAGAGGAGGATCAATATTCTTGGACAAGAGAAGCACACAAGTAGGGGGAGCAAGCTCATGAACTTGGTTGTTTGCATTTGATATGTGCATATTCATGCGCTTGCTTGCATTTGCATAAGTTTTAAAATTTATATATGCATTGCTTGTGTGTGATGTATGCTAGTCATAGAACTTGATTGATGATTTGACAACTAGCATGCATAGATTGTAGCTAGACATTTTTTTTACAAGTGAATCAAGAGCCTTGCTAATATTGTTGATCTCATGAGGTATCTTGAGTTTTTGATGAATGTCTAGTTACTCATTGATGCTAAGGAATGAACTTCAAGGAAGCAACTCAAATTGGTATCACGCTTCAAAGGTTTATCCTATATACCTTAGCATCACTTAGTAGTGATAACAATCCCACAAATTTCATATTTATGCATGTGTGTGAGTTTAAAACCAAATCTCTTGAGCACACATGTAGGGGGAGTTATTACTACCAAGTCGGATTTTTATGGTGCTTATCCAATCTTTCACAAGTAGTCTTATTGGTGGATAAGAAACATAAAATCCAAACCAAGTTAGCTATTTACACATGTGTGAAGTGCTAGCTTGGAATATGCTTAATTTCCATATCTTTGTAGAGTTGTCGTCAATTACCAAAAAGGGGGAGATTGAAAGCCCTTGTTTGGTTTTGGTAATTGAGTGACAACTTAGGTGGACTAATAAGTGTTTATGTTGAGATACACAGGAGATTAGTCCACACAAAGACACTAGTATGAGCAACATGTGCCATGGAGGAGAAATGGCTAAGGGTTGATGCTATGCTCATATAGTATGATCGAGGAGCTCATTGCATATGAGACATGACATGGAGTCATGTGACCAAAGTGGAGAAGATCAAGACAAGGCTTGGCTTGATGGACCGGTTGCAATGGAGAAGGGCAAGTCAAGGCTTTGAAGCAAGGGACCGCAAGGCGGTGAAGCTTGGGCAAGATTTGGCGCCGATGGACCGAGGCAACGGTGAAGAGCGAGCAAGGTCAAGATCGATGGACCAAAGAGGTCATGTGATGATATGGAGTGGATCATATCATTTAAGAAAGATCAAGCCAAGTATTGACTCATAATGATGATCAAAAGGCTTGATGGAGTTTGGTGCTTGTGTGGCATCAACATTTGGGAAGATGAAATGGAATGCGCAAGGCAAAGGTATGACTTGTAGGGCATTTCATTTCACCGGTCAAAGGTTGTGTAGAGAAGTGCATGACCGGATTTAGGATAGATGGCCGTACTATCAAGAGGGGCAAACTTGTTTGCATATCGGTCATCTAGTGCCACTTGAGCGATCTAACATTGCGATGTTGCTAGGATCGAGTGGCGTGGTGAGATCAAGTGAAAATCCTTTGAAAATGATTGTGAAATGCTAACACACATGCACATGGTGGTGTTGGCACATTTGCAAAGGAGAAAGAGTTGGAGTTGATGTTGATCAACTTTGGGAAGCAAGAAAGGTCTTTTGGTTTTCTCCGGAAATTAGGTTGTCTCTTGGAATGGAATACTGCTTTGATCCATTGTGTTTTGGATCAAGAATTCAGTTGGGTTGTGTAGCCCTCTGAATTAGCTTTCCATAGAGTCCAAGATCACCTAATTTGGACATCGGAGCTAAGAGTTATGGCCGTTTTACCGAGGTACATTTCTGCTGGAAATAGACCTGCGGACGGTCCGCCCTAGACCTGCGGACGGTCCGCCCTTGAGGGGCGGACGGTCCGCCGTTATCTCGGTTGAGCTCGAACAGAACCGTTTTTGACTCTGTGGGTGGTCCAAAATGACCTGCGGACCGTCCGGTCCATGGGGGCGGACGGTCCGCCTTTAAAAGCTGAAACGGGCGCAGAAACTTGGTTGTTCTGTCTTGGGTGTCCAAAATGACCTGCGGACCGTCCGGTCCTTGGGGGCGGACGGTCCGCCTCCTACTGAAATTTCTGGGACAGAGACACTGCGGGTTCTGTGTGTGTTCATTTTTTGAACTGCGGACAGTCCGCCCCTAGGGAGCGGACAGTCCGCCGGTAACTTCCAGATTTAGTCAGAGACGTTTGCAAATCGGTTGGTTCGAAGTTTTGAACCGCGGACAGTCCGCCCCATGGGCGCGGACAGTCCGCGAAGGGCTCTAACGGTCGACTCTGACACATAATAATTGCAGTTCTAGCCGTTGGTTTTGAATGGCGGACAGTCCGGTTTTTGTGAGGCGGACAGTCCGCGAAAACTCTGTTTTCGTGGGTTTTGAGTGTAACGGCTAGTTTGGGGCCTCCCTCTATAAATAGAGGGTGTGGCCGGCCATTTGAGATGGCTTAGCACCTTGGGGACTTAGTGTCCATGTGTGAGAGTGCTTGAGAGCCCTCTACTCACTCTAACTTGATAGTAATCATCCGATTGAGTGAGAGAGCAATTCTAGTGCGATTGCTTTGAGAGATTGCATCGAGTGGCACTAGGTGATCGTGTTGCAAGCCGGTGTGCTTGTTACTCTTGGAGGTTGCCACCTCCTAGACGGCTTGGTGGCAAGAGGCTCCGTTGAAGCCCGCAAGAAGATTGTGCGGTGCTCCGGAGAAGAGATTGTGAGGGGTATTGTGCTCACCCCGCGGGAGCCGCGAAGAGCAACTCTAGTTGAGCGAGACGTGAAGAGCAACAAGTGGTTCGGCCGGATCATGTGCTAGAGCTCGGTGTGAGCACTCCACGTGGGAGAGTGTGACTTGAGAGTCACCACTAGCAAGAGGATCGGCGGCAACCTTGGAGCTTGTCTCAACGGGGATTAGCTTGGTGGCAACCAAGTGAACCTCGGGATAAAAATCACCGTGTCAACTTTGTCTACTCTTCTCGGTGGTTTGCATTCTCCAAATCACAAGCATTGTATTTACTTTCTTCTATATCTTGTGCTTGTGTAGTTGCACTCTAGTGATTAGTTAGCTTGTGTAGCTTGCTAATCAACTTCTTGCTTGTGTAGCTAGAAGTAGAGATCCTAGTGTAACTAGTTAGCTTGTGTAGCTTAATTAGTTGCTCTTGCTTAGATTGTGTAGCTAAGCAAGTTGAGCACTTGGATTTGGATTGTGTATCCTTGTCCTTGAGCATCTAGTGAGCTTAGGTTTGGCTTTGTGCTTTTGTTCATTAGAATTGTTTAGGAGCTCCCCCGGTTTGTGAAGTACTAGTGCTTAGGCTTGTGTGACTTGGCATTAGAATTGTTAGGAGAGCTCTTACTAGCTTGGCACTCCATTTGCTTTGTGTAGGATCCCTTTTTGGAGGTGCCTTAGAGTCATAGTTAGAGGGGTGAAGTCTTGGCTAAGCGAATAGTTTCAATTCCGCATAAGTTTCGGTTAGCCGGCGTAATTAATTTTAGAAAGGACTATTCACCCCCCCTCTAGTCCGCCATCTCGACCCTACACCCTCCCCCCTCAGATCTGCGTGCAGCTCCCCAAAGTAAGGCAGCGGCGTGCCTCGTGCTATCCATTGGCCCCAGGCGGCTGACGCTGCTCCTCAGATCTGCCCGCCGCTGTGAGGAGATGGCGACCACGGCTACTGGGCGAGCGAACGGCGACCACGGCTGCTAGGCGAGCGGACGGCGGCCACGGCTGCTCGGTGACTGAATGGTGACCACGGCTGCGCGGAGCGGAGGAAGCTGTAGGTGATGCTCGATTCGCTCTCAGGGGACTGCCCGCCTCTGCCGACGCCGGAGCGCCTGGCCTCCGCCTCCAACTGCGGCAGCGCCCCCTCCTCACCTCCCTCACCCCCTTCCTGGCGGTTCCTGGATGTGGGTGTTGCTTTCATTCTTTCTTGTTGTTCAGATCTGCATCAGTCTGTTTAGGTTCGTAATGTTGCTTGCTTGGTAGTCAAGCTCGGACTAGATGCTGAATGTGTTTGTTTTTTTCTCATCCTCTTGTTGCTGTTTGACTCCGGTTGGGTTATCTGCATAGGAGTAGAACGCAAACAATGGTGGCTGCATGTGCTCGTTTAAATCACATGGTGAGGGAATTTTCTTTTTCATGTGATTATCTAGCTTTGCGAATAAACTTTGTGCCATGGATTCACTGTTTGCTGGATTTTATTTTTCCTTTTGCAGATCGAGTTGGTAGGAACTCCAGACTCTGCGTGGTGCGATTCTCCAGCCTGCCATGCCCATGCAGGTAATCTGTTTGATTAAATGTCTCAGAAGACGAAGTAGTTGCTGAATCCTGCTTTAGTGTGTGGTTCGAATGACAGTAGATATTCATTTTGTTACATGAACGGGATTGCATATAGGTTGTCACTTTTTTTCATAAAAATCAAATGTTCTGGATTCATAGTTTTTTTTCATGCGGAAATCTGCAAAGTCACTTCATTGTAGCTCTTTGAATATTCCATGATTTTGTTATTTAGTCTCTATCCTAGATAACTGGTGGTTTTTTAATTGAAGATGCTACCTTTTATGACCACATAGTCCATTTCACTTTTTCCGCATCTTGCATTAGATGTGTATTAAGAACTGCTATCTTCTTCTGGGATTATTTTTAGTTGATTACTACTACATGCTAAAGGTAGATCATTGAGCTCCATGGCTTTGTTAATTTTGAACTTTTCCTTGTCAATTTCTAAAATCTTGTCAGCATCTGCTTTTCTTAATTGCTTATTATTATTTTTATTTTCCTGTGTCACAGCTTGGTCGAGCTTTGTGCCCTTCAACATTCATATTTACTCTATCCACAAGATCACTTGGAGTGGAGGAAATTTGCTGCTAGCCTACTAAGTGCTACAAAAGTGTTGTTCCGTGCCTGCCTAATTGTGCAATATGTAAATATAATTATTGTGCACTGTTATAATTAGTTGTTGTACTAATTAACAATTGATGCAATTTCTTGGAAATGGTCTTTATTTTTTGTTTGTTGTGATTTATGGGCTGGATTGGTCTATGGGGATGGAGAATTGGTGGGCTAATTTTTCGTATGGGCTGCTAATTTTGGCCAATCTTAGTAGCCCACTCTGAATTGGGCCAATTCATAAATGGGCTGTGGTGTGATGTCATCAGCCATGTCATCACAATATTTCATGTCATCGGCCATGTCAGCGCCACATCATTTTCCATGTCTGTGCCACATCATCAGCCATGTGGAAGTCATGTGACTTGGCAATTGAATTCGTGACGTTTATTTTCATCATAAATAATGGGCCTGGGCTGGGTTGGATGGGCCTAAGGCTATTTTATGACATTCCTAAAACGTCATGGATTGAGTTAATTTGTGACGATTTTCGTTAAAACGTCACGAGGTGTAATCTATGACGCTCAATACATGACGGAATTTGAAATTGTCACGAATACTATTTTATGACGATTTTTTGGTGATTTATGACGAAATTCGATTGTCATAGATCAAGAGATTTCTTGTAGTGGGAGGTCGCCATGCTCGCTGTCATGGCCCGGCTCGAGCTCGGCGGCCCTCAAGCTCCGGCGCCGGCCGGATCCAGGAGCTCCTCCTCCTCGCGCCGGCCGCGGAAAGGGTGGGGGAGTGCGGGGAGGACTGCGCGGCGCTCGCGCAACAAATCCCCAGGCCCGAGCCGAGCAGATGAAAGGGGATGCCGAGGAGGCGGCGACCCGGAGGAGGACCCGAAGGCGGAGGGCCCCAAGCGGGAGGACCGGCCCCGACCATGTCCGCGTCCGCGCCTTCCCCGCCCGCCGGCGAGCCGCCGTCCCCGCCACCGGTGCCCGTGCTGTTCTACTGCTTCGAGTGCGGGAGGACGGCCGACCTGCACGGGCCGCTGCTCGCCCCGCCCTCCTCGCCGCACCGCGTCTGCCCGAACTGCTGCCGCGGATTCCCCGAGGACTCTTCCCCTCCCCCTCCTACTGCTTCTCCGCCGACGCCGCCGCCCCAGCCGGATCCAGGAGCTCCTCCTCCTCGCTGCTCCCTCCGCCGGCGCCCCTCCTCCGAGATCTGCCCCTTCCGCCAGCCAAGCTCTGCGGCGGGGGCGGCGAGCTCCTTCCTCAGCCGAGGCCCCTCCCTCTCCCTCTGCCCCCTCCTCGTCGACGGTGGTTGAGATGGCACGCAGATCGCGGGCCCCGCGCCACGTCGGTGCTTGCAGTTCCTTCTCCAAGCTCGCTGGATTTGGCGCGTGGAGCTCGATACCGTTTTAGAGTTCACCGCTGCGGCATTTTTCTCTCCATATTCACTCTGTATCTGTAGTTGCGGATGGGTTACAGAGACCACTGCGGACAGCCTCAAAGGCAGCGCAGCGGAGGCTTCTCCTTGACGCCTCCTGGGGCGGGGCGGCCCCACCCCTTGAGGACACGCACGCATGTGATGGAGCGGGCGGCCGAGGGATTCCACGGTCAAATCTACGGCGGGCGGACAGCAGCGTGCAGGGGCCGCGGCAGGGACAGGACGGCAGCAAAGCGGACCTTATCCCACAGCTAGGCACCTACTGCCTCCGTTCCAAAAAAAAATCTTCCTAGAACTTCTTGAACAAATTAATAAGAAGGTAATATAATCATATTTGCTCCTATTTATTATCTATATTTAGTACTAATTGATTCTTGCACAGCAGGTATGCGGCATCTTGGGTTTTCTTCAGAAACCATGCATAACAAAGGGTTTCCTTCTCATTTCCCTTCTTATTATTTCGCTCATACGTACTATTTGAGCATGCAGGTTCATTCGAGCAGAGATCATGTGGGGCCATTGGGGTATTTTAATTTGGAGCAGTTTGTCTCAAAATTGGGGAAAGACAAGACAAAAACCAGGAAATGTAAGCACCCTATATTACTTTTAAAAGTATCGCAAATTTTCAGACGTACTTTCTCTAAATACTGGAGATAGCCGATACGAGCGCGCGCGTACTTCCCTCGCTCTGCGCACGCACGTCACTGCCCGCGTCGCGCCGGCGCCCAGAGACGATTCTGCAACACCTATCCTAGCTAGCCGCGTTGGGGCTCGGACTTGCTTCCCCATGCCATGCACGCACCTACAACACCCTGGCCGGATACTCCGGCCCCTAGGCCCGGATACTCTGGACATGGAGTTACTAGTTCAAGTAATTTTTGTCTTCTGGGCCCCACAATCATTAAAACAGGGATCTCACCCTCTCTCTCCCTCACAGCTCACTCTCCCTCTCCCCTTCACGTGCACTCTCTCCCTCTCCCTCATGAGCTCTCCCTCTCCCTCATGAGCTCCCTCTCTCTCTAGTGCCCTAGAGTGCAAATCCTCCCTCTCAACTTGATTCCAAGGCTAAGGAAGCTTCAATCGGCGTGGATAACCCTTTCCCCCATGTGCTCCTCCTCGGGGAGGCTTTGAATTTCAAGTTCTTCATTCAAGAAAAGCTCATCCTAGGTATTCAACTTGTGCCGCCCCGATCTATGTTTCTAGGAGGTTCTAAGTGATTTCTTTTGGTCAATCAACTCTATATGCATCCCTCAACTAGGATCTAAAAAGGGTTTTGATTTTGGTGGGTTGGTTTTTGCCAAAATCAATATTTCAGTTTTTGGGGCGAAAATGCTGTCGGGTCCGGAGACTCCGGGTATAAGCCTGGATACTCCGGGTTTTGGAACACTCCGGGCGAAACTCCGGGTATAAGCCCGGATACTCCGGGTTTGGGACACTCCGGGGGAAACTCTGGGTATAGGCCCGGAAACTCCGGACTCCATACTCCGGGTATTCGTCCGGATACTCCGGATTTTTGGGGAATGTTTTGGGCCTGGGAGTGCAATTTTTGTGTAAATTACTAGTAGTTGTATCTAGTCATTGGCTATTTTAAGATTGCAACCCATGCATGCATTCTCATATCATTTGCATACGTGTAGACGCCACCGCCGAGGGAGCCGTGTACAAGGTGATCGCCGAGCCACAGGAGCAGCTGGGGCAAGTTCAGCAGGAAGAGCGGCGTGAGCACCCGGCCCAAGGCCCAGCTGAGCCCAGTGTCGAGCAGCAGCCCGAAGGCAAGCCCCGGTGCACATCCTAGTAATTTAAATTATGACACATATATATGTATTTATTACTTGTGCATTACGTTTAGGAGTTGTATGAAACCCTAGTTGCATAAACCCTAGGTTTCCTTGAGTTATACTAGTATGTATAGGACGATAGATATGCTATGCTAGATAGGGTTCGGTAAAAGTCGAGTAATTTCCAATTACTCGCGAGATATAGGATATTTTTATGTTTCCATATAGAAGTTACTCACCTTGGAATGAAAGTCTTGGAAAGAAAGAAAGAATAGAATCTGAGACCGGGCGGGAGAGGTGTAGTTCCGCCTGTGTCAGTTAAGGACCGAGCCGTTGTTGGCCCTGCTGATCATGTTTGAACTGTACTAACCGCATGCCGGAAGTAGGAGGTAGTCGAAACCGGTAAGCCTAGTACTGCCTCTCTTCGAAAGTACAGGACTCCATCTCACCTCCTGGGGTGGTCGAGTAGTCGCGGAGAAATGTGTTGCATGTATTTATTTTTGGTGGTCTCACGTTGAGCTCGGCTGACCATATGATGGTGGGACGGTCCTGTAGTTCGAGGCGGGGAGGGGAATGGTTGGTGCGTGTGGTCCGACGGGGCATACGCGTGCCGTGTTGGTTAGGTCCACCTTGCAAGGTTAAATCGAATCGATTCGCCGTCAGTCGCTCTCGGATATGAGCACCTTGGTCACTGCGTTGCAGCGTAGTGTTATAATGAGATGATGAGTATATTTATATACATATGATGATGAACACCTTGAATTATTGTTGATTGCACCACCATGTCTGCTATAGTTGATCCATGCAAATATTAGAATAGAGTTAATTTGTATAGAATCTGGAGCTAAAATACTGAAAGTAAGGAATTTCTTTAGTCGCTTTTCTGCAAAATAAACCACCAGCCAAAAGCTTTGCATATCTAGATATGTGGGCTAAGTTATACCCACTGGTCGGGTAAGTCTTGCTGAGTATTAGTTGCTCAGGGCTTTGTTGGAAAAATAATTTCAGGACCCGCACACGTGGACTTCTGTCCGTGTTGCGCCAAGTTCGTTCGACTGGATGCGGATGGGTGGAACGTCGAGGACCCAGGCGCGTAGCTTTGGAGTGTTGGAATTGCACACTCGTGGGCTGAGTGTGTAATTCTTTGTCGTTCTTATACATTGTAGTGGGCAGATTTTATGTTTATCAAACTTTGTATAAAAGGCAACTACACTTGTATAATATTATGTATTTCGAGCTTGGTTTGTAAAACTCTTTGTTGTTATCGTATGTCACTCTTGTATATTTTCAAATATGGGTTGTGCTTGTACCATCTGCGCCCACCTTCGCGTGAGACTACCGGTGTTGTTTCGATCGGGCGTGGGTTGAGAAATGATCACCAAATTAAGCCGTTAACCTAATGCGCCCGATGTGTTCAAATGACGATCATTACACTTAATTAGAGTTTTAATTTGGAGGCTCCGTCAGACGTACGCATGGCCATGTTGGTGCCGTGCAATGCTGGGATGTGGGATGTATGCATGCATGGGAGCTAGCGAATAAGAATCGTGCCTCACTCTTGTAGCTAGTCGCTGGGCAGCAAGAGTCCCGGAGAGCCCGGACAAACGGCCACGCGCGCCCCGGCGGCCGTGCCGGGCCCCTGCCGCCGGTACTTCGTTTGGATGCCCCGGCGGCCTCTGAACTCTGATCTGACGTCGCGAGCGAGACGATACTCTTCCGAGCTCTGAGCGAGACCTGCTGTTGTGTCCCCGGCCCGTGCACGTAGTACGTACGTCGTCCCTGCAGGCCGGGGCCTGCGTTCGTGCGCGCACGCAGCTGTGTCCATGCATGCATGCCTGCACACGTCGAGCGGTTGGGTGATGGAGACGTGTGGATGAACCGTGAACGGACGACGGACACTACACTTTTTCAGTCTGTGTTGGCCTCGCCTGCCTCTGCTTGACGAGCCTCTCTCTTTCGTCCTCTCGCTCCATCGGACACGGACAGTAGTAGTGAGATAGATGGCACGTCCACTCTCTTTGACCGCATGCATGCATGTACAAGATCGATGGTCGAGCTGGCCGTGTGAGAAGACGACGACGACGACGACGACCTACAGCTAGCTACAGGTGCGCGCATGTATTGTATACACCACCAGTACTGGACCCCACAGTACTGGACAGGACAGGTGGTATTGTACGTACGTCCAATCAGGTTACTGTACCTGCTCGTGCATGGCATCATACGTGAATTCATTAGCGTGCGTGCGTGAGCACTGCACAACGATCGACCCCGGGTAGCGTATTGTTTGCTTTGGTACGTGCATCAGAGCAAGTATTATGGTGGGCTATAAACATGCTGAATACTAAGGTGGAGGAGAGAGAAGAGAAGAGAGAGAGGAGAAGCGGGTTGTTAGCTTATAGCCAGCTTCGACACAAGAATTAAGAAATTTTGTGAGATAAACAAGTTGACCATGTATTAATGATAGAGCTAAACCAGTATACAAGTGGGTTGAGAAATAATCTGCAAAAATTCTTACAACCAGCAGCAAGTTAAAATCATTGGCCTTGCCCTGATATTCAGCTGGTCGTTCGATCAAGAGCTAGCTTTGCATTGATTAGTTGCATGATTATTTGGTGCGGCCGACTCGACGCGAGCTCTTCTTCTTCTGTTTTTTAACTGATGGTATCTCGATCACTTTCCGTTGTGTGCAACAGGTAGTACGTGGTAGTAGAGGTAGCAGGAGCAACTGCCCAGCTCGTGCTCCCAACTCCCGAGGACAGCAGGTACGGTCGATCTCACACTCGATCGTCGCAACCGTTACACATGTACAGTGTGTGTCCAAAAAAAATAAAGACAGCGGGTGTGTTTAGATCCACGAAAAGGTGGATGAAAAGGTCACACCGGACACTGTAGCACACTGTAGTATTTTCGTTTGTTTGTTGTAAATATTGTCCTACCATGACCTAACTAGACTCAAAAGATTCATCTCGCAACGTACATCAAAACTATGCAATTAGTCTTTTTATTTACCTATATTTAGTACTCCATGCATAAGTCATTTGCTATATTTAATGTTTCGATGTGATTTTGATGTGATGGAAAGTTTGAAAAATTGGGAGGAGTTTGGGGTATCTAAACACACCCAGCATCAGATTCTTGGGCACGCATTGCGTTGGGATCTCTCGGCCTGGGCATTCGGTTTAACCGAACCGAACCGATTGGTTCTTCGGTTTTTTAGCAAACTTCGGTTCTCCAGAAATGAGAACCGTTCGGTTCCTAGAAAATCTGAGAACCGAGCAATTCGGTTTCGGTTTTTTTCGGTTTCGGTTCCGGTTCCTACCGAAAGAACCGAGCGTGTTCAACGCTCGTCGCTGCTCCGCCGTCCCTGCTCCACACCCGCTGTCACTGCTCACCCGGGCCGAGGCAGGAGGGTGCCACGCCGCTGTAGCTTAGGCGGAGTCCGCCGTCGTCGCGCATCCTCGCCCACCGGCCGCCGCGGAGTCCGCCGTCACCGCGCATCCCCTCCTGCAGTGCATCCTCCTCTGCAGGGAACCAGGGACGGCTGGAGCCGCCGTCGTCTCCCTCGCCAGGGATTGGAGTGGAGGAGCCGCTGCCACTGGATCCCGATGGAATTGGTGGAGGAGGAGGAGCCGCCGCGGATTTGAGGAAGGGACGACCCCGGCATGCATGCTGTAGCGGGGAAGCCTCGAGGCGGCGTAAGCTTGCGAGGGACGAGGGGCGGAGCCGGCGTGGCCGTGTGGGTGGGACCGAGGGAGGCGACGGCGGCCGTGCATGGTGCCGCCGCACTGGTAGGGAGGGAGGGGGACGGGGGCGGGGCAGGGCACCGCCGCGCCGAGACTCCGAGAGGGAGGGAGGAAGACTGGGGCGGGGCGGGGCGCCGCCGGCTGCCGCGCCGCGAGGGAGGGAGACGGGGCCGGGGCAGGGGCGCCACCGCGCCGGGAGGGAGGGAGGGGGACGGGGGCGGGGCAGGGCGCTGCCGCGCCGAGACTCCGAGAGGGAGGGAGGAAGACTGGGGCAGGGGACCACCGCGGCGCCGCCGCTTGACCTGCCGGGGAGCTTGTCCGGCGCGCTGGCCAGGGGTGGGGGCGGCGGCCGGGGCTCGGGACCAGGCGCTCGCTGGGGCGGCGCTACGGATTGGGGGGCGGGGGCGGCGGCGTGGGGGCTGGGTGGTCTGGTGGGGGGCGGCGGCAACGGGGCTGGGTGGGCCGGGCTGGGGATGCCGCGGGCGGGGGTGGGGTGTTTTTGCTAGGGTTTGACTGTTGGGTTTTAGTGGGCCAAATGTCTACATGGGCTAAATGTTTAACAAGTTCGGTTCTTCGGTTAACCGAGTAAAGAACCGAAACCGAACCGAGTACTTCGGTTCCTGAGAATCAGGAACCGAATAGGAACCGAAATTCTCGGTTTCGGTTCGGTTCGGTCCTCGGTTCTCGGTTTTTTATGCCCAGGGTTAGGGATCTCTGCGTACTTAGTATTCTGATGCCACAAATAAAGCTACCTAGCTCATTAACATACCATTTGGAACACACCTTCCTTGGCGTCTTGCTTGTCCGGCCAGATCATCGATCAATACAAATACATATAGTATAAAGTATTATCTTAGAGCAGTATGTACACATTATTATTAGCTACCTAGATAATGAAAAATATACACAAGCTAATAAGGGAATGTCGCATGTATCGTGCGGGCATGCATGCATGGGTAAGCAGAGGCCGCCTCACCTGGTCCATGCAACGCAATCCATGATTGTTTTCATGTGACGCAACGTGAGGCCAACCGCAGAATCTCTGTCCTGATCTCCCTCTTTCTCTCACTCTCACTCTTTCTCTGTGCAACAAAGAGACTAGCTAGTGCCGGACAATACATATACGTACAACTGTAACTATGAAAACTACTGTTGCTGCTTTTTACCATGGTAAACTTTTGCAGGGAAAAGAGAACGAAGGAGCTAGCTAGCTAGGATCCAAATGAGCAACAAAGCTACCTGCCGCCTCAGCACCATACGGCTCTGCTAGGTAGACGACGAGCCATGCATGCTGCTTGCAATGCCTGCATGAGAACACGAGACACCCAGGAAGGAAGGCAAGGGAGACAGAGCCAGCAGCTAGCTACCAGCCTACCACACACACTCACAGAGAGAGAGAGAGAGGCGAGGGCCTGCAGCTGGTGTGTACGTGTATAAAGCTAAAGCTGCCATTTTTTGTGATCCCCCTCTATGCGTGTGATTTGCAGTACAGTAGTCGATCTGACAGGAATCTGATACCCCGACCATCTGCTGTCCTCCTGCAGGGCTGTCATCTCTCTCTCTCTCTCTCTCTCTCTCTCTCTCTCTCTCTCTCATGTTGGCAGGCAGCACGAAGCATGGCATGGTGGCCGCTGCTGCTCTTGCCAATGCCAAATGCCAATGCAAGCAAGCTCGTCCGACGACGGCTGTTACTGTATCAACTTGAGTAATGAAAGGCCCACTGCACGCCCGTTGGCTGCTGGGGTCCTCCGATCCTCTGCCGGTGGGATCGAATTTCGATTCGCTCTCAAGAAATGTCAGCATTATTGCACATGCGATGCTGATGCGCGACAGGGGTGGAAAGCTAGCTAGCTAAGGTCATTCCATACATCCATCCATCCCAATTCCCTTTTTTTAAGGGTGATCCGATCCGCCATCCCAATTCTCAAAACACGGATCTATGAGAAAGCGAGATCGTATATCCTTAAACTATATATAGTTTACTGCATATGAAACAAAATACCATTACATGAAAAATCTCAAATAGGTAACACAACATTGGTAATGTATTTATGTGGCCCGTTACCAAAAACATTAAAGGTAACGAACGTCATTAATGTCCGCAGACGCAAAAGGAACAATTTTTTTGAAAATAAATGTGATTCCCAAAAAAAATGATGCACAAAAGACTAACTCTACGTTGTGCAATGAAGTGACGATGTTTACCGAGTATGAGTAAGCTAGTGTTCATTTAGCGATGAAATTAGTTTGCTCCCACTCTCTCCGTATATATAGAACATAAAAATGACTATATATGGTTTAGGATTTAAGGTGAATGATGTTTGTACATAGGTTTCGTTCCCTTGCTAATCTTTACTGAATAGAGTCTTATGAGAAAATGGTTATTTCTTCTCATGTTGTGATATTCGTTATATATATTGTATCGACCTATCCATATATTCTTTATATTTCTTTTAAGTTTGGTTTTCCACCTCCACCACTTAATTTTTTTAGTAGCCGTCAACTCGTCATGGATAATGCAACATGAAATTGGTATAAATACTTTATTACTAATTTTTTATAATTTTTGTCAAACTTGAAATTATTTGACTTCTCATTAAGTGACAATTGATTTGAAGAACAATCGAGATCCATAGAAATGGAAGAGATGGGGTCATGGTGAGACCTGCGGCCTTTATTCCCTCTCCAAGAGGGGGAGACTGCATTGGACTGCGCAAAAGCGCGGACAAAAACTTAGATTCCCTCCGACAGCGACAGGTAAACAAACAAGGGAGAGAGATGGAGAGATGCTTAGGGCATCAGTAGTGTTGGGAATAAGGGGGTCTTAAGCCTCTTAGGGTCGACCGTATACATTACACAGCAGGTTCTAAGCGGAGGTCATAAGCGAAAAAGCTTGAGGCCCGACCTCAAGCTTAAGGCTCGATCACAACGAATAAAAAAATCGGAGCAGAGTGGCAGTAGCAGGTCGCGACAGACATTGAGTAAGAAAGAAGCGAAACTCCCATCAATTCTATATTTTTTTATTTGGAAGGTGGACCCTACCTAAAGACCGGCTGTGGTCTTTAACATAAGAGAAGGTGTCCTTAGAGTTTGTGGGGCCCAGCTTAAGGTCGGGTAAGGCTGTAAGCACTACCAATGTACAAAATAGCCCGCTATTGCCCGCTATTAGCTTTTTAGGAGACCAACCGCTACGTTATACAACATTTGTCCGCTATGTCTGCTAAAGGAGGTTTTATAGGATTTAGCGGTAATAAATGTCGGTTAGGTCCGCTAAAGATTTATTCAAAAAAAATAAAGAATCAATATAACTAGAGTGGATCATAGACAAAGCAGTAGAGGCACAGTTGGACAGTCAAGATTTTTGAGTCTATTTTTAGAGTGTTAGACCAATGATTCTTCTAAATTTGTATGTAATTATTGATTATGTTATTATTCCGCTAATTGATTTAGCTTCCGCTATAGCTTTCGCTATAACTCTTTTAGCTTTTTGGAAGGGCTTCCGCTAAATATCTTAGCCCGCTATTTGTTACATTGAGCACTACTGATACCCTTATTAGCAAGGAGCTGTAGCAGTTGCTGTAGAAGGCAGTGTCATTGTCTGATCCCTTGCTAGGGCAGTATTTTTCACACCATCGTCATGCACTACTAGCGCCAACGATGGATGCATTCATGCACTAAGTTTTGCTTTATTTTATCACTCTGCGCAGTTCGATCTTCTTATATATAGCTAGCTACTTGTTATATATAAACCTTTTTGCTATAAATATATTTTTTCAACATGCTGGTGTTTCACTTGCTACTTTTTAATCAGAAGTGTTTCTCCTACTTCTATGTGCAAACAGAAAAACACTTTAGCTTTCCAGATTTCATGCTGTTTTGTGCACAGCGGCCATCATAATCAGCCGGATTTATTGACAGCAATGGGCGATCACAGCGAAGTTGATACGTGTCTAATGCAAAGTCTGCATGCTTTTCTACTCGATCTCACAAAGAATGACAAAAAAAAACCTTTGCTGGTCCATGATATGTGTAGTGTTTTTCCAAACTCTGTTACATTAAATGTAAACGAGCTACTACCTAGCTCTGTAAAAAAATGTTATGGATTGGAGGCAAAATTAACCTCGAAGATGATACTATACTCGCATAAATCCTCCCGTAAACTTCGTCAGGTCATTACTGAAGTATGTGTATGTAGGTGGTAAATGTAGCTTTAGCAGTTACGTACGGTTAATACTGATCTGGTACGTACGGTTCATCTGAACAGGACTAGTACTGTACTAGCATGTCGCCGCTTGCTATATCCATTCAACGCTACTCAGTCCCTTCGGTCATAAACAAAGGGTGCTCTTTTTTTAGAAAAAAGGAAACAAAGGGTGCTCTGGTCTCCAAATACGACTTTAATTAGTTTTTTAAAAAGTAATTATAAAATATAGCAAAAGTATACTTCTATAAAATTATATCTCCAGAAAAAACTACTCGTGCCTCATTTGCAAATGTCTAAAGGTAATACATAGTAGGTTTCTGCAACTAAAATTTGGAATGGTTGACCATAGTGCCACTTATATTTGACTATAAGTATTTTCCAGTTGTTACATACTTAAATTAAAGCAGGCATTTGCACTTCTGATATTTGACCAGTAAGAATGTTTCGGTACTCTCGTACAATTGAGATGCATGTCTAACCATCCATGATGTGGCAAGTTTGAAGTTTTATATATTTGGACAATTGACGTGATGAATATATGTAGAGACACCATGTATTATTACTTATCATTGAAGGAATGCAGAGATAAGAAATAAGTTCAACAATCTTTATCTTTTTGAGGCTCCATATTAATCCTAACAAAAGATGTGATAGTAAAAAATATTACAAAAAGGGCAGGGCATGGTGGTTTTGGTGAATTCTAATCATCATTGACAACATAGTTATTAGATCTAACTTATTTCTACATTATCCACAATTTTCATTGCACAAATAACTCAAAGTTTGCATGATAATCATTTCTAAGACCGGTCTCAGTGGTAGTTTCATGGCATTAAATTCAATGCCACATCATCAATTTTTCCTGACATGTCATGATTATTACGATAAGAGAGAAAGAGGAGTTTCATCATATGTGAGAAGAGTCCATTCCCATGAAACCCTGCCAGTGCGGTTACCTAGATTCCAGTCTAGTTAACTGTGCAATGAAACCATGCACTAAGATTGGCCAATAACTTGCCAATCTCTTGCGTTTAACCCAAATTACTCCTATAGTGGTTCAATTTTGAATTATCCACAACTGCCATTAAGGGAAAAAAACTAAAGCAGAGTCCAATGTCTTGCATCGATTGTGCATTTCATAAAAGTATTAGTTTAGGTCTCTCTTCCTTTCGACACACATATATAACAAATATCACAAATGCAATAGAAAACCCAAGAAAATTAAATGACAACATTATGCAAGTCTCTAATTTTCTGTAAAGAAGTTATATATGGGAAGGAAACATTGCCGGGGGGGGGGGATTCTAGAAGAACCAATGTTCATTAGCCACCTAATCATTTTTTTCTTTGAGGGAAACATGTTCAATTTTGCATATGAGTTACGTCTAATTCACGTATTTTTTCTAAGAAAATATATTGCTAGACCGTGAGGCGCATGCAGGTTGATGGACTTTAGATATACACGTACACATAATGGTTTCAGGAGAATGCGGCAGGCTCAGGCTGTGTGGGCAAGCTGCGGCTTTAATTGTCAGAAGGGATGATGCACACTTTGATGGTGTCAGTCAATGGTTGGCTTCAAACCTCTAGAAATGCAAAGTTTCTGGTGCAGTGACTCCTCGAAACCGACGAAGATGCTGGCTAAAGGTAAAGATGGCGCGAAAGGACCAAAAGAAACATGAGAACAAATTCTTTGAGCACAACTAAGGAGATTGCAGCTGCATGCATTCATTCCTTGGATTGCATGCACATGAATAAATGCCTCTGTGCCTGTGCTGTGGGGACATGCCATGATTACAATGGCAGGGGAAAAGGCTTTGAATGGAGATTGGTGCTTGGAAACCTAGAAACCAACACCGTTTCGTTCTGAGAGTGAGAGGAGCTAGGACCATGCATGGAGAACTGGGTCACTTGCACTGCCTGGCCTATATATGTGAGTGTGTCATCAGAAATGTGATCTCTCAAAAGAGGAGAACTGGGTGTAGTTTAGAGCTTCCATGGATCATGTTTCATTGTTTGCCTTTAATTTATTTATTAGTCAAGTGAATAGTATATTTTAAAATAACTTGCAATAATTGTGTGTCTAGCTAGGAATGGAGCTAACTTCTACTACTAATGGGAGTGTATATAATTTCTCAAGAAGTACCTGCATGCTGTCCCTCCATGCACTTATTAGAAGGAACCTACGCATAACAAAAAAGAATACATTGCTTATATTATATATTAGAACTTATAAGGCCTAGTAATGGCGAAATTTGCACTTATCTATGGTTCATTTTGCGACGGATTCATTCCCAAATGATAGGTGCAATTGAATGCGCCATGATAGGTCGATAGCTATGTGTTCCCTCGCATGCATGACACACTTTCATGACGTTAGACATCACACACACACACACACACACACACACACACACACACACACACACACACACACACACACACACACACACACACACACACACACACACACACACACACACACACACACACACACACACACACACACACACACGCACTAGGCCAATGCATTGCTGCAGCACAGTATAATAATAAGCACATAGAATGGTCATTAAGTCACAAGTATACAATATAATTATTGCAAATTTACTCAAATAATAGATGAACAATAAGTCACCACCATATGTCGCTATAGACGATATATATACGGGTTGAACTGCTCAATCTCTTCGATCAAGTACTCTCATAGGTATATATATTTATGACCTTGCACCATGCATTGCACCAAGCTAGCAAACCTAGCTAGCAACATATGTATGCATTACAAGTTTACAGCATACACTTGAAATGGACAACAATATAGAAATGCACCCCACAAGAACAGCAGCAGCAGGGACAACATGGATCATAGAAGTAGAACCACACATGGAAATAAAACTCAATTACCAGAACCAGAACTAATTTTGATTGCCTGCTACCCAATTCACCAGCTCCAATCCATCGATCACCGATAACTATCGGCCGGAGAGCCCCTATAATCTTGCACCACAACTCCTTTGTGAACTTTCTAAGAAGCCATGACTAAAAATTAAGCTTCAGGGCTTGCATAAATAGGGCTACCTTTTGTGCAGCAATCAGCATGCAGGGCGCATCACAGTATGTTCCCCGACGACGGCGAGTTGTTGAATGCTGACAGGTCCACCCAGCTGCTGCCCGGAGCGGCAGCGCCACCGCCGCCTCCACCACCGGCGTTGGCAGTGCCTCCATTGTTGCCACTTGCACCGTTGCCGCCATCCCAGAATTGGAGGTTCCCAGGGAGGCCAAGGAACTCCCTCGGCGAGCTTGTCATCGCAGTGGACGGTGGGTTGTCCTCCATCTTCACTGACGCCAGCTGCGTGATCGGCCCCGCTGAGCCGGGAACCTTGGAGCCGCCCAGCATCTGTCCGGCGAACCCGGCAGCGTCCCCGTGGCCCTCAACGTCGAACGGGTAAATGCCGGACATTGGCGGTGGCACGGCGTCGGGGCGGCTTAGGAAGGGGAACTGCTGTATCTGCGGCAGGCGCCACTGCTCCAGCCCGCCGATGGCAGTGCCGGGGCCGGCGGTGGCGCCGAGCTGGTAGTCCACGGGATCCAGTGAGCTCAGCCCGGGGAACCCTAACCTTGATGCACCGGTGCTGTAGTGATCTCCGCCGAGAGGGTGGTGCAACGAGGCCAGGAAAGGCAGCTGCCCTTGAGGAGGCGGCATGATGGCGGCCGCGGCCGCGGCGGCGCTGCTGCCACCAGTGTTAGTGGAGGAGGTCGACGACGACGTCCCGCCCGTGGAGGAAGCAGAGGCGGCCGATGACGAGTTGGACTTGGATGACTTGGTGCGCTTGTTGCGGCGGCAGCCGCCGCCGACGGGGACGTTCCGGAGCGCGCCGCCGCGCGTCCAGTACCGGCGGCACGTCTTGCAGAAGTGGCGCGGCTGCGAGAGCGAGTAGTTGTTGAAGTAGCAGAACTTGGTGTTGGTGGACTCGCAGCGCGGGCACTTGAGCCCTGGCTCCGGCTGCGGGATCTTGGCGAGCCTGGCCCGCTCCGTCATGGAGCCCGGGCGCACCGAGGAACCGCCAGTCGGGCCACCACCGCCCGCGCCACCGCCGCCGCCGCCACTCGCAGCGGCCACAATCGTCGCCATGTCAGGGCGAGGAGCCATGAGAGCTCCTGAAGGTGGCACAGGCGGCAGCTGATGGTGTTGCTGGTGATGATGAGCATGCCCCTCGACGCCGCCGCCGCCGCCGCCACTTGGAAGCTGGCCATGGTGGGCTTGCTGTTGCTGGAAGCAGCATCATTCCACATCATCAATGCAAACACACACCAATTAAAGAGAAAGAAAGGTGAGGCGAAATTGATAGACGCGAGATCACCGAAACCAAAAGACATGGCCTGGTATATTCAACCAGAGATTTCTCAAAAGAGACTAGGAATATTTCCTCCCCATTTCCCCTTTGCTTTTTTGATGAAGAAGCTACGAAGAGAGAAACGAAAGGCGCCGCGAACAAAAGAAGGGAGCGATTCGGGGCGAAATTTTTACCTGCTGCTGGTGCTGGTTCCAATTGGGTGGATCAAGATAGACAGGAACCGAAGAAAAGACCATGGTATAGAATTGATTTCTTTTGATCTTTTGCTACTTGGGAGAGAGCTTCTCTTGCTTTTTCTGGGTTTGTTTGTTCCTCCTCGCTTCTTTGCGAGATAAGGGTATATAGGCGCTTTAGGGGATCATGCAAGGATGGGGAGATAATAAAGGTGGATCGGAGAATAACATCCACTACCACTACCCAGAAGGATATGAGCTCTCTCCACGCAGCTGGCCGGACTGGAATGACGGCGAAGCGGGGACGAAGAAGAGAGAAGGGCCAGGAGAGGGTGGAAGAGGAGGAGCGAGGAGAAAGCTAGCCAGAGGGAATGAAGAAAGAGATGGGATCGCCGGGAGAGCGAAAGCGAGTGGAATAAAATTAAAGGAGAATGGGGTTTGTTCTCCTTTGTTTTTTGGGTCTTAGTGGAGGGCTTGCATTATATATATTGGATGTGAAACATATGGGAGGGCAAAGGAGAAGAGAGATCTAGTTTCTTAGCTCGTAAGGATGTGAGATGGATGGATGTAGCCAGCAAGAGAGTACGTATTAGCTAGAATGACAGAATTGAACGGAAGAGAGAACTAACAGGGGCGGGGGGGGGGGGGGGGGGGGGGGGCGGTTTTTATGCACGAGGAAAGTTGGAAACCCTAGCTAGCTAGCTATTTGGAAGCTAAGGCTGGCTTGTTGTCTTGTGTTCTCTGCATTTTCCCCTGGTTGATAAGCTAGCACATAGAGGGCCGGCCGGGGTGTTGAAAAGTATACATGTGGAGCTAGCAAGAGGTTAGCAACATGAGCTAGCTAGTACTAGCAATGCAATACTAGTTGTCTAGGGGGGCCATTCTAGTGTATGTGCAGGTGCAACTTTATGTCCATATTGATGAAAGAGATCAATCAATAGTAAAGTTAGTTTTGCTAGTCTCTCTTGGACTCTTGGCTAGTGGTGGTTCAGAATTCCTGTTCTACCTCTCTCTCTCTCTCTTCTCTTCTCTTCTACTCTCTCCTCTCTGTCCAACCAAAGTTAACAAGTATAGCTAGACAGTACCCATGTATGTGAGCAGGCAACTTAAAGTACGTAGGGATAGAGAAAGCAATAAAGTACGTCTACACTGGTCTTTGTGCAATGTGTACAGATCAGCAATAGAGGTGGAAAGAAGAGGTCGAGAGCGATGCAGAGCTCGATTTCTTTTCTTTTCTTTTCCTTTTTTTTTGTTTGCTTGCAGAACATGGAATAGTGTTTGAGAGTACATGGTTATTGATTTCAAGTTTTCAGCCACTAGTCCTTTCTATCTCCTGTAGGTGCATGAACACATCTGCCCTGCCTCCTGCGCAACATGCTTGTAAGAGCAGGCTAGCTCCGGTAGATCTAGCTAGGAAGCTAGGAAAGATAGGCAGCAGCGTTTCTCTTGTTGAACGAGCTAGTAGTTAAGCAAACATGCATGCTGTTGCTGTTGACAGCCAAAATTGGCACCAACCAGTCTGACCGAGCGGTCTGACCGGTCGAGACACTGTGGCCTGTCCGGCAGGGACCGACCGGTCTGACCGGTAGGTCCGTCCGGCCTGACCGGTCCAGGTAGAGTCCGAGTACAACTAGGGTTTTTCATAGATTTAGATCTGTAAACAGGATTTCTTACGGGATAAGTCCACCCCACCCTATAAATATAAAGGGTCACGGCCGATTAGGGAATCCAATCGAACAAAATCAATACAAACTCTACTTTTTATCCTCTTCTCCAAACATTAGCTTTTCCAACCCCATCTGCTGTTCTTCCTTCGTCTCCGCGATGTTTAAAGGCGTTCTAGGTGGCCTGCCGATCCTAGAACAACCCTACGTGCGCCTACCCTGGCGGGGTCCATCCCAAGTTCGCGTTCGTCGGCCGTCGCCGATTCTCACCGGCGACCGGTCTGACCGGTTCATTAGACCGGTCTGACCGCTCCACGCAGGGAGAGCTGCATCGAGCTCTTTCTCGCGCCGCACGATCTAGTGCGTTCGTGTGTTGACCGAGATTTGCGTCAACATACTTTTTGGCGACTCCGCTGGGGAAGAAAGATCTTGATTAATAAAACCGATCTAATCTACTCCAAAGAAGATGGGCTACAACACAGAAATCGACAAGGAGAACATCATCCCTTTGACATATGAGCATCTTTCGGAGGACGTTCGTCTGCTGCTGGAGGAGCGCAAGAAGAATCGTGATGAAGAAGATCTACAAGCGGCGCTTGCGAGCATCAAGGTCGATCGACGCGGCAATGTCACCAAGATCAAGGAGATCGACTTCACTTCTATCTCCTCGGATGCATCTACCGAGGTAATACCCGCTGCAACTGCTCCACCTTCTGGTGTTACTATGGAACAAATTCAGAAATTGCTAGCTGAGCGTGATGTTTATTGGGTTAATTGGCTTAGCTCTAAGGAAAGGGAATCAGCCGGTAAGAAACCAGAATCAGCCGATGAACCTCCATCTGTTTCTACTTCTGAATTTTATGTTCCTCAACCATTGGCAGCATCTCCTACGAGTCAACCTCAATATGGGATGCCGATGAATTATTTCAGTGGTCAAACTGTTACACCCACGTACACTGATCCTATTATGAGTATTCCTGGTTCGGCCAACATTAGCCGAACAAACGAGATTGTTCAGTACACACCACCAGAAATCTCCAGGAATTCAGTGCCACACACCGGTCCTATCTCCGACGAGATGTTCGACCGATATGTGCAGCGTTAGAAAAACCGGCAGAGACCGGTCAGACCGGTATATCAGTCCGGTCAGACCGGTTCCCCCCAACTGGTTCGACCGGTCATACCGACCGGTCCGACCGGTCCATCCGCTCAGTTTGTTCCAAACCAGCGTGAGGTATCTACATTCACACAGCCAAATTCTTTGAGTAATTTCGATAAAATACTTACTGATTATAAGAATGATTTGGCTAATCTGCTTAGAGAAAGTTTTGGAGTGGATGTTAGAAGTAAAACCCGCACATACCAAAAGTCGTATCCTACTTCGTTTGATTCGGTTGCATACCCTGCTGGTTTTAGGTTGCCTGAATTTGTTAAATTCAGTGGGGAAGATACTAGGAGTACTTTTGAGCATATTAGTCAGTATCTTGCCCAATTAGGAGAAGCTGGTTCAATAAACGAGTTAAAAGTGCGTTTATTTTCTTTATCTCTAAGTGGAACCGCTTTCTCATGGTTTTCATCTTTGGCACCTAATTCTATTGGCTCATGGGAACAATTAGAGTAGAAGTTCCATGAGCACTTTTTCTGTGGGCATGATGAGCTTAAATTGTCTCACTTGACATCGGTTAGACAATCACGTGATGAATCTGTCAATGATTATATAAGACAATTCCGCGATACAAAAAACCAATGCTTTAGTGTGAATATTGCAGAAAAGGATTTAGATGATTTGGCTTTTAATGGCTTGCGCTCTCATATTAAAGAAAAATTAGAGGGCTATGATTTCTTTACTGTTAATCAGGGACATCAAAGAGCTTTGGCTGTAGAAAGCCGAAGCAAAGAGTCTCAAGAATCTCATAGGCATCATCGTTCTAGTGTGCATGCTTTAGAATGCAATTCAAATTGTTCGGACGATGAGTCTAATGATGTGTATGCTTCTGAGTTTGCTTGGCCATCTCAAGCTAAACCATTTACTTGTTCTGCTCTTAAGCCGATTCAGAAAAATCGGCAAGATGAACGATTTACTTTTGATGTATCCAAGTGCGAGAGGATATTTGATGAGTTATATAGGATTGGATATGTCAAAATGTCACATACTCCACCGCCGCTTGAAGAGTTGAAGCGGCGAGCATATTGCAAATTTCATAATACTTTTTCATATGCTACTAATGATTGCAATGTGTTACGTAGAAAAATTCAATCGGCCATTAATGAAGGACGATTGGTTATTCCTAATATGCAAATTGATCATAATCCTTTCCCGGTGCATATGTTGGAATTGAATAATACCAAAGTGTTAGTTCGGCCAAGTCAAGCCGAATCGACAAAAGGGAAAAATATAGTTATTGGTGATGAAAGACCTGAAAAGAAGCTGACATTACAGACCTCTCAAGGCGCAAAAATACTCGGGAGGCAAGACAAGAAGAAGAAGGCCGACAACAAGTCGACTGGTCTGACCGGCCACAGCGGCGGTCTGACTGGTTCGACCGATCTGACCGGTCATGGGACCGGTCTAACCGGTACGCCCAGTAAATCTGGGAACTCCTCCAAAATCAAGACAAGACCGAGTTTTAAGGAACTATTGGCCAAATATGAGAAGGAAGGGAGTGCTCAGAGACAGAAGGGGCGACCAAGCGAAGTCAAGGATACGGGATCATCGTCAAGACATCAAGAGCAATCGAGTCAACGTAATTATACTTCATCTAGTGGACCGATTGCTCCATGGTATTGCTGGTATCCTTACTTTTATACACCTATGGATTATAGTAGGATGTATATGCAATCATATTATATTCAATATCCTCCTATGTATCCAAATCATGCATTACTACAAAGACCGATTGTTGCTAGCAATAATCCGGTCAAGTAAGATGTTGATTGCAGCAAAGAGAATGAGAATAGCAAGGAGCAAGATTCAGAGTATTTACAGCCGAGGTGGTGTCCCTCAGGCTTGTCTCATGCTCAGAAGCAAAGGCTGCAACGTATGCGCAAGAAGGAGGTAATGGAACAACAAGTGGAGGCCGTGCCAAAGACGTCAGCGACAATGAAGAAGGTGTGGCAGCCTAAACAAGTTGTTTCTACATCGACTTGAGAAAAATATGGCCGATAATTGTTTATCGCCTTTAGTACAAAAAAATAGCCGATGTAGTGTTAATCATCGCCCTTAGACAATTTTGGCTCAGAAGAATGTTTTTTGGCAAGCAAGCTTTACCAAAAAATAGGGAGGCATATGTTGACAGCCAAAATTGGCACCAACCGTTCTGACCGGTCTGACCGGTCCAGGTAGAGTCCGAGTACAACTAGGGTTTTTTATAGATTTAGATCTGTAAACAGGATTTCTTGCGGGATAAGTCCACCCCACCCTATAAATATAAAGGGTCACGGCCGATTAGGGAATCCAATCGAACAAAATCAATACAAACTCTATTTTTTATCCTCTTCTCCAAACCTTAGCTTTTCCAACCCCATCTGCTGTTCTTCCTTCGTCTCCGCGACGTTTGAAGGCGTTCTAGGTGGCCTGCCGATTCTAGAACAACCCTACGTGCGCCTACACTGACGGGGTCCCTCCCGGGCTCGCGTTCGTCGGCCGTCGCCGATTCTCACCGGCGACCGGTCTGACCGGTTCATTAGACCGGTCTGACCGCTCCACGCAGGGAGAGCTGCATCGAGCTCTTTCTCCGCCGCACGATCTAGTGCGTTCATGTGTTGACCGAGATTTGCGTCAACACATGCCATTTGTATACTACTAAAACTATGATAGAGCTTTACACATTCGATCGAGTTGTGCAAGATCTGGACAGATCACGAGGTTCTTATTCTATTCGGGAGGCCGGGTCGTCCTCCCTTCGATAACTAGAAATCAAGTGATGATCGACTCTCATGCATGGCATGATTTAATAATCAAAATCGGCATAATTTTTCCTTTCATATATATATACTGTCATTAGATTCGTCGTGAAAAATTACACCCATCTGTGAAAAGGTTTTGCAAATAAACTTCGTTTAGTACTCCATACATGTGAGATTCTTTTCTCGAAAATTGTATGTGATAGTTTTGATAGAGAAACCAAATAGTGCCCAAGCAATCAGGCAGTGGTCAACTGGTCACAGTGGCAGAACAATGCAGATTGGAACAGAATAACGACAGATGCATGCAGCTAGTGCTGCTACTAGCTACCATGCATTATGCACGAGGCATCAGGCTCGTGCAGAGAAGACAGAACCATGCCTGCACGTCTGCATGTAGCATTGCTATCTGACAACCTTCAGAGTTCAGTTCACCTGAATTACTACTGCCTAATCATCATGTGCATTAGCACTCCATTAATCATTGTCCAAATGAGATGGCTCTAGCTAAGAACGTTGAACGGCCGGCCGACGATGCGATGCCTGACTAATCACCAGATTTGTTTGTTTATATACGAGAGAAGAACATATGACTAGTCGAACTGCTACACATGATGTTTCATGATTCAGCTTTGTGGCGCGTAGCTTTAGCAGTCAAGATTCTGCCCCGCCTTTTGTTCACTGAAGATTGTGTGCACTACCACTACTACTAGTAGTCATTTCAACCAGCCTGAAGCTTGCGCACTGATGAATCCCCAGCTCGCCAGTGCGTTTCCTTTGGGACGAAGAGATCGATCCATCGCATATATAGCATCGCCGTACTACAAACTAATGGAGCAGTAAGAGGTTGGTAGACACTACTGGAAAAAGTGTCTTTGGCACCGGTCATGGATGGCCTTTGGTACCGGTTCTTACAACCGGTACTAGGCATTCGGGACCAATGGCTCTAGCCATTGGTACCAGGTGAATGACCCGGTAAGAAAATAGGAGCACATTGCAGTGGCTAGGATTCGAACCCATGAGTCCATGACCTCTTGTCTCAAGTGTATCTTCTTTACCACCTCATCTACGACACAGTTGTGACTCAGGCGAAGATATTTTCCTTTTGAAGTAACCTGTGAAGCACTTTTAGTACCGGGTGGCAGCCACCACCCGGTACCAAAAGCTAGACATAGGTACCGGGTGATGTTTTCACCCGGTACTAATGTGAAAGGATCCATTAGTACCGGGTGGTAACACCACCCGATACCAATGTCTAGCCTTTGGTACCGGGTGGTGTTACCACCCGGTACTAAAGGATCACTGGATCTTTCCATACACCTCAAAAGAAGCTTTGGTACCGGGTCATTTTGGTTTTGGTACCTTTGAGGTGGACCGATGGCCTCTTTTCTAGTAGTGAGAGGATGCTCGTTTAACCTATCGATCAGCAATTAATTAGCTTGCGAATCCACCCGGCACTAGTAATTACTAGTAAGTTGAAGTTGGCCCGTGCTAACGCTACGGGTAAAAAAACAAGCATATTTAAGTGCAGCATCACATGTTTAAGATGCAGTAAGAATCGAAAACAACCAAAGTTAGCTAAAGCAGTGGATATATCAGTACAGAATAGTCTGCAAATATACAAATATAGAGTTCTGGAAGCTTAATGGGTAAAATTTAGCAGTCAATTATATGCCACAACAGCTAAACAATTCTCTAAACTTTCTTATTGTATTTCTTTTGATACGCTTATAGATTAGTACCGAAGGATAAGAAGCAAATTCTAAACCTTTTTTAATTTCATAGTCATTTTTGTGTAGCACATGCATGTGCAAATAGATTACTGGCTTTAGAATGAATTGTGAAAATAACTCAGCAAGATAGACAATAAAAGGTACAAACATCATGATAGAAGAGACAATAAAAGGTACAATAAAAGTGACGAAGGAACAGATTTATATTCAATCATTCAGCAAGATAGACAATAACTCAAATAAATACTGCATACTGATGGGAAAAGGTACAAACATCATGATAGAAGAGACAGGTGAATCAAGTGTTATTTATGTGAGTTTCCAGATTATTTTCAACTCAACCTATAAACTTGAATTAAGCATTATTGCACTGCAAACCAAAGACCTTTGAAGTGGAAAATGTTGTTACCATGTCCGAAAATTGCATCGAAAGCAGATGGATGACCAATACTAAATGGGAGGGCTGTCACTGTTTGCAAAATGGAATCTATCAGTCATGTCCAGCTGTTGCAAGCAAACTCATGTCCTACAAAAGAGCATTGGAGTTACATGAGCATCAATGATTAGGACATGTCTGAGTTATTAAATCATATCATAGACATATATTTAAATAGGTGGCATCAAGAAAAAAAACATCTGATCCAACCCCATTGTCCATTGAAATCCTGGATACTTTTTCCGGCCTTCTGCTCAAATGTGTGCAAAGAAAAGAATATGAGTCCTCCAAAATTAAAATGTAAAGCTTAAAAAAACAATCAATCAGCAAAGAAAGATTATTCCAAATAAATGATGGATCCTCATTGAGATCTTCTCCCCCAATGGGCAGGAAATCCTCTTTCCTCTACGAATTGGAGCACGAACAAAGCAAGAGTGAGAACAGGATCAGACTGAGCATCACAGAAATCAGAGGAGAAGGAAGCGCTTTGCTCACCATCTGGGATGGGGACCTCTCAGATTCCAACCTGGTCAACAGTGATTCATTTTGATTCCAATAGAACTCCTTTTCGTCAAATATAAAACCCCACTGATGCAAGGAAATCATCTATAGATAAAACTTTGCATGATATCTACATGTTACCTGCAAATGTACATGCAATGCTTCAGTCTTCTGTGGATACTCTGGAAGCTTAGCTTCAGATACACTGAAAAGGAACAAACTTTATTAAAAACATGTACCTCTCTTCATGAAAAGATACACTGTTCAACACGTTTTACACCAATGCTACCAGTAGTGGTGCATAACATGCAGTAAGTAAATTGCGATGGTGGTGCATAACATGCTGTAAGTAAATCAACTAATAACCTTTGATGGGGAAATTGAAAGAAGCAAAACATCATCAGTTAATATGGTTCCCAAAAAAGAACCAAGAAAATTATGAAGCAAAACTCTATGACTTGTTCTTTGGGTATTCTAGGTTAGCGACAAACAATTCGAAACATGTGACCCCCAATTAGCTCGGCAAGTCCAAGCATTCCATCAGGTGACCCCACTCCTCCAAGACATAATGTTTCCAAACTAAACTAAAGTACACAAAATGTTCTTGAGGTACTAAATTATTCAAGGACATAATGTTTTTCCTTTCAAATCCAAAACATTGCTACTGTCTCAAAATCATCCATTTTTAGGCCACCCAAACAAACAAATCAGCTAACCAGTTTCAATATGTTTAGCTACAACATAATTTCTAATATATCCAAAACTTCGCTATTGACTCAAAATATATTGGTTCTCACACTGATCATGCAGAGGAGAAATCAATATGAATGCATCACTAAATGTTAGGGATGGGTAAGAGTGGGTCTACCTCACAACAATAAGAACAAACATGAAGCAAGACAGGACCAAACAGACCATGAGTCCTAATTAAGAACTTAAAAATAAAGATGTAAACTGAATTTGTGACTACTATTCCAAGATGCGCTGAGCAAGTGCCCTTTTCGTAGGAAGTAAGAAGAATTAAGGCAGAGAATAATGAGCCATTTCAATTAACCTATCCAATGACATTGTATTTAGGACTCAGTTTAAAGTTTTAAACCAGTACTTTCCTTATTTCACACTGGATTTAGTTGAATCTAAAATACTTCCAAAATGAGAGAACCAGATGCATAACTCGGTCTACAGTTGGATCAAATCTGAGCACTTGTTGGCTCATACATGCATATAAATAATAAGGTAAAGTAAATATATTTACACCATGAAGAACCTTATCATGAAGAACTTAAAGTCTTACAGACATAAATTCCTAAAACAAAGTTCATTCCCATTATTTGCAAACACGGTAAAGTTTCTATAATTTTCTGTAAGAAAAGTTTAAAGTCTGTTAATTAGAAAATGTCATAGTAAGAAAAGTTTAGTCTAATAATTCAAAAATGTCATAGTGATATATTGCATCTGCATTTCTACATGTTCCTAACTACACCCATCTGGCCATCTCCTTCCCACCTTTCTTATCCCAAGTTTCTACTGACTTGGTGCTTTGCCTATGACTAAAATACCAAACGCTGGAAAGGTGTTGAGCTACTGATCTCACTGCAAGTCTTCAACATGCAAAATTGAAAGGCAAACTTAATAAGTAGTTATGTTTTAGTTGAATAAATAGGGTAAAGTTGTGGAATCTGGAGCCACTGATTCTTTCTTGCAAAGGAGCTTGAGCTGAGGCCAGCTGATATTTTCTTCCATTTTAATTTGTTTAAAATTGTCGAAGTATTAAGAGGTTTAGAGAATGGACGGAAGATCAGGCAAGCTCCTAAGCAATCAGGATAGCTTTGGGGGGGGGGGGGGTTAACCAATCGTGAATTCATACGACGGAGAAGACAAGGAAATCGCGCTCACATTGGTGAGGAGCTCGGTGTCGAGGGAGTGGAAGTCGAGCAGCCCAGGGCTGTACTACCCATCAGCTGCTGCCGCGGCTGCCAGCCTCAGCCTCCTCCACCAGGGATCTGCAGAGTCGCGCCACCCGAGGAGTCGGGTGCCTCCAAGCCAAGCCACGCCGCCGCGCCAGGAGAGGTGCCGGTGCCGGCACCGCCTTCGGCGGTCTCCACCATGCTCCGCCGGCCTCTGCCACTGGCACCTCTGCCCAAGCAAGGCGCCGCTCCTCCGCGCGTGGTCGGGCCGCCGCCGTCCGCGTGAGGTCGCGTCCACCCTCCTCCAGTTCCACCGCGTCCACCCTACCGGGCGGCTCGCGGCCGTGCCCCTCCCTCGCCGGCGCCTCGTTCAGCCCCTCCTTCGCGGCTCCTCGGCACTCGTGGCGCCGGCGACCTCCTTCCGCGACGCGGTCTCCGGCCGGCAACAGATCTGCGGCAACCTCCCCTCCGGTGGTGGCCACGCTAGTCGCCGAGGACCCAGCCCCTTCTCTACCTGCGGGGGATGGGTGGCACCTGGTCGTCCCCCGCCAGATCTGGCGTCGCCTCGACCAGGGCCCCTCGCCGCCTACCCGGCGCCCGGAGCCTACTCGGCGTCGCAAGTCCGGCCGGTCCCGACGGACCTCGTCGGCCATGCCGCGGAGTAGCAGGTGGCGGCAGAGGGATGCGGAGAGCGCGAGGGGGAGGTGGGGAGAGGAGGCAGCAGCCGCGGGGAGAGGAGACTGCGGTGGTTTTTTTTTACTCGAGGAAACCGTGGCGCTATTCTGCGGATGGCAGCACGGATCTGCGACCTCCGGCACCCCCCGCCGCGGCCCCGCGTTGGCAGCGACAGCGGCACCCCGCGCCGCTGCCTCCGGCTCGCCTCGCCGCGGCCTCGCGACGCCTAGCAGCGGCCCCTCCGACTCTGCCTGCACCCATCTGGCAGTCGGCCGCGCCGCCACTGCTGAGGGGAGGCGGCGACGGTGGATGTGTGCGCGGAGGCGGGGAGAGGAGGCAGCAGGAGAGGCTGGGAAAGGAGGCGTCGAGTGGGGTGGTTTTTTTTTGTTCGCCCGCGTCTGGATTCGAACCCCGGCGGCTTGGCGGTTGCCGTAGCGGGCATGCGCAGCGGAAGGCGAGGCTTCAACGTGTTGAAGCCTGTCGTCCGTAGCCGTCGGATTGAGTTGCAGGCTCCTAGCGGCTGATATGAGCCATCAATTTTAATATGGTAGCATTTTTTGGGTACAAATATCCGGGTTCACAAGGTTGTAGCTCCTCAGCGGGGGCAGAATGCGGGGTGGTCCTAGCCTAATTCAATATGACCGTTATAGGATGGATAAGCTACTACTGTATCAACAAATGAAGCTCTCTAGCTAGCGACCCTGCTACCCAGCTGCAACTGCAATAATCCAGCGGCAGCAAGTGAGTTCAGCATTAGCCACCAGCAGTGAAAAGCTGGGTGCATGAGAGAGGAGGGAGGAAAGCAGACAAGTGATGAACAAGCTACTAGCTGCTGCTGTTGGTAGCAGCAGGAAGCAGGAGCCATGCACACGCACATCCTACTATTCATGGCACACTACAACATCGATCGGGCAGGCGATGGATTCAGATATGGACAGATACAGATACGCATCGACGATCAGTTCATGAGTGCCGCCTGTTGGTTTTGTTTTTGTTTGAACTTGGTCAGCAACAGAATCAATAGAAAAG
This sequence comes from Panicum virgatum, assembly GCF_016808335.1. NCBI lineage: Eukaryota > Viridiplantae > Streptophyta > Magnoliopsida > Poales > Poaceae > Panicum > Panicum virgatum. Next base: position 2,469,504 of record NC_053153.1, read on the forward strand.
GAGGGATATCTTATCCCGTGACCTTAGGGATCGGTTCCTGCAACCTATCCGCAATTGCCTTGATTGGGAGGCAATCCTAAGCCCATTGGACTCGGGCCTGGGCCTACAATGCTTATAAATAAGATGGGGTTGGCCCCAGGGTTAGTAACCTAATCATTTTCCACCATCTACTGATCATTTAGAGCACTGGAAGGCTCAGAAGCGCGAGCACCACCTTCGGCGCAATGCCGGTGGCGTCCTGAAGGTCGCCGCTATACCGCCAGGACCCTCAAGGAGCGGCTGCGCTACATCCCTGACGCCGTCAACGTCGTCACGTCTACACTAACTTCCAGGGACGCCATGGACACCACTACTGCTGGTATAAGACCGAATCTAATCTATTCCGCATCAGTTAATGTACTAGAGATGATCTTCTTTGGATTAGTGATCCTAGTTAAGTCAGTGCTAAGTTTTGTTAGATTCAATTCCTAACAATTGGTATTAGTCGCCTATCCTAATCCTGGTTAGATCTCCTAGACAAACCCTAAGCTTTAGGTTCGGTTTACATGGTGTAGATCTATCTGTGCATGTTTTTTTCAAGTTTTAATCTACTCAGTTAAGATTCATGTCATGCACACATGTTATAGGTAGATTTTACTTAAGTCAGAGGTGTGTTTTCATGCCTAAAACCCTAGACCAGTCATGGTTCTAGGTGGTTTTCATGTTTTAGTTCACGAAATTAAGTTTTTCTATTAAGTCAGTGGCCTAAACCTCTCGGTTTTGGGTCAAATTTCATGCATAACTCTACACGAGGTGAGATTAGAAGGAGGGGAATGCAAATCTCAGATCAGAACCAAAGCAAATTCCCATCCCAAATCCTAACCCTGGATCAGTTTAAGTAAGATTAAGATGAGAGGGACTTACCCCATGGTCGGTGGTCGCGCGTGGCATCAGTTGCCGCCGCGCGTGGTCGCCGGCGTCCCTCCGGGAGCCGGAGCCCCCGTGCCGACCGGTTCGACGCGGCAGAGCCCGTCTCCTAGCGCATCAGCCCGTGCCCTCAGCCCGTGCTTTTGCCGAGCCATCAGCTTGCCCTCACCGGCGCATCAGCTCGCCCCGGCTTGCCGTCGGCCATGGAGCCCCGGCGGAGCCCCTCGACGGCCCGCGCGCGAGACACACGTGGTGCCGCAGAGAGGGCCCGCGGTGCTCCTGCCCTTAGATCCCATCAGAGAGTGGAGCGCGCCGGGGAAAGCTTCGGTGCAGCAGATCTCAGCCACGCGCGTCGGCCGGCGGCCAGCAACGCCGCTGCCGCCACTCGCGCCCGTGAAACTCGCGGGGAGGGGAAGGAAAATAAGTTAGGGTTAGGGTTCCCCAGATTTTTCAGCCTTCTAAGCCTCCGCCGAATCGATTTCGGCCGTTGGATCTGAGACGATGGCTCAGATCGACTGCGGGCGCGGGGGGGGGGGGGGGGGGGAGCGCGCGCCGAGCGGGCCAAAATGGCGGCTTGCTCGTTGGCTGCCGGGCCAAATGCTTAACGGGACGATTTACGCCTCCGCCTTAAGCCGCCGCGCGGAGCCGCGCCTGCGACAAGCCGCCCCTAAGCCGAAGCTACGTCACAAGCCGGGCCCAACTAAGCCGCGCAACCCCTAAGCCGTTGAGCCGCATGCGCGCGTAAGCCAAGCTGCACCTGTGCTGAGCCGCTCCGCGCCTAAGCCGCCGCTGCCTGAGCCGCCGACCCACTGAGCCGCATGCGGAGCCGCGCACCAAAGCTGCATGCGGAGCCGACCTTGCGTCGCTGATCCGCGCACGCCCTGCGCGAGCTGGGCTGCGCCCCTTGCTGGGCCGCGCGCCCGCGCGCAAAAGGGCCCTGCTGGGCGCGCATGAGGGGTTAAGGGGCGCCTCGCATCCGCGGGCCGCCACTGGGCCATTTCATGTTTCAGGCTGAATTTCAGTTTTCATTTATTCTCAGTTTTCAGTGCATTTTCAGTATTAAGCTCAGTTTAATTCCTGCATTAATTTCAGTTAAGTTATTACATGAGTAATTTTAAGTAGTTGGTGTTTATTTCATGTTTATATGTTTATTCCACCACTATACTTTGATATGCCTCTAAATAAATGGAACCACCGAGAAGTTTATCTAGAGTAAACTTGTAATTATTTCTGACCACCGTGGTCTGATTAAAATCATGAGTATTAAGATGAAATTTCGTTTGTTTTTCCCACCGGTGATGCAAATTGAAATTTTAATTGCGTGATTTTAATCAGACCACCGTAGAGTTATTATTATGATTTTATTTGCATTTCATTGTATATGATTACTAAGATAAGTTTTTTCCTTGATTTTCAGTCACAAATGTCAATGTTGTGGCCTCCTACCTGAACAACATCGAGCCGCTCAATGGAGCGAATTTTCCTGACTTGAAGGGCAAGGTCATGACATGCTTGACTTGGAATGATCTGGATCTGACATTAAGGGAGGATAAGCCTGCTGTTCCTGCAGGACAGACTTCAGCTGCTCTGGAAAAGTGGGCAAGATCAGACCGCATGGCGCTTATGGTCATGTCTCAGACCATCAGTGCTGGCATTAAGGGCGCCATCTCCACCAAGGAAGCACAGGGAGCAGATCTGAGTGCTAAGGCCTTTCTGGCAAAGATTGAGGAGAACTTTAAGAGCTCGTTCAAGACTTATGCAAGCACTCTCATCATGAAGTTAGTGGCCTCTCAGTATGATGGGAAGACTGGCATTAGGCAGCACATTTTCAACATATGTGACATGGCCAACAAGCTTAAGGAGATGTAGATAGAGATCTCTGAAGGTTTTGAAAGCGATTGGGTGCTCCAGCCTAAGATAGGGAGGGGGTGAGTTAGGCACAATTAAAATCTTAATCTATGGCTCCAACTAGTTTGCACAAAATTTAAACTAAAACAAGCTATCTAGATGTGCAACTACGGTTCACTTTAGTGTGTAACCCTTATACGGAAGCTTAAAGAGAGGGATGAGAGGAAGCGAACTCTCGACACGAGGATTTATCCCGTGGTTCGGATTGCCACAAAGGCGCCCCTACGTCCACGTTGTTGAAGCACTCACGAAGAGTATCGCTTCCCGGCAATCAAGTCTCTTCTGTGAACACAATCACAGTCACATTGATCCCGATCTTCACTAAGGGAGATTGCCCATGAAGGAGGGGTCTCCGTCCCCCGCACAAAGTTGTCGACGCTGCTCCACAACAAGCCGGAGGGTCGTTGACTTGCCGGCGAGCCACCAAAGCTTCAAGGATGACCGGCGCACCAAGATACAAGGATGGTTCACTCTAGAACCACAGCACAAGGATCTAAACCTTGCTTGATCACTCCCTCAAGAGATAACCTAGCACTAACACTCACAAAGCTTGTGCTAAGGACTAAGGATTTGATCTTTATGCTCTTGGATGGCTTGGAGGTGTTGTTGGGTGTGAGTGGGATGTCCAGCAACTCCAGCAAACTTCAAATGGCCGGGGTGTGCATATATATAGGCCACCAACTCGAACTAGCAATTACTAGCCGTTAGCCAGTTTCTGCGTAGGCATCGGAATTTCCGGTGCTTCTGCATCGGTTCTTCCGGTCACTCACAAGCTGAAACTAGTCGTTGGCTTCTCTGACGTTTCTGCAGCTGAGTTGGCACCCATCGGTTGAACCGATGCTATGGTGTCAGTTCAACCGGTGCTGAAGGTGTGGCTCCCTCACGCTTGACATCGTCTCTGGAACATAATACATTGAATGCACCGATGCCTCTCTTGACACCGTCGGTTCATCCGGTGCTTCACTTCTTTCTTCACTTGATCTCCAGAGGCGCACAGACATGTGCCAAAGCCAGGGCGTCGGATCTTCTGACAACCATCGGATGCACCGATGCTATAGGCATCGGTTCTTCCGGTGCTACTGATTTCAGTAGAACTCGTCCAATTCAGCATTTCTTTGAGTTCTTTCTTCGTGTTTTACTTTGTATGGCATTTTTACTTCATCCCTGGGATCTAGAAATATTCACTTAACAAAACCATTAGTCCCATTGATTGCGTTGTCATACGATCACCAAAATCACTCGAAATGGCATAAAAGGTGCCATGTTCGTTACAATCTCTTTCTTTTTGGTGATTGATGACAACACAATCAAAGCAAGCATAAAATTTGCAAAAATTGACAAATTGAACCACTTACACTCACTTGGATGTTTAACACCATCCAATGATGGCTTGGCCTCCCCCTAAAACTTGTAAGCTAAGCCTCCAAATCCCCCGAAGCCATTCTTGGGCTTTAAGTCTCCTTTGGAACCCACACCATTTGAGGCCCCTTCATATTGGTGATGATGTCTTTGGGCACCCAAATGGAGTGGTTCCAACTCCTTTCCTTCTTCCCAACCTTGTGAGCAACCACCTTGCCATTTGTATTTTTTATCACATAGGAGGTGCTATTGCTTTTGTTCCTCCGGTTGGGCTTGGTGTAGATGAGAGAACTCTTGATTGTGAGCTTCTTTTTATTCTTCTCATTCGGAAGCTTCTTCCTTGGTTGAGGACACTTGTTGGACTTGTGGCCTTCTTTGTGATACTTTAAGCAAGTCACGGTGGACCCCTTCTCAAGCTTCTTCACCATGTCTTCACGGTTATCTTGAGAAGGTTGGACATTACTCTCTATGCCTTTGCCCTTCAATCTATATAAGTCCTTCATGAGCCTTTCCACTTCTTGCTTGAGCTCATCATTCTCCTTGGCAATGAGATCATCACATGATTCTATAACAACATTCTCATTGCATTTCTCATTGTAAGGATTAGAGCAAGATTCATCAATTAAGTCAACGCAAGAAGTTGAAGCATCTACCCTAGAAATTGGAATTGCACAAGGGATAGTTTGCTTCATTTCCAAAGAGTCATTAGTATCATTAATGCTCTCAAATTTTAATTTGAGCTCTTCATACTCCTTGCTAAGCAAATTGAATTTGCACATCAAATCTTCAAAATTTGTAGCAAGAGAAGCATTTAGATCATTGAGAGCATTAAGGTTTTTAATTTCTTTTGATTGCTTCTTAATGACTTCTTGGTGCTCATGAACAAGGTCAAGAAGTTCATCAATTGAAGGAGAGTCAGAGTCATCATCACTTAAATCGCTATCCATACCTTTGGCCATAAAACATGTGTTGGATGATGATCCCATGCGGGTGGTGAATTTCTTTTTTGATTCATCACTTGAACTTGCACTTGATTCTTCACCACCGCTTACCCATTCACCAAATACGGCATATGATTCATGCTTGGGCTTCTTCTCCTTGTTTTGTTTGTTCTTCTTGAACTTCTTCTCAACCTTCATAAGTTGATGGTGAGGCCCATCTTTGAGGAAGACCATATACCCCATTGAGTTGATTTCCTTTAAGCATTTGTTCATCTTCTTTACTTGCTTGTAGAGGTTGGGGTGCATTGGTTCTTTATCATCACTTGAGGAGTATCTTGCATACTCTTCTTCCTCATCACTTGAGCTACCTTTAATGGCCATCTTCTTCAACTTCTTGAGGTGTTTGCAAGCAAGTACGCTATGTGTTGGTGAAGAAGATGGCGCTTTTGCCTTGATGTCATTGCGTAGCTCATGGGCGATCACCTTGTTGAGAACTTGATTTGGTGTCATTGTGTCGAGCTCTTTCTCATATAAAATTGTGGTCACTAAATCATAGTCCGGCCTTCGGAGTGAGTGAAGGATCTTGCGAATGAGTTCCAAGTCTTCAATTTGCTTCACACCTAAGGAATTAATCTCATTCACAAGAGTGTTCAAACGTGAGTACATAGATTCGGCATTCTCATCATCAAGTTGCTTAAAGCTATTAAGCTTATCAATGAGAACATGATATCTTTCGTTGGCAACATCCTCCGTGCCCTCATGGTTCTCAATGATAGTCTTCCATAGCGTTTTAGCATTTTCACAAGAATAAACCCGATTGAATACATTGCCACTAAGAGAAGACAAAATTATGCATTTAGCGGTAACATCATATTGCTTCTCTTGTTGACCATTATTTTTTACACCTTCACTCACAACTCTCCAAACATTTAACCCTGTCGCTTGGAGATGGGCTTGCATCAAAACCTTCCATCGTTGGAAGCCTGTGCCGTCGAACCGTGGAGCGGGTCTAAAAGGATCCATCCTTTCCCCCTAAGAGCTAACTCACTAGGCGGTGAAGCCTACCGATCTAATGAGCCGGTAAACACAAATTTGCCAATGGAATTGGCTTTCTTTGTGAGAGAAGTGAGTCCCAGCTCTGATACCAATTGAAAGCGATTGGGTGCTCTAGCCTAAGAGGGGGAGGGGTGAATTAGGCACAATTAAAACCTTAACCTATGGCTCCAACTAGTTTGCACAAAACTTAAACTAAAACAAGCTATCTAGATGTGCGACTACGGTTTACTTTAGTGTGTAACCCTCATCCCAAAAGAGTTTTACAACCTATAGCCAATCCTAGCAAGATACTACACTAAGAAAGTAAAGGCACACAAGCTGCAATAAGAAATGCGGAAGCTTAAAGAGAGGGATGAGAGGAAGCGAACTCTCGGCACGAGGATTTATCCTGTGGTTCGGATTGCCAAAAGACGCCCCTATGTCCACGTTGTTGAAACGCTCACGAAGAGTATCGCTTTCCGGCAATCAAGTCTCTTCCATGAACACAATCACGGTCACCTTGATCCCGATCTTCACTAAGGGAGATTGCCCACGAAGGAGGGGTCTCCGTCCCCGCACAAAATTGTCGACGCAGTTCCACACCAAGCCGGAGGGTCGTTGACTTGACGGCGAGCCACTAAAGCTTCAAGGATGGCCGGCGCACCAAGATACAAGGATGGTTCAATCTAGAACCACAGCACAAGGATCTAAACCTTGCTTGATCACTCCCTCAAGAGCTAACCTAGCACTAACACTCAAAAAGCTTGTGCTAAGGACTAAGGATTTGATCTTTATGCTCTTGGATGGCTTGGAGGTGTGAGTGGGATGTCCAGCAACTCCAGCAAACTTCAAATGGCCAGGGTGAGGTGTATATATAGGCCACCAACTCGAACTAGCCGTTAGCCAGTTTCTGTTTAGGCATCGGAACTTCCGGTGCTTCTGCATCGGTTCTTCCGGTCACTCGCAAGCTGAAACTAACTGTTGGCTTCTCTGACACTTCTGCAGCTGAGTTGGCACCCATCGGTTGAACCGATGCTATGGTGTCGGTTCAACCAGTGCCTCTCAACCGGCGCTGAAGGCGTAGCTCCCTCGCGCTTGACTTCATCTCTGGAACATAGTACATTGAATGCACCGATGCCTTTCTTGACACCGTCGGTTCATCCGGTGCTTCACTTCTTCTTCACTTGATCTCCAGAGGCGCACAGACATGTGCCAAAGCCAGGGCGTCGGATCTTTCGACAACCATCGGATGCACCGATGCTATAGGCATCGGTTCTTCCGGTGCTACTGATTTCAGTAGAACTCGTCCAATTCAGCATTTCTTTGAGTTCTTTCTTCGTGTTTTATTTTGTATGGCCTTTTTACTTCATCCCTAGGATCTAGAAATGTTCACTTAACAAAACCATTAGTCACATTGATTGCGTTGTCATACGATCACCAAAATCACTCAAAATGGCATAAAAGGTGCCATGTTCATTACAGGTTTTTTTGTGCACTTCATCATGACATCATTGCCTTCACAGTATGGTGCATTTAAGATCAATTACAACACCAACAAGACTTTCTGGTCTATCAGTGAGTTGATCAACTACTGTGTTGAAGAAGAAGAGAGGCTTAAGACTGAGAAGATGAAGGATGTTGTTAACATGGTTGGCAACCTCAGCACTTCAGGCACTCCTAAGAATCAGCATGAGTCAGGTAGCAGCAAGCAAGGCCAGAAGAAGTTTAAGAAGAAAGAGAACCAGAACTTTGGTCCAAGGAACAACAACAAGTTCAAGGGCAAGCAGTCCCAAGGTGGAACTATAAGAAGGGGGGAGCGAAGCCTAAGAGTGGCGGATGGGAACATGGTTGAAGTCGAAGGCGTTGGAAGCTTCACCTTAGAATTGCCGGGCGGCTTCCAGCTTAATTTAGATGATGTCCTTTATGTTCCTATTTTAAAGAGAAATATTATTTCAGTTTCGCGTTTAGATAAATCTGGACATGTGTGTGAGTTTGGCAACTCTGTTTGCAACATTAAATTTCATAATATTAGTGTTGGCCTTGGTCATTTGCAAGGCGATCTTTATTTGCTCTCTCTTGATGATAATCATTCTGTAATGAATGTCTGTGATGCGATGCATAAGCGTAAGCATGATAATGAGACTTCTTCGAAATTGTGGCATTGTCGCCTTGGCCACATTTCGAGGGGGAGAATGGAGCATCTCATTAAAGATGAGATACTTCAGGAGTTAGACTTTTCAGATTCAGAGCAGTGCATCGACTGCATTAAGGGAAAATATGCTAAGACTATTAAGAATGGAGCGACTAGAAGTATGGGCGTATTAGAAATAATTCACACAGATATCTGTGGCCCTCTCTCAGTCACATAAGTAGACGGTTATGATTCTTTTATAACATTTACTAATGATTATTCCCGCTATGGACACATTTACCCCATTCAAAAGCGTTTAGACGCTTTAGAAATATTTAAGATTTATAAAGCGGAAGTTGAGAAGCAGCACAACACCTCCATTAAAATTGTAAGATCAAACCGGGGAGGTGAATATTATGGGAAACACACTCAATATGGTCAGATTAAAGGACCATTCGCTAAGTACTTAGAAGAAAATGGCATTAGAGCGCAATACTCTATGCCAGGCGAACCACAGCAAAATGGAGTTGCTGAGCGACGCAACTGTACACTGCTTGACATGGTACGGAGCATGCTCAGTTATTCTAATTTGCCTGTGGAGCTGTGGATAGAAGCATTAAAAACAGCTGCTCACATACTTAATCGGGTTCCATCTAAGTCAGTTCCCAAGACACTTTTTGAGCTGTGGAATGCAAGGAAAGCGTCACTTAATTATTTAAAAGTGTGGGGCTATCCTGCTGAGGCTAAATTATTTGATCCGCAGCAAAAGAAATTAGATTCTAAGATGATAAGCTGCCACTTCATTGGGTACCCAGAAAAGTCTAAGGGGTACATATTCTATTGTCCTGGTCGTCACACTAAGTTCGTAGAAACCAGACAGGCTATGTTCCTAGAGGACTCAGGAGTTAGTGGGAGTTTTCCAAGGAGGGAAGTGAGTCTCGAAGAATATGGAGCCCACAGAGGTATATCAGTTTATATCAGTTTATATCACCAGTAATTCCTCCAGTTCAGGTAAGTGACGCCATGTCATCTACTGCTGCCCAGCAGGAGAATATGGAGCAAATGGTTGAGAACCAAGTGCAACCTGCACCACAAGATCAAAATTCTCAACTAATTCCTCAACCTGTTGTGATTGAACCAGTAAGAAGGTCGCAACGGGCAAAGAGATCAGCTATTACTGATTATTATGAGACATATTTAAGTGAGGATGTATATGATATCAAGAATGTAAGTGACCCTACCACATTCAGACAGGCAGTGTCAAGTGAGAATTCCACTAAATGGATTGAAGCCATAGAAGATGAATTAAGGTCTATGAGTACTAATAAAGTATGGGATTTACTAGAAATTCCTGATGGAGTCAAACTAGTAGTTTGTAATTGGGTCTATAAAACCAAACGTGATTCCAAAGGGAAGGTCGAACGATTCAAAGTTAGGCTCCTAGCAAAAGGGTTCATACAGAAGGAAGGAATTGATTATAATGAGACCTTTTCTCCTGTGTCTACCAAAGATTCTTTTAGAGTTGTCATGGCATTAGTAGCCCATTTTGATATGGAGCTACATCAGATGGATGTTAAGACTGCATTCCTAAATGGAGACTTAAATGAAACAATCTTTATGGCACAGCCATAAGGTTTTGCCATAAAGAGTAAAGAACATATGGGATGCAAATTAAAGAAGTCCATTTATGGACTTAAGCAAACGTCCAGGCAGTGGAACCTTAAATTCGATGAGGTCATTAAGAAATTCGGATTTAAGGAGAATGATGTGGATAGCTGCATCTACATCAAAGTTAAGGGTGGAAAATTAATAATTCTAGTACTATATGTGGATGACATACTATTAGCGTGCAACGATAAGAACATGTTGCATGAGAAGAATTTCCTCTCATCCAACTTTGATATGAAGGATCTTGGTGATGCCTCATATGTCCTTGGCATTGAGATACATCGAGATAGAGCCCAAGGAGTGCTAGGATTATCTCAGAAAGCTTATATTGAGAAAATACTTAAGAGATGTAAGATGGATAAGTGCAACACTTCACCTATTCCTATTCAAAAGGGCGATAAATTTAGTCAAGCACAATGCCCTAAGAATGATTTAGAAAGAGAAAGAATGAACAATATTCCTTATGCATCAGCTGTCGGAAGTCTGATGTATGCACAAGTTTGTACGCGTCCAGACTTGGCATTTGCAACCGGAGTTTTTAGTAGATATCAGTCAAATCCAGAATGGGCTCACTGGGTAGGTGTCAAGAAGGCGTTAAGATATTGCCAAGGCACCAAAGATTACATGCTCACATATAAGAGGACAGACAATCTTGAGATTGTATGTTACACTGATGCTGATCTTGCTGGTGATGAAGATGATAGAAAATCCACTTTTGGATATATCTTCACTCTGGCAGGGGGAGCAATTTCATGGAGAAGTGGTAAGCAAGGTGTAACTGCTGCATCTACGATGCAAGCTGAATTTGTGGCATGTTATGATGCAACGGGACAGGCAGTGTGGCTTAAGAATTTTATTCCGACATTAAAAGTTGTGGATAGTATCTCGAGACCTATCACAATGCACTGCGATAATCAATCTGCAGTATTCTTTTGCGCAAATGATAAGTTGTCTGGTGCTTCCAAGCACATTGACCTCAAGTATCGTGTCGTTAAAGATAGAAATCGGGACCGCACAATTAAGATTGAGCATATAAGTACTACAGTAAATATTGTGAATCCGCTCACAAAAAGTTTATCACCAACCCTCTTTCATAAACATGTCCTAGGTATGGGTTTGGTTGATACTTTTTGATCAGGTCCTGGTTTAGGGCCATTAATATTTCCCCAAATAAGAATAAGTATCCTGACAAAATTTTTCAGTAAAACTATGGGTAATGTTGTCCCAGTATGCCATTGTGCTGCTGACGATGCATTGGTCTAGTACTTGCTGTTTTACGGAGGATGGATTTTAGTTTAAGTTAAGTATGAGTTAGTGACATAATAAATTAAGTTTAAGTTAGGAATAAGTTGTTGACCTTCGGTCAAGGGGGAGAATGTTGGTTTTGTTTTTGTTTGACCTTGGTCAGCAACAGAATCAACAGAAAAGGAGGGATATCTCATCCCGTGACCTTAGGGATCAGTTCCCTGCAACCTATCTGCGATTGCCTTGATCGGGAGTCAATCCTAAGCCCATTGGGCTCGGCCCTGGGCCTACAATGCTTATAAATAAGATGGGGTTGACCCCAAGGTTAGCAACCTAATCATTTTCCACCATCTACCAATCATTTAGAGCACTGGAAGGCTCAAAAGCGCGAGCACCACCTCCGGGGTAGTGCCGGTGGCGTCCTGAAGGTCGCCGCTACACCGCCAGGACCCTCAAGGAGCGGCTGCGCTACATCCCCGACACCGTCAACAACATCGACGTGGTCACGTCTACACCAACTTCCAGGGACGCCATGGACACCACTAATGCTAGTATAAGACCGAATCTAATTTATTCCGCATCAGTTAATGTACTAGAGATGATCTTCTTTGGATTAGTGATCCTGATTAAGTAAGTTTTGTTAGATTCAATTCCTAACACCGCCTGGGCCAGCACAGCAGTATGACAGACAGATCGAGGCGCAGAAAGCTTTTCTACGGTGGCCGGCCGGCCGGTGTGCCAAGTAAACTGATCGTAGATCGATGAATCTGCGACTAGACACTAGTACGTACGCAGTGGCGGAGCTGGGAGTAATTCCTAGAGGGGCCAATTTGCCTTGCGACAATCAATGTGTACATAAATGTGTGTGGTACTGGTTGCTTTTATATAAGTTATTCTCTACAAGCGCTTCAGTTTATCATTTGGCGTTGAAAAAACAGGATGACATCAAAATTTTGTTACATTAATTTTGCAGCAAGACCTAAACAACCTGCTCTTTTGCACACAATTCTACTCACAGCACGCGTCAGCACTAGCTAAAGAAAACTACAAATGGATAGTGCCACTCGGATCGTAGTGCTAAACAGGTGATCAGCCAATTGATTAATCAGCCAATTGATTAATCAGCCAATTGATCAGCCTCTAATCGCCTGCAAATCTTTATGGAAGGGGGCCATGGCCGAGGTTTGCCGAGCTGTAGCTCCGCCAGTGTACGTACGTAGTCATAGCCCATGGCCATCTCTCGATGATCGATCGCCTGGCCCTGGCCTACCGCCACTACGTAGTGTACGTACGTAGTAATCGCCGTCGTCAGTCACAGTGTGGCATGGACGATGGACGCAATAATTCCCCCCGGCCCTGCCGCGCATCAACCGCCAGAACAACTGCCTGTGAAAAGCGAGACCCACCGCCACCGGGGGAGCGAGGCAGCCAAAGCAGCCACACTGGCCACCGCCGGGCTCAGCTCGTCGCGCGGTCAGAGCTGAGGCTGCTGGAGAAGACGTACGCCTGCTGGCCGGCGGGGACACGGACGGCGAGCACCTGCAGGGGGCAGGCAGGCGATTAAAGCGATCAGGGTCGGGGCGGAGGCGATAATGATTAGTACGTCGCCTGCTTTAGTTGCTTAGCCGCGTAGGGGAGAGGGAGAGGGGAGGTAGGGATCGGAGGGGCCGGCGGGACGCCGCTTTCGCCCTGCACTATCATGGCTGACGATCGCGAGCTGATCGATTAAAGCGAAAGACGATGACGCGTCCGGCAGCTGGGGATTTGAAAGCGCCGGGGGTTGCGTTGCGCGCGCACAGAGATCGCCACCGGCTCATGCGACTTTCCTTTTCTTCTTCTTCCTTGGCCCGACACCCGCCCAGATCCTTCGCCGGCCGGAGATCTCTTGGTTAAGGTCTTGTTTGGGACCGAGTCCTCAAAACGCACGCCGCATTTAAGCGGTAAGCGGCCGACGGAAGCGACGCCCCAACGCGCGACGGACGCAAGGTGTTTGGCGGGTTCCGGAGATCTCGTTTTTTTTCCACCCACGTTCATTCACTCGATTATTGCGTGGCTGGCGATGCCCCAACGCGCGACGGACGCAAGGTGTTTGGCGGGTTTTTTCTGCGTATTCCGCGGAAACGCAGCGCCAACGCCGTCCCAAACACGCCCTAAATTATATATATATATATATATATATATATATATGCTTGTGTATCTAATCTATATTACCCGGACACACCACACATGCATGTGCAGTGCGTTCGTCCAGGGCGCTTTAATTTGTTCATGAGAGAGCATGCAATGCAATGGTGCCTTCATCGAGAGCTAGCGCAGCCGACAACAAAGTTGAGCAGCAAGGGATTGCATGTTCGTAAGCAGCTGCAAGATTAATCGAGAGCAATTTCCGTAGCCGAAGCACCTGGGCCGTTTCCGTAGCCGATGATGACGCACACCCACCAGTTAAAAGTATGAGTGAAATAACAGCTCACCATACCGGCAAACAGCGCCATCGCCGACAGAGATCATTCGGGAGCGCACTAGTAATCCGAAACGAATCATACTCTACGATATTCTCCCCAACTCACTCGAAACATTTTTCTAATATAGATAGCAGTTTCAGACGCCATAGTATGAGTGAAATAACCGTCCAAGCAGCAGCTAATCATCACCACCAGGTTTAGATGCATCATCTCATTAGCAAAATTGAAGCTACAATGATTCAAGCAACAGCAGCCACAAGTCATATTAATCCTAATACACACACGTACCAACCACTGATGAAGAGCCAAATACCGAAACAGAATAGAATATTTTGATGCGCGTCAATACAAGCCCAAGCTAAACAGCATCCAGGCGAATGTGCAAACCCAAAACATGCATTGTTCATGACGCGCACATAACCCCGTAAAACAATAACCAGCGTGCACCTAATTATACGCCAAGTGGTATGATTGCCACTTGGGTCTGGTAACATCAAAAGACCTATGATCTTCAACTACTATTACGACCAATGATGGTCTGAATAGTTTAGTCGACTTCCTCAATCTTGGGGCCAGCACCACCAGCAGCAGCCGGAGCATCATCCTCCATTCCACCAGCCATGTCAGCGCCTGCGCCCTGGTACATCTTGGCAATGATGGGGTTGCAGAGACCTTCGAGCTCCTTCATCTTGTCCTCAAACTCTTCGACCTCTGCGAGCTGGTTGCTGTCCAGCCACTGGATTGCCTGCTCAACAGCATCTTCAATCTTCTTCTTGTCGTCCACAGGCAGCTTGGAGGCGATCTTCTCATCCTGGATGGTGTTCCTCATGTTGTAGGCATAGTTCTCCAGGGAGTTCTTTGCCTCAGCCTTCTTCTTGTGCTCCTCATCCTCAGACTTGTACTTCTCTGCGTCCTGGACCATCTTCTCAATGTCCTCCTTGCTCAGCCTTCCCTTGTCATTGGTGATAGTGATCTTGTTCTTCTGGCCGGTTGTCTTGTCTTCAGCAGAGACGTTCAGAATACCATTAGCATCAATGTCAAAGCACACAGTAATCTGAGGGACACCCCTAGGAGCAGGGGGGATTCCAGAGAGCTCAAATTTCCCTAGGAGATTGTTATCCCTGGTCCGGGTTCTCTCACCCTCATAAACCTGGATCAGCACACCAGGCTGGTTATCGGAGTAGGTGGAGAAGACCTGCTCCTTCTTGGTTGGAATGGTGGTGTTCCTTGGAATAAGGACAGTCATGACTCCTCCGGCAGTTTCAAGACCAAGAGACAGTGGGGTCACATCAAGGAGGAGAAGGTCCTGCACCTTCTCATTGCCCTCACCACTAAGGATTGCAGCCTGAACAGCAGCGCCATAGGCAACAGCTTCATCAGGATTGATGCTCTTGCATAGTTCCTTTCCATTGAAGAAGTCCTGCAGCAGCTGCTGAACTTTGGGGATCCTAGTCGAACCACCAACAAGGACAACATCATGGACAGTGCTCTTATCCATCTTGGCATCCCTCAGGCACTTCTCCACAGGCTCCATACACTTCCTGAATAGATCCATGTTAAGTTCCTCAAACCTGGCTCTGGTGATGGTGGAATAGAAATCAATGCCTTCATAGAGAGAATCAATTTCAATCGTAGTCTGGGCTGTAGAAGAAAGTGTCCTCTTAGCTCTCTCACATGAAGTCCTAAGCCTTCTCAAAGCCCTGGGGTTTCCAGTGATATCCTTCTTGTGTTTCCGCTTAAACTCTTGGACAAAGTGGTTCACCAAGCGGTTGTCAAAGTCCTCCCCACCAAGGTGAGTGTCACCAGCTGTGGCCTTCACCTCAAATATACCCTCCTCAATAGTGAGTAGAGAGACATCAAAGGTGCCACCACCAAGGTCAAAAATAAGGACATTCTTCTCGCCAACACTAGTAGCTTTCTTGTCAAGACCATAGGCAATCGCAGCAGCAGTTGGTTCATTGATGATACGCATGACATTGAGACCAGCAATAACACCAGCATCTTTAGTTGCCTGCCTCTGGGAATCATTGAAGTAAGCAGGAACAGTGACCACAGCATTCTTCACAGTTGATCCAAGGTAAGCTTCAGCGATCTCGCGCATCTTGATAAGAACCATAGAAGAAATTTCTTCAGCGGAGAACTGCTTCTCCTCACCCTTATACTGCACTACAATCATTGGCTTATCCCCTGAGCCCGGAATAACCTTGTATGGCCACATCTTAATATCACTCTGGACAGAGGCATCAGAAAACCGTTTGCCAATAAGACGCTTAGCATCTGCAGAAATTCATAAAAAAGAGACATTGTCAGAATCATCATTTGAACACATAGATATACTTATCCAAAATTCACTAGTGATAAGTCAGTTCAAAAAATAATATTAGAATTTTACTGTTTTATTTGTCAAATGTCTAAAGATGTAGTGGACCAGGAGAAGCAAGATATCATAATACACCACAAAACAGTTTGAACTACTATGCAAGGTACCAACCAAACAAGAACATTCATGAACAGTAACAGCTTGTGTGATGTGGCAACATAAGTTTGTGGCTTAGAGAACTTACATGTGCAAAATTTCTACTAGCATTAAAGATTGCAATATAATTTAAGTACCAGATGTGCATGTCAATCATACTTAATTGGAAACTTTAACAAATAATCCAGATCCAGAAGAGCTTAAAGCATAACAGAAGCCACAATGAAAGTATTACGCCATGCTATTATACATGGCCATAGAAAAGGTAACCTATAGGTCATTTCCATGCGTGAATAAAATATAGAACAGTTCCAACTATGCAGGCTGAATTATATAGTTGTTATTAACTATCTACTACAGTCCAGAAGCTGCCAAAAATATAATAGCTCCAACTTGCAGCAACACAACAAATAATTCCAAATAAAATTTGTCTACAACCTAGGGGCTACAACTGATTCAGAAAGCACTGAGCTAGCAAAGCACTGTCCTGTTTAAACAAAACAAAATTGACTTATTGACCATTCAACGACTTAGCAACTGACATATAAAAGATATTTTACCATATGGCATGGCATTGTCGTCATACATCATATCCATGTGTGCGAAATTTTTTGACAGATATTTTTTAAAGACCATGTGTGCGAAATCATAATAAGTCATAAAGAGCAATAGTGTGGCAAAAATGTGTCCTATGGGAACTCCTGCACAGATAAAAGAAATCTATTTTGTATAAAAGTAAAATGCATGATAACAATCGACTAACTTTTGTATACAACAATAATGCAATTCATTAAGGGTCAAAAGCAGTTTCAGCATGACCTACAGGTGAACTCAGCGGGTGTGTCAGCGATACATATATATCTAGCACAGATTGATTATCTCCAAACAAAAAGAACTTATGTATTCAACAAGTGAACAAACAAATACATAAAAATAAGTGATAAAGGATAGTCAAATCATCCACGGTAGTCCAGTATCGTTTCTTTCATCAGATAAATTTACGACAATTCTTAAAGTAAAAGGATAAAACAATTCCTACTCCTAAATCCAACATATGTCATGTGAACAGACTAGAAAACAGAACAACATTCCAGATCAGATCTATGCCGACTTAAAACACCCCGTAGCGGACAGACCAAACGATTCGCTTTTAGCTAACTAACAATGGATCGAGCACAACAAACGGATCCATCGCGAAAAATCCATATTATGTAGATAACGACGAGATTAGACTCGATCACGCGGAATGCATCAGAGACAGAGCCGTGGAGGGGACGTGCTTACCAAAGACGGTGTTGATGGGGTTCATGGCAACCTGGTTCTTCGCGGCATCGCCGATGAGGCGCTCGGAGTCGGTGAAGGCGACGTACGACGGCGTGGTGCGGTTCCCCTGGTCGTTAGCGATGATCTCAACGCGGTCGTGCTGCCACACGCCGACGCACGAGTACGTCGTGCCCAGGTCGATGCCGATCGCCGGCCCCTCTCCCTTGGTCGGCGCCATTGCTGCCCTCTAGATGGCTCGCAGCGGCGGCGAAGGCTGATTGGATGAGGAGGCTGCTAGGGTTAGGATTCTCGCGGCTGCGCTTGGAGCAGAGGCGATTGCTGGTGACGAGGTTTTGAGACGAAGCGAACGGCGAGACTATATATCGGGTGTTGACAGCCAAAGGCACCGAGCGGTGTAACCGGTCTGGCCGGTCCAGGTAGAGTTCGATTACAATTAGAGTTTTTCATAGATTTATATTTTGTAATATGATTTCTTGCGGGACAAGTCTACCCACCCTATAAATATAAAGGACCACGGTCGATTGAGAAATCCAATCGATCAAAATACATCAATACATTACTTTTCTTTATGTTTATTGCCTTTACTTTTGTCTCTAAACCCTAGCTCCTTCCAACCCTTTTCTGCTATTCTTCCTTCGTCTCCGCGATATCTGAAGGCGTTCTAGGTGGTCTGCCGATCCTAGAACAACCCTACGCTCGTTTGCCCTGACGGAGTCCCTTCCGGGCGAGCGTTCGTCGGATTTCGCCGTTCTGCACCGGCGAACCAATCTGACCGGTTACCCCGACCGGTCTGACCGGTCTGAGCATCGGCGCTGCAAATTGTGCCGTCGCTCGTTGCGCGATCAAGCGCGTTCGTGTGTTGGCCCTAGACTGGCGCCAACATCGGGTTTGTCGCCCGCGCTCGTGGGCTGCTAATTTGGCCCACTAGAAGTTTTTTGCCCCGCTTGCTAGTGGGCCGAATTAGCCTCATGAATGAATTAATTAATCACCTCATGAATGAATGAATTAATCAAAATTCCTCTCTGATATGCTTGTGGCTTTAGTAAGAAAACATTAACTGAAACCAAAAGAAAAACTTGAGGGCAGTCATCAATCAATCCATAACGGAAAAGATAGCAATATTGCAATTGCAGCAATCCTCCAAACTTGGAGTAACAGTAGCATGTATGAAAACATGTGTTAAATTGAGATGCTAAAATAGCTTGCCTGCGGGAAAACATAAAGAACTCGTCTTCCGGCTCATCATCCTCGTATACATTTAAAAGTGGAGAAAATAAAACCCTAGTGGATCTAAGAGGAGCAGCCCCTTGGTTTACATTTGCAGAAGTAAGGTGACACGAGAACAATAGGTACATGAATATTTTTCATTTACGAACTCACAGTTGAGACAACAGCCTATTCGGCTGAACTTAAATGGCTGGGCTAAAGCTGCTGCTGGAGCAACCAGCCAGCACCAGTCTGTAGCAGCTTGATCTCATCTTCAAACTACCGATACTGATTTCGGGTATAAAAGAAGTAGTGTTTTTTCTCTCTCTAGATTTGGATTTGGACTTCTTACCTTGCTGACGCTGGCTGGCTGGGCAGCAGCTCCGGCCCAGCCATTTAAGCCGAGCCGAACAGACTGCAATTGCCTCCTCATGCATCACCCTGCAAAAGCTGCAGAGTGTCTCCCCTCTTTTGAGTGGAGACCTGGCATTTGGTATGCCCTAAAACATTTTATTTTATACAAACAAAGGATAACTGAAAATCTACAACATATGATTTGAAATTCAAAATGCTGTGGGGAAAATATCTTCCTAGTGGGAAGTCGCAAATACCTCAACATCTTGTATACGGAATTTTAATAACAAACATTAAGCATGTCAATTTTTTATTACTGAAAATTGGCAATAAGTTGAACTGTTACCCACTCTAATTTTATAATTGTGTACTTAACAATTGAAGGATGAGATAGTAACTCTCACTCTTACTCTCTTTCGTCAAATCTTTAGGCCTGATAAGTGAAGTCTTCGTGAAAGATACGGTGGACTCTTTCAATTTTTATTATAACAATAAAGTTAATAATTAAATTATTGGTCAAAAATAGCAAAAATTGAATATGCATGTGCATCTTGTAAAAATGTGAGGAGGGAGTAATCGTTACCGAGGATGAACTGGACCGTGTTCACGCTTTGACGTCTCGACGATTCCAACAGCCGGCATCCAAAAACACGGCACACCACCTCGGACGGAAACCACTCGACTTGTCTGGTCCTCTGAGGCCCATGCCCCAGCGGCCACGGCGAACCACCACGCGTAACACGTGTCGTTTGATGAGTAGCACAAGTAACATAAATTTTGATCAATAATTAAAGATATTAAATAAAAGCAGTTTACGAAATTAACTCCACAACCTTTGCGATACTTCGTGAGACGAATCTAATGAGGTTTTTGATCGTATGATTAGAAAATAATTATTGTAGCATCACTGTAGCCACTCATCAATTGATTACTGTTCGTCGTAAAAAATTGTACCCATTTATAAAAAAGTTTAGTAGCGCAAGTTTGGGTAGCACAAACAAAAAAACACACACAGCGGCACTCACTTTCTGCCACTCCGATCTCCTCCTCCCCGCCTCTTCTCTCTCCGTCTCCCTCTCCCTCCGTTGGGTGGAGAGCGCTCGTGTTCGTCACTCCTCCCGCTTCCTTTCCCCGCACTCAGATCCGCGGCCGTTTTCCGATCCCCGCACCTCGCGCGCGAAGGGCATCTCGAGCCCTAAGCGCGCGCGCGCGCGCCTGGTGGCCGGCGAGCGCCGAGCAGGCCTCCTCCCGCTGAACACGGGACCACCTCGAGGGGATTTTTTTTCCCCTTCTTCTCCGCGGCCGTCTCCCTCCTCGTCCGATGGCGGGCCGGCGCGGAGCGAAGCGAAGGTCCACCCGTGCTTCGATTGATTTCTTCGTTCGTTGGTAAGGAATCACTGCTGGATTGCTCGGATGGTGGATTGTTGTCCGAGTGAGCTTTTTCTATCTATAGGATCTTAGTGCACGCTGCGACAAATCAGGCAATCAGCAATCAAATCTAGATCATGGGATGGATACTCCGCGCCATTCATGCAGTTAGTTGCGGTTTTGATTGATGGATGGTGGCTGCTTGGCTCAACTAACTGAAACCCCATTCCCCTCGTTAAGTCCGCCCGTGCCTTGTGCTCGGGGAGTTGGGGAGGGATTCCCGGTTGTGTTAACACTTACTAATGGTGGAAAATAACGGAAAAAAACATTCTGCATATACTAGGATACTGAAATTGCTAAGTGAAGCCTGAAATTCACGCCATCTAATACTTGTTTATTTTGGTCATCATAGTTAGGTGTATCCTGTTTGTTCTACCTTGGTCACGGATTCATTTATTGATATGCATTATGGCTGCTGCTTATTGCTTATGCATTTCTTACATTGACATTATTTTACTCATCATAATCTTAATGCTGTGGTTAGAGGCACATGGTTTGTTCAGGCTGAAGCTGGTGGTACATGTGAATAGCAGGGCCTATCTTCTGTCTCTGATTTTGCTTCTAAGCAATGGCCAATGTAAGCAAACACGTGCAACCTTCAAGCACAGCAGGAAACGACAGGAAGTACCAGGGCACATTGGTTGCTTCTCCAGCAAAACCCATTTCACCTAAGTGCATGAATCGCATTGTGCCATCGAGGCAACTGATATTGGGTGGTGATTCACTGGGACATGTGGCATCATTTCTGCTTAAGATTGTTGTTCTTGAGGCAGTAAGAAGAGTTTCAAAAGCAAGATGCCCTTTCATATGGAATTCTGTTCAAGCATTGCAAATTCTTGTGTATCCCCCATTTAGCTGGATTCAACGATGGTCACCACTCAAATTTATTGTGCAAGGAATTCAGGTTATTTCATTTCTCTGGTCTTCAAAGTCCATGTTTCTTTCTTTTTCTTTCTTTGAAATCAGTTAGTACTTTCAAATACCACTTGCCAAGATATTGTATTATCCCTTGACCTAGATGAAATACATGAGGGAGAGGGAATGCTATTTTGTTATTGGTTAGCATTTGTTTATTAGATTCTTCCTATTGAGTTAATCATATAATACTATAATACCTCGACATTTGTCTCCTTTACTCACAATCATAACATGTTTGGGATGTATAGTTTATTTGTGGTTCAAACAGCTAACCTGGAACAATTTTTCTCAAAAATTAACATAGATCGAGCAACATTATTTGTCGATATATTCTAAGGATTTTCAAATATTCTTTCTGTGGCAACCTGTTTTTAGCAGTCTTTTCTTTTTGTTACTAAAGCAATAAGAGAGGCTATTTTAGGCTTTCACTAGATTGCACGTTTACATTTTTGTAGCCTTTGACAAACATTGGCAGCAGAACACAGCTTGAGCTACGTCCTGGTTTTATCCCTCCAATGCACTCATGTGTCAGTTTATATAAAGTTTTTTTTACCTGCCTTTTGAGCCCCATGTCAAGCTCCATGAAAGTGCTAGTCAACCTGTGTCCCATGATGAAATGTTCTGACCCACACTCTCTTAAATATGAAGAATTCTACTTCACTTAGAGCTGGCATAAAACTAGGAGTTCGTTTTGGAGCATTGGTTATCTTGCACACCGGGCTCCTCGAAGCAATCATCCAAGCTTCTAGTCAGATTAAGAAACCAAAAACAGTTTCCTAAAATATGCTAAGTGCTAGAGCGAATTGTAGGGTGGTACCTAGCCCATAATCACCAATAAGTGGGCTAGGCAGCTACCTTTTAGAATAGCGACCATAAATGGGTACACCTTATTTATATCCGCTGCAGCACTTCATGAGAAGACCTGTACTTACTGTGGAGAATCCCAGGTCAATTTATCGCATCGTTCGGCTGGCTGGACGGCTGCTGGACGCGGGCTGCTGGAAGGCTGCCTTTGGCTGAAATGGGTCCAGGCATCCAGCCGAGAGCAGCCTAAAGTATAGCAGCCGAACGGAGTGTATGTGATTAGTGCGCTGTAGATGCTCAATCAAATCTATTGTGAGTTCTTATTTGGATCATTTTCTTCTTTACTACGTTGCTGGATACTTGAAGGGGTTGCATAGCACATCAGTTTCTATGCATTCCAAATCGGCATTTTGTTGTTTGCATAATTTTTTCTGCATTACAAAATGACATTTTATTTTCCCAAATAAAAAGAGCCTCAAACGACTGATGATATTTCCTCTAATGCAGAAACTATCCATGCCGCTGTTGTTTCTGTCAGTCACAACAACATTACGTGAGCTGTCTTCTAAGCGTGATGATGATCCGGACAGCAATACCAATACAGAACATGCTGAGACACCTCCTGAAGCAAATGAATCAGCATCAACTTCTAGCACAAGGTTGGTTAAAACTTAAGAAATAAATAAATAAATATCTCTTAGTTTATACAATGCTTTGCTGGTTTCTTGTTGTTGAATCATAATATTCCTACTATTCTAGTTCTTTTGGTATACTACCGCAGCAACGAGATAGCGGTACGAACAGAGGTCTGCCTTTTTCAATGACATGATTGGTTTGGCTTGTTTTAGGGATGTTTCTGATGGCACAAAGGAAATAGTGCAAGAGAATTGGCTTGTGTTACTTTTCAGAGAACTTGAGAAGCAAGGCATCACTTTGCCTGAGAGGTGACTTTCTACTTTACTCTTTGCTCATAGGCATCATATTTTCTACTGTTGGAGTATTGGTCCTTGAGTTGAGAGTATAGTTTGATGGATAAGTCTTTGCTGGTTAGTCAGCATTGTCCTTGAGGGACAGTCTGTACTGGTGGTCTTTGTGGGGCTGCTGCAGCATCTTTCCTTACTGCAGCACGTAGTGGTCTTGCTGCCCATAGGACAGCATCTTAGAGGACAGCATATTTGACTGGTTAGTTTTAGCTTTTAGACTAGCATCTTAGACTAGTTTGGCATGTGCCTTGGCTGCCTGCACCTGGCTGCCTATAAATATGTACCCACCTCTCCCGTGGAGAGTATGGCATTGTGAGTGTGAATGAAGAAAACCCAGAAAACTTCCCCAACTTGAGTGTCATCCTCTCAGCTCAATGAGAGTGAAAATTGAGCTGCTAACATCTGGTATCAGAGCCGTACTTTCCTGTAGGTTGGATATCTCTTGCTCCTCCCCTTCCCAAGCCGCGGTAGCAGCCCAGCCACCACCACCAGCAACTACAGCAGCAGCAGCAGCCGCTGCAGCTCCGGCTGCCTCTTCTTCCCCGTTCCCTTCCCCCTCTCCACGCAACAGCCCCTTGGAGGCGCGCCATGTCCGACGCACCGTCTCAGCGCTCGGTCGCCTCGAGCGCACGGCGCCAGCGAGACGCCGAGCTCGCCGCGGCAGAGGAGCGCAGGCGAGCGACGGCTCAAGCCGCTGTAGCAGCGGCGAGGGCGGCCAGGCTGGCTGCAGCGGAGCTGGCAGCGGCCAGGGCGGAGGTGGAAGCAGAGGAGGCGGAGGATGCAGCGCGTGCGGCGGAGGTCGAGGTTGAGACCTTGCGCGGCAGCCTCAGCGGCTCCATCGCCAGCGACGCCACCGCCGACGAGGACCTTGAGGAGTTGGAGAGGGAGAGAGCGCGAGAGCGGACCGCGCGGTGGGCAGCAGCCCACCCCGGCGGCGGCGGCCTGGACGGCGGCGCGCCCGGCGGCGGTCCAGGGGCCCGCGCGCCCGGCGGCGGCCTTGACGGCGGCGCGCCCGGTGGTGCGCCCGGCGGCTGCCTGGACGGCGGCGCGCCTGGCGGTGCGCCCGGCGACGGTCCAGGGGGCCGCGCACCCGGCGGCGGAGGCCGCGCGCAGGGCGGAGGCGGCGCCCCTGGCGGCGGCGCGCAGGGCGGTGGCGGCGCTCCTGGCTGGGGTGCGCTCGGCGGCGCCCCCGGCTACCACGGCCTCCAGGCGGTGGTCAGGGACGTCGGTCCCGGCGGTGGGTGGCCCACCCTCACCAAGACCAACTACGTCGAGTGGGCCGCGGTCATGGAGGTGAAGCTCCAGGTGCGGCATATGTGGGAGGCAGTCCGGTACGGCGACGTCGACTACGATGAGGATCGACGGGCGCTGGATGCTCTCATCGCAGCAGCCCCGCCCGAGATGCAGTTCACGCTTTCCAAGAAGCGAACTGCCAAGGAGGCCTGGGACTCCATCGCTGCGGCACGTATCGGCAGCGATCGCGCCCGCAAGACCACTCTCCAGGCACTTCGCAAGGAGTGGGAGAACCTGGCCTTCAAGCCAGGTGAGGATGTTGATGACTTCGCCCTCCGTCTCAACACTCTGCTGCAGAAGGTGGTGCAGTTCGGCGACGACACCTACGACGAGGAGAGAGCCGTCGAGAAGCTCTTCCGCTGCGTCCCCGAGAGGTACAGGCAGACCGCTCGCTCGATCGAGTCTCTGTTGGACCTCTCCACCATGACGATCGAGGAGGCGATAGGTCGCCTCAAGGTCATCGACAGCGACGAGCCACAGCCTCCCTCGGGAGGCATCTCCATCGGTGGGAAGCTCCACCTCACTCAGGAGCAGTGGGAGGCTCGGCGCGGTGACAGGAGGAGGGGGAGCCCTCTTCCTCGACTGGTGGCCGCAAGCGCGGCAAGCCGCGAAAGGGGCGCGGAGGTGCCCAAGCCGGGGCACGAGGGCGCGCCGAGGGTGGCGCCCGCGGAGATGCTCAGGGCGGCGCCGCTGACAGGCCCAAGGCGGCACGAGACGACGCCTGCCACAACTGTGGCAGGCCCGGCCACTGGGCCAGGGACTGCCCGCAGCGGAGGCGTGGGGGCCAAGCCCACGTCGCGGAGGCCCAGCCGGATGACGAGCCGGCTCTGTTCCTACTCCACGGGGACATGGAGCCGCAGCCGGCGGCACCGCCTGTCACCGCTCTACTCCACCTCGACGAGCCGCGTGCCCGAGTTCTCCTCGGCAACGGCTCCGACGACGACAGGGTCGATGGCTGGTACCTCGACTCCGGCGCCACGCACCACATGACCGGGCGGCGAGAGTTCTTCTCCGACCTGGACGTCGATGTAGGTGGCTCCGTCAGGTTCGGGGACTCCTCCGCCGTGGAGATCAAGGGCGTGGGCTCCGTGATCTTCACCGCCAAGTCCGGAGAGCACCGGATGCTCACCGGAGTCTACTACATCCCGGCGCTGCGGAACTCCATCATCAGCCTTGGGCAACTCGATGAGAGCGGCTCCCGCGTGGTGATCGACAGCGGGGTCCTCCGCATCTGGGACCACCGTCGCCAGCTTCTCGCCAGGGTGGTTCGAGGGAAGAACCGCCTCTACATTCTCCATGTCGGGGTGGCCCAGCCTCTTTGTCTTGCAGCTCGCAGGGACGACGAGGCATGGCAGTGGCACGAGCGCTTTGGGCACCTCCACTTTGAGGCCCTGAAGCGGCTCGGCGCCAAGGAGATGGTGCGAGGCCTCCCGTGCCTCGACCACGTGGAGCAGCTCTGCGACGTCTGCGTGCTGACGAAGCAGAGGCGGCACTCCTTCCCCCAGCAGGCGAGCTTCCGAGCCAAGGAGCGGCTCGAGCTCGTACACGGGGACTTGTGTGGCCCGGTGACACCGGTCACACCAGGAGGACGGCGCTACTTCCTGCTGCTCGTCGACGACCTCTCCCGCTTCATGTGGGTGATGATCCTCGGCAGCAAGGGAGAGGCTGCGGACGCCATCAGGCGTGCTCAGGCCGCTGCGGAGGCGGAGAGCGGCCGCAAGTTGCGCGTGCTGCGCACCGACAACGGCGGCGAGTTCACGGCGGCCGAGTTCACGGCGTACTGCGCAGATGAGGGCATCCAGCGCCACTACTCTGCGCCGTACAGCCCGCAGCAGAATGGCGTCGTCGAGCGGCGCAACCAGACGGTGGTGGGGATGGCCCGGGCCCTCCTCAAGCAGAGGGGCATGCCGGCCGTCTTCTGGGGAGAGGCGGTGGTGACGGCTGTCTACATCCTCAACCGCTCGCCCACCAAGGCACTCGACGGCATGACGCCGTATGAGGCTTGGCATGGGCGTAAGCCGGCGGTCTCCCACCTGCGGGTCTTCGGCTGCCTCGCGTTCGCCAAGGAGCTTGGCCACATCGGCAAGCTCGACGACAGGAGCACTCCGGGAGTGTTCATCGGCTACGCGGCGGTTCGAAGGCCTACCGCATTCTCGACCCGGAGACACAGCGTGTGCGCACGGCGCGCGACGTTGTGTTCGACGAAGGGCGAGGATGGGCGTGGGACAAGGCGGTGGACGACGGCTCGGCTCCGACGTACGACGACTTCACCGTCGAGTACGTCCACTTCGAGGGAGCTGGGGGAGTAGGCAGCTCTTCTTCGCCGAGCGTGCCTACCCCGGTCCCCGAGCCTCCACCGACTCCGGCGCCCGCCACTCCGGCGGCACCACGCCCTTCAGCTACGACTCCGGCTGCGCCGAGTTCCTCAGCTGTACCACCACAGCCGGCGACGCCGCGCACTCCAGCACCGACAGCCATTCCTCCGGGCACGCCTACTCCAGCACCTGCTCACAGCCCGGTGGAGTTCGCTACTCCGCTCTCTCACGACGAGGAGCGCATCGACGCGTACCACGACGGTGAGCCGCTGCGGTACCGTACGATGGAGGACCTTCTCGGCGATCAGCCGGTGCCGGGACTGGTGCCTCACGACCTGGAGGCGCAGTTGCACCTCGCATGCGACGACGGCGAGCCTCGGTCTTTTGCAGAGGCCGAGGGACACGCGGCATGGCGTGCCGCGATGCAGTCGGAGATGGACGCGGTTGAGAAGAACCGCACTTGGGAGCTTGCTGATCTCCCTCGCGGTCACCACGCGATCACCCTTAAGTGGGTGTTCAAGCTGAAGAGGGATGAGGCCGGCACCGTCGTCAAGCACAAGGCTCGCCTGGTGGCACGAGGTTTCGTGCAGCAGGAGGGAGTCGACTTCGACGATGCCTTCGCTCCCGTGGCACGGATGGAGTCCGTGCGACTCCTTGCGCTAGCTGCCCAGGAGGGCTGGCGTGTCCATCACATGGACGTCAAGTCGGCGTTTCTCAACGGCGACTTGAAGGAGGAGGTCTACGTGCACCAGCCGCCGGGGTTTGCGATCCCCGGCAAGGAGGGTAAGGTGCTACGTCTGCGCAAGGCCCTCTATGGCTTGCGGCAGGCCCCGAGGGCGTGGAACGCCAAGCTGGACTCCACGCTCAAGGGGATGGGCTTCGAGCAAAGCCCGCACGAGGCGGCCATCTACCGGCGGGGCAATGGCGGAAATGCCCTGCTGGTGGGTGTCTACGTCGACGACTTGGTGATCACCGCCACCAAGGATGCGGAGGTGGTGGCGTTCAAGGAGGAGATGAAGGCCACCTTCCAGATGAGCGACCTGGGGCCTCTCTCCTTCTACCTGGGGATCGAGGTGCACCAGGACGACTCCGGGATCACACTTCGACAGACCGCCTACGCCAAGCGCGTCGTCGAGCTCGCTGGGCTCACCGACTGCAACCCAGCTCTCACTCCGATGGAGGAGAGGCTGAAGCTGAGCCGTGACAGCACGGCGGAGGAGGTGAACGCTACTCAGTACCGGCGTCTTGTGGGGAGCCTCCGCTACCTCGCCCACACACGGCCGGACTTGGCGTTCTCCGTCGGCTACGTTAGTCGGTTCATGCAGCGACCGACGACGGAGCACCAGCAGGCCGTGAAGAGGATCATCCGCTATGTTGCGGGGACTCTCGACCACGGTCTCCACTACCCGAGGTGCCCTGGAGCGGCACACTTCGTCGGGTACAGCGACAGCGACCACGCCGGCGACATCGACACCAGCAAGAGTACGAGCGGGATCCTCTTCTTCCTCGGCAAGTGCCTCGTTAGCTGGCAGTCGGTCAAGCAGCAAGTGGTGGCCTTGTCCAGCTGCGAGGCCGAGTACATAGCGGCCTCCACCGCGTCGACTCAGGCGCTCTGGCTCGCTCGACTGCTTGGTGATCTACTCGGCAGAGACACTGGAGCAGTGGAGCTCAGGGTGGACAGCAAGTCCGCTCTGGCCTTGGCGAAGAACCTCGTTTTCCACGAACGGAGCAAGCACATCCGGGTGAGGTATCACTTCATCCGAGGCTGCTTGGAGGAAGGAAGCATCAAGGCGAGCTACATCAACACCAAGGATCAGCTTGCAGACCTGCTCACCAAGCCCCTTGGGAGGATCAAGTTTCTTGAGCTTTGCTCCAGGACTAGGATGGTCCAATCTTCCCACAAGACGACGCGCAAGACTTAGGGGGAGAATGATGGATAAGTCTTTGCTGGTTAGTCAGCATTGTACCACTGCAGCATCTCTTTGCTGCAGCACATGGTCCTTGAGGGACAGTCTGTACTGGTGGTCTTTGTGGGGCTGCTGCAGCATCTTTCCTTACTGCAGCACGTAGTGGTCTTGCTGCCCATAGGACAGCATCTTAGAGGACAGCATATTTGACTGGTTAGTTTTAGCTTTTAGACTAGCATCTTAGACTAGTTTGGCATGTGCCTTGGCTGCCTGCACCTGGCTGCCTATAAATATGTACCCACCTCTCCCGTGGAGAGTATGGCATTGTGAGTGTGAATGAAGAAAACCCAGAAAACTTCCCCAACTTGAGTGTCATCCTCTCAGCTCAATGAGAGTGAAAATTGAGCTGCTAACATAGTTATGATCTATAAAATGAAAACACTCTGTGCTGCTGGCAAGAAATTTCCATGTAGATTTTGCAGTGCTTTTTTTACCGTGCTTCAGGATATTGTAACAGTAGTTTAACCTTAAGAAGAGAAGTTACATGTGATAGGAAAAAAATGCAGAAGTATGTTGCAGCCTATGTTATCTATGTTCAGGGTAGATGCAGCTTCTAAATTCTGAAATTATTGAATTCTACAAAGTAGCTGTTATATTGTGTTGGTAATCCTTTGGAGTGTGAGTTGGCCCTGAATAGCTCTTTGAGTTTGTTTATAATGCTATTATCTCAAGACAAAAATGAAGAAGATACCATATCATTTTTCTGATCAATCCTATTGCCACTGTAGTGAAGATACAATATTATTTTTCTGATAAATGCTATTGCCACTGTAGTCTTCTTATTCTTCTTCTTTCGAAGAAATGGCTGTAGTCTTTCAATCAAACCATATAGGCCTCTTTACCAGTAAGCTAATACATGTCTGAAATGAGTAACCTATTTCCACGAAACTGAGCCTAGATGGATATTTCAGGTTCACAGAAGATGAGTTACGCAGATTTTATGTCGCAGCAAATGGTGACTTTTCAAGTTTACTCTCTTCGGTTAAGAAGACAATTCGTTGGAGGGAAACATTTCACATACTTACATTGCAAGAGCTTGATAAGTGGTCTCACTTAGTCTTTTGGCATGGATTTGATACAGTGCTTCGGCCTTGTTTAGTAATTCGTCTTGGACTTGCATGCTCTAGTATACCACCTCGTGATAGACCTCGTTTTGGCCAAGCAGTAGGTAATTTTTCAACCTGTTTTACCTTTACATTTATTTATGTGTGTTCTTGATGATTGTCATTTTTTCTATTTGATAATGTCATTATGACACCAAAGTTTAGAGCTGCGTAATCAAATCCACAGGTAGTATCTTTCTGCTAGCAAGATATCTTCTACTAGTGGAAGCATTAGCAATGTTATTAAAGCGTCTAATCGAACCTAGTCGCCATGGCACCGATAAGGTCCTTATCGGACGATTAGTCGCGATTAATCAAGCGATAAGTCCGAATAATTGGGGTTTTACCTAGTCGCCTCAGTACCGATTAGGACAACTAATCGTCATTAATTGGAGGACTTGATAACCATAAGCGTTAGCCTCAGTTTGTCATTGTGGTGCTTTTTTAAGGCATATCCTTCTCTTTGTTTCTTTTTTGGGTATAGAAATTAGTTGAAAACATTTTTTTTGGAGCCATGGTCTTGAACTGTCAAAACTGAAACCGCTAAAGATCCATGGAACTAACTAGACATAGTGCATAACTACAAGCCCAAACTGGGTGGTTGCTATTGAAAACATGTGATCTTTGATGTGTTTTTTCTTTGGTTCTCTTACCATTGAGAAGGTAGTATAACTTGTTTTCACCTTTACCTTCCTCTGATTGGCTTGCAAGAAAATTGGCTACTATCTCACTGATGTATTTTGGTTCAGTTTCTCAAATTGACCATGGTGTTGTCAATTTGATCAATGAAGAAGATCCAAGAATTACTGTTTTGCTGGATTGCTATGGGATTTCTCCATTCAGAATTCCAATGCAAATGATGAGGTCATTTATCACTGTAGTTCAAGAAAACTACCCAAATCGTCTTGGAGTATTGTTTGTCGTCTGCCTACCTCCAGTTGTCAGAGTTATTGCACAGACATTTCTACAAGTAAGTCAATATTTTCACCCGCATGTCATTCAATTTCATTACTTCTCTTTTGTATTGTGTTTTCAGCTCCATATGTGTTATTTTATTTCAATGATGAATTGTTCATATTCCGTGCTGTAATTAAGCCTATTATGCTAAGGTTACAAAAAGTTTTCACTACAACTATGGGTTATTTTTTATGTCTAATAAGCAAAATATTGATGTTGCGCCGTCAAGCCACTGTAACCATTGTAACATCTCCAGTTTCTCTTGAAAACAAAATATCTTTGTTCTAAACTTGCATGCCAGATCATGGAGATATGCATGTTCAATGGGCGTACCCAGTGCCGTAGGCTTCCCGCACCGTGTGGGGTCTAGGGAAGGGTTGTTTTTAAGCCCCAAGCCTTACCCACACAAATGTGCAGAGGCTGGGGCTCGAACCCGGGACCTTCCGGTTACAGACGGTAGGCTCTACCACTGCACCAGGCCCGCCCTTCTAGATATGCATGTTCAATGGCATATGGAATTTCTAATCCAACAACCACATACGGCCTTGTTCGGTACCTTTCGTGAGCAGACTTGCCCTTAATACTGGATCCTGATGGATGCAGCTTGTGAAATGGGGCAAGCCAAACATTTGAAAAGATGGAACTATGATGTCTATGCATTTTTATGTTCTAGCCATGAAATTCAAGGAGTACCTGCTATCAACAATGTCCGTCTTGTATATGTGATCATGAGCTTATCATGACCTTTTTCGGTCAGTGGTGGGTAGTGGGACTGGGACCTGATTCCTTAATGAGCATAACTGCTTAAAATTTGGAAACCCATACGGTTTATTCACCTCTACACTCTACTTTCATGCTCATGCCAAAAAAATTCCAGCCGACTGCCCACACTTCCTTTGCTGGTTTTGTAGTAACTACAGTTTGTTTTTTCAACCAGAGTTGATAACCTACTCAGGATACAGGCTAACCAAGTTTGAATAGAAGTTAAAATATTCTGTAGCAAGGACTGGTTTAACATGACAAACAACTTTGCATTGGTAGATTGGAAAATGATATGGTACTTATCACTTACTTCCATACAGGTATTGAAACCGTCTACAAAGCAGAAGTTGCGTTTTGAGGGAGATTCGTACAAGAAGACTTTGGCAGAGTTCTTGCAGGTTGTGCCCGCATTTCTAGGCGGCAAATGCAGCTGCCCGCAATGTAAGAAACCTCGTGATAGGTCAGTAATACAGGCAGGGGAAGGGAGCAAGAGCCAGCCTCGCCTAATCAGCGCTGATGATGGATCACCTGCCACAGATTTTGACTTCGATGATGCAGAGATCCTATCACCTTACACCTGTGAGAACACCGTCAGGGCTGCGATAATTGGCCTGCTTATGGTGTGCATCTTCATCGCGTTTCTGGCTGGGATGAACGATCCAACTTCGGTTCCACCCAGTGCCTGAGTTATGGAGATGCCTTCTCTTAGAGCTTAGAGATTATCAGCTGTGTTGCTGTTAGAATTCATAGGGTCTTGTTTTTTTTCTTCTTTTGGGCAGTTTCTCTTCGGTTATCTCCAGATCAGCGTATTGTGCACTGGATCTCACCAATGTGCGTGCAGATGAATAATAACTTGTGTCTGTCGAAGTGTGCATCAAGTTGTTTTTTTTATTTTAAAAAAAACAGCATCAAGTTGTCATCGGCAACACAGTCCACTGACAATTCTTTGCGTCCGAAGATGTTAATAGATTAATGGTAATGGCTCGCCCAGTGTGTTTCTTTCTTTTAATCCATTAAACTATGTAGGCTGTAGCTTTTTTTCCCCATATTTTTGAGAGAAGTGCTAGATCCAGGACTCTTTTTTTAGAGGCCAAACACTGGTCCTATTAAGGGTTTAAAAATGATCAAGCAGATAATCACTTTGTTCGTTCGTTGTTTGGTTCCTCCAGCCAGCCAACAGTATTTTTCTCTTACACAGCACCAGTAATCAGTCAGTCAACAGTATTTTTTCCTCACACCACTTCAGCACCAGCCACCAGCAAAGAGTGAATAATAACCAAAGCTCACATGTGACAGGAAGAGTCCATCATTTGATCGGACCATGATGTCATTACCAAACCCCGTCATGATGGGCTCAATAGAGGTTCTGGCCTAGCCCGCGTATTGGGTGTTATGGATAAAACTACTCGCACGTCCCATAAAATTCCCCTTTCTCTCTTCTTATTAAATCATACCATATCAACAAAAAAAAATTTAGATTATGAAAAAAAATTCGGCCTTGATTATTCTCAAATGAATGACTACAGCCAAAAGAATTATGTAATATTTAATGTTTGTGAAACTCCTACTAAAACTAAGCTTATACGTGCATCATCAACTATCATCAATTGTGCTACCGTGAAATCGCTGTCGTGATCTTCAATAAAAATTAAGAACATTTCTGACTTAGATCGACTTAGGAATTAGGAGGCACAG
Organism: Panicum virgatum; assembly: GCF_016808335.1. Classification (NCBI taxonomy): domain Eukaryota; kingdom Viridiplantae; phylum Streptophyta; class Magnoliopsida; order Poales; family Poaceae; genus Panicum; species Panicum virgatum. The sequence goes on from NC_053153.1 coordinate 2,502,704, forward strand.
GCAGCCGGCAGGCTCGCTCGAGCTCGGCTCATTTAACAGCCCTCCCGCTGTACTGAGGTACTGTCTCAGGTTCATTCATCTCCTCCCTCTGTTTCTTAAACCTTTCCCTTCTCGGGCTCTCTCCTCCCTTGCTCTTCCTTCCCTGGCTGGCACGACTGGGCGAGCGGCGGCGCCATTTGTCCTGTCTTCGCCCAGCCCTTTGACGGCGACGAGCGCATCCTCCAGGTATGCCCGCCACTTCTCTTTCCTTCTGCTGTGCGAGACGGAGCACCCCAAACCCTAACAAAACTATTTGTATTCGGATCTGAATCCAGTTACAATATATTACCTACTAATTTCGATTTTGTTTACAAGAATTATCGGGTGTACATGTGTACACCATGTCCTATGCTGGGTCCGCTACTGGTTGGGATGGGGGTTCTCGAAAGATGCTGTCTGTGAGACTGAGTCGTGGGAATGTGGGATTGAATTTCTTGCTCGTTTTTGTGATATATAATATTGGGAGCGGTTGATGGAATGCATGATGGGTAAGACTACGGTGTTTTCTTCCATCGATCAATAATTGGGGGAAAGAGGGGTTTGCCTTATAACTATTTTAAGTTTTATGTTTAGTGTTCTTGATGCCGTTTACTGACTGACTGCTGAAATGGTTTGTTTGCTGGGATGGGTTAGACAGCTGTCGATCCCCACCCCCCTCCCCCCACCCCACCCCACCCACCCACCTGCCTCACCGCAGTGCATGTAGATTTGAAGCTCCAGAGGGCTATTTTTTAGCCACTTGTTTCTATGGGTAGTGCTTGCTCAAAGGAGATGCACATTTCGTTTTCCATTACCAATTACAGGTTGTGATGGACTGATGGTTTGCCATTTTTCTTCTGCAGATACTCTGAGCCTGGCTGTTGAAAATTACTTTTGAAGTTCCTACATTGGGATTAGTTTTGATGAGTCCATCAAGAAGCAGGAGCAGGAGCAAGAGCCGGAGTCGCAGTCGCAGCAGAAGCAGGAGCCGCAGTCCCCGGCGAAGAGATAGGTTGCGCAGTGAACGTGCACCCTGCCGCAGTCGCAGTCGCAGCAGGAGCCGCAGCCCATGCCGTCACAGAGAACGACGTGGTCACAGGTGTGCTCCTGAGTGATGTCTTTTGTTCAATAATTTCCCTGCACTTGATCTTATGCTGACATAGATCTACATTTCTTGTAATTATGTTACATGAGTGGTTCACTGTAATGCCAATACCAGCACTGAGTTGATGTGTAAAATTTCTCCCCCGTATCTCCTTTAGTGTATCTAATACCCACCCTTTTACAATCTATTTTTCTTATGGAAATGTCAAGCTTGCACCATTGCTTAAAATATAATGATCAATCTATGTTGCAATATGCTGACAATTCTGTCATAAATAAACCACGCTAGTAGCCTGCATATCCAGGAAGTTATTTTGAATCAGTTCTGAAAGGGGGGAAACAATTAACGGTCGATGTACATCATCATTTGCTATTTCTTCTGCTCCTTATTTCCACCAGATATGTGGAGGTCAATTTTGTTTCGGAAACGCTATTGCCTGCTTTCATGTCTGTTCCTTTTTCTCCCCTTAAATGTGCTGTTGGTGCAGTAAATAAATGATTGCTTCATCATGAGAAAACATTTAAAAAAGGCACAGTAGTTTATTTGTTTGAAGAAAATATGAACTATTCATGGGGCTGTTTTATAAAACATTAAACTCAAATTATTTTGGCATGTGAGTTGCACTTCTATAATGTCATAGTTCATGAACACGGTGTCTGGAATCTAGAAAAAATGAATTATGATTTAGGTAGAGAAATTCTTAACAGTGTTTCTGCCAGCAGAGCTAATGAATTTGCCAGCTGCTGTAAGATCTGAACTAATGGGTCTAGGTAAATTTCTAACACATGACTCCTAGGAAAGAAACTACTCCCTCCGTTTCAAATTATAGCGTATATCTAGATGCATTGCAAAATCTATGAATCTAAAAAAGTCAAAATGACCTATAATTTGAAACAAAAGGAGTACTTTATAAGGAAACCTGGAATTCTATTTTATCTTGCTTGGACAGCACTCCACTAAAAAAGGGTTGAAATCCGCTTCAGGATATATTTTTGATAACTACGGACTTAATAAAATACCATGAACGCTTCGTAGTGTACCTGGAATTCCATTGCTGTCTCCTCACCAACTGGCCTGAAATGATTCTACTGGCACATTTTTTTCAACTGAACTGTGTTTTTAAAAGATGAAATGTTGTTTTGTCCCCATGGTGACAAATCTACTGAAGTGTATGCTAGCACCTCATAACTCATAAGCCCAAAAGGTGCAAAGTGTGTCTTCAGACACAACATGGTTTTCCACTGGGAAAGGGTATTAACCTAGGAGGAACCAGGTACATTGTAGATAAGAAGAGATAGGCAGCCAAATTTGAAGTGAAGAGGACTTGTACTTGCGTGGTGGTTGTTTACATCCATATCTCCCACCAATTGAGCTAGGCTTAGTTCCTGTAAGCTCTATTTTAGCCTTTAGGAAACATGGTTTTGCCCTTTCTACATAGTTAAGCTGGCGTGTTTATTTTACCTATTGGAAATATATTCCAGCCTCAGATGGGAAAATGAAACACGTTTAACATGAATCATTTTGCAGGGATCTTACGTGCAAGAACTGCCGGAGACCTGGGCACTTTGCTAGGGAGTGCCCATCTGCGGCTACATGCAATAACTGTAATCTTCCAGGGTAAAATAAATCAGCTACACTATTCATATAGCTGCACTCATTCTATTTTTTCGGTTGGAATAAGGATGAGTAATTGTAGAAGAGTATTACTTTTCTAATTGCTAGATGTCATTTCATTCTTCAGATACTAGTATTTGTTTAAACTGGACTGTAACCTTTTTTTTTTCAATAGCCACTTCGCAGCAGAATGCACTTCAGCAACCGTTTGCTGGAACTGCAAGGAATCTGGGCATATCGCCATTGAGTGCAAGAATGAGGCCCTGTGCCACACATGCAATAAGACGGGTCACTTGGCACGAGATTGTCCTACTTCAGGGTCTAATGCTAAGCTATGCAACAATTGTTTTAAGCCAGGCCACATCGCTGTTGACTGCACCAATGAACGGGCTTGCAACAACTGCCGTCAACCTGGGCACATAGCTCGGGAGTGCAAGAACGACCCGGTTTGCAACCTGTGCAATGTCTCTGGTCATGTAGCCCGTAGCTGTCCAAAAACAACTCTGGCTTCAGAGATACAGGGAGGCCCGTTCCGTGATATCCTCTGCCGCATCTGCGGCCAGCCAGGACACATCAGCCGCAACTGCATGGCAACCATCATCTGCGACACATGCGGTGGCAGGGGGCACATGTCGTATGAGTGCCCATCAGCCAGGATATTCGATCGGGGGCTCCGCAGGTTCTGAAAGTCATTGGTCAGGATATGCTATCAAGGGCTCCGCTGGTTATCATGATTGAATTTCGTGTTGTTTCGTTTGCTCCTGACAAATACTGAGACAGTTTTTGTTGGGTGTTTCTGTGCTGACCCGGGGAGTTGAGTAATGATTCTGTAGGCTGTATTTTGGGTGAAACTTTTTTCATTTTAATCAGGATATAGCCTTTTGTGGGGCAAACAGCGATGTACCAGTTCATGGGAAAAATTGCCAGGCCAAGTCATGCAATCATTCTCCATCTGTGCTTTGTGTGTTTTTGACCGCTAGTTTTCTGCATGTCTGGTTTCGCCTTTATCATGTGCCGAAGTTTCATGCAGTGCTGTGAAATTCTCATGGTGACGTCGGTGTTTTGATGTGGGCAACAGATTGCTTAACAGTTACACTTGCGACCTGCGCTTTCAAACCGATGCTATCTCGTTGCTGTTTTTTTTTCTGGGAAAAGAGGATCACTGCTATCTGTATACCAGCTGAATACCTGAGACATGCTCCAAGCTGCATTGGCTTGCGTCATGGAATCCTGCACAAGCACAATGAGGGAGCAAGGTAGCGAATCAGGTGAAGCGAAACCATGGTGCGCTTCAGATTGGAATGGATGCCCAAATACGAGGTGTGACGAGCAATCGAGCATAATAGGTCCATTCTAGTTTGGAGGATGAGTTTAACATGGTAAAACTCTATGCCTTGACGAAGACACAGAAGGTGTCGTGGTGTAGTTGGTTATCACGTCAGTCTAACACACTGAAGGTCTCCGGTTCGAGTCCGGGCGACGCCAATTACCTATTTTTTTTTCCTTTTTTTCGACGCAATTTTTGCTACACCACCAGCGCCCCCACCTCTTCCCGCAAGAATGACTCTTCCCGCAAGATGATATTTATGCTTAAGAATAGGAGGAACATATCGATTAACAGCGTAGCAACAGCAGAAAATTTGCTTAACTCAGGTAAAGATCGTCCAGGCAATCCTCTCACAGAATGACGAGTAGGGAACATATCGATTACTTATTTTAGTAACTTGGACAGCGCAACACATCATTTGGCAGACAAGGAAGTACATGGTAGATCCAAACCTTCATGGTCTTTCTGGAAAAGCCACGAGGATCTTTTTACACATCAACAAACCCATAAATCACCAAGCGGTCTTTCATAGCACCAAGTCTATAATGGCATACAAATCCACAGCAGTAGGCAAGTCCACGATGAATGGTCATGAGCTGCACGATGGAGCCTAGCGCGCCCGATCCTTGATCTCATCAAGGCTGATTTCACTAGCATCAGTAGCCTGCAGTTCCACCTGGATGCCATTGAGCCCACTCTTGAATTTTTGGTTTGAGCTAGCGTAAAGCATCTTGCTCTTCACCTTGGCAGTGGACGGGGACCTTGCAGTTCAGAAGTAAAACATCTCATGAGCTAGCAGCTTCACAGCAAGCAAGAATAATAGGGAATGTAAACAGGAGGGCGCAAGCAATACCATAGGATATAGAAGATCCTGCTCTTTTGGACGTCTTCTGCAGTAACAAAGTCAAAATCATAGATAGCATATCGGCAGTCATTTTCAGGTAGGCTGTTGGTGAAATCCTCATAGCTGGTCTCGCGATCCCCAACCTTATCCACAATAATCTCCTTGAACTTGTCATCCATCTTGTAAACAATGAAACGGTGCAGCCTCTTCGACTGCAGCTCGCCGAACTTCAGCATGCAGTCATCATTCACCGCGACTCCTGATCTTGCGTTTGCCTGCGAGCACAAGTGACATCATGTTTAACATATAATACAATATGAATGCCACTTCAGAGTAGTACTGAACTGAGTAATTCAAGGGATGCAGTTGGCCAGTTGCTCCCACTCATTATATTTTTGCATGCCAGAGCAGTTGCCCCCAGGAATCCTAAACCAGGCTGGAATTGCCCAAGTACATAAACTACTACAATGGATATTTCAGTTCATAGTCTCAGAATAGGGAGTGCTAAATCTGTACCAGGCACGGAAGGCATTTTTCAGGAGACACCTCGCAGGTAGAGTTTACTAATGCTAGAGATTCCAGCATGGCCAGCTCATGGTCAATGGCAGTGCTAGTGTGCTACTGCTACCTACAGTCAACAGATCCAAACAGGAATAACGCAACAGCCAGTGCTCCCACCCTGAAGGCTCTGTGCCCTTCGAATCCGCAAGCTGAACTGATTGCTCGCAATTACACGAGCTAATCGGACGATCAGACACAGATCAACCAAGATCCCACTGCCAGTCCATCTCGCACTAAGGGCCTGATTGGTTCTCTTCCCTGATGAGCCAGGATCGCACCAGAGAGCCAGGCCGCTGGGAGCCAAGCCCAGCACATGCAACAAGTCAGTGTTTGGTTGGTTGGGCCAGTGCAGCCAGGCCACAGCGAGATGTTGTTTGGTTGCAGATTTGCACACACAGGCTTCCACTTTTACTGTCTGTGCACGCACCCCGAGCATGCGTGCTCGCATCACCAGAGCCAGGCTCTGGAGAAACGAGTAATTTCTGCGTATCACGGGAGCCTGGCTCCAGGTACCTCTTTGCATCCCGCGAGACAGGCCCCATCGCTGGAGCAGCCAACCAATCAGCTGGAGCTTGCATCGGGAGAGCCTGGTTCGGCGCCCACGCAGCCAACCAAACACACCCTAACAGAACTTGGATCTAACAATTCGGTGCGAGCCGGTACTCCATACAACCACGGATCCAAATGGCCGCGCACCACTCCTGGGCCTGGAGCTAGAACTAAACGGAACTCCTGACATCCAAATCCAAGATCGCGGAATCTCCCGTCGCGCCGCCCGTTCACACCCAACCGTTTCCCCACCGCACACGAAACCGGGAGCCCCTCATGATCCGAACAGAATTCCCTCCCGAGGAACGCAGGAAACGAACGAGACGACCACGACCCCCCTCGAATCCAACTAGATCCGAAGCATCTAGCCACTACCCTACGCTACCACCGCCGCGAGAACAGAACCCCGAAATCGACCGCGAAACCAGCGCGCACAGCACCGATCTGGGGGAACCGAAGCACGAGGAGCGCGGAGGGGAGCAGGGGGGCTTACCATCTCGGGCGAGTTCCGAAGCCGGAAGGAGCGGCGGCGGAGGGGGGATTCCGCTGTGCAGACGAGCGAGCGAGCCGAGCGACGAGGAGGGGAAAGGAAGCGAGGGGGGCTGGGCCGAGTGACAAGTCCCGGGGGGCGCCTCGTGTTTTGATGAGGTCGCCGGGCTTTCCACCGCGCCCGCGCGTCCTGTGCGTCAGATGCGGTGGGTGGCTGCCCCGCGACGGCGTCGCGGTCGCGGCAGGCTGCCGCGGTCGTCGGATCGGCGGATCGACGGCTGGGATCGGTGACACGTCAGCGTGGCATGCGGTCGCCAAGGAAAATTCGAGTACTACCAATGATGTTTTATTTCTTTCTTTCTTTCTATATACAAATAATTTGAACTTGAAATGTTTTGGACAGCTCTTGTTTGCTGCCGGAGCACGTGAACGTACATCATGGCACAACGCAGCGCAGCGCGATTTCGCTGTGAGCTTTTTCAATTTTATTCTTGCGAGATTCTCTGTTCCTTTTCTCTTTTTTTTTGCGAAAGGGATTTCGGTGGGGGTAAGAAAAAGAGGAGGGGTGGTGGCTGGCGGTATTAAGGGCGTGGACACCGACAGTGGGCCGTGGCGCCGGCCTTATCCCATTTCTTTTATTATTTCTTTCGGCCGCTTTGCGATCGTGTCACGCTCTTGTGAGATGTCTGTCAGACGGGCCGTCTTGAGGCAGCGTGGGACGAGCATTAATCATGGACGCTAATGATCCGTGCGCGTCTCTGTGTGTGAGCATTGATACAAGGAAGCAGGGCATGGATGGACGGATGGGATGCGACCTTGATGTTCCGTAGCCCGGACACCACACAGAGAGACCAGGTTACAGATGACAATGCGTTTGTTCGAGTAATAAAAGCCAAGCCGGACCATCACCAATCGTCAATTTATTCGTGCACGTAACAGAACATGTAGTTATCAGGAACACATCCAATCCACAGGAAAGAATCCAAACACGACAACCCGTACGTACATGGATACACACATGTACACATCTTGTATCGTACGCTGTACACAGGTAGGCGTACGTGTACATTATTATTACGGAGTAGCATCAATCGTTCAGGAGACGTGGTCGTTGAGGACGTCGAGGGTGAGCTCGCTGGGCTCCGTGGCCTGCAGGTCGATCTGCACGCCGTCCAGCTCCTTCTTGAACCCCTCGCAGGAGCTCGCGTACACCATCTTGCTCTTCACGTCCGCCGTCGCCGGGGACCACGACACGAAGAAGATCTTGCTGCGCGGCCCCTCGCCCGCGGTGGCGTCGCCGACGGTGAAGTCGTGGTCGTACACGGCGTAGCGGCAGCCGTCGGCGGGGAGGCTGGCGGTGAGGTCGCCGAAGCCGGCGTCCCGGGCGCCCACCTTGTCGACCACCACCCGCTCCAGGGAGTCGTCGATCTTGAACACCACGAAGCGGTGCGCGCGCGCCGTGCGCAGCTCCTGGAACCGCGCCGTGCACTCCTCCGCCACCGCCACCCCGGACGCCGCGTTCGCCATGGCTGATCGGAGCGGAGGCGGCCTGCAGTGCAGACTGACCTGACGGGATTGGATTCAGATGGAGTGGGGATTGAACGATCACAGCAAGCAGCTCGATCGCAGGGGAGTAAGGGTAAGGATCTGCAGTGTGTGCGCATCAGAGTTTAGTTGTTGTTCTCCTGCTTTAATACGAGCCGGATGGCCGTGTCAAGATGTCACATGTCCCCATCGAGGAAGTAAATTAGGCAGCGGAAGGAGAAGAGGAGTCTGAGAAGGCGTACACGTGGGAGCACCGCGGAGGCATCAGAGTGTTCTAGACGCGTGTGTTGTGTGGCAGCGGGAAGCCATGTTGGGTTCCGCTTGTGCCTGGGCTGTCGGCGCAGCGCGTGCGTGCCTTGGCGCCACGCGACTCTTTGCCTGGTGCCCTGGTCTGGTGGTGCTTGCAGCTAGTAGTAATTAAACACCGGCCCGCGCGTGCCTACCGCCTCCGATCATGAAGCGACGCGCGGCCCATTTACTTTTTTTTTTTACCAGGCGGCCCATTTACTTGAGCACAAGTCGCGGTGGCCGGTGGATGTGGATTATGACGGTCGTAGGACGGTGGGCGGGGGTGATGGATCATGGATGGGGAACGCGCCCTGTGCGTGATCCGGGGGCCGACGACGGCAAATGGCCTCGGCGCGCCGACCGCTTGAACCGCGTCGTGTTTGGGATGTGAACGGGTTTCGCGTGATCTGCGCTGCGCGGCCTATTTCCGTGGGAGGAGGAGTGTGTCAGCAGACAGCAGTTGCCGCCGCTCAAGATGCAAACAGCGCCGTGAACCCACAACGGCAAGAGCAAATTTGCTCCTCTCCTTCCTCGATTCCCACGCCCCCTCACATATTTACTGTCTACAGTGCGTCTACAGTGTCAAACAGTACATCTACAGTATAAATACTCCTCCATTTGCTCCATCCGCTGTGAATAGCCTGAACCCACGTACTCCTCCTACATCCCAGTCCACTTCGGCAAACGGGTCATGTGCGGGTAACCCGCACAGCACGTGTATCCCGCCTTACCCTCCCAGGTCCCAGCTCCCGCGGCAGCCGGAGCGCCGGCGACCTGGACGACCTGCCCCTGCTGCCCACCCCGTGGCATGCGGGTCGCCCCCGTTGGCATCTTCTCGTAGCTGCACGGCGAGCCCCCGTTCGTCGCAGTCGCGGACGGGAGGAGTAGGCGTAGGGCCCGCAGTGCCGCCTCACCGTCACTGACCTTCGGGGGTGGAGGTGGTGAGCTGTTGTTCCCGGAAGATGAAGGCGTTGTTTGGTTCCGGTGACTTTTTTAAGTCCCTAGAACTTTTTAGTATTTAGAATTGTTAAATAAATATTAATTATAAAACTATATGCAGAATTCTGAGGCTAAACTGCGAGACGAATCTAATGAGGTATCTTAATCTATGATTAGCGAATGGTCACTGTAGCAATTATGAATTAATTATGCTCATTAGATTCGTCTCGCGAAAAAGCACTCAGCTGTCAAAAAATATTTATAAACAGATTTTATTTAATACTATAAAATAGTAAGATTTTTTTTAATGTGATAGGGACTTCTGAAAAAAGTTTGGTTCCAAACAAGGCCGAAGATGACGATTTTTTTAGACCCTCGACCTAAAGATGTTCAATACGAACTACGAAGAGAACTGGGAGGGTAAGGCGGGATACACGTGGGCTGTATGCTGCGTACATCATCTACGGGCGGGCGGCCCGAAGTAGTGATTTGACCCACGCACGGAGTCTGTGGAGGTACCCTGTTTTAATTTGTTCGTTCGTGTACACTGTACACAGGATGCACGAAGAGCGTAGCAGGCAAGAACTAACACTGAAAATGTTTTTTTAGGAAAACTACGGCACCAGCACGGGGGATGCCTGAACTTTTATTGCATTATAAAGACATAATTACAGAAGGTATTACAAGGAGCCACAGGGGCTTAAAGAACAGGAACGAAAACACAGGGATTCTAATGCTATACAGGGAAAAAACTACTCCAAGCTACAAGCTTCAATCTATCGACAGAAGAGGAACATCTATTTGCCCAAAGAGCAAGATCTTCACTACATCTTCTTGATATCATGATATTTTCTTCATCCGTATGCCGGAACACCTTAGCAATTCTACACTTCCAGATGTTCCAAAGAACACAAGTGATAACCGTGCTGCCAATTCTACGGTTATTCTCTTGAAAAGGGTCTATTGCCCACAGTTGATCAACACACATGACATCTTGAAGGGATGAAAGATCGAGGCCGATGAAGGACCAAAAGCTTTTGCTGCGAGAACAATCAATGAAGAGATGGAAGCAGTCCTCATCCAGGGTGCGAAACGGACAAACTTTATCACTTTGCATATGGCAATGGAAAAGCCTGGCTTTTGTTCTCAGTCTGTCTTTATGTAACAACCAGAGAAAGAACTTGCATTTTGGTGGGGAGTAGTTACACCAGATATTAGGGGCAAAAACATCATCCGGGTGGGTTTGGAAAGCGACGAGATAACGATCTTTGGAAGTGGGAGGTTTATTACTGTTTCGGGAGAGTCTAGTGTCATCAGTAGATACATTGAGCTCAACGGATAGCATTAGTGCGGTCAGTTCCTGAAACTCGGAGGCAGCGGCATGGGTCAAACGGGGCTGTAGGAAGAGTTGTAGGTCGGGCGTCGAGAGGACATGTGCAACTGAAGCATTCGGGCGGAGGGTATGGGAGAACAATGCCGGAAACATTACAGCAAGAGTTTGAGTTCCAAACCATAAATCCAACCAGAAGGCCGTCATTCTTCCATTGCCAAGGATAACTTTGGTTTCATCCCTAAAGGATGGGAGCTGGGCGTATATATCCTTCCATATTGGAGTCATTGACGAGATATCATCACCAAAGTCAGAGTGCTCATTCCAGCCATAAGCATCTCTCAGCCAGTCAATCTAAGGGGCAGAAGGAGCGCAGTGAAACTCGAAAAGAAATTTTTTAAGTAGGCTAGTATTTTTGTTGGCCAAATTCGGCACTCCAAGACCACCTTTCTCTTTCGGTAAGGTAACATCATCCCAAGCCACTTTGCAGTGGTTACCGCGACATTTGGACTCACCAGTCCAAAGGAAGGAACGCTGTTTTTGAACGAGACTCTCTACTGTCCCTTTGAAGAGCAAAAGGGAGCTCATATGGTGCACGGGGGTGGAGGCGAGTACTGAGGTAACCAGGATGGTTCTGCCCATGTCGTTTAAAAGGTGTCCCTTCTAACCAGCAAGGTATTTATCTGTGGCAGCAATCATGGGTTGGAAATCTTTCGTGCAAAGTTTGGTGGTTGACAAGGGTAGGCCAAGGTATGGCTGGGGAAAAGAGGACACGGGGCAGTCAAAAATAGCAGCAAGCTGTCTGGCTAAATCCGGATCAACGCAAATGGGGAGGAAAGTGCTTTTCTTAAAGTTGATATGTAACCCAGTGGCAGCGGAGAAGTCTTGTAAGGTTTCTTTAAGGGCGAGCAATTGAGCTTCGTCAGCTTTAAGAATAATTAGAGTATCATCCGCATACTGGAGAACTGGGCAAGGAGAGTTTGAGGTAATGGGGTGCTGGAACGTACCATCGGCAGCAGCACTAGACAGAAGCTGCTGAAGAACATCGGCGACCAGGATAAAAAGGTAGGGAGAGAGCGGATCGCCTTGTCGTAGACCTTTTTTTGCAGTTAATCCATTTGCCCGGAGAACCATTGAGAAGCACAGCCGTCTGGCCAGTCGTCAAGATATTCCGAATCCAATCCCTCCATTTGGATGGGAAATTCTTTGCGTCAAGGACAAGGTCAAGAGCCGACCACTCAATTGAGTCGAAAGCTTTTCGAAAGTCCAATTTCAGAGCAATAGTAGGGATGCGCCGTTTGTAACAGGTTTGAACAATTTCAGCCGTATAAATAAAATTTTCAGAAATGCTCCGGCCTTTAATAAAACCAGTTTGGTCAGGGTGAACAAGTTGGGGAACCAAAGGTTGCAGCCTAGTAGTAAGAACTTTTGCAATGAGTTTTAGCGGGCAACTCTAAAGCGAGATGGGCCGGAACTGATCAGGTTTAGTGACACCCACTTTCTTAGGCAGCAAAACTATATGGGACTTATTGATTCTTTGCAGGTCAGCAACGTTCTCATAAAATTCCTCAAAAAGAGTAACAAGGGAGGGGTTAACAAGGTTCCAGAAAAACTTAAAGAAGGCGGGGCCGAACCCATCTGGTCCTGGACTTGAATCGTTCTTCATAGCCCAGAGCGCTTTTTTTATTTCGGTAAGAGAGAAAGGAGCTATCAGGGAGGAGCTTTGGAAGGAATCCAAGGCAGTGTGGTTCAACAAAGAGGGCAGATTACTTAGTGGTTTTGTGGGGGAAGGTATTCCTAAAAGGTTGTGGTAGAAGTCATGTAGGAATTTTTCTTTCCCAGAGTGTGAAAAGACTAGAGTATCCCCAGGGTCGAGAACTCGAATTTGATTTTTGCGGAGCCGGATAGTTGCACACATTTGGAAGTACTTAGTATTGTCATCCCCTAGAACACAGTCCCTAACTTTTCCCTGTTGCTTCCAGTATTCAGCCAGGAGAGTAGTATTATTGCTCAATGATTTCTTGACCAGTAACCTTAGGCGACACTCTAAGCTCACAAGGGGACGGAGCTCCTCAATTCTGTCCAGAAGGTCAACAATAATACCACAATTGGTGACAAGCACACTTGGGTTTTTTCTTTCTTTTCCCCATTTTTTTGCAGCATTACGAATTCTCTTGAGTCGCAAACAAATAGAAGCGGCGGAGTTATTGCCATGCTGGTTAACACTTTCCCAGTTCTGAGCAACAATTGGGGGAAAGGAGGGGACATATAGCCAGTGATTATTGAATCTAAATATGGAGGGTTTGGGTACAGTAGTGGAAGCATTCAGAACAATGGGCACATGATCAGAGGTGGTTTGAGTATTAGAGGAGAGAGTAGTATCAGGGAAAAGGTTGCTCCAGTCAAGATTAACAAGAGCACGATCAAGACGACAAAGCATGGGATGGTCTTGATTATTAGACCAAGTATAAAGTCTGTCGAGAAGGGGAATATCTTGTAGGCATAGAGTATTTATGAAATCATTAAACCAATCAGCTTCCGTATTATTAAAATTGTCACTAGACTTTTCATGAGGAAATCTTATAAGATTAAAATCATTGAGAATAATCCAGGGACCATGTACGGAGTCAGCAAGAGATCTGAGAGAATCAAGGAAGCACAGTTTGTTTGCATGATCACAATGGCGGTAAACGTTGGTAACACTGAATGAAGCTTCCATCATAAGGTGTGAAAAGGAAGAGTGAACAAAGAAGGGTCCAGTGTGTGGCGGAACCACCCAAAACTACTGGGCCCGGGTGCACTGATCTTTGTTGCTAAGCAACTCTGACCCAAATTGGCACTCACCGGTAGTTCCTCGAGTGAAGCCTCGATAAAAGCCACGCTAATCCAGGATCGCACAAACAACACTCACACGAAGGTGAGCCCAGAGATTACAACACAAATCATCTCATACATCTCAGAGTTTGCAGCGGAAAGGAAATTTATTACAAACCATGTTCAGAGTAGCAAAGCACTACAGAAGTTCGAACTACACAATTATTCATGTCTTATTATTGCAGCGGAAGGAGTAAACGACTACTAGCGAAAAGTGTGACGCATCGATAAAGCCCGTACGAAAAGCGTCACTTAGTGGGAGGGTGGTCAGCACCAGCTGAAGGGCCATCCCACTCAACAGACCAGCCCGGAGGCAAGGTACACGGCCAAGTAAGACTCGCAATCAGCTCTTCAAAGTTAGTACCAGAAAATAGTGCCACAAGCAAGGCTGAGTATACTAATACTCAGCAATACTTACCCGTCACCGGATATAACATAGTCCGATAACTAGACATGCAAGGTTTTTTGGTTGGTGGGGTTTGTTTTGCCAAAAACGCCACTAAGAGTTGATCCTTATTTGCAGATTTTAACTTTACCATATTCTAGTTGAATTAACCGTTCTAAGTTTGCATCTAACTCTATACAAATATGGTAGAGCAATCATTTAACCATACAGCAGTATTATCATCATCAAGTTGCACTTGTTACTCTATGTGACCGAAAACGTTAAGCAATCTCATGCCGAGAGAGGCGGACGATTCTGAATCGAATTTCAACCTGGCCAGGGGAACCTAACGCACACGCATGGGGATCGACTTCGCTTTCGCCCACGCTATTGTTCCCCTTTCTTTCCAGTCCATGGATCCGGGTCACCCTCCCCGACTACAGAGTCCGACTACTCTGCACCCGTACGTCCGGACAAAAATAAAACCTACTCCTACCAAGAGGGTGAATGGTCGTTCCACTCGCCGGTCCAATCAGATACTTAAGCTTACCGATTACCATATTTCTCGACATGTGGCTAGTACTTTCAAATGTTTAATGAAATGAGCCACACACCGCGACCTTAACCATTTTCGACTACACCAGGAATTAAAGTCAGTCAACTCCTATAATCTCGCGAAAGGCAGGAAACCTCTCGACTTCTACCGTACCTAGTTAGCGGGGCAACTAGTCGAGAAAAAGATCCGGATAACAAACATAGGTACCTAGGAGACATGCATCTATGGTTTCGAACAACGCCTAAGAATACGTAAATGCGCAAATAAAATTATTATAACATATATAAATAGTTAGATGTAAATAACGCGAAAATAATGGGATCATGCACCGGGGCTTGCCTTCTTGGGCACTGTCAAACCGAGAGTCTTCTGGGGCTTGGCCCAGGTCTTGAGCTACGTTAGTACAATTAAGATCAACGCCCGCCGTAGCAAGAGAGTCCGAAGGAACCAATTCGTAATCGCCGTCAACGAGATCAACCGATTCTATATGTGAATGCAAAGATGTGTTAATATGACATGATATGATTTTTCTTTCCTTCACGATAAAGTTGTAGTTCAACAAAAGTTAATTCAGTGATGATCTCAAAATTTCATTCCATGGGCAGTCATTTATGAAGTAGTAATCACAACTATGTTTCTTCATGAATGAGTGTGGGGTTTGGTTTTCATAATTTCATAACAGAAAAATCTACTCAAGATTTAGTGATGAAAATTTACTGCAGAACAGCTCAGATACTCTAGTCTCTACTGTAAAAATTTCAGCATCTAACAACAAAGCATTTAAACATGAAAAAATCATGCAAACAAAATAATATAAGAACTTCACCTATTTGTACAGGTTGTTAGACAAGGTTTCTGGAGCTAAAATTTTTAAAGAAGCATCTGGACATAGCATACTTAGTACTGACATTTTTCTAGATTTTATCTACTCATATAAAAGGAGTTATAAAATTAACAAAAGTAACATGCTAGCATTAAGAATAAATTCCACAGGGAGTTCTGCATACGTTATGTGTCTCAAAATTTGACCAGAGCCTAAACATGGACTAAACATGCTTCAGTAAAATTTTTAGGCATTATTTCTAGAAGATGAATTACTCATGCATTAAACTAGATATGAACATGCATATTCATTTGGACTTTAATATGACTAGTACTGTATGTGAAACTTTTACCATAGCTAGTTATCATTCTAACTAGTAACATATCCAAAGATGAAGACCAGATATGACAGATTGCTTCCAGAACAAAAATAGCAAAAATTAAGCATGATATCTCAAGCATGGATTATAACTGTAAGAATATTCAGTAAATGGTGCTCAAATTTGCAGGCATGATTAAAAGACTAAATCAAAGTTCCAAAATTAAACCTAGATTTTTCTAAGAACAGGAACTATATATCATGGATTAAGTTCATAAAACAAGCAATAAATAGAATATATAGTAAACTAGATCTAAAATTTCCCAAACTTGTACAACAGCAAGGATTCAATACCTTGTTCTTACAGAAAAAGTTTCATAACTAAATCATGTCTACTCCTACCAAGATTAATATGTGAAGTTCACTAGTAGATCTAGGAATCTTGATCATTTGAGCAAGCAAACAATTTCAAACAGAGCTCATATTTTTAACAAGAGCTTGTAACTCTACTAGGTTCATCATACCCAAAAATCAGAGCCATCTAGTGAACCGAACTACCAGAACATTTATGTGCCATTTATCCTAATATTTTTCCTAGATTAAAAGGTATACAGAATCTGAAGATTTGCATGTAACAAAACTGGTATAGTTCATCTCCTAGATTCCAGAACATTTGGATTTACATTTTTTCAATTTTTATATGATTATATACGCATTTTTAAAGTTCACTGAAAATCATGTTCTTGAGTTCATGTAGCTTTTGCAGTTCAACCCCTAAAATCAAGTTTTTCTCTTACAAAGAGGTCCCTAGAAGCAGGGGATGGCGTTGGCCGGCCAAAATCCGGCGAGGCCCGTCGCCGGCGGCGAGGGAAAAGTGAGGGGAAATGATGAGGGGCCCGAGACGAACCTCTAGGTGGTCGGGTCGGAGCTCGAGGTGGTCGGAGGAGGCTCGCCGGCGAGCGCAGAGCGCCAGCGGAGGAGGTCGGCCATCGCGGTGGCGCTCCGGCGAGGGTGGGGCTCCTCCGAGAGGTCGATGAGCTTCAGTGGGATGTGAGGAATGTCGTAGAGGGGGTCATGGGGACAATGCGCAGGCGGAGAAGGCGGTCGACGACGAGCTCAAGCTCGCCGGAGTTGCGGAGCAGGGCGGCGGCGGTTTCGCGCGCGAGGAGCTCGTCCTGGGTTTATATAGGCACTAGGGAGAGTGGAGGGCTGGTTTCCTTCGCCTGGGAGGCAAATGCGGGGCTGGGGGCGGTCGGAACCGGGCGGCCGGCGAGGTAGCGGCGTTGGTAGTGGCGGAGGGTGTCGTGGTGGCTTGGGGAGGCGTCGGGGACGCGTGCCTGCACGAGAAGGGGCCAAGGGGCATGCCAGGTGGCCTTGGAGGGCTCTCTCGGGTCCACTTGGTTGCGGACGCGCCGTGGACGAGGTCCACCGGCGGCGTACTGGCGAGCGGCGGCGCAGCAAAGGGGTGAGGGGAAATAGGGACTCGTTTGTAAATTTCAAAAGTTCAGGGACCTGCCGGTAAACTAAAATTATCTCCTACTTAGAGGACTCAAATGAAAAAGTGTTTAATACCAACTTTCCATAACTTTTCAAGATCTACAACTTTTGTTTTATGCAAATTTTCATTTGAAACTCACATTTTGAACTATTTTTAAATTTCCAAACTTGCACAAAAGGACTTTGACTTTATTTAGATTTTTGATGGTTTTTGGCTGAAAGTTCAATTGAGCACATGTCATTTAAAGTACTTCTCATGAGCCAACTTAATTTTTGTGCACATTTTTTAATTGTATTTTGAGTAAGTTTTCACCATTTTTTTATTTTAATTTCTTTTGTGTAGTTTGACTTTATTTGACCTTTCCCCTTTTGAATTAATTTCCCCTATTCTTCTTTGGAGTTTAATTGGGTACAGTGATCTGTATTTAATTGTGCAGACACCTAGGGTGTCACACAGTGGTGGAAGAAAGTAGTTCTAGAGTAGTGTCAGACCAGGCTGAGAGGATTCCTCCAGATGCACCCAGGGATGGTTTACAAATGTGGTTCTGTGTGGTGGGTGGGAGGTAGGAAAGCGCTTTAAAATGAGAAACAGTGGTTAACTTGGTTTCCTGGAGGGCAAAAAAGTCAGCATTACAGCTATTAAGAGCTCATTTAACATCTCTGCATTTTTTATTCCGACCAAGACCCCGAACATTCCAAGAAGCGAGTTTGAGAGATCGACAGTTAACAGCCATTACTATAACAATTCCAACAATCATAGAGAAATAAAAGCGAGTTCAGAGGACTAGCAATTCCAGCGACCATAAAGTACTTAAGCATACAAAGATTAGAAATGGTAAGCTTGCACGCAGGCAAGGCAGAAGGTAAAGAACAAGGGGCGCTTCTGAAGATTGCAGCCAATCATGGAGTAGGTTCAGACGCCCTTGCAGGAGCTTCCAGGAGCAGTTCCGCCTCATCAACACCACAAGCAGCAGTCAAGTCTAGAGTATCTTCAATAGCAAGGGGATTTGCTGCATCTTTTGCAAGTTCAACGAGTTCAGCGGGGAGAGTACCTGAGGGGCGACCTCGCTTGTCGCGCGTGCTGGGACAGCAAAAGCAGCACCCTTCTTCCCAGCACCTTCCAGTTTACGACGCTTCAAGTTGGTAGCTTTATCTACCATAGATACATAATTTGGATCTTCATTGCAAGAAATTCTTGGACTCTGCCTATGGCCCGGAAGGGTCGGAGCAGCCGCAGTCAGAGACGCCAAGAGAATATCCTGAACATGAAGAGATAGCGGTGCAAAGGACTCAGCAGGAGAGGCCGACACAGCATGAGAAACCATCTTGAGCGGGCCCGGCAAGGTGGAAGAGGCGCCATCCATATTAGCCAGGCAGGGCGATGCGAGTGTGGCACTCACACAAGCAGCAGACTACCCAGCCACCACATCACACAGGGGCAAAGGAGGTGAAGTAATCAGATTAGCAGCTTCAGAGAAAGAAATCTCATTCACGGGACTTGCAGAGCTAGCTGCAGCAAGTGCCACAGAGAAACCGTGTAGGTTGTGCGGCCCAACAGTGAAGCGATTGTCAATGACTCCAACCGAGCACTTGAGAAGGTCCACAACAATCAGCCCTTTAGCGCCGGAGTGGCGCCAAGGTTGCAGCGGCACCCTGAAGAAAGCAACTTCCCCCACAACCCCTTGGACATTGATCTCCACATAGCCAGGCAGCATCTTGAATTCCACTCGAGAAGGGCGGGAGGAGATGGGGCTTCCACGGGCCATAGGTGGAAGGATTTGACCGACCAGTGGCCCGTATGGCACCGGGCACAGCGCAACAATGCCAGGCAGAAGGGCCGAACCATCCTGGGCCGACAGAGTTGGAGTCGAGTCGGCCAGGGAGGGACCGGCAGTCGGCCCCGAGTGGCCAAGCGGAGGTCCACCAGAAGCAGGCGAGGTACTGGGCCCAGCAAGCCCAGCGGCCCCGGCAGGCCCAGAGCCGCAGCAGAAGCACCCATGGGCGAGGAGCCAAAGTTGCCGGGGTTGGGCGCCGAAGGAGGAGGTGCACCGCCGTCGCCGCCCGAGGAGTCATCGCCGTCATCAGCCCCCCCCCCCACCACCAGAGCCGCCCGAGCCACCATCACTGGAGGGGGGCTGGCTGGAGAGGGGAGTGGAGTCGAGGATATGCACCGGGCTGATAGAACCCATGCCATCGTAGTTCTTGATGCGCATCTCACCCAGAATATCCACCAAATCTTCAACTTTAACGGTGATGAAAACATTTGAGTAATCGTAACCAGTAATGCAAATGGGATCAATGAAGTGAATGTTAGCAAAAGGGACAGTGGAGATTGCTATGTGCTCCCGCGTCCAGTGCTCAAGAGGATAATCATCAATGGCCAGCGAGGCAAGAGCTTCATGTTCGAGCTAGAAGCGATTACCAGTTCTATCAATCTTGTCAAGAGCCAAGTAAGTGTTGTAGATCCCAAAGTAGGGCGACCGATCGACAGCATCATCACGGCACATTTTGTCATCAAAGCACACCAGCTTCGCACCACGAGGGCCGGTGATCAGAGTGACTCTAGGATTTCCAGCGTACTTGCGAAAGAAGTCGCGGATCATCTTGGCCGGATCAGCAGCAGGCGGGTAAGTGTAGGCAAAAGCAAGGTGACCAACCTTGGACATATCGACGGGCGGCATGAAAATGTCAACGAAGTCAGACCGAATAGGAGCTTCAAGGTCTTCAGCGTCGGGGAGAATGGAAGGGTGCTCGGGGTCGTATTCAGGGACCGGAGCATCAGCGGGAGCGATGGGAGCGGGCTCAGAGTTGTTGTCGGAGCCATTAGCGCCTAAGCCCACCGCCTCCACCAAAATGTCGATGAAGGAGCGGGAGGAGGAGGCGAGGGCCGGCGTTGTAGAAGCAGCAGTGACAGTGGCCACTGGAGAGGCCACAGCATCTGCTGCCGGAACAGAGGTGTCCTCCATGGCGCGGGAAGGACGAGCAGCTGAGGAGACAGAAGGGGTAGGAGACGATGAAAGGTCAGGGGACGGAGAAAAAGGATTGACCGCAGGGGAGCCGAAAGGGGAAAGAGACGACTTACACCGACGAGCAGTATGGCCGGAAGACCAACACCTGCGGCAGCGGATGGGATCTCTGCACGCTGCTTGCTTATGGTCGCGAGCAAAGCAACGGAAGCATCTGAAGGAGAGATCAATGGGAGGCGGAAGGGTTTTTCTAGGGAGTGGCGGTGGCTTGGAAGGGGAGGCGACAACAGCGGCATAAGAATTAAAAGCCGCAGATGTCTTGGGACTGGGAGAAGACGGCAGAGGGGGAGGGGGAGCAGTTGATCGAGGAGGTGGTTGGGGGATGGAAATTGAAGGAGGGCGCCAAAAAGGAGGTGGGAAAGGGGGTTTGGGAAGAAGGCCGGCCTGGTTTAGGAGTGAAATGCAGTAGGGGCGCCGCCAGGACATCAAAGGAAGCGCGGAGCTTGAGGCCAAGTTGACCCCGGAATCAGGAGGGGGAGGAGGGCAATTAACGGAGGCGGCGTGGTTAATGGCAGTAGATGCTGTTGGGGGACAGGGAGAAACATTTGATTGGACAAGAGAAATGGGAGCATTACTTGGCACGGTGGACGAGGGGGAAGAAGAATAGGAGTTTGAATTTGAAACAGGATAGCGAGAACTCACGAGCGAGGAGCAAGCATTCGTCAGAGAATCATGGAAGAAGAGGATACCGCCATGAGAGGCCCCTGCAGATGAAGAATTAACGCCAGCACAGAGGAGCAGGAAGCAAAGGCCCGAAAAATCTTGGGCTGAACCAAAGTGGCCTCGAAAGAGTCCACGCCGCCCCCCCCATCCAGAAGTTCAGGTAACCAGCGACTATGGAACAGTCGGACGGGCAAGGATCAACAGTGATCCAAAAGGCTAATGAGTGATCAGGATCCGAAGAGACCTTAGTCAACAATCGAGAAGCACCAGAGAGGAAATATGAAAGAACGAAATCCTGAAAAAGAACACCAGGGTGTGGTGTAGCAAGAAAGCTAGCCAAGGGAGGGAAGGAGGGAATATCGGAGCTGTAAAAGAATCCATGGCGGACTGAAGGAGCAGGAGGTTGGGATTGGGATGGGGATGATGCTGGACAGGAGGAAGAAAGGGGAGTCATCTGAAGGGGGGGAGGCTGCAGGCGCAACAGACAGCAGAACAGGGGCGGAAGCGAACAGTAGAGCGAAGGGGGGGAGGGAGGGAGGGAGCACGGCAATGGCACAGGTGGAGGAGGAAGAGAGAGAGGCTGACGGAGGTGGGAGGGAGCCGTCGCAGCCGCCGGGACCGGAGTGGTCACCGGCGGGGGGAGAGGGAGACCCTCCCGCTCATCTCGCCTTGTCCTCAACACAATCTAACACTGAAAATGTCGCAGCAAATTCTACATGGTCCAAGTCTAGAGATTTTTCGAACGAGGAGGCTAGAGGGAGCATATCTATTCAGTACCGAGTACTAATCTAGCTATGTTCTGGCCGATCGAATAGACAACCTTTACACGGCCTAGCTAGCTTAATTGCATTTTTCAAGAAAGAGACTAGGCCTTGTTTGGTTTCCCGCGCTAGGAAATGCTAAGAAACTTTGACCACTAATTACAGGGTCAAATAAAGTCAGTTTAGAAAACCAACTCCAGAACCCTTGCGCTAGGAACTCTGAAGAATCTAATGAGACTTGACCGCGTGATTAGAGGATGGTTACTGTAGCCAATCATCGATTAATTACTGTCATTAGATTCATCATGAAAAGTTATACCCATTCCTGAAAAGGTTTTGCAAATAGACTTCGTTTAGCACTCCATACATACGAGATTCTTTTTTCTGGGAAACGTGCATTCTAGGGATCCTAGTAACCAAACAAGGTCATGTTTGGCGTGGTACGTAGTGTCTAGTGTGGTGCTGCACGCCAGTCACCTGCTCGATCTAGACCAGCCCATGGCCCTTTTCACCGCAACTGTAAATTTGACAACGAATTACATAAGGATATCCGCCATTATTGGTAGAGGAATGCTAATGGTTTGCTCAATTCTACCTAGCTGCAAATTTTTCATGCGTCTTATCAACATTTGTTCAAATTTTAATTATTGGCGATTTGAATTTTTATGTAACTCACGATACCAACATACGGGATATAGTAAGTAACGTTAAATCTGCTTATTAAGGTTCTTGTTTGCTAATAATAAGAGGCAATACATGGTACACTACGGGATTCGACTGCTTTGCCGTCCGCCAGGGGCACATGTCAAAAGCCGCTATGCACACGGCAAACCCCGCACGGCATAGATCGGCCGGCAAAAAGGAGTTTGTCATGTGACTTTTTCGGAGCATACGGCAAATTTTGTGGCACACGGTATATGACCCGTTTCCGGTAGTGGTACTTCATGAGCATCGCTGTTAGAAAGACAGCGAGCGAGACAGATGATCCCATGCACACTTGCAAAAATTCAAAGAATCTAAAAGTCATAAAAAAACCAGAGTCGAATGAGTAATCTTTACATGTGATGAATGAATGAATGAATCAGTCGGCCAATATGCCAACAAATGACTACGAAATGTGCTACAAGATGTACAGACCGGCACAAATGCAAAGAACTAGTCTAAAGAAATCTATGTCCATGCATGGACTGAATCAGCTGATCTACACAAAGAGCTGGAGGAGGACGGGCGGCGCCTGTGCCGCGGCGGCGGCCTCCTCGCGGTGCCGCCGCATGTGCCCGCCGAGCGCCTGCCCCATCTCGAATCCGAGCCCGCAGACATGGCACTGGTGGCTGGCAGCAGGCGCCGGCGCCTTCGTCGTCGGGTCCTTTGCGGCAGCCTGATGCTTGGCCGCCGGCGCCGCGGCGGGCATCCCGAGCGCGAGGCCGTGGCGGCCGCGCAGGTGGCTGGTGCGGTGGCCGCCGAGCGCCTGGAACGAGGCGAAGGCGCGGCTGCACGTCTTGCAGACGAACTCGCCCTCGCCGCCGCCGGCCGCGCGGCGCGGCCTCTTGCTGGCGCCGCGTTCGCCGGCGGGCAGGCCGCCGAGGGAGAGCGCCAGGGAGAGGGTCACGTCGCCGGCGGCGGCGTCTCTCGGGTGCTTTGTCATGGACGGGAAGAACGAGGTTCTCGGATCGGAAGCGGTCGTCAAGGAGGAGCTAGATAGCGGATGGCGCGCGAGCTCAAGATCTCGGATGGAGAAATTGCCAATCGGTTGGATGATCGAGTCGCTGCTGGGCTTGGCGCGTGCATGGCTGGCCTTTTATACACGGGAGGGCAGCCGGCAGCGGCCGGGAGCAGCAGGTTGTGCTCACGTGTAGTCTACGTCGGGGCAGACGTTGGGAGAGCGCGTCGCGGCCGGGGCGAGTCTTCCCGTCTGAAACGGTTTGAAAGGGGCGGAAAAGGACAGGAACCTTCCGTCCGGGTTACGCGGTTGGCGCGCCGTGACGTGTCGTGCCGTCTCTGCTGGCCTCACGCCGCACCCGACGGACGGACGGCAGCGCGTGGCAGTGTTTGGTTACTACAGGGGATTTTTTCACGCACGTTTTTCGAGAAAAAAATCTTTTATGCACAGAGTACTAAATGAAGTCTATTTGCAAAACTTTTTCAGAAATGGGTGTAACTTTTCGAGACCAATCTAATGACGGTAATTAATTATTTATTTGCTACAGTGATACTACAGTAATCATCCTCTAATCACGTAGTCAAATGATTCATTAGATTCGACTCGTGATTTGCACGGGGTTGTGGAGGTGGTTTTATAATTAGACTTCATTTACTACTCTAAATTTTTGGTTAAAGATGTGTCCAAACCAAACACGGCGGAACGGAACGGACGGTGCTGGAAGAAGCGCGGGGCCCACGACGGAAGGGGACGGTTTCACCTGCGGCGGCTGCTAGACTGGTCGCACCTGTAGCCTGGGACCGCGGGCAGGGGGCGCAGTGACCAACCAGGCAAGGCAGCGTCCCTGGTGGCTCGGGCTCCCCCATGGGCTCCTCCTCCCGCCGTTTCTTTGACGGCCAGGACGGTCGTCGGGTCAAACCAGTCTTGCGCGGCAAGGGCCAAGGGTGATGGGTGCTGCCTGCCAGCGTCTGCTTGAGCTGTGCGATGAACTTTCCCGTGAAGTTGTATCTTTTCGCACGACGCCAGTGAACGAGAAAACGTTTCGTCTACATTATTATTATTATTATACTAGTAGTAGTTGTATTGCATCATTCCTGTATTGTACTCTTCGTCACTCGAATCTCTCCTCGGAGTTTCTTTTCACCGACAATAGTATATCTACTCCATGTTGGTTCTAATAAAAGAGAACGTAGTATCTATCTACGTATACGTGTCGAAGGGGCATGGTCGTCGCTCCATCAATCCCGGGCTTAGGAGATGGGTATCAGGGTGTTAATAATTATCCGCTGGCTAACCCCTGAGCTTAGGTCGTGCATCAAGCTACTAATGGTTCAGTGCCAAACCAGTTTTTTCGGTTCGGACTTCAGCTGGTTTAGCATACTAGCTCTGGAAAATTGTTTGATTCAGTTTGGTTTACTGGTGAGAATGGTTTAGTCAAATTTGGATTGGTCTGAAATAGTTGTGATCAATCCAATACACTATGACGGTCACTGTTAGAATAATCTCAATCTGTGCGGCTCTCACCACTGCCGCAGCCGGCCGGCCACAGCCAGGTCTTCTAGGAAGAAGCTGCTTGCGAATGGTTTGGTTTGGAACTGTTTAAGGATTAGGGGTTAATAGACAGGTCGTTTGTTTTGGTGCAAACTGAGTATGTAATTAATGTCGTTACAGGTGGGGTGGGTTTGGTTCAGTTTGTGGATCATTAGCATCTTCGTTTTTGGGTGGGGTAGCGTCGTCGTTCTCGTCCATCTTAGCCCCTCGGATAAGGTTCATCGTATGCTTGGGCCCAGGAACACGAAGAGACGTGACTTGCCGAAGCAAGGAGGTATGTCTGATAATGGGTTGGGTTGAAATGGGTTTTATGGGGTGGGTTTTGAAATGGAGTGTGTTTGGATGATTTAAAATGGGTTGTATTAGTTAATGGGGTGGGTCGGGGTGAGTTCTATATAAATGCGGGTTGGGGCGGGTTGGGGTGGGTTGAAATGGATATTTTTTACAAAATAGTATAACTATATATAAATGTGAGTCCCACGTGAGAGCTGGACTCTGAAATTAAAACCACGTGTTTATATCAGAAAATTTTATCGAAATTTACTGAATTTTGTTGGAGATGACTCAGTACGACTGGCAGCTATTTTGTGCAAAGCAGTGTGGCTAGAACTACCTGTGGGCCCCACATGAAGAGCCGGACCCTGGAATTAAAACCTCGCGTTCACACTATAAAATTTTATCGAAATTTACTGAATTTTGTTGGAGATGACTCAGTACGACTGGCAGCTATTTTGTGCAAAGCAGTGTGGCTAGAACTACCTGTGGGCCCCACATGAAGAGCCGGACCCTGGAATTAAAACCTCGCGTTCACACTATAAAATTTTATCGAAATTGACTGAAATTTGTTGGAGATGACTCAGTACGACTGGCAGTTACTCTGTGCAAAGCAGCGTGGCTAGAACTACACGTGGGCTCCACATGAAGAGCCGGACCCTGGAATTAAAACCTCGCGTTCACACTATAAAATTTTATCGAAATTGACTGAAATTTGTTGGAGATGACTCAGTACGACTGGCAGCTACTCTGTGCAAAGCAGCGTGGCTAGAACTACACGTGGGCTCCACATCAAGAGCCGGACCCTGGAATTAAAACCTCGCGTTCACACTATAAAATTTTATCGAAATTGACTGAAATTTGTTGGAGATGACTCAGTATGACTGGCAGCTACTCTGTGCAAAGCAGCGTGGCTAGAACTACACGTGGGCTCCACATCAAGAGTCGGACCCTAGAATTAAAACCTCGCGTTCACACTATAAAATTTTATCGAAATTGACTGAAATTTGTTGGAGATGACTCAGTACGACTGGTAGTTACTCTGTGCAAAGCAGCGTGGCTAGAACTACACGTGGGCTCCACATCAAGAGCCGGACCCTAGAATTAAAACCTCGCGTTCACACTATAAAATTTTATCGAAATTGACTGAAATTTGTTGGAGATGACTCAGTATGACTGGTAGCTACTCTGTGCAAAATAGCGTGTCTAGAAGTATACGTGGGCTCCACATCAAGAGCCGGACCCTGGAATTAAAACCTCGCGTTCACACTATAAAATTTTATCGAAATTGATTGAAATTTTTAGAGATGAGTCAATATGACTGACAGATACTCTGTGCAAAGTAGTGTGGCTAGACATATATGTGGTCCCCACATTAAGTGTAGAACCACTAAATTCCTCTGCATAGTAGAACCCATGGGTTTTTATGGGTTACCCGGTTATAATGGGGCGGGTTGGTTAGAGTTGAGAAATTAACTAATTGGGTTGGGTTGGGTTGGGTATGTAAATATGTTAATTTTGGGTGGGATTGGGTATGGTGCGGTTTCCAACCCATTAGCAGGGCTACGAGGAGGTACCAAAAACATATAGAATTTTTTCTGCGAGCGTACGTGCCCTCCACGTCTGCCGTGACTGATCGGGGCAGCACGAGCGACGGATCCCCCAGACGGAAAGCAAAGCCTCATATTCTCAGATGCATGCAGCTGGTTGCACAATCACAAAGTGATTCTCACGGTCTCAGCAGATTCTCTCCTCTCTTCCCATGATTATTCTCCCAAAAGTTACCAATCGATGCTAACCGATAGATATATCAGGTGGCAATTGTTTCTTTCTTTTTTTTGGCGGGGGACTCCCCACCTGAATGTATGGAACGACCAGACAATTAATTTTGATGGGAAATAAATGGGTCAGCAGCTGCTTGTTTTGACGTCAAAAGTTGGTACGCCGCATTTTTGGCCAGTCTCAGTACAAATTTCATTGCACGATTTTTAAAAACAGAGAACTAGGTAATCGTGCTGGTGAGTTTCATGGGGACGAGACTCTCCTCTCATTCCATGAAACTCTCTCTCATCCCTCCTCATAATGATCATAATGATCATGCCAAGTCATAAAAAATGCTAATGTCTCCCACCGAGACTAGCCTTACAGAAAGAGGAAAGTGGAAATTGTCCTCCAAATTACCCGCAAAAAGAAAAGAAATTGACCTGCAAAACCAAGCATATGATGAACAGGTACAGATTCAACGATTGAGCGAAATTCCTGACACGAACAGCAGCAGATTGCATTCTAGAAGATGAAAATATCTATCTATATTTGAACCAAAGAATCGTCTTGTATATAGCTAGCATATATGAAATCAGTTGTATGACATCCGAAATCGATGGAACCACTAATCAGCAACGAACCAATGCAAAACTCCTAGCATACTGTAGTTACAAATTAAGAGAGAACGATCTCAATTCCTAAAAGGATCTAATTAATGGGAGACCAAATAAACAATATCATTTACATGGCCTACGCGCGTCAGCCCGGCCGAAATCAGGGGCGGCTAATCCGATGGACGGAACGGAGGATGATCTAGGCGAACAGCTCGAGCAAGACGGGCGGGTCGGCGGCGGCGCTCTGGACCTCGAGCTCCTCCGGGAGGCGTGCGACGCTGCGCCAGACCCAAGCGTCGGCGGCCTCGGCGGCGCCCATCTCCTCGCGGTGCCTCCTCATGTGGCCGCCGAGCGCCTGGCCCAACTCGAAGCCGAGCCCGCAGATGTGGCAATCGTGGGTCTGGTGCTGCTGCTGCTGCTGCCGCCGCTTGTCGCCGCCGCCGGCCGCCGCCTTGTGCTGCCTGAGCGCCTTGGCGCCGACGCCGAGCTCGAGCCCGTGGCGGCCCCGCAGGTGGCTGGTCCGGTGCCCTCCCAGCGCCTGGAAGGAGGTGAAGGCGCGGCTGCAGGTCTTGCAGACGAAGTCGCCCTCCCCGGAGGTGGCCACCACCGGGCCCCTCCGCCTCCGCGCGCGCTTGGCCGCCGCCGCCGGGGGCGCCGTGGCGGACGAGTCGGAGGTGGTGGACGAGTCCGTCGTCGTGGTGCTCAGCGACAGCGCCAGCGACACCTCCTCCTGATGCTGCTGGTCCCTCGGATGCTTCATCTTCTGGCTTCTTGTTCGCAGGTGGTGTGTGTGCGTGTGATGGATGAGTCGAGGCAACCAAAAAAGCTTCGATCTGGTTGTGCTGGGCGGTGGGTGGGGGGGAGCGAACGGTGGTGTCGCGAGCGGTTATATAGGTTGTGCTGGCTGTGCGGTGGCGGAGGGAGAGGCGGTTCGGGGGTTCATGGCTTACGTGTGCGCCAAGTTGGGTGGGGGCCGCCGACATGAGGTGGAGGTGGCGTGGGGGGACCAATCGGGGGAAGGCACCGGAACGCGCGGCGCCGCGTCGCGACGTGGACGGATGGGGATCGATCACCTGGCCGGATGGATATGTATGGTCCAAGCCCGACGGGCAGGCATACTCCCTCCGTGTCAAAATAAATATGATTTCAAAATAAATGTAATTTTAAAATTGGACATGTAAATCAATACTAAGTGCAAATTACTAAATTATCTTTTGTCTTTTGTAAGAAAAATTTAGATATTGGCTTGTCATTTAATTTATATGAGAAGTTTTCGAAGATTTTTATCTTTTGTGGTTGCTAGATCAAAATTGTATTTTTTGTAGAATAAATTTTAAATCATAGAATTATACTTATTTTTGGGACGAGGGAATACGTGTGGTGCGCGGCGCTCCGCTGCGCTGCGCGGTGGCGTCGGGTCAGGTGGCGCGGCAGGCAGGTGGCGCGTGGCGGCCGGTGCTGTTGCTTAGCCGGGGGGACAACGCCGCCGCCCGGTTGCATTGTTTGCTGGAGATGGGAGTGGAAAGCAATTAATTATTCCGGACGGGGGATGGGGACGGCGGCGTATGCAGATGGGCGGTGTGCTGCCTGTGTGGGCGCACGTTCGAGCTGGTGGAAGGGTCTAGAACATTCCCGGCTTCTTGCTCCGTGTCTGCGAGACTCGGATATTTCTTTCAAGCACGGGTGGTCAACTGCTCCCCTTCTTCATTCGTTCGTTCCAATCCAGAAGCATGATTGTCGTCGGTGCACAGTACATACGCGATTACCGCATCGACCGTTATTCGGAGAGAAGAATTCATGGTCGTCGGTCTCGCTTACTTGACCGTGTATACCAATCGGGTTGACAGCCTGGCGCGGTGATGACTGCTGCTGCTGCTCTGTGAGACTGCGACACGGTGAATCCACGTTGAGAGGCTGTAAAAACCTGTACTCCAATGGAGTACACTTCCTCCGTAAAAAAATGCAATTATGAAATCCATGTCGGTCAAACTAGTTCAAATTTATATTACATAGTATTAGTACTTATATCTTCAAATAAATGTATTATAAAAATAAAATCTATAATTAATCTAACATTACTTATTTTGTACCATAAATGCTATTACTTTTTTATAAATTTAGTCAAAATTTAAACTGTTTGATTTCTTGAAAAAACGAAAATTGCATTCTTCTACGGTGGATGGAGGGAGTAAGTCCGTATAATCCTGCACGTATGTGACGGCGGCCCTGTCTCCGTCAATTCGAGGCCTTGAGAGTTTTGCAGATCGTGCTCCTCTCAACGTAAAGTGGGGGTTCCAAAAGTTCCCCGGTCCTAAAGTTTGAAGTGCATTACTAAAGTTAAGTCTGCTCCGATCCGCTAGCTAATTCGACGGAGGTTTGAAGTGCATTACTGGCTGGCACTTGGCAACTGTCTGCCACTCCAGTAGCCGTCGGAGGTTTGTTCCATCGCAGACGACGTGGCGGGCACGACTTTAGTTACCCCCCGGCGGCCCACTCTAATTTCCTTTTCTGGTAGGAGTAGTACACCAATCGCAAAACAAACCGGTTCAAGTTCAACGGCACGTACGTGGTCGACAAGTCAGCCTTGACATCGCGTGCGGGTCAAATTGACAGCGAGCCCAAAACTGCCGGCGGTTTGGGATAGATTGTGCTCTCTGCTCTGCTCTGGAAGCCGCGCAGCCGCTCCAAATCTTTATCTTTATCTATTTCTAAATAAAGCAAGGATTGTCAATAAAAATCCTAATCGGAATCTTTGTTGAGTTGAGGATTTAAGACCATTTAGAATTAGCATTTGATGAGTAAAATGAAAAAATTTAAAATCCTTAATCAACACATACTATACTAATTAATATATTTATATGATTTTCAACAGCAACGCACTTGCATATTAGCTAGTTAGGAGTAATTATTACTCCACGCACTAGTGGTAGTACTCATATTCAACAGAAGCCGGCGGCGGCACTAACTACTCCCAGCAAACTTGCTAGTGGTGAGGGTTCAACCGCAAGGCATTATGCAGCGATGACGTCATTGCGTACATTCCCATCAGATATTCAGATCATAGTACTAGTAGTAGTGATTGGTTTGCTTGTGCGCCATGGGCAGGCAAATTAGATGCTAAGCGGCATGCCCTCCAAAAAATGAGGGGAACTCAGATAAACACGCTAAGTAGTATAGTAATTAATTAATTACCGGACCAGTTGCATCTGATCTCTATCGAGCCCGTACGTGGACCAAGACAACGGAGGCACTAGACGCCTCTGTCCACGTCTCGAGAATTGACGACACGGTTAAGGTAATGCTTGCACAAGCATGGATGCCCTCGACAAGACGACAAGTCGACATATATGGTCAAAGAGTAAGAAGATCTAGTAGTAGTCTTCCGCTGCTCGGGGCCCACACATAGTTACTAGTTACACGGTTAGTTGCTTACCTCCGTCCAGATCGTGAAGGTGTTTTGACGTGGCACACGGAAATACCTCGATCGTAGCCTCGTAGGTAGCCTCTCCCAAGATATTATTGCTCCCGTCTACTACGCCGTAGCTTCTTTGGGAAGTTCATTGCTTACAGTTTGCATCCAGGCAGGAGGTAGCCAGCTTTATCCACGGGCGTGCTCCGGCTCCTCCAAAAACGGCTCCAACTCTGGCTCCTCTGGTTGAGCGGCTTCTCTAGTGGAGTTGGAGCCGTTTTGGAAAATATTTGGCAAAACGGCTTCTCTAGTTTGTTTAAAATACATAGGAAAGATGAAATGTCCATAACGCCCTTGCTTTTCCATTTTCTTTTTTTCTTTTTTTCATTTCTTTTATTTTTCGTTCTCTCTTTCTCTTTCCTCCTCATCTCCTTTCTCCCGTCGCTCATTCCTCCTCCTCCCCAATCCCCAGCGCCGTCGGCCACCTCGCCCCCATCCTCCCCGCGGGCCGCAGTCGCCGGCAGGCCACCTCCTCCCTACGTCCCCTACCGGTCGCCGGCCAGCCATCTCTGCCGTGGTCGGCCGCCTCAGCCTCCTCCCTGCGGCTGCCCGCGGCCGCCGCCGGCCATCTGCTCCCCAGCGCCGCCGGCCTCCTCCGCTCCTTACGACTGCAGCGGCGGCCCGCATCTCCTTCGCCCTGCAGCGGCGGCCTGCACCTGCTCCTCCCGGCGGCGGCGGCAGCCCGCGCCTGCTCCTTCCGGAGGCGGCCGGCGCTGCTCCTCCCGGCGGTGACGGCAGCCCGCGCCTGCTCCTCCCGGCTGGGCCGCGCCCCTGCGGCAGCCATCGGCCGCGCGGCCGCGCGCCCCCGCGCCTAGGGGCAGAGGTGGGAAGAGCGAGGAGGAGCCGCGCGGAGCCACGTTCCCGTGGCTTCGCCTCCCAAGTGAAAGCCGTTTTCGGCTTCACGTGCTGCTTCACGGACGGAGCCGGCGCGCGCCCACCTGTTTGGCAGGGCTCCGGCCGGAGCCGCTCGTGGAGCCCTGCCAAACAGGGCCTTCAGGCGTGTTTGGCAGGGCTCCGACTCCTCCAAAAATGGCTCCAGCTCTGGCTCCTTTGGTGGAGCGGCTTCTCTGGTGGAGTTGGAGCCGTTTTGGAAAACATTTGGCAAAACGGCTTCTCTAGTTTGTTTAAAATACATAGGCAAGATGAAATGTCCATAACGCCCTTGCTTTTCCATTTTCTTTTTTCCATTTCTTTTATTTTTCTTTCTCTCTTTCTCTTTCCTCCTCATCTCCTTTCTCCCGTTGCTCGTTCCACTTCCTCCCCAATCCCGCTCGTTCCTCCTCCTCCCCAATCCCCAGCGCCGTCGGCCACCTCTCCCCCATCCTCCCCGCGGGCCACGGTCGCCGGCCGGCCGCCTCTTCCCTACGTCCCCTACCGGCCGCCGGCCAGCCATCTCCGCCGTGGTCGGCCACCTCAGCCTCCTCCCTGTGGCTGCCCGCGGCCGCCGCCGGCCATCTGCTCCCCAGCTCCGCCGGCCTCCTCCGCTCCTCACGACTGCAGCGGTGGCCCGCATCTCCTTCGCCCTGCTTCACGGACGGAGCCGACGCGCGCCCACCTGTTTGGCAGGACTCCGGCCGGAGCCGCTCGTGGAGGCCTGCCAAACAGGGCCTCAATCAACTACTGTGTGTGTACGCGATTGTGAGGTGCGAACAGCATCGCCTGCTATACGTTACCGACGACACGATCCTGACAGTTGCCGACGACAGCTTGTGCCTGCTACGTTACCGATCAACAACCACTGCCGCGCCAGCGTGAAATGAACCAAAACAGGAGACGCGTTGTTGCTATAAAAAAAATTGCGTGTATCTATTCTTGCATATATACATATACCAAGAACTGCTGAAGATCAATAGATCATCTTCTACTGTTTTCCCCCTTACCGGAAGGAGACATATGATTGTAGCCTGGAAGCTAACTGAAATAGCCTGTGTAGCAACCGCATTTCGCTGTCACGCGTCTTTTGCTTCCCTCCGACGGCAAGCGCGTCGCAGAAGGGACGGCGGCCGGCCGGCCATCCACCACTAGCTGGCTGGAGATTTTGGACCGGCCGCGGACACCTGAGAGCATACGCACAGTGATGTCGGTGCCTACGTGCCCCCCATGACAGAGGACTGTTTGGTTTACACCAGTAGCATGAGTAGCACAAATTTTGACTAAGAATTAGAGGTACTAAATAAATGCAGTTAGCAAAACTAACTCCATAATTCATGCGCTACTTCGCGAGACGAATTTAATGAGACCTTTTGACCGCACGATTAGAGGTTGATTACTGTAGCATCACTGTAGCCAATCATCGAATAATTACCGTCATTAGATTTGTCGCGAAAAGTTATACCCATCCGTAAAAATTTTTTGCAAATAAACTTCGTTTAGTGCTTCATGCAGACAAGATTCCTTTTTGTGCTACTGTGTCATCCAAACGGGGCATCAGCCCGGCCGACAAGTGCTACTGCTCGTCCACTCACACGTGCAACCCTTTCAGCTCGATTTGGTAAGGTGACTGTTCCTTGGTCTACTAGTCTAAACACCTCCATCTTGGAAGGTGACTATTCCTCTGTTCTTACTACCAACGCCAATGCACATCCGCGTGAGATAGGAATTTGCTACGCAATCGCATGGATCATACGACGCAAGTATTGGTCGACTACACCAGTCTGCATACATCAACATGGGAGAGCGACATAGTAGATATCTAATGCATTCATAAATATTGACCACTTTTCTCGGATTCATTTTCCGTGTCTCAAAAGGTGGAAATAGAGCAGCAGATTATATGAAGCTACATGGTGGGAATGCCACTCATCTAAATATCATGCCAATTAAGCTACTCGTTGGTACAATGATGCAGTTCAGATCTGATCTTGGCTAAGTACACGGGCAAACTGATTTCATTGCAGCGCGAGGCCACGGCACAAAATCTGGGGCAACTCAAATGCGGCGAATAGGACAGAACGCTCCACAGTCATGTTATAGCTCCAAAACTTGTGATTTGAGGTCGATTCCGTTGAATATAAATGTTCCCCGCAGGGGCACAAACTGCTTGGTCACCAACTGGAAGATGAAACAAGAACAATAATCAGTGATAATACCTTCACTTTCCAAATACATGTCAAGTGTGTATCATCCTATAAATTCAAGATGACTTTTTACCACTTTTTCCAACTTTTGTGTTAAGATCCTAGAACAGTATCTACTTTGGATGAGAGGGAATGGTGTGTATAAAGGGTCACAACAATGTAAGATCATGGGTATATCCTTAATAATTTCAGCCAAGCACATAACAGACCTTTATTACTTCTTGGGAAGCAACGCCACCAATAAAAGCAGCCACTGTATGAATCTCTGCGCCCCCAAACCGGCACATCTCAGTTATCAGATCTTCAGATAAGGATGCTCCGCTCAAGCCCATCTCACTTAGCACTGAAGCGGCAACAGTCTTCAGCCTAGGGATATCCTCATCAATTTCACTATTGAATCCAGTGTATAATCAGTATTATAAAAAACAGAATCATTTCTCTACAGGTGACATAATAATGTTCACCAATAGCAAATGAACATTTTTTTTCTCAAGTACCTGTCGAAAATTCCAGGCAATCTATTATAGTTGGCAGACAATCGATCCACGGCGCGTAGTAGAATGTAGAAGTTCATTGCATAACTGCAGTAACACATTTGACTGCCATTAGAGAGGATAGTTCACTGAAAAAAAATGAAACTTAAACCACAGGGTAGCTATTTAAACAGAAAATAGTTCATAAACAATATTCAAAACCAACATTTCTGAGATGATGAAATATTACTTCCAAGTGAAAATTCTCTGCTTTTGGATGTCCACAATCATATTCATGATAGCATCTGCATGCACTGTGTTTTTGCATAGTTCCAAGAAATATTCTCATTTATCTTCGAAGCAATGATAATGTATTCTAGAATTGGCAAGTCTTACTGTCTTAAGGTGGCACATTAAAGAAATAAAAACGCTGCAATATCCTAGAATTCCCTAGTCAGTGGCACATTAGACCAGAAAGTGCATGCCATGCTAGCTTAAAAACATTGCAGAAATGTAGTGGTATTTAACATCAAATATGGAACATGTACAGCACTTTCTTTACAAAGCAAAGGCATGAACCAGAACATTCAGTGCAATGGATGCTGACCTGTAATCTTCATCGGTGAAATACCTTTGAACCTCAGAGACATTGGGAGAGCTAAACTCCTCCTCGATGCTACGATATCTACAAACCTAGACATTCGAAATAGATGAAAAACCCAGATTAAAATGATATTCGTTAGTACCTATTCACATTATTGATTGTTTACATCTTATAAAACAACATAATGCCCCTGATAGGTGCAACACAGATGGTAAAATGTGTCCCTCAATGAAAAAACCGTGCATCTTTCATTCAACAGTACTACTCACTATTCTATACTTCTGATTTCTGAAAGCAAGCAAGAAGCAATCTGCACAACATATTGATAAAGTCACCTTCTATACAATATATCATTCTGGCATGGATAAATTACAGAGATTACTAAAATGAGTAAGTTTTCACAGTTGAGCGCATCATGCTATAATATGTCAAGTTGCGACTATAAACAGATGCTACAACACACGTTAACTGAAGAAAGCAGCTTACCCTGAGTTTTCTAGCATTTTTACAAAATGTTTTGATATATGCCCTTGAAATAGTATCCGGATGTCTACCAATCCGCTTCAAGATATCCTTTATGCGATGCTCCATGGCACAACAGTCAGCTTCAGCCTTAGCTTGGTAAATCTTTTGTAGGCTTACATAATACCTGTAAGATAACAAAAGAGAAACATTAAGTTATTCACACAGAAAAGAGAATATAGTTGTAGCAGCAGAATCTGAATATGAAGTTGGCAGAAGCTGAATCACAAATGCAGGCACTGACTCCGTAAGTGAAGTCATGTCAGGAATTGTTCCCTCGAGAGGCAGCTCGCCATTGCCCTCATTTGCAACAAATTCCTGTCAATGAAGAGAGAAAGCACTCAATGAAGATGGTTTGGACATGTCCAACGAAGGCCTCCTGAGGCGCCGGTGCGTAATGGGGTTCTTGAGCGGGTCGATAATGTAAAGAGGGGTAGAGGTAGACCTAAACTGACGTGGGATGAGTCGGTTAAGAGAGACCTTAAGGATTGGAATATCTCTAAAGAGATAGCTTTGGATAGGAGCGCTTGGAGACTAGCTATCAATGTGCCTGAACCTTGAACTTATTTCTTTCGGGTTTCATCTCTAGCCTACCCCAACTTGCTTGGGAAAAAAGGCTATGTTGTTGTTGTTGTTGTTGTTGTTGTTGAAGAGAGAAAGCACTCTAAGTTAAGGAAACAAGGGTAAGAAAGATTATTTCATGAGTTTTGTATAACTTAGGTTCATTACGCAAGAGCTTCCACATACGCTTCTATGCTCTAACTGGGACTCAGCTTAGAAGCCTTCAAAGTCTAAAGCTGCCTCACACAGCATTAAGGTTTAAGTTTAAAGCACCTTGGTCAATGCTTATTTTAGTTTTTTAGTGGCCTGAGATTTTGACACAGGTGCAGCTAGGATTAAGTTCACATGTCAACAAACTGAAGCTAGGAGTTACCCAAGCAATCTCATCGTATTTTAAACACCTGAGCTACAATTATGGCCACAAATGTTAGAACAAAGCAAGCTTGGCAGTAGGATATAACAAGGAAAAAAATAGATCTGGTTTTAACAACAGAAAAGGAGGCCATGTCATAGATCGCTAGCAAATGAGACAAGCATC
This sequence comes from Panicum virgatum, assembly GCF_016808335.1. Taxonomy (NCBI): domain Eukaryota; kingdom Viridiplantae; phylum Streptophyta; class Magnoliopsida; order Poales; family Poaceae; genus Panicum; species Panicum virgatum. The sequence goes on from NC_053153.1 coordinate 2,539,322, forward strand.
CAGTAAAGAGGCGAGAATTTTTTTAAAAAATTGTGCTAACTTTTATGGAATGTCCTAATATAGTAGTAAAAGAGGTCAACATCCCATACACTATAATCACGACAGATATATACCTTCAAAGCAGCCACCAAAATCCAGAAATCTGACGAAGATGAATTGACTTCTGCGGAGTTATCATCAATTATCTGACGGATCTCATTACCTAACAGAAATCAATGTATCATTACCTAACAGAAACCTGCACATTTGTACTGTTACATGCACCATTTCGTACAAGTATAATGAGTGAACTTGTGCATCAGAATAAGCAATATAAGAACAGAAACAGGTTTCGGACAAGGCTATTTAGATCCAGAGCACGTTTTTGAAAGATATACATTATTATTGTCTAAATAATAGAAATAATCTCTACAGATTTCACATGTTACCGGTAGCCCGTAGCCAACATTTAGTTCATACTGTCTAGAGTGCAAAGATCAGCTTAGAGGGTTGTACAACATCCGAACGATAGCTGAAACCCATCATTACTGCTGATTTTTTGTAGAGGCAGTTTGGATTTAGGGTCATAAGGGTAGAATAGGGATTGGGATATGGTGTACAGAAAATATGGAAGGTTGGAATTAAGAGATTAACACACCCAACCCAATACCAATCCCAGTCCCTATACCTAAATCCTAACAGATACGGAGACACCAAATGATCATTAAACAATTTGATTTGAAAAAGGTGGCCTGTAATTTAGAGTGTCATATGTTTACACTAGAAATGATTGGAATGTTATTGTAAGACAATATACAAGTCTGGATGGATGTAAATACAAAAACTTTTCAGCTGAGTATTTGAAAGACAGGGAGATGGAATAGGTAAATAGTGGAAGCCAAGTGCTAGGGTCAAGAACATTTTCAATACTACTAATTCAGAATTCAGGAGAGAAAAAAGGCATGAAACCACTACTGACCCAAATGCTTAGGATCCAGCATTTGGGTGAAACAACACGGGCAAAGTTTAATCAGCAAATTCAGGTAAATATTCCTTGGTATCATTTAAGTAAGGTCAAAATTGGATCCTGTTAAAACCATGCTGGGATAAGGATTCATAAATCAACTTACTGATTCCTGGAGTAACTGATACTTTATATGAAGACTCCACAGCTTCTTTGTAATTTTCTTCATCTACATTAAGCATATGGGCCCTAATCAGGTCCTGACAAATGAAATAGTTTAGACAGTGTGACGGTCCTAAACAAACTTAATGGTGAACAGTAATGAAAATAATGTACCTTAAACTCCCTTTTCTCTTGCCTAGTTGAAGGTAAATTACCATCATGTGAATCTGCCCATTTTTCTGCAAGCCTCACGAGGATAACAATGTATGGTGTATGCTTGTGCACAACAGGATCTTTATCACTTATGTCAATTGATTTCGCAAACCTGTGTAGTGAACATGGGTAAAATGACAAGTTGACAACTATTTAAAATGAATGTATATATTATTTTACAATTGCTTAAAATGCATGTATATATTCTTACTGCTTGAGTTCAGCCCATGGATTGTGAAGGCGCAAATCATCCAAGAAATGGTCTGGTTTTGATTCTATGACACTATGTTCCTGGCCAACAATAAATAAATAGATTTGTCAGCTTTCCCAAAACACATTCTATTCCTCCCAATATGATTAGTTCATATGAAAGAGGTGGCATAGACAAAATTAAGTGTGATGTACAACTAGCCATACAAGGCCCAGGTTAGCAAGGCCTTGCACACAATTACGCAATTGAATTTATGAGTGTGTGAGTGTGAGTGTATGCCGTGTGTGAGTGTGATGTTATGATAATTAATCATGTGGACATGCTAAAGTTTGGGATGTAAGTATATCATATTACCTTGACGCTGACCCTGACCAGGCCAGTTAGACCATAAGAACGTGCAGCAACCAACACGATATCAGCTTTTCTGCAGATATCATCTAGCTTCAGTAAAGAACTTTCCGGAAGCTGCAACATAGATGAATATGCATCATATTTTCTTAAAAAAGTTTCAAGGGTTTACTGCACGGTGCACACATATCTTGCCAGCAATACTATAAGCTGAAGAGCGAGGAATTCTACTAGCACGGTAGAACCAGTGATGATAAAATCCTAAGGGAATAATGGAACTGTGGTCCTACTAACAGGCCAAAACTATTGTTGAAAGAAACAGCTGTGCGAACTAGAAGATAGTAGTGTAAATATATTCCTTCTGGCCAGTGAGCCCAGTAGTGGGCAGGGAAAGCAACAAAACTTTATTTAGCTTAAACTGGTCAAATAATCAATCATTGAGGAATGAAGAAACCCACTATTTGCTATGTTAAATATCTACATTAACATTCAATCTGCACATATTATTAACAATGGTTTGCAGGTTCGGTCGATTTGAAAGGCCATCACAAATGTAGAACTTTAATAATTTAAAGCCCAAAGAAGTCCTCTTGTTGATCCTCATTTCTCCAACATTTTTTTCAATCTTCGATAGAAAACATATATCTATTCATACACTCAAATGTCTGGCTATATTTGTTAATAACAGCAGAGCAATCGTACTTTTGCAATTCATAGAATGAGGCTGAAGAACACACCTGAGTAGCAATGACAACAGTGAACTGGGAAAAGAATGAAGGATTAGTGTCTATCAAAGTTGCTGGAGTCTCCTCAACAAACTTGGCTTTAACAGCATCATTCAGCTCTTGTAGGAAAGAGCATATGGATTTAGCTCTTGGCTGCCCCAAACATCCTTCATCCACTGCATTCAAATTTAGTATTCAGGAATATGAGTTCCATCAATTTCGAGAGGATGAATCAGGTAGAATCACATAGCACAAAAATTACATAAAAAGTTATTCCCCAGATCAGATGCTTCAACTTTGGAGCCATCAACAACTGTGACACTTCCTATTCCTCCAAGCACGAGATTCTTCAGTGCTTCAGTTCCAGTAGGACCACAATTAAGCAAGCATATGCTAGCCTTCTCTAGTGCCGCTTGCCCTTGATCACCCCATATCCTGTACTCAGAAAATAACATGTAGCTTTCAATATATAGATATGCTATCTGATTGAGTGGGCAAGTAAAATAAGCAGACAAAAGAATATGCAAGTGTACCAAATAAACCCTGGTTCCGCTAGGCGCTAGGCGGATTCTAGGCGGTGACCCGCAGCCTAGAGCCTAGTCGGGATTAATCGAGCCTAGGCGTTTCAAGGCGGCTTGCTAGGCGGTATCATATACGTACATATACATTCTTATATACATCATATATACCTCTAAAAGAAAAAAAACAGAGGACCACTAAGCCTTAGAGTCAAAAAATAAGCCCATCAAAGCAGCCCAACAGCCCACCTCCCACCTTATCTCCTCCCCTATCCTCCTCTCCTTCCCCTTCCCGATGCCCCTGCCTCCTTCCCTTCCCGACGCCGCCGCCCTGCCTCCTCTGCGCCGCTGCTGCCGCCCTGCCTCCTCCTCCGCGCCTGCCCCTGCCTCCTCCTCCTCCTCCGCCGCCGCCCGTACCTCCGCCGGCCCGTCCCCTGCTTCCTCCTCCGCCGGCCCGAGGCTGCTCCTCCCTCACCAGCGACCTCCGCCCGCCTAGGGGTCCGCCTACCCCCATAGGCGAGGCGGGACCCCCTCCGCCCAGCGCGTAAGCGCGACTGGGCGCCGCCTAGCGGAACACGGAAATAAACTATTGGAAACCACGCATAATATGACAAAAAAGGATTTTCTCAATTTAAAAAAAAAACAATGCATGTGCCATCAAATGCTCTTTTCCTATTCTATAAAGAAGAATTATGCAATAGAGAAACAGGGTATCTTTTCGTTGCAACATTGCCAAATAAATGATTACATGTGGTGAGTAATGCTGAATTTTTTGCTGTAAATACGATTTCTTATTCATGCTTTTGATAATATTGCCAGGATGAGATGACACAACCCAAGATCAGTCAAAGAGCCCAAAAAACATCAGCCTAGGCGAAAATCATCTAATAAACAATACTTTTGGTCAGTTTGTCATCTAGACTTGGCGCTTAAAACAACCCTTCCCCAGACCCCGCGCAGTGCGGGAAGCCTATGGCACTGGGTACGCCCTTTTAGTTTGTCATCTAGACTTGGCAGGGAAGCCTGACGAGGGTTTTGCGATTCACATGGACCTAAGTATTTTCTAGACAGGTACAAAACTATAACTTAAGATTACTTTGCAGCTTAGGCAACGGAACCCCAATTAGCCAATTCCACTAAGCCAGATGATCAGCTAAACTTAGCAATCAGAATTGCAACTACCCATTAGAATGTCACACATTACTAAAAAGGTGCACTTACGTAGCACTTAAAAAGCTATGAAATCAGTGGAACTAAGAGGCGCCTAACAATAACTAAATCAGCATCCAACAACTTTCAAGCAACCCCAGCTCCAATGCAAGGTCTGCGCCCCTCGAGTCTAGAAACCAGAGCATCTCCATAACCACGTCAGATTCCACCTACATCAGAGCGCTAGCTAGCCGAATAACAAAAGGAGCCTAAACCCTAGTTGGGACAACACATGTAAACGGCGCCGGAATTGGATCCCAATATTAGAATTCGACCGCTGGAGAGCCCTAACCCTAGAATCGATCGACGCGCGCGATCGGAATCTACTCATCGATCAAGTGGGGAATGGGAGAGCGAACCCAGATGCGCACCGAAGAGTTACCTGAGCTGGCGATCGTACTTGGTCTTGGGCTCGGCGACGACGCCGCCGGCTGCCATGACTGAGGAGCGGAGGCGAGAAGGCTGCGCTCTCTTCTCGCGGTGTGGTCTGGTGTTTTTGTTCGCTTCGACAGTTCGACCCCTCCCTCCACTCCGGCGAGGAATAAAGCGGCGGAGCGGAGGCGGAACAAAGAGATGGCTTTGTTATCGTTGTTGTGGTGTTGTAGAAGCAGGCTTCGAATCCGGCTAGCCCAACAACTTTAACATTCAACCAATCACGGCATTGGGCCAGGATCAAGAAAAAAAAAGAGTGAACATAATGGATGGATTTAGCGGCCCGACACAATGCAATGGAACTATCTAAGCGGCCCATTTTTTTTACTTTTGATGGAACTGGCGCTGGCCCACGTAATCACGAGGGACTCTTTGTTTTACGCCTTGTCTACCGGTTACAAGCGGAAAAAAGGCTGTCTTTTGTCAAAAAAAAAAAGAGTCAAGAACATAGCAATGTGGTGTACGCACACGTCATTAGCAAGGCTGCTTAGTTGTTCATGAATCAGATATTGAACATGCATAATTGATTAATTGTACTAGATACTCATACAACCACCTTTATTAGTGTTGTTCAAAGATTCAGTAGATTTAATGAGCTGTGAAGGTCATCGATGACGTGATGAGATTGATCGTACATACCCACGCTTGTTTGGATCCATCCAACTAAAGTTTAGTCTCCCATTTGAGTCCATTTTTAGTCTCTAGGAGCCAAGCACATGGACTAAAACAGGGACTAGACGCTTTTAGTCCAGTAGTCCTCAAGTGGTAGCTAAAGGGGACTAAAGAGCAACTTTTCCACCTCTTACCCCTCCCCAACCCTTCTAAATAGGGGTTCAACTGCTAATTATATGCATTAAGTAGAGGCAACATGGTCTTTGTACAACTGGTATAATGATCTTTAGTCCCTCTATTCAAACAGTATTAGGGACTAAAGTTGTATTAGTATGGAAACTTTAGTCCAGGGACCATGGACTAAAAGGGCTACGAGCTTGCTGTATTGCACTTGGCTCTCTCTCTTTTTTCAATCTGGAGAAACGGGGTGGTTGCGTATGCCTTGTTGATACTGGTTTCCACTGTTGTTAATAAGATCCGTCCAGAGTCAGATTAAATTGTGCAAATAATTGGGATGGGGGTTTAGCGAGTCAAAGATCAGGAGTTCAGGACATATAATATTTTACCATCTACCTCGACCGACCAATCAGGATGAGACAAGCTAACGCTCTGTTCTTTTAGAAAAATGCTCTGTTCTGCAGTAGTGACAGCACAAACCCAATTATTGTCCAGCAATTATGCAAGGAAATGCAGTGTGATCTAGATAAAGTTAACGGCATTATATTATTGTAGTGTCTTGCAGACAAGGAATGAGACAAAGAGTGAGGATAACTTACTTCAAAAGCTATGTTAGCCGAAATGCAAATCTTACTCAACACTGAAAATCTCTATCAACCCACGCGTGGGTTAAGGAGTCAGCTGAGAGCAGCTCTACGCACTATGGGTAAGAAAGCGAGCTGCATCAGAAAATTTCTTTATCTCTTAATTTAAAATTTCCTTCATCTTACAGTCTAACAATATATGCCCAGTTCTTCATCTCACATGTCAACTCAATCATGTTTGGTATTTAATATCAAGAAGAAGCAGCAAGTCAACTGTTAGCACTGAGTCAAACGTCCCTTTAGAAAGCTGAACAGAAAGTGCCATCTCCTTTTTAAAAAAGAAAAATAGAAATGCCATCTCCAGCACGGATCCTATAAATACTTCAGAAGCCTATCACTGTAGTTTACATCACACATACAAACAGGAGCAACCGAGCGTTTGGTCACGATGAGGAGGCTGGCGTTCGGACAAGAAGAGCCGGCGGAGCTGGGCATCATCAGCGTGGCCGAAGGGGTCATGCTGCTGCTCGCGCGCGGCGGCGGCGGCGGCGAGCCATCGGCCTCGCCGCGCGTGTTCGAGTGCAAGACGTGCAGCCGTCGGTTCCCGTCGTTCCAGGCGCTGGGCGGGCACCGCGCGAGCCACAAGCGCCCGCGGGCGAGCGAGGCCGCGCCGGCGAAGGCCCGCGCGCACGGGTGCGCGGTGTGCGGCGTCGAGTTCCCGCTCGGGCAGGCGCTGGGGGGACACATGAGGCGCCACCGCGCCGTGGCCGAGGAGAGGGAGAGCGCCACCGCCGCCACTTCCCGCGGGCTAGCCGAAGCCGAGACGAAGACCGGCCAAGCGAGAGGCCTGCTGGGCCTGGACTTGGACCTGATCACCTGAACATTGCCCCCTCATGACCGAGCATTCGGGTTTCGTGTTTCTGTCGTTTTTGGCATGGGTTTGTAATTCGGAGTTCTTTGAATTTTAGTACAGATCATACAACATGAACGATTCATGTAAAGACTTGTGGAAAAAGATTGGTTTGTGTACATTATTGTAAGAAAATCATGCAACTATTGTAAAAAAATGGAGCAAAACATATATTTTCACTTTTTCAATATGATTTATGTGGGTTTTAGTGCAACTCCATATCCCTAGGTTAGGCATACCGCTTTGAAGATGCTAACTCTAACCCAGAAAATCCTCGGCTGCAATTTTCCAGGTTCCCACAGGAATTCGGTAAAATTTAACAGGTTTCAGAGGGACCATATCCAGTATTGCAAGTGAAGGTAACCGCTGAACACTGAAAAGGAAAGCACAATTCAATGTTATCTCTCTCGAGCGTAGCCTGCACCAGATCAAACCAAGCCACCTAGTTCTACATGCACTCATCGTTATCAAGACCACAGTTTCCACCAATATAGCAAGTAAATGTTCTGACTTAAACACCCGTTTGTCCAAATCCCAACAATTGCGATGACTTGAGAAACACACAAGGAGAGTTGCTGGCAAAGAATAAAATGATAAAAATTACATGAGCAGTAAACACCAAATCTTGCTGTAACAACTGTTCAGGAGCCGCAGCAAGCTGATTTCTGTGCATCTGATGCATCAGCTTCCCCTTCGGCCTTGATCTTGATAGTTCGATCCTGCAAACAGGAAATAGGGCTAAGATGCTATGCAGAAGAAAGTGAATAGGTCCAATCTATGAAATGGGTTGCACCTCAGGCTTCGAATCAGTCTCTGAGAGTCTTTGTTTGATATCCCTTGCAATAGAAAAGAAAACCTGCTCGACATTCAGGTTTGTCTTTGCACTCTGCGGCAAAAAATAAACAATAAATTATGCATCAGAAATAAATCAAATGTAAGGCACATGTACTTGGAGAAAAGCGACATAAATTATCAGTTAAGCTACAATAAAGGAATGTCATAACAGAAGCTTTGAGTTCCACTAACCGTTTCAAAGAATTTTATCCCATATTCATCAGCAAGAGCTTGCCCCTTAGAAGTGGGAACAGCCTGAAAGAAATAAATTCAAGAGTTATTCAAAAACATAAAGTTTAAGAGATCAAATAAGAGTACAAGCAAGAAAGGACTGCATACCCGTTTGCTTTCATCCATATCAGCTTTATTGCCAACCAGAACTTTGTTCACATTATCCGAGGCATGTTGTTCAATGTTTCTGATCCAATTTCTTATGTCTGCAAGTCAGTAACAGTGATGGTATCAGACTTCGAAGCCAAAAGGACACATCAAAGAGCACTCAAGTACAAGGGTCAGTACTATTAAAAGACGACTCGTCTGTGACGTCATACACAAGTAAAATGCCCATAGCTCCCCTGTAATAGGCTACAAAGAAAAAATTGCAAAATACGATCTTCAGCCATATAATTTTTAGAAATAAACTAGCTTTGCTCAAAGTAAACAAACATACCAGTTGTAATAGTGCGGAAACGTTCTTGGCCTGCAGTATCCCAGATCTGCAACTTAATCCGTTTGCCATCCAACTCGACGGTCCTTATCTTGAAGTCAATACTGTTTTGTGAATCCAGTGAGCACAATTCATAAGTTCACACAAGCTTTAGTAACATGATGATTCATCAACCAGAGGATTTTGTGATTTTACTCTACATACCCAATAGTAGTGATGAAGCTAGTGGTGAAGGAGCCATCTGAAAACCGTAAGAGAAGACAACTTTTTCCAACACCTATATATACACTTTGTAATTAGAAACCTTATACATGTAGCAAGCAACAATCTAAAACAATCTAGCTCTTTTGTTCACAGACATATCAGCAGGAAATTCATAATAACTCTAAAATTGGATACTGAATAAACAGTCAACATGAGATTGGGGCTTCTTTTGGTACATAGAGTGGGACAAATGATATGCAAAGCTATATATAGCTTCATGCCATTGTTCACAAAGGAGCATAGAGCACTCAGCCACTCAGCATAAATACTGGTCAGGCGGTCCGGCCATACATATAAAGCAAACTGCTTAGTTGTTTTAGGTTCCAAAGATGCAGGTAAGAACAAAAAAAATTAAATTTATGACCCTTCTTACATACTTCTGTAAATAGCAGGATATTTTTCTTGCAAGGAGAACAATAACTTGCCCATATATTGGAAATGTAAAATAAGGCACAACAAAACAGACACTTCGATTATCTTATATGTATTCAGTTTGCAACTTGAGGTATTGCCAAGTTCGTGTCTAGGTAACTGTTTTGTGACTGAGGGCATGTTTGGATGGGCTAAAGTTGAGTGGTGAACTTTAGCATCTATGAGCACTTATATTCTTGCTAAAGTTTTAGAGTCTTGGCTAAAGTTTAGCCCACCCCATTAGCACTCCTATTTGGATGAGCTAGTGCTAAACTTTAGCACTTTTAGATATTAGCACTTGGATCCAAACACCGCCCGAGACTATGCATTTGTAGTCCAACAATTCCATAACCTCAAGCAGAGCCCTCAATCATGGATTGCTGTTTTTTTTTTCAATGTTCTACGTTTGGTGTGGCTATTAAATTGTCAGTTTGACATGGAAGCAAAGGGCAATGTTAACTACCAAGCCATTTGGGCTAATCCTGGCCACTGGACAGAACAAGCAGAGAAAGTCAGAAAGATGCTAAGAGTCATACTGTGTGTGCACATGCTACTAATTGTGTAATTGTTGAGAATAAAATAGAATTATAGCCTTGCTAGTGCTTGTGGAATCAACACCCCGAAACGCTGAGAGCTTGTTCCTAAAATATAAATGAAGCGATCAATCTAATTCCACCCACAATGCAAACAGGGGCACAGTGACTCGAACAATACGAACGTCACACAAGTAACACCTCCGAGTGCTGATCAGTGGTTAACTTCATTGGCCCATTCACATTTTGCGCAACCATCTGCAGCAGAGGCTGATCTGGGTACCAGATCCCAATCGAAACACCGAATCACACGGAACAAAAAACACGATCCTGAAGCAACCAGATCTAGCGCAGATCGAGGGACGACAGAAAGGAAGGGGGGCGAGAGGTTCGGCGAGCTAACCGCTGTCTCCGATGAGAAGCAGCTTGATGAGGTAGTCGTAGTCGGCTCGAGCCCTCGCCGGCGGCGCTGCCATCGCGCTCTACCTCCCAGCACCTAGCATCACGCAACCAGATCAGATCGGGAACGCAAACAAACCAACAACCGAATCGAGCAGGAAGGGCGGAATGGCGAGACGAACCGAGCGAGGTGGCGTCCGCGCTTGGGCACGCGATCTATAGGCGTGGCGTCGGCTCACGAGAAGCGGAGGCGGTGGAGCGGGGAGGCCGAGGCGTCGCGGTGACGGAGAAGGGGAGCACCAGGTTGCCTGGCGGTCCCGGCTCGATCGGAGGAGGAAGGGGACGCACGCCTTCGCGTGGGGTGGTAGAATTGGTCCGCCTGTGGACTTTTTTGCGGGCGTATTGTTGGTCGTGTTCCGGTCCACTGCGGCCCAGTTACTTGACAGGTGCAATGGGCCGTTTATTAATTTGAGTTGGGCTCATTCATAGCCATAGGAAATTAAGCCCACGCACCGGTTCTTTTTATTTTTTTTAAGGAACTCATCCCTTGCTGAGTCATTTGTTGCGGGACCATCCCTGCCGAACTGTTGTACTTGTAGAACTACATGGATGCTTGTTTAAAGAACTGAAGGATATATGCTATGAAATCCACTGAAATTATGATGTAGTTTAAGTAGTTTTGCTAATGAATGCGCGACATGCCTCTATTCTTTTATGGCATTTTCTATGAGCTGCACAGTGAACAAGCCGAGTAATTAGGTTTCAACTTAGCTAAAGCAAATTGGCTTCATGCATTGCGGCAAGTACGTTAACGGTGCTAGTCGCTTAATTAAAAAAACAAACGCCCTTGAATTATCGGGTAACGTCCACGGAATCCAAGTAGATCCAAACTTTTTTCGGTGACCACCTTGTAGATATATTGCACATACAAATTCGGACGGTCAACGAAGTCCACTGGTTCCGGGCAAAATCCGTTCGAACTTGAAACTCGCCGCGCGCGAGTAGTTGCGAAGTCACAATCACCCTCCATATTTAGCCCACCTGCTTATACTTATAGCTAATAGACCCCACTTATTACGCAATCACTGTCCTCGTCCACTAAACTAGTTAGTTGAGAGTAAAGATATGTCATGATCTCCCGAGGATGCAAAGAAATTTCTCGCGCTCTGCGGGCATGATGATTTCGAATTCGTGATTTGAAAATCGGATGACGTGCGGTATATACCAACCCGCTCCCTGTGCAGGCCACCAACGATCCAGTCTCGTATCGTATCGTATGTTCATACGTGCTGGCAATTTCATAGTTTTTTTTTGTTGCGAATAGACAATCCCTGTGGCTGTGTCGTACAAAAAAAAAGTTGAGTAGCATTAGAGCTGTGAGCATGGAAGAGGATTTGGTTGGAATCCATGGGCCCTGTATAATTGCACGGGCCAACCACGAAACCGAGGAAGTCCAGTCATACTGACAGCACTGTATCAAGTCCACTATAATTAGTACCCTGATCAAACCAAAACCAGGGCAGTCCCACAGGGCAGTTTGATTATCGAAGGACTGAAGGAGGCTCGCTCAACAGGGCAGCGGCAGGGCGGTTGCGCACTAATCAGCCGAGTGCCCACCCACCAGCAACCGGGCGCTGCCGCCTTGCCGGCCAGCGAATCATTCCCTCGCCATCACCGGCCACACAAATCCGTCGACCGTAACCACGCGGGATAACAGTCACACCAGCAGGCGGCAGCGCCAGTAACCTCTCCCCGGCCGCTAGAATCATGGCGCCGGAGGAGAAGATCCCATCCGATCAGCTCGACCCAATCATCAATTATTTACACGCGGGAATTACATCACGGCGTCCACCGCGCGGTGGTATTACGGGAATCAGCCGGCGAGGTCTGGAGGACGACGGGTGGAGTGGAGACGGGAACGGGTTCCTACTTCCCATTTCCAACCGCCTTCCACGACGGACCCGCACGGTTTTCTTATTCGCATGCTGCTTTCACTCTAGCAAGCCCCGGGCCCATCCAGCATTTTTTTGGTCCGATTTGATTGATTACCCCCCACGTTTGCAAATCGCACACGCTCGCTCTGATCCAGTGATCCGTGCCCGGCATCACGAGCTCAATCGGAAAACGCCACGTCATCGCAGGGGGAGTCATTAAGCCAGCGCGTGACCACGGCGGGTACCGGTCCACAGAGCACCGCCGGGTCGGCTGTTCAGGCCAGCGGCGCCAGCCAGACCATCCCACTGCTGCGAAACAGCCAAGACGACTAGACGAGACAGTCTCCGGAACAAGCAAGACAAAAATTTCCGATCACTCTTTCAAAAGGAAAAAAAATTCCGATCACTGCCGCCAAGGCGCGGGAGGGGCAGAAGATTCCAAGAAGGCAAGGGAACGGGAGCGCCCAAGCGCAAAGGCTCCACGCGGGACGGGGGGCGAGTCCACTAGGCAGGCACCTACCTGAAATGGCGGGGGCGGGGGCGCCGCCACCGAACGCGCCCCGCCGGACTTGCCCCTTGCCCTCCCCGCGTGGCCCGCCCGCTCGAGGAGGCGCGACGCTCCCCGGGAATCCAGCCCTTCCCTTCCCTCCCCTATCTCCTCGCGGCGGGCGCCTCAAATAGGCGTCGCGTCCCCCCGCGCGCTAGATCAAGGGGGGGCTTGTGTCGTCGGGTTGACTCGGGTGATGGCTGCCGGGGCGTGGATGGGCGGGCCGAGCGACGCGGGCGGCCGGCGGAGGTGGGCGCGGCGGTCGTGCCGGACTGGAGCGGGAGCCGGGGTCGTCAGGCGGACGGTCGCGGCGCCGGCGGCCGGGGCGAGCACGGCGCTGCCGCGGGTGGCGGAAGGTAAGAGAGCCTGCTGCTCCCGATATGAATCTTTGCGGCGTTTTGGCTTGTTTCTGCAATTGCTTTCGAACGGTTGGGGGTCGCATGTGATCGTCGTTTCTTGTTGATTTCGCATGCTAGGTAGTGCTTGGTGGCTGAAGGTAAGAGCGCCTGCTGCTCCCGATATGAATCTTTGCGGCGTTTTGGCTTGTTTCTGCAATTGCTTTCGAACGGTTGGGGGTCGCATGTGATCGTCGTTTCTTGTTGATTTCGCATGCTAGGTAGTGCTTGCTTTCCTTGCTTCCTCCGCCGTTGTCCTCCTTCCACCGTGTCCTAAGCGCGGAAGCGAGGAGGTTGCCTAATTTGCTTGCACCGTTGGGTTACTTGCTTCTGCGTTGCTCCGACCAAACAAAAATTGGGTGAACATCATGCTAAAAGTCGTCCAACGGAACATCTTACCATATATTTTCCATTTTCCCGAAACTTCTGTCCTTGCCTGGGGAGCACAAATAGAGCATAGCATAAACTCACAGGGAAAAAAATCAAACAGCACAATTTGACCGGAAATTTTGGTCGTGCCATGTGATTCATCTATTTCTTAGGGGGCGTTTAGTTCCCAAAAACAAAAAATTTTGGGTGTCACATCAGTGTTTGACTAGATGTTGGGAGGGTTTTTCGAACACTAATTAAAAAACTAATTTCAGAACTCACTTGGAAACCGCAAGACGAATCTTTTGAGGTCTTTGACCGCATCATTAGCACATGCGGGTTACTGTAGCACTTATGGCTAATCATGCTCTAATTAGCCTCAAAAGATTCGTCTCGTCGTGTACATCCAAATTGTGTAATTAGTTTTGTTATTTAATTACATTTAGTGCTTCATATATGTGTTCAAATGGGAGGTGAAAATTTTTGGGTGAAAATTTTTGGGAACTAAACGGGCTCTTAGTTCTTTCCTTTAGGGACAACGAACTGCAACACTTTATTCTTGTCAGGGCTTATTATTTAAATCAACGTGGCCTGTCACGTAACATGTTACCCTGTTCTGCTCCAGCACCAGCCAACAGTGTTTTCCTCTCACACCACTCCAGCAGCAACCACCAGCCAGCAGTGTTTTTCTCTCACACCACTCCAGCAGCAGCCTCCAGCACCAGCACAGCGAACAGGGCCATGTAGGAGTAATTTTAAGGTTAAAGTCTGACTGATTTAGAGTTGACCCGTTCATGTTCTCCTTCTGACTTTGCTCAGGGTTTGCTCATGTGGACAAGCAACGGCGTGTTCATGGTGTACAAGCAGATTTCAGATATAGCAGTGGATTCACAGATCATGTAAGCTGTTCGAATGCTCACTACCATTTTATCAGCAATTAACTTGGACCACCGTGCTCACAAGATTGTGTTGATTCAGCTTTCTTCCGACATTGGGGAATTCAAGCACAAGAGCTCCTATGGAGGTTCTACAAGATGTCTTCCGTCAGAGATAAATGTTACAGAAACAAGCCACGTGCAACCTTTGGTGATGGCAGAATTGGATGGTTTTGATGCTGCAGGTGCAGTTCCTGTTGATTCGCAGAAGACTTCTATTCCATGTCAAAGAGAGGGTAAAACATCTAGCAATATGCCCATACGGCATAAATATTGCCTCAACAATCCCACCAGCAGTTTGAAGAATCCTCCAACTGTAAAGAGTTGCAGTGATATGAGTGATTTCAGTTATCAACTGGTCAGAAGTGCTGAAAGGTCAGCTTCTACTAAGATGGGTTTAACCAGAGCAAACAGTTCCCTTTCTGAGAAAATGTCATTGCTACGTCAACCACGGTATGGTGGTAATCATCAGAACCAAAAACATATCAGTGCTTTGAATCGAAGACACAAAGTTGTGAATTCCAGAGGGACAAACGACCTGCTTAATACAGAGAAGTTCCATGACCAGCCTGATTCATCATTGGGAAAACATTCACAGGTTTTGTTAAATAATGCATTAGTTCGAGAAAAGCAACTGTGCTGTTCAGATCTACTCAATCAAAAAGCAACTGAAGAATTATGGAGCCCTGCATACAGTGAATCTGAGAAGATAGTATGCTTTTCCTCGGGTGACAGCATTGACGATTTGCAGGTATCATCTTCAAGTGACACTAGTGATAGCTCCAACTTATCATCTCTTGGTGTTGTAGCTAATGACCAATGGAAGATGACCTTCAAAAAGGTATATACTGAGATCTAGCATTACTGATTTACTCGTGATATGCAGTTTCGATGCTTCTATGGTTTCTTGAGTTTGAAGAATAAGAAGCACTAACAATATTTTTATTTTCGTGGTTTCTTTTCTTTTTTTTTCAACGAAAAAAAGTTGAGTCTAACTAACCACATTTAATTATCATTATTAATGTACTAAAATACAAAAGATTGACGTGTATCCTTAAGTCTTGCTTTCCCTCAGCATGATAGGAAGGTTGATCTCATGCTATCCTTCATTCCTTTGACAGGTATACTGCCCTCATGCTGCACGCCTAGACTCTACATCTGTCATCTACCGCAAAGAAATAGGTCAGGCTAGCCCAATATCTGTTCTTGAACCTCCATCTGAAGATTGCTCTGATTCTGAAAACATCAGGCGAGAGCCTGCAGATCTCTATGGTTAGTGCTTATGCCTTCATACGTTTTATGTGGCTGCTATAGCTTTATTATATTTCTATCTTGTGTTAATTATTGTTAATTTTCTGGTCTATTCATTTAGATCTCCAACTGAGACTTGAACTTGGCACATTTGCACCATCAGAGACTGCTGCAGAGGCGAGTAGCATTGGCAGAACTAGTGACTATTTATCCTCTGAAGTGGAGTCGAGCAAGGACATTCCCGTGCAGCTGGTTGAAGATATTCTTGAAGATTTTGAAGATGAAGAGGAAAGGGATTTTTCTTACTTGCTCGATATACTGATTGCTTCTGGCATTCATGGAACTGCGGAGGATCAACTTTATAAGGTGTGTCAGTCACTCGACTGCCCTGCTGGCTATGATGTGTTTGAGAAGCTGGAAAACAAGTACACTAAAGTTGTTAAATGGTCAAGATCAGAGAGGAGGCTTTTATTCGATATGGTCAACACAGTATTGTCACAAATGCTAGCGCCATGCTTGAACATGCAACCTTGGGTGAATACTGCAAGGAACTTGGCTCCACTATGGGGTTCAGAGGGTCTATTGGAAAAAGTCTTGCAGGTCTTAGCTCAGAGACAGGAAGAACTTGCACCAAGTGAGACAAAGCCCGAGAAGAAAGGATTTGATCAGAAGTGGCTAGATTTAGCAGATTGCATCGACAGGGCTGGAAGGGATATTGAGAAAATGATAAAGGATGATCTTTTGGACGAGCTGGTTCTTGAGCTACTTTCCAGTTAGGTTTCCACAGCCATAGTAGGCTTACACACTGTTGCAGTACAGGTCCGTTGTTTCTTCGAGTTAGTTTTTGTAGTCAGTTGCAATTGTTTTTTTTTGAGGGGTCAGTTGCAATTGTTTTTGGTCCTTACGATCAATGTTCTTTGCTAAAGCAGTGTGTCGGTGTCCCGACCCGGGGGCCTGGATCCCAACTAGTAAATGCTGCGTGTTTCCTCGTCTCAGATGATGGTGCAAGAGGCAATCACAATAACGCACAGTTTATTCTGGTTCCGGCCGTGGGGCCGTACGTCCAGCAGAGGGGGTGTGCGAGGGCACTGTATTATCTTGCACCCGGGGTGCTTGCAGTAGGGGATACAAGCGGGGCGAGAGTGGGAGGAAAGCTCCAAGTCTCTGCTAGAAGTGGAGTTAGTTGAGATGAGTACTCAATCGTGCTGAAAGTTCTGAAAGGGGAAGTTCAGGGAGCCTGCTTCCACCCTTTGATTGGAGAGATCCGTCCCCCCCCCCTTACAAAAGGAAGCCCATCCTCTCCTTTTATAGTTGTAAGGAGAGGCGGTGTACATGAGTGTAGGGCGCGGAAGTCGTCGTTCTCCCTTGAATCGCGGGGTACAGTGGTCGAACACTGTAGAAAGTGTACTGTGGGAAGGCGGCGCGTGTCGCTGTCGTCCTGGATTTTCGTCCTTGGTCCCGTGGAGATGGCGGCGGCCGTCCTGCAGTGTACCAGTGGTAGTAATGGCGTGGGACGGTCCCGGACCCCCTGGCCGGAGTGCGGGTGTGCACATTAGAAGGTCCGGGAGCGCGTAGAAGTCCCGGGCCCCACGAGGGGGAGGTCCGGGGTCGCGCCCGTGCGTGCTGAGTGCCCCTCTTGGCAGGACACGTGACATCGTCGGACCCCTTCCCCAGCGGGAGATGGGTCCGGCGATGGATGTCGGCAGAATAGTAACGGGGGCGGCGCCAACTTGCCTCGTGCCGCATTGAATGCCCACAGTACTGCTACAGCGACTGGGGTGGCAGAGCGGTGACCGGGGTCGGTGGACGGGACGCCGGTCACATCCACTGCGGGAGTGGCAGTCTGACGCCGCCTACCCTTTGAGCCGTGGTGGAGTGGCTGACTTTTAATGCCTTCGTACGGCGGTCGGTTGGGCGGCGGGGCCATTTGTCTCTTGTGCCGAGAGATGGCCTCGAGCGAGGCGGAGATTGGCCACCCGCTCGAGGGCAGGTCCGCTGTCCTCGAGCGAGGCGGAGATTGGCCACCCGCTCGAGGGCAGGTCCGCTGTCCTCGAGCGAGGCGGAGATTGGCCACTCGCTCGAGGGCAGGTCCGCTGCCCTCGAGCGAGGAGGAAATGCGATTGCGCGGTCGAGGGTCCCGAGGGGAGCCCTCGAGCGAGGCGGAGATGAGTGACCCGCCTGAGGGTAGATCCGCTACCCTCGAGCGGGGCGGAGTTTGTTTAGTGGGCCTGAGAGGGGCCCTCGAGCGAGGCGGAGATTGGCCACCTGCCCGAGGGGGATGTGGCTGGGCCACATGCTGGACTTCTTTGAGTCCTTTCCTTTTCTCTGAGGGAGAAATAGGCCGTGGGTCTTCGTGGGCCCAGTTGCCTTAACATATGTTTGTGTTTTTGAAAGTGGTTTTAGTACCTCAATTAGGGTGTCCCTAATTGTGGCACCCGACACAGTGGTTGACAGGGTTTTTGGTCTAGTCGCCGTGCTTCTAGAGAGGTATTAGAATCTTGTCAATTGTATTGGATTAGGTGATGTCCGTAGTCATATTCTTTTCTTCCTCGAAAAAGTACATGTCGAAGCGGAATCTGTAAGGATGGGAGTCTTTTCTGTCGAATTTTGTCAGCTGTGAGAGTTTTAAGTCTGTTGATGAGGGTAAATTGTAGTCCCCAGACATTTGTATTGTTCTTGAAAGGAAGAATAAGCGCCGTGTTCTTTTGTTCAGTTTGGGTTGTGCACTGCATCTGATCATTGCAGCCAACAAACATGACATCTCAACAGCAAGAGGAATCGTATCTCATCGTGCCACCATTCTGGAATTTGGAAAGTAACACTGAATGAAAATGTGGAGAAGAGTTGGCAGAAATTTCTGTGCTATAATCAGAGTACCTTAAAACCTCTGATAAGTTCCACACAGCGAAAATTTCTTCTGCAATTAAGTTCATACTTCAGTGGTGTGCTATACTCTTCTCCTCCCCATCTGCAGACACGATGCGATGCGAGTACCACCCACCGACTCCCGTTGAATTGAATGGTAGCTTCATCTCGCCGCAACAATGGATATCGATGCGCCACGTTATGCCAATCGCGCCAACAACCACTATCGATGCCCTCGGGAGCACCACTTCATTACAAAGTTGCCACGATGATGTCATCCTAGGGATTATGACCTCGGCCTGCAGCCTGCAGGGCATGGCTGTGAGAACCGCCTAATTTAATACTATTTTAAACGAATTGCCGGTCATTATCATTTAGATGAGAGTTAACGCATGCTTGCCGGAGAGCGTGCCATGTGTTATCCCACATCTAGAGATACAAATAACCGACACGTCATTCATCCAAAATAATATCAAATCCGGTAGTCCCGGTATGTGCTCTAGCATACACCCAGAATTAGTATATATACATACCGTTTACAATCGAATACATCATCAAAAAACCACAAAGAGCAATTTTACATTACCAGATTTCGAAACTTAATATTACAAATTCGATATAGGAGGGTTCAACTAACTTCCAATACAAGCCTTGAGCTCACGGAGGCCATATTATACGGAAACTTAAAGATTATTATATTTACATGCTCTCACGGAGTCCGATTACAATAACAACATACTTATGATGACGGTGTCTTGCTCAAGGACACCCTCCCAGCCTCAACGACCTACTCCTTCCCCGTACATGGATCGGCGGGGTAGAAGTGGCCGAACACTACTTCCGGTTCACCTGCAACTAGGGTTAGAAGCACCCTGAGTACAAAGATACTCGCAAGACTTACGCGATTAAATAAGCAAGGATCATGCAAAGGCTCAAGTAAAAACTTCAACATTAAGTAATTATTGCATAAACATGAGCTCCCTAGACTAACACCAAGCAAAGTTAATTAAGGTTGCCCGAACCCCCATTAAATTTTAGTGGAACATACTAAGAATAACAGAGTTCTTCCTAAGATACTAAAATCCAATCCCACATGTCCGCACTTCTAAGAGGAGTTCATGGGATAAAGAGCGTGCTCAAAACCGAGAGCGCGGCGATTCGAATTGATTATAACCTTACAAGGGTGTACTACTTTACCCACACGACGCAAGGACCATGCGACTCACCCAACCCGCTAAAGTTGGATAAGAGGGTATTCGCGTCAACCTTTCCCAACAAGGCTCATCCGTTGAGGGTACGCCCAGCTTGCGCGTGAAGACTTAGTTCCACCAGGGACATCTCTAACCTTTCCTACACATAGTTCCACCCGGGGACATCCTAAGCCTCCCTACATAGCCCTTGGCCACGTATCTGGAACCGGGCCCCAATGATCAAGTCAAAGAAGGTAATTGGCTCATCCGTACCATTATATTGGATATGTGGTAGCACGGAAAGGTGCTCAAAACCGACGTCATCCACTCGGTCCTTAATCGATCCAAGTAGACTATGCCCATCTCGATACTATCAACCCAACATTACCTCAACGAACCAGTGCAAACAAGGATTATCAGTAAGTGTGATACTCCAAGACATTCCTTCCTAGCAAGCGATATAAGTATTCTAAGTAGGGCTAAGCATCTAATCAAGTTAAGTAATTAACTGACTAGCAAGTGACAAGGACATGAGTAACAAATCAAGGAAGGACAATGCATGAAAAATTGGGTACAAAAATGCAATACATACATAGTGTGTGTGTGTGTGTGTGTGTATATATATATATCCCAACAATACCCAAGTGGAATAGCTAAACTAAAACAGATTAGATAGGTGCAAGGAATATGCTTAGCTGCTTGCCTTGGTTAGCTTCGGGCTCGATCACGAATTGGGCTCAACGGTCTCGGTGGGCTCCACGGATTCGACCTCCGACGGTTCGGTCACTATAATGCATGAATGCGATGCAAGAATTAAGAAATGAACTTACACCACAAGCATAAATCATGAAATAATTTGAGAATGCAGAGGACATTACAAAGAGCTCATGAAAATTTGTTTTGCAGCCAAATCATTTTCCTATAACTAATCATAAATATATTAATTTTCAACTACTCGAAAAAAGGTAAATCAGAAAAGGCATGTAAACTTAGATAAACAAATCTTTGAAAATTATCATAGATACTAGACATAAAAACAAAACTAACAAAAACTAGTTTCACCATTTTGTCACTTTCCTGCAAAAAGTTATGTAATAAACCACATTTTGTATAGCAAGCACGAGATCGAGAAAAAACCCTAACAAACAGCAAGGAAACATATGAGTAAGTTGCACCACTGTAAATAAAATTTCACAAGGAACCTAACAAAATTTGGTTTGGCATTTTTTGAGCAATATACAAATAACTAAGTATTAAACTCACTTTTACAAGATAAAACTGTAGATAAATCTACAACAAGGTAACATACAAAAAAAATATTTTACTTGAATATATCTAAGCTAGAGGAATCCAACAAAATAAGTTTCACATTTTTCTGAGCTATACAAGAATTTCTATGAATTTTGCAAACTCGCTGCTAAAACAAACACGATTGAAAACGCTAGGTGCACCCACAGCCGGCCAGCCCAGAGGCTGACAGGCAGGGCCCACGGCCAACGGCCGACCAGGCCGGGTCAAGACAAAGCCGACCTTGACTGGGGCGTGGGCGCGGCCATGACGTCACGCGTGTCGCTCGGTGCGCGCGCCCGCGTCGCGCGCGGCGACGGCGAGCGGCGGCGGCGCGAGGCGGAGCAGTGAGGCGAAGCCGGAGCGAGGTAGGGGAGGCACGCACGGCGTGGAGGGGATGGAGGCGAGCCTCACCGGCGACAGCGTGGATGGGGAGCGGCGGTGAGGAGGCGGCGCGACGGCAGCGGGCGGCGGCGGGCGGACCGGCGCGGCGGCGGGGCACACGGGGGGGGGGGGGGACGGACCGGATTAGGAGGGGAACGGGTCGAGGACGACGAGGGGATGCTCCCCATGCGAAGAATTGGCGAGGTGCTCACCGGAGACGATGAAACGACGGCCGCAACGAGCTCGGAGCGGCGGCAGCTATAGTGGATTGGGGGCTAGGGTTTGGGCGAAAGGGGCCGGGCGGGCGCGGATAAGGAGAGGGCGAGCGGGCGGCACGGCTCGCGAGGATAAGGACGCGCGCAGAACGAGGATCGCTTGTGCGTGGCGCGAGGATGGCCGCCGCCGGCGACGCGTGCGCGCCGAGCAGAGCAGAGAGAGAGGAGGAGAAGGAGAGACTGACGGGTGGGCCCGGGCGAGAAAAATAAAGGTTCAAGTTTTGAAATTCGAAATGAAGGTGTTCCCGGACTTAAAAATTCACCAAATTTTTACTGGAGATAGATAAAATCACCAAGAACACAATGGAATAAGAATCACTCGAAAAGCTTTTGTAATTTGGTCGTAAAAAAAGAACAAAGAGACTATTTTTGAAATTTCCTTGAATTTTGTGGCTCGGTTCAAAAGTCATAAAATCCTGAAAAAAATATTTTTAAATCAACATTTGAAATCTAGTATTTAAATAAAATTTGTGGGGGCTAAGTTGCATAACAAAATTTGAACTTTCTTAATAAGCACAAATTCAAACAACACGAAATTGAATTCAAAACAAAGCACACATGCACATGATGCTCCTTGATGCTTTAATGATGCTCGTGATGATGTGGTTAACAAGTTAAACATGTTTAAAATTTTCGAGTCGTGACAATGGTTCATTCGTCATTTGATGAGCTTGAACTCGGAAGCATCCAAGGTTCAGATTGACTTGGTGTAATAGTATCTTTCAGAAAAAAGAAACTTGGTATAATAGTGTGGCATGCTTGCAATTTTGGCCGAGAGCTAGTGGCATGTTAGTAATTTGTTTCAATAAGACACTGTTGGGATGTCGCGTCCCAGCTAACCATCCATCCCGCTCGCCCCCATATTATCGCAACTACCCCGCCCTGCCCCGTACACAAGCATAAGCTTTGATCTGTTACGTTGCATCTACACGCAGCCCGCGCAACCATGGCCGTGTCGGAGGTGGCGGTCGACGGCGTCGTCTTCCCGCCGGTGGCACGCCCGCCGGGCTCCGGCCGCTCGCACTTCCTCGCCGGCGCAGGTGCGTTGCGCTTCGTGACGGTTCGATCAGATTCTGCTAGCGAGATGCAGTTGGTGCAGAGTACGGCGATCAATCTGATCGACTCCTTTTTGGTGCGCGCGTGCAGGTGTGCGAGGGATGGAGATTGGCGGCAACTTCATCAAGTTCACGGCCATCGGCGTGTACCTGGAGGAGGGCGCCGCCGTGTCCGCGCTGGCGAAGAAGTGGGCAGGGAAGTCCGCCGACGAGCTCGCCGCCGACGTCGCCTTCTTCCGCGACGTCGTCACGGGTAAGCGCCCTTGCGCCTAATTGTCAGCCTGCCGCACCGCATGCAACTGATGACGGTCGCGCGTCGCAGGCGACTTCGAGAAGTTCACGCGGGTGACGATGATCCTGCCGCTCACGGGCGAGCAGTACTCGGACAAGGTGACGGAGAACTGCGTGGCGTACTGGAAGGCCGTCGGCGCGTACACGGACGCCGAGGGCGCCGCCGTGGACAAGTTCAAGGAGGCCTTCAAGCCCGAGACGTTCCCGCCGGGCGCGTCCATCCTCTTCACGCACTCGCCCGCCGGAGTCCTCACCGTGAGCGCCCGCACCAAATTAATTAATTATCCCGTCTTTCCATGTGACGAAATAATCTGGGATGCCATTGCTGGGTGGTGACACTCGCGCTGATCATGCATGTCTGTTCCGATCCGATATAAATCCAGGTCGCGTTCTCCAAGGACTCGTCGGTGCCGGACTCCGGCGGCGTGGCGATCGACAACAAGCCCCTCTGCGAGGCCGTACTGGAGTCCATCATCGGGGAGCACGGCGTCTCGCCGGCCGCGAAGCTGAGCGTCGCGGCGAGGGTGTCGGAGCTGCTCAAAGAGGCCAGCCCGGCCGGCGGCGCGCCACGGGCGGCGGAGCCCGCGGTCCCGGTCTCCGCGTGAGCAGGGCCGCGAGGGGAGGAAGAGTCAGGCAGTCAGGCGATGGCATCTGCCGGCCGGCGTCTAAGATGTGTACTAGGCTTCGGATCCCCCGTACATGCCGTACGCTGTTGGCGTGTGAGCCGGCGGTGACCTGAACGAATAAAGAAACGCTGATACTCATGTTGCATCTACGACTCCGATGATTAAATTCCCCAGGGCGTGGGTCAATTCGGGCTGCATCTTACAACAGGCCAAAGTACTCCAAAGTCCATCCAGTTGTACGATTGGCTTGCATTACCAATCTCTAAGAGCTCTTGTATTTATAGATAGCTAAAATACTGATATAACTATTATGTAAAACAAAATAGCTAGTGAAAAATTGATGAAATCCAACAGCTTCTCCAAAATCCAAAAAGAGATGGCTAGCGCTTAACGCTAGGCAAAGATGACCAACGACATCCTCTGAATAGAAACGAGGATAGAAGACGAGGTAGATAGATAAAATTTCTGTTGGATAAGAGTTTTTTGTTTTTTTTACTAACTCACCCAAAATACAAAAGTTCTTGAAGATGCTCTTAGCAGCCGTTCTAGCGATGCGATTAGTTCGGAGCGGTGACAACCGGCGATGGTAGCGGATAACAGTGGCAGATCAGAGAGTATCTAGAGTTAAATGCCTTTTCTTCTAAAAAAAAGAAGTATCTGGAGTTGGACCAACCAGCCCACTGCCTCTCCCTTTCAGATTCTAAGCAGGCCAGGAGGAATGGAGAAAGAGCCCTTTCAGCTGTCTAGGCCCACGTCTCAGATGGGTCGCTTAAATTATTTTCCTCTAGAGGGCCTCCATGACCCAACCAAAGTTGACGGGCCACTGAATTTGCAGCGTCCACCGAAGGAGGACAACCAACCTGGCTGGGCTCCTCTCTCCGTTCTCCTCCCGCCCTCCCGGGCCGTGGGTGGCTGGGTGCTCCGTCCGCTGACTGCTGCGCAACAATGGCTTGTGATACTACATTTTTTTTGGAACTGAAACAGGACGTGCGCAAATTCCAGCTGTACGTACAGCAGTGAATGTTCCAAGTCCGCACTGTTCGTCAAATTTTTAGGCTTACAACAGGTTGTTCATACCTTCATGGGCCTCTTGGCAGGTCCGTTCGACCGTAGCCTGCCTGATGAGATCAAACACTTGTCGTGAATGTTCTTCTCGGTGCCGAGACGGCGAACCAGGCGCGCACACACACGCATGATGCGCTGCTGCTAATGGAGGCATGTAGCTCAGCAACAAAACAGGGGACCGGCCCACAGGTCTCACTATAACGTCCGATGAACTGGCCAACAAGTGCCATTGGATTGGCCCTGATCGCCTCAATGTGAGCACTCCTAAACGTCGAGCTTGGCCTAGCTTTGCACAGACTTTTCAAGGCAGGAAGAGGCAGGCTGTGGAGCAAATGTTAGAAGTTACACGTGTGACTGACACTTAAAACATTATACAAGGTGGAATTATTTTTTAGTTGAGGAATAATTCTTTTTGTTACTGGAACAATTGAAAATTGTTCCGAATAAAAAAATATTTCAGCAATAAATTCGATTGGATCACAAATATGGCTCGTTTACTGGACTAGTTTTAGGCTTAAAATACGAAATCCTAAAGAGATGAACTGCTGTGATAGATCCATTCTGAATCACGCGCGTGACCCGAGCAGCACACGGCCGTGGGGGTGGGGCTTCCAGGACCCAGGAACGTGTGACCCAACCCATTGACCCCCGGTGAGAGCCGTTGGCGTACGAGCGATCTCAAACCAAGCAACGGTCAAAACCCGAGCACAGTGCAGTGAGTGACCACCAAGGTTCACAATTTCGGCGGAATTTCGGCGAAATTCCGGAAAAAATTCCGTTTCCGCTAGTTACCGGGAAGAGAAATTTCGCTACTTTTCGGTGAATTTCGTTTCGAAATTCAAAAATTCAAAAAAATTTGTAAAAAAAATATGAAAAAATTATGATAAAAAACTAGGTGCATTTTTGAGCGACTATCACTTGAAATTGTTCAAATATAAGTTGATTTGATTGGTTAAAATCACTAAATGAGTTCGGACCCGTTAACGATGAGTGGACCCGTTAACCCGTTAACAAGGTATACCTTATCTGCTCGTCAGCGTGAGGGGTGACGGTCGCCCGAGCTCTTTTTTCCCCACCACGGTCTCCTCTCTGGTCCCCTCCGCCGCCGCCGGCGATTTTCGCCTCCCCGCACCGAAATTTCGGCGGAAAGGCGGCGAAATCCGGGCGGGGTGTAGCGGATACCGTTCCCTGGAGACGCTGTCGGAATGGATCCGTAATCCGGGCGGATTTCGGTGCGGTTTCGGCGGAAAACCGGTGAAACCGACCGGATTTCGCCTCGGCTCCGGGAACTAAGGTATGAGAAGGTTTTTTTTATGTTGATGCTTGTTGATGTCGATCTAAGTTAGTTGATTTGAGATTTTAGAGACCAAGTGACATAGAAAGCATAGAAAAAATCAGTTAGTTGATATGTATGAATTTTTTCATGTTAGTCTCAATGTATGAATTGGTAGTTTTAATGAATTGTTAGTTTATGTGATATTCATGGGTTGTTAGTAGGTATTCATAAAAAAGAACATGAGTTGCTACTTCATGTGTTATTCATGAACTTACACCTTACTATTTTTCTGTAATTGTAGGACAATGCCAGACCTAGTGTGGGAGCATGGCCAAAAGATCAGGGGTGGTTTCAAATGCAAGTATTGCAGGGAGGAGAAGAGTGGGGGAGGAGCAACAAGGTTCAAAGAGCATTTGGCACATAGGGGGAAAGATGTGAAGGACTGCCCTTCGGTTCCAGCCGAAGTTAAGGCCTTCTTTAGTGAGCAGTTGGACAGGAACAAGGCTAGAGCTAAAAGCAAGGGCCCGAGAAAAGCTGCTGAGGGACCAATCTGCAAGGGGGCCGCACATTGATCTAGAGAAAGAGGAAGGCCAGGGGCTCGACGAGGATGCAGAACTACAAGCGGCCTTACACTAGTCCCGCCAAGAGTATGAATTTATGCAGCAAGCTGGGCCACGATATGATAGGGGTGGCGGATCGGGTGGTGGTGTTGGAGGCAGTGGTGGACCGCTGCCTTCGATGTTCAGAAGGAGCCAGTCACAAGTCCCCGAGAGGGTTAGGGACTACCATCTAGGGTTGAGCAGTGGTCCACGGCAGCAAAGGATTGATACCGGCCCATGGACTGTCAAGGGGAGGACATCAAGAGAGCTTCTAGGGAGGGCATGGGCGAAGGCGTGCCATGCTGTCGGTATTCCCGGTCGGAAAGTCGATGACCCATACTTTAAAGCTGCGATCGTGGAGACCCAGAAACAAGGTAACAATGTATATTTTGAGCTACATTACATATCCTTCATTGTGATCTTAATGCTTTCTCTTCTATGACCGCAGGTGTTGGAATCAAAATACCATCAGGGAGGGAGATAGATGGAAAATATTTGGATGAGAATGTGAAGGAGATAGAGAAAGAGATAGAGAAGTGGAAGAACGAGTGGGATGAATGTGGAGTCACGATCATGTGTGATTCGTGGACGGGGCCTATGCGTAACTCGGTCATTAATTTCTTGGTGTATAGCGGTGGCACCATGTATTTCTTGAAGTCCATCAATGCGTCCGACAAAATACAGGACCATCAATACTTGTTGAAGGTATGTCCATGTATCGAAGCATTGTTCTCACCTTGGCATAAAATATAGGACCATACGCATATCACATTGGCAATGTTGTGCAGGAGATACGAGCAGTGGTCATGAAAGTGGAGCCTCACAATGTGATTCAGCTTGTCACGGATAATGGTTCGAACTACAAAAAAGCCTGCAAAATTATATGTCATGAGTTCCCTAGCATTGCATGGCAGCCTTGCCTTGCCCATACCATCAACCTTATGCTGAAGGACATAGGGAAGTGGCCGGAGCATGATGCTTGTATTCGAAGCGCGCAACGAATTTGCAGCTGGCTCTACAACTCCAACAGTTTACACAGCATGATGAGGGAAGCCATCGGAGGAGAGTTGGTCAAGTGGAATGTAACAAGATTTGGGACCAACTACATGTTCCTTGAAAGCATGTATAGGAAGAAGGACCAGTTCATGACATGGTTAGTGTCACCTGAGTTCCGACGGTCCCGCCACTTCAAAAGTGAAACTGGAAGGTACATTTACGAATGCATCACAAGTCTTCAATGGTGGGCGAATATGGAGTATGTGATCAATGATGTTGAGCCTCTGTACATGTTTTTGAGATTTGCTGACACAGACAAGACATCTAATTTGAGTGAGGTGACAATGGAGTATCAAAACATGAGGCAAACATATGCCAGCAAGTTCAGCAATGACTACCCCCGGTTTGAAAAGATCATGGCTGTGATAGATGCAAGGATGAACACAGTGATGTCAGGCACATATATGGCCACTGCTTGTGCTCTTAACCCTTACGTGCAGTACAGTTTGGGCACATCACAGACAGTCATGGCAGTAATGCGCAACGGTCTGGAGAAAATGTTGAATACTAATTCAGCAGCAATTGTATTGCAGGAATTTGAAATATTCAGGACGAAGCAAGGTGAGTTCTCTAGTGACATTGCTAGGCGAATGGCCATTGACCGGAAAACTTCACCAGCTGCTTGGTGGGCAACATTTGGGGGAGATACACCAGTGTTGCAAAGGGTCGCTCGACGCTTGTTGTCGCAGTGTGCAGCCTCTAGTGGATGTGAAAGGAACTGGAGCACCTTTGCTTACATCCACACCAAACTGCGCAATAGGTTGAGCCATCAGAAATTGGATAAATTGGTCTTTGTGAACTACAACCTCCGCTTGCGTCTGCAACGTGCTACTAGAGGGGCCGATCCATATGACTATGATCCAGTTAGCAGTTTCATGGATCTTTCTTTGTACCGGCAGTCATCAGCAATTCAAAATTGGATGAAGCTTTCAAGGTCCAATGGAGACCCAGCATTTGATGAAGACTCAGACTTCACTGACACTCCATTGCCGAGCCAGATGTTCACTGACATAGGCTCTTCTCATGGTCACGATGAAGATGTGGAGACATGGGCCGAAGAAACAATTGGGGACACACATCTGGGAAAAAGGAAGACTAAGATTGGTCCCGAAATGAGAAAAGGGAAGAAACCACGCACTGAGGAGGAGTTAGGTAGTGACGATACCACACCTGAGCCTAGTGGTGGTGAGGACATTGGTGATGATGATGATGATGATGATGATGATGATGGTGATGGTGATGGTGATGGTGATGATGATGGTGATGATGATGGTGATGGCGAAAGTGGTGGTTATCGTATATCTCCTACTATAAGGTTCACTGGGGAGGAGGACTTCACCCATGCAACACAAGATACAGATCATGGAGCACCTACTTCACAACGACAAACAACATCGACAAGTCGACATGGTCGACAGGCCCCACTTGCATATGATGAAGATAGCTCCAACTCTGCCTCCAGTGGTCAGTACTACAACCCTTACAGTACTTCTCCCCCTGCAGGGGGCTTTCTGTGGCCACCACCAGGGGTGGTGAACCCGCCACTTCCGCAGGCAGTTGCAGCATTGCCTTATTTGGATTATCACGGCTACCTACCATATGGAGCTCCACAGTTGCAACATCACCCACCTACGTATGTGTATTTGCCACCAACAGACGAGCCGTATGAGGGACCACCGGGAGAGAGATTTGAGGACTGAAGAATGCAGGTACTTATCCTATCAACAGAAATTATCTATACGTTTTGCTTCCTCTACTTATTTAATTTATTTCACATAAATATTTAAATGCAGAGAATATGCTACATGAATTATTCTGGACTATGCCTTTGCCTCTTTTGTATCTTTGGATTGTAATAATTTTAATGGACTTTGGATGTATTGCGTTCTATGTGTGGACTTTGGACATGAGTTATGTGTAATAATTGTAATGGACTTTGGATGTATTACGTTGTATGTGTGGACTTTGGACATGAGTTATGTGTTAAATGGTGTATTTGTTATTGTTTTGTGGAGTTATATATGTTATGCATTATAAACTGTCAATATACACATAATCAGGGGAAATTTTCCCAAAATTTTCAATTTTTCCATATGTACACATCATTTTCTGTTAATTTGCATCATTTTACGGTGACAAAACCGAAATTTCGGTCAAAATTACCGAAATTCCGGTCGGAAAAACCGAAATTCCGGTCGGAATGCAACGAAATTTCGTTTTTCGAATTCAAAAACCCATTTCGGTCGGAATTACCGAAATTTAGCGAAATTTCGCCCGGAATTCCGTTTCCGCCGGATGGCGGGATTCGGTCCAAAAACGAAAAGGAGAACCCTGGTGACCACCAATGCCGGCCACGCCCCCATTCGCAGCCAAACAGGCCGTCAGAAACAACTCAGAACTCCACAGCCCCACGCCGCATTATTTCACACCACACGCCCTCGGCCACTCGCTCACGAGTCGCAACACGACGGCGGCCGTCACGTGCACGCTGCCCGCTTCTCCGGCAACTTGCCACGGCAGCCGCTGCTCTCCGCTGGCATGCGCCCCGCCGGCACCACGCCGCCCCAGCCAGCGCCGCCGACCGGCAACGGTCGAGCAGCCCGGCGGGCGGCGGCAGCGCAACCCTCGCCCGCGCGTGCATCTATCCAACCATGGCAATGCTGCTGCTGTGCATCATCCATGCGTTCAAACGAAGAACAACACCGGCAAGAAATCGTACGCCACCACCTCACCTGGGTTCTCTTGTGTTGGTTGAACATGTCAGTAGAACCTCTGGAAAAGTCGCTGCTGTGGACGCCTCTTCACCACTAAGGGTGTGTTTAGATCTCACAAAAACTCCAAATTTTCCATCACATCGAAATATTAAATATAGCAAATAATTCATGCATGGAGTATTAAATGTAGGTAAATAAAAAAATTAATTACATAGTTTTGATGTACATTGCGAGACGAATCTTTTGAGACTAGTTAGGTCATGTTAGGATAATATTTACCACAAACAAATAAAAAATACTACAGTGTCCGATGTGACTTTTTCTTCCACCTTTTTCAGGGATCTAACCACCCGGATGGCTGCCTGCTGCGACGGCGATGCGAGGACATATGGATAGAGATGGTGGGCCTTGGATATGGCATCGATCACGACGCTGCCTGTGGGTTCTCGCTGTCTTGCACGATGTTCATCCTGACACACGAACGTTATCTGAAACTATTCCCCATATTCTAAAATAAAAAATCTGAAACTATTCCCTTTTTCTTTTTTTCTGCGAGGATTCTCTAGATTATTTAGGACTTTTTATTTATTGTTTTGAACAAATGTAGCACTTTCTTTCCTGTGAAAAAAAATGTTTCTACAAACTGTTCCTGAAAGAACTAGCAGGGTATCTCAAGAAGACCAGAAGAATCGCCAGCATTCTCCAGTTCAATTGCACATGCTCCTCCATTGGGCCGGCCTATGCTTTCATCAATTTATCTTAAAAAAAAAGTTTTCATCAATAATTCAGTATCGCTCGTTACATCAGTCTTGACTACTATATTAATTTCATGAAAGGCCTTTCTGTGGTGCAAATACAGACGGCTGAAGAACCATACAGCAACGTGGCTGGAGAAATCTGAAACACGCCAGGACTTTCCCGCTGGCCTGCCTGCGTTGATAAAGTTAAAAAACCGTGTCGTTCCCTGCAAGTTAACTTGTATCTGACAGCTCTACTTCTGGGTAAAAGATTGTGGAGATCCTAACACTCTTGTGCCTAACTCTGCCTTTGCTGTGCACAAAAGAACAAAGAAAAAACTATTTTTCAGTAACGTTGTAAGTTTGTTGCAGATCACCAGTGAACTTCTTGTTTGTTACGCATGACATCTATGAGGTTTTTATACCAGCATCACTTTTGGGAGATTATTTTTTTCCTTCCTTTTTCTCGGATGGATTTGAGAAGAGTTACTGCCATGTAAAGCAAAGTAGCGCTCTGCTATATAAGCAGCATTTCCTTACTCCATAGCCCCATTCCACCACCATTTCAGAAACACAGCCAAAGCAGCTCAGCCTGTTGGTACACTCACTGCACCATGGCTCCTCTGCTCTTCAGGGACATGAAGGGCCTCTCGTGCTCGTCG
The DNA here is from genome assembly GCF_016808335.1 of Panicum virgatum. NCBI lineage: Eukaryota > Viridiplantae > Streptophyta > Magnoliopsida > Poales > Poaceae > Panicum > Panicum virgatum. The sequence continues at coordinate 2,570,987 of NC_053153.1, forward strand.
CCGGCGTCCACCGCGATATGCCCCAGCCTGGAGCGGCAGCCGATGGTCCGGTCACACAAGGCCATTGCCAGTGCCAGCCCTCTGTCTCAGGTTCCCACGGAGCCCAGGACGCACAGGCATGACGGCAAGAAAGGGCAGCAGCACAAGGCTGTCGTCGTCGCAAACGGCGGTGGCCTCGTCAGCCCCGCCGGCTCGTCCAGGTACCTTTTGAGCGGCCGCGCCCCCGCGTCCGCAGCCATCGAGGAGATCCAGGAGGTGGATGCTGCCCCGGCCGTTGATGCCAAGCTGGAGGAAGCAAGTGAGGAAGCCGTTGATGACAAGAGCAGACAGGCGCAGGAGCAGGTAAGGAAACAGTAGAGTTCTCCACTTGCTTGTGAATCATTACTACTGAACACTGACCGGTGTTTATACATTTTTTAAAAAGAATTGGTCCTACTCTTCTTGATTAGAAAAAATAGAAAATCAGAAGTGAGATTTTGTTATGATTAGTAATCATGTCCCTGTGGGTCTTCGAGGGATTATGCAATGATTTTTCATTTGATATCTGGAACTTACAGCCAAAGTTATCCAAATACTATGATTACAGGCAGATAGGCTTTTTGTGGAAAGTTGGTTAAAGATTCCTGTGCAAAGAGATTTATGCATATACAATTGCTGATGTCTGCAGCTTTGTGGCCTACTGCTGGATTAGTATCTGAACAGCCTGCATGGCACCTCTAATTTTTTTTATTTAACAAAGACACCTCTCAGATTGGAGCTTGTACAATTGCATATTTTCACACAAAATCTGAGAAATCAACATCTACGTTTGCTATAAGAATTCGCTCAAAAACACAATTATGCTTGCTATGAAATATGAACTGAGCTCCAGCGATGGTATCTTATCAGGTGGTTGTGCTGAAGGTATCCCTGCACTGCAAAGCATGCGCTGGGAAAGTGAAGAAGCACCTCTCCAAGATGGAAGGTGAGCCTGTCAGCCAGTATTTCTTCAGGATCTATCTGAAGCTTTTGCTCAGAGTTCAAGACAAGATCAAAATTAACCTTTTCCTCCGGTTCTGATAACCAAAAACTGCTTGCACTTCAGGTGTGACATCGTTCGACATCGACTTCGCGGCGAAGAAGGTGACGGTGGTCGGCGACGTGACGCCCCTGGGGGTGCTGAACAGCGTGTCCAAGGTGAAGAACGCCCAGCTCTGGGCGGCGCCAGCGCCGGCGCCGGCGATGATAGCGGCCTGAAGGACGAAAAGGCCGAAAGGGTGCCTGAAAAGCCACAGCTAGCGTAGCCTAGGATCCGTTGCCGTTGGCCGTGTCTGGTAGGGAGTGTGGGCCTGGAGCCGTGCACGTACGCGTATGGGGGCGCCGGGCGCTGGCTGCCACGGCCGGCCAGCGGCCTGTGCTGGTGTGTGTCCTCGACCGGCATGCGTCCACCATGGCCTGGCCTGGCCGCCCTTGAATGCAGCTTTGGTTTCTTCCTGTGGTCGTCTTGTGATCCTCCTCCATCCTCCCTTGTTTTGCTGTGGTTGGCGCCATGCGACATGGGAGGTGAGGATGCCGTACGTCTTGGTGCTTCCTTCTGGTACGAGCGGGTGAACATTTCTGCTTCTTCCTGTTTCTTTTCCCCTCTTGCTGTAAGCCTGTAATATAAGAATGCCACTGCCTTGCTGTCTTGGTCTTTGTGGAAATGTGAGTGAAGTTGGTGTAGCGAAAGTTGAAATGAGATATGGTGACGTGGCTAAAATGTAGAAAATTCTGAAGCCTTAGGCTGGTTCCAACAGTGGGTCTGCAGCCCCAGCCCGCAGCCACAGCCACAGTCACATCAGCGCCACGTCAGCTCTCGCCAGCCCACTCGACCCCAGCGCTCCATCAGTGAGCCTGCAGCCTCAGCCCACAGCCACGTCAGCGCCACGTCAGCTTTTCCATTCCAGACTTAACCATTTCAGAACGCGTTCTTTTATAATTTAAATGGACACAATAACCTCATTTTATTAAATTTAAAAATTTGGAAATTACATAAAAATTCAAAATAAAAATTGGGGACGAAATTTGTGATTTTTTGGAATTTTTTTCGAATTTTTTGGAGTTCAAACGGTCAAAAACGGCTAATTGCAACGGCTAGCTGACGTGGCAGCCGTTGGCCAATCACAGAGCGCCATGTGGCAGCCGACCGGACGCCGGGTCGGTACCGGCCGGTACCGACCGCGCGCGGCTCCAACGCCGGTCGGTACCGACCGCCCGGCCGGTCGGTAGCGCTACCGCCCCGCGCTCTCGGTTTCCGCGCTTACCGACCGGCGCGGGTCGGTAGCCGGGTCGGTACCGACCCCCGTTGGAACCATCCTTATGCAACTTTGCAACTACGGCCTTGTTTAGTTGCGAAATTCAAAATTCCAAATCTATCACATCGAAAGAGAATCTTATATGCATGAAGTATTAAATCTAGACGAAATAAAAAAATAAATTGCATAGTTTGTTTGTAAATTGCGAGACGAATCTAATGAGCCTAATTAGATTATGATTAGACACTAAATTGCTACAGTAATTGCTACAATACACATGCTCTAATGATGGATTGATTAGACTCATTAGATTTTTCTCGTAGTTTACAGACGAGTTTTATAATTAATTTTGTAATTAGTCTATGTTTAATACTTCAAATGTGCAAATATTTTGTTTTTACAATTTTACACGGGCAACTAAACTAAACGAGGCCCTAGACAAAGTGACTATATTTTTTTACAGTTTCACAGACCAAACACAGCTCTTCTCTCCAGGCATAGTGAGATCCTAAAAGCTAGTAGTAGAATGCTATTTTTGCAACTAATACATCTGCTTGGTGATCGCTGAACGTGTAGAATGCAGACAAGTAGAAAACGCTACAGGTTGGTGATAGACTGATACTGTGAGCCTGTGATAGTTCGGCGCCTCGCAGTATTGCAGCTGAGCGGCTCTGGCAGCACAAACAGTACTGCTAGATCAAACCACTTCTCTATTATTTTTTTTAGAAAAAGAGGGATCAAACCACTGCTGCTCCCCCGGTGCGTCTGTCTCACGTACTCCCTCCTTCCGGGAAAAAAATGCAACACTCGCTTTCTATAAAATGAAATATTATTAGATTAATCGTGTATACTAAATCTATTTGGAAATATAAATATTAGTATTTTTATATATTTGATTAAATTTAAAATTATTTGATTTCTGGAGAAGCCAGAGCTGTGCAATCCTTTTTTTTTTTTTCCGACGGATAGAGTAGCAGCAGGCCAGCAGCGCAGCTGTCGCTTGCTCTTTCTGCTTGCTGCCAAGGTGATAAGATTAAGAGAAAAAAACTACCTGGGCCACCGGGAGTCTGGAAGAGCGCTTTTTTCTTTTTTTATATTAAAAAAAAATCAAAATTTCAAAAATATATGTCTGTTTTGAAAAAAATTAAAAATATACCCCGGTTGCCGTATGGGGGCGACAGACCCTAAATGTAATTTTTTTTTTTCAAATTTACAACGAGGTCCCTGGTCGGGGGCGCGCGCGTGCAAGGGGGGCCTGTCGCCCCCCCTCGGGCGACCGGTGGGCCTCGCCCACAGGCGCGACAGGGGGCCCGTTGCCCCCCCCCCGCGGGCGACAGGAGGAGCATGTCGCCCCCTCCTCGGGCGACCGGGTCTTGTCCCTCTATATAAGCATTCTACCCTCATTTTCTCTTCATTTGAGCCCAAAAATTCCACAAAAATTCCAGAAAAAAAGAGAGGGGTGAGGAGAAGGGAAGCGGCGAAGCCCTGCCAGATTCCGCACTTGTGATCTGCAGGTTAGTACATTTAGTTTATGTATTTTTTCATTGGTATTGTAGAGTAATTTAATTTAATTAGTGCTATAGTAGAACCATTTAAGTAGGAGTTTAATGATACTTTAGTTACGTAGTAGTAAATTAGTTTAGAAAATCAGTACTACGCGTTTATTATTACAATTGCAGTACTATTAGAGACGTGTTTATAAATTAATTACGATTTAGAATAGAATTTCGCATATGCAGTATAGAATTTGAGTGTAATCACGTAGTTATGAATACTTATATGTTGTAGTTGAATTCCATACTTAGTTTTTACGGATTATTGAATAAGGTAGTGAAGTAAAGAGTATAACTCGATAAATATTCTGTGATATACAGATATGTCAAGCAAGATGCAGTTTCAAGTATTTTATGGTGACTAAAATGTTTTGTATGGGCCAAATGGAGTAGACCTTTCTGTCTTTAAGTGCACATCTAGTGCCATAGATAAACCTCTGGAAAGGAGTTTTGGTTCCATATGTAAGTGGCTGCTGCGTGGGTTCTGTGTTGATCCGTTGACATATGTGATGACCGTCCAGTCTCCTGTTAATTGGGAGGTAGAAAGTGATTTATGGGAATTGATGATGATACACAGCACTGATGATTGGCAGAAGTGCATGCAAGCAGCTCTAGAGCGTGGGTGGCCTCTGGCCATTCTTGTTCAAATCCGGGAGAAGACACAAAATGAAATCCAACATGGTGCAGATCAAGTAACTCCGAGTATTCGAAGAGAGACCAACTATGTTGAGCAAGATGAGTCAGAAGAGATAGAGAACCAAAACATGGGACCACAGGGCCTTGCTGATGAGGGAGAGAGGATACATAGCATTGTGGACGAGATGGAGGCAGAAGACCAAACCGCAATAGAGATGGAAAAATATGAGGGCTCATCTGATGACGAGCAGTACTCATTGCCAAAAGAGTGGAAGGAGCATGGTTTTGACAGTCATGTCGCAGAAGACGTACGAAATTAGGAGTGGGAGTACAGAGGGAATGAGGTAGTGTAAGGTGCAACATATCCAAACATTAAAGCCGTAAAAGATGCTGTGAGACTATGGGCAATATCATTGAAACGAGAATTTAGAGTCGTAAAGTCTGGCAGTAAAGAATATGATGTGAAGTGTGTGAATGATAGATGTCCATGGCGAGTACATGCATTCAAGGGAAAATGGAAGTCGAACTGGAAATGTTCCATTGTGACAGAGCACACTTATTTGCCGTCAGAAGTTCTTCCCTCGCATCGCAATATATCATGCGACTTTGTTGCAAAACAAATATATGGGTTGATTATGGACAACCTAAATTATGAGCCAAAAATGATTGTTCGACACATTGAGCAGACTTACCAGTACACCATTAGTTATTTGAAGGCATGGCGGGCTAAACAAAGGGTGTTCGAGATGCGGTTCGGCACATACGAGACATCATATGATAACCTATCTCATATATTATCCCAGGTTGCTGCTAGAAATCCTGGAAGCTTTTATGACACATACCTCGTACCAGCCGAGAGTAGGGGGCAAAGTATTCTGCAACGAGCCTTCTTTTGCCTAGGTGCCTGTGTTAGAGCATTTCAGTGTTGTCTTCCGGTGATCTGCATTGATGACACATTTCTGACTGGAAGGTATAAAGGTCAGATACTCACCGCAATCGGGGTAGATTGCAACAACCAAATAGTTCCGCTCGCATTTGCATTTGTTGAGAATGAGAACTTAGACAGTTGGTATTGGTTCCTTGAATGAGTGAAGGTTCATGTTGTTGCTGCACGTCCAGATGTGTGCTTTATTAGTGATAGGCATGCAGGTCTGTTGCAATCAATATTGAAATTGCGACGTGGAACTGCGACAACGCCTCCATTGTGGCCCGATGTCCAAAACAAGTGGTGCATTAGGCATATGGGTGCAAACTTCTATGACCACTTCAAGAACAAGGATCTTAAGAACATGTTTAAGAGGTTGTGCACCCAAAATCAACAGAGAAAATTCAATGCATTATGGCAGATGCTTGATCAGTTGACTCCAGAGCTAGTGAAGGTAAGGGCATCGGGAACAAGCACGAGTCAGGCTGCAGAGGCCAGGGATTCAATTGAGAAGCCATTTTCACACTGGATTCGAGGTGCACCTAAGGAGAAATGGTCATTCTTTTATGATACCAACGGAATACGGTATGGTATTCAGACAATGAACCATACAGAGTGTTTCAATATGGTTATGCGTTCTTGTCGTGCCTTTCCTCTTGTGGGAATTGTTGAGTTCATCATGTATGGGTGCATAAAGTATTTCAGAGAGCGTTACATGGCTGCAAGCATAAACATCAGCAACTCCCAAATTCAGTTTTGCACAAGAGTGACACAATATATGCAAGAGAAGATTGAAAAGGCCAAACTGCACCGCGTCATATCGACAGGTACAATGGAGCATAAATTTGAGGTTCTATGCAAGGATAGAACTGGTCGTGGTATCCGTAGAGATAGGGTGGTACAGGAGAGTTTGATTACAGTAGATGGCAAAGCCTTCTGCTCCTGCATGAAGCCTAAGTTATTGCATTTGCCATGCTCGCATCTCATTGCGGCATGTGCAGAGTCTGGGTTGCAGCCAGGAGTATTTGTTTCACCTTACTTCAGCAAGGAAGCAGATGTATCCACCTGGGGACATGAGGTATACGGGATTGGAATAGTGGGATCTTTCATTCAGGATAATGAGAATGAGATGTTTATTCCTGATCCAGCCACTAAGAAAGGCAAAGGCCGCCGTCAGACACGTCGTATTCGGAATGGTATGGACAAGTCCGAAGCAAGCAAGGCACAAAAGCATTGCAGCCAATGTGGAGCATTGGGTCACAACTACAATAAGTGTCCTCAGAATACACTTCACGATGCTGCTGACGTCGGTCCTTTCGGAAATCCCAAAGATGGAGCACCTCCTACGTTCAGACGACCATCGGCGAGAATTGCTCGCGGAAGGCACTCGGTGTCATGATCCACAATTATATCGAACATATCTGTAATATGTAGTAATCGTGCGTCCAGTTTGTATGGAACATATCTGTAATGTATAAATATCATGCGTGGAGTTTGTATCGAACCTATCTGTAATATGTAGTAATCGTGCGTAGAGTTTGTATCGAACCTATTTGTAATGTATAAATATTACGCGTCCAGTTTGTATGAAACATATATGTACCTATGTGTTCTCATATATTTTTGAATGCAAGTATGGAGATGGACTCCTTGCTAGACCCAGTTATCGACTCGAGCCACAGGTCTTACTTTGCAGTAGTTGAGCACTGAGCCCTAGAGGTGCTACGTCCTCGTCCACCCGGGGAGGCGATCTCTATACACCACGATTGGGTTGACAGGTATGTAATGAAATATTATTGTTTATCACTTATGTATTCATCGGTATTCCTTTGTTTTGACAATTTTGTTTATTGCAGGTTATGTGAGGCCGGTCTACTGACTCTGGGCCGTCTTGTCGAGGGTGGGCCTATTCAGCTCGACCGATCCCTCCTGATGGCGCTCGTTGACAGATGGAGGTCGGAGACACACACGTTCCACCTCCCGTGTGGGGAGATGACTCCTACGCTGCAGGACGTGGCCTACCTCCTCGGCCTCCCTATTGTCGGGGAGGCTGTAGGTCCGCGTGTGGTGGCGGCCTCATGGAAGGATGACATGGAGGCCCGTTTTGCCCTGGTTGACCGCGTGGAAGAAGCAGGTCCGATCAACCCGCACCCGCAAGCAGCAGGTCCTTCGAAGACCTGGTTCCTACAGTTTACAGTACGTATTCATTGCATATTTAAATTTAATTGTTACAATTCACATGTTGCATTATCAATTGAAACCATTAATCTTAATTGTTTATGCAGCCTGCCCTGTTGGCTGCGGATGCCGACGAGTACAGTTTGACCAGATCGCTGGAGGCGTACCTACTTTGGTTGTTTGGTTACATCATGTTCAACAACACTCATGGCAACTCGGTCGATAGGATTCTCCTTCCGTATGCACGGGAGATTGCGGATGGAGACGAGGATGTACCGGCCTACAGCTTGGGTGAGGCGGTACTTGCAGCCACTTACTGTGGACTCTGCGATAGCTGCATGAAGACACATGGGAACGCTATCCTGGCGGGGTGCCCACTACTGCTACAACTTTGGTCGTACGAGAGGCTAGCCGTTGGTCGGCCCATCGTTAGCCACGAGCCTTACCACGGGGCCATGTACGGCGACGAGGATGACGACATGCCCACTATGGGAACTCTCTGGATCTGGCGTCAGGTACATTCACAACAAATCTAATTTTGTTATTCATTGTTACATGATGCATTAGCGCACTTTTAATTTTACTTATTCGGACTGCAGAGGTCCTGGGCGCATGCGCAGGTTAGACGCGCATATCCTGAGTTTGTTTCGGAGCTCGACATGCTGACGCCCGAGGACGTTGTCTGGGAGCCTTACAGCCAAGAGGCTGTGGCTACCCATGCACCAGCAGGCCTGTCTTCGCACTACTCCGCGAATGCGAGCCTGTGGCTTACTACAGCCGTCCTGGTTTATGACATCGTGGTTGAGACATATTGCCCCTGGAGAGTCAGGAGACAGTTTGGGCAGCGCTAGGAGTTTCCGGTGCCCACCGTGTTGGAGCGTGTCAGTCGTCAGGACCATAGGTAATTATGAATGAACTTGACTCATACATTCGTGTCGAATCTAACGATTCTTCGTGGTCCACTTTTGTAGGTTGTCAAGGAGTGGCTTGCCGTGCTCTGATGATTAGCTCACCAAGATGCAGGCTTGGGTGGACCAATGGGAACAGTCAGACGAGCACTTGGTCCATCCAACAGGACCACACACAGACAGCTCCTTTAGGCCTTACCTCACCTGGTACTTACCCCGGTCTCGGGCTCGTCTGGTTTATGTTGACACTCACCCGCAGCCACACCAGGCGAGGCCTCAGGATGGCTATGCCCGGCACCACGTGGAGTCACTAGCTGGCGCGGTGAGTCTCGTGATCATATTTGCATATATATATATATATATTAATATTCATAATATAATTCATGTGTTTCTAACTGTTCTTTTACTGAATGGATGCAGTTTCGCCTTTGCAACATGATGGAGACGGACTGCTCGACATACCTGACGAGGGTACGTGCTGGATCCCCAATGATCCAGTTTGAGCAGACAGAGGCATGGTCGAGGCAGCGTGACCAGTTGCGTCAGGTAGTGCACAACTTGGGAAGCCGTGTGCAGTACGAAGACAGCCACAGGTCGTCCCAGGCCTCGTCGTCGTTCCCGTGTCCGTCGACCGTGCACGGGCCGACGTTGCAGTTCTTCACAACTGCAGGTAACGTAGATATCTTTTTAAAATTAGATCAAGTGTTCCTACATATTTACTAATATCGCAAACAGGATACGATCCAGCTATTGCGTTCGGGCATACTGGAATGTTTAGAGGGACAGCACCAGTTGGCGGACCGTATCCAGGGATAGTACCGGGGCCACAGATACCGGCCTATACAGGTTAGTTTATGTTTCGTATTTCGGTTTCTACATGTCATGACAAAAGACACGAACATACGTAACATCCGCATTTTATGCGTAGGATTTTACCCCGATGCGGGCGCCGGACCTTCTTCTTCCTCCTTTCGACTTGGTACATAACACTCTCTCAATGCACTCACTAATTTACCACGCAACATATGTTGGTTTATGTTTATATGTTACGCAGGGTTTGTTTCGAGTACGTTCGTTCCAGATAACGAGGGTTTCACCTTAGACAAACTCGACAGCCTAACTCCAGACTCACCTGGCGCGCACGGTGACCCCGATGTCTTGGGGTATTCACAGCTAGGAGGAGCACCACTTGGGATCTCTCAGCAGCAGACACCGCAGCCCCATTTGCGTCCTGAGCGACAGGTGAGGTCTCCGGATCATCACACCTACTCCGAGGGCCATGTCCGTGCTCAGCAGAGGGCTAAGAGGGTCCGACGCCCTAGGGGTGGTTAGATATATCCGATGTTTGTATCTCTGATGTTTATTTGTAATGAGATAGATGTGGACCGCTTATTTGTATCCGATGTTTATAATTGTGGTAGTTTACTTGTCATTTATTTCTATAGATACTATTGATGTGAACTTGTTATGTTTGTGAGTTCCATAATGCTCGTGAAATAAGGGAAGTTCTTGCGAATTTTTTTCGTGATTTAATGAAGGACAAGTTAGGTGCGGTAGGAGTTAGCGGCCGAGATCCCGCCGACGATGATGACGACTACCACATACGGTGTAGACTTCGTGACACGCTCGAATAGCTCAAAATAGGGACTATAGTGTATCTAGCTGCGAGTACGAGATCACAGGTTGCCACTGCTCAGCACGGCGATCACGGATTTCCCAAATGTCGCATTGTTTGCCCAGACATACGTGACAAAAGGCGACAACCCAATAGCAGTGCCCTTCCACCATTTCAAAAACATGTGACAACACGGCAACCACACCAGCTCACCTTCAAAGCAGTCTCTCTGGCAAGGACGATGGACCTGTCATTCTATAGCGAAGGTCTGTGGCGTGTAGTGGGGAAGGCGGCATCTAGGCGCGATCGACCGAGCGGCAGCAATGCAGTGCTGTGAGTCTGCATGCACTTAAATGCTCTACATGCACAGAGATGCATCGAGTAGTCATTTTGAGAATCGAATCTAGCCTTTTCAGTGTTAGGTCAGCTAGCCTCTTCACTGTGTTGTCATGTAGGCTTTTTAGGTGCATTTACACTCCACACTCCGGGTATCAGACCTTTGTGCGCCTATAAATACTCCGAAGTTTGTGAACTCCCAGCAACACTCAAACACCAAAGCTCATTGTATACACAAACACTAAGTAGGGCTTACGATCTAATCTCTCCTAATCCCTTAATCGCGAAGAAATGTAGATTTCTGAAATTCATTTTTAGTCTTGAAAACACCAAAAATAATATTGCTGGTACCCCCTGGTGCATTTCAGCTCTGATACCAGCTGTGACAGACCCGCCGAGTTAAAACGCTTAATTAAGCGTAACCATCATAATTTGGCGCATTAGCTTAATTAAGTGTAACTTGACAGGCTGTTTTCAACCCACAGGCCGATCGAAACACACCAGACGTCTCATACGAAGGCGAGCGCAGAAGGTACCAGCAATGATACAATCTCACAAAAATGGTAAATAAAATTAAGACTTTTACAAAACAGCTTTAAATTTAAAATATACAAAAGAAAGATAGCAGCGGAGAAGAATATAACTTACAGAGCATTTTTACTAGAGAATAAATGAAACAAACTAAATAAGTCGAGGACTACCGAGACGTGAAGACAAGGCGCCACATCGAGCCCACCGATGTGAAACCTAGTTAGCTCCTATACCTGAAATAGGGTAAACAACAAACCCTGAGCAACTAATACTCAGCAAGACTTACCTGACCAGTGGGTATAACTTAGCTCACATATCTAGACATGCAAAGCATTTGACTATTGGTTATTTTGCAGAAAAGCGTCTAAAAGTGAATCCTTATTTTCAAGATTTTTGCTCCAGGTTCTATATAGATTAACCATGATCTAATATTTGCATAAACCATCTAGATCAAACATGGTAGAACATTAAGCACAATTCAAAGTAGAACCAACATATATGAAATAATCCATGTTCCATCTCATATTACTACACTGTGACTCAGTGATCAAGGTGCCCATGTCCGAGAGTGACTGACGGCGAATCGATTCGATTTAACCTTGCAAGGTGGACCTAACCAACACGGCACGCAAAAGCCCCATCGGATCCCACGCACTGACCTTTCCTCTCCCCGCCTCGAACTACAGGACCGCCCCACCATCATATGGTCAGCCGAGCTCAATGTGAGACCACCAAAAGTAAACATATGCATCCCCATTTCTCCGCGACTACTCGACTACCCCAGGAGGTGAGGTAGAGTCCTGTACTTTCGAGGTAAGACAGTACTCGGCTTACCGGTTTCGACTACCTCCTACTCCCGGCTTGCGGTTAGTACATTTCAAACATAATCAGCAGGGCCGACAACGATACGGTCCTTAACCGACACAGGCGGAACTACACCTCTCCCGCCCGGTCTCAGATTCTATTCTTTCTTTCATTCCAAGACTTTCATTCGAAGATGAGTAACTCATATATGGAATCATAAGACTATCCTATATCTCGCGAGTAATCAAAAGTTACTCGACTTCTACCGAACCCTATCTAGCATAGAATCTCTATCGTCCTATACATACTAGTATAACTCAAGGAAACCTAGGATTCATGCAACTAGGGTTTCAAACAACTCCTAAACGTAGTGCACAAGTAATAAATACATATATAGGTGCCATAATTTAAATTAATAGGATGTGCACCGGGGCTTGCCTGGGGTAACACTAAGTCAGTGTTAATGCTATTAAGGCATTGGGCCATTCCGACCTTGGGCCGGGTCTTTGGTTGCTTCAGCGGGTCCTTCCATCTTCTGGTGATATCCGTCGAACACCGTCTTGTGGGTCGACTCCAACACCGTGTGCTTCACGTCCACACGTGTACCTCTAGCGCACCTAAATGGGTGCAATAATGCATATGCATGAATATATATGAAATGCCAAATAATGCACATGCATATGACACAAATTAGTGCAGCTAAAATTCCCTACTTACAAAAGAATCATACTAAAAAATGAACTATGTCGGTACCCCAGGACTGGGGTACCCCCTCTTGCTGTGTCTAGGCAAGGATCTTTTAGTTATCCTTAACTACATCCAAACAGCCGGACCCCTGCGGTCCGGAGTCCTGTTCTCCCAGCAGCGGCCCGGACCGTTCCACAGTTGGGAAAGGTCCGGAGACACCACGTGTCCCGGAGGAGGCAGGAACTCGTGCGCGAGCAGCCGAGGCTCCGGACCTCCCACGGAGACCGGACCCCCGCGGGGTCCCGGACCCCCTGCATAATAACCGGACCCCTCACTAAGGGAAGAGATCGACGCCCCGCGTCGGGGTGGTCCGGGGCCGCCACGTGTCTACAAGACATGGCCGTTTGAGTTTCCATACCAACGTTCACCCACCATTGCATTTATTGCAGTAGGTGAACGTCTGCATTGATATAGCAGAAGCTGAGGCGTTTCATTGACCAGGGGATACTATTGATCGCGTATTACCAAGGCAGTGGAGCCGCTGGCGCCGCCCATACTGCGTCTGCCAGATGGATACGACGGCTCAGCTTCGCCCATTATGACGCTACATAATAGCCTCAGCAGGCCACGCCGCAAGCTACGCTACTCCAACGGGCGCCTAGCTGACGGGACAAGAAAAGACCCCCCTGAGTCAGAGGAGCAGCAGTACGCATATCGGAGGAAAGATTCGCTACCACTGTAGCCACAGTCATGTTGGGCCCACCGGTCGGGGCACCAACGTCCTATGTATCCGCTCCCCCTTGATCTATAAAAGGAGGGGGCGCCGCTAGAAAACCTCAGGCTGGGCAATAACCAAGGCCGGCAGAGGATAGGGTCATACACACCACCGAGAACAATACATCTCCCAGTGGACGTAGGGTATTACGCTCTGGCGGCCCAAACCACTCTAAATCGTGTGTTCTTGAGTCCTTGTCCCAGCGTAGATTCAGCCTCATCGCCTAGTACTTCCCCGAGTACTCCCTCACAGGGAATAGGCGGGTGCGCTCCGCCACCCGGCTGTGGGTACCCTAGAAACCCCGCGACATTTTGGCACCGTCCGTGGGGACGACAGGCGTTGGCTGGATCTTCGGGCTTCTGGGCCGTGTTCATCCTCTGCAACGACGAGCGAGAAGATGAAGGAAGGCAGGGCCACACTCACTCCACCTGTCTTGACACCGGCGCGGCAACGCCCTCGGTGCGGCGGCGCACGACAGCGACGCCTGCTATGCGTCGCCACTGGGACACCTCGGAGCCGGCGTAGCGGCGCACAGTGGAGGCGCCGCTGGGCGCTGCTGCCCCTACGTCGACTCAAGGTTTTCTCTCAAGCAACGGCCACACCTCCTCTGCGGTGGCATGGTGTCGGCTCAAGGCTTCCTCTCAACATGGAGCCTGGAGCCGACGGCCATCCCGGAGGAAGTGGACCGTGTCGTCCTGCCGTCTCCAGCACCGGAGATCCACCTCAGCGTTGCTCGGTGCTGCTGCAGACAGGACCCCGCCTCCTCGCGCGGGGGCCCCTGGCGCTAGCACCAAGGACAAGCCGGCGAACGACCGCACTTCTCCACGCGTCGCACCGGTCCATCTGCTGCGCAAGGGCTCTGGTTTCCATCGGCAACGGCGACGGCAGGGGGAGGGGGCCTCTTCCATTCAAAGCCAAAGAATTTGTCTCATGCCATGTAAGCATGTGACAGCTCTTAAGGCAAGGAGGGGTCCCCCGAGCTCCCGAGGTGATGCTGGATGATGCGGTTCAGGCACGTCCGGGGCGCCTTCACCTCCGAAGAACACGCTGTATAGCATGCAGCCGTAAGTTACTCCTAAGAAAGGAATGAGAGATTTTCTCCTTTGTAATAGCGTGGCGTCTACGTGTGTGTCCAGAGCGGTCAAGGTCCGATCTTGTAAACCCGACCTCTAGCCCTATCACACAAACAGGCAAAAGCGGTCCGGAGCGGTGGAGGTCCGACCTCGTAATCCCGACCTCCGATGTATACCGTGACAACCACAATAATAAAGGAGATTTTCTTTCTCAGCTTTACCTAGGCTCCACCCTGATTACATTTATTCGCCTTGGTTTAACTATTCTTTCCTCTTGACCGGAGTTTCCCTTATTGCTAACAATCCAAGTTAAGTTGCTGGCTTGTGGTCAGGTGAAGACACCCCTTCTAGCTGGAAGGCAGTCTGGACCCCTAAGGACCTGCTCTGGAGAAGTGGTATTTGTATCCTGGGGTAGAGAAGCTCCGCGTGGCTTAGCCTGGTAATGTACCCTAAGTTTACGTACTTCACTACCCTGTTACAAGTACTCTAGTATCCAGGACTGCTGTCTTTAGAGGTCCCGGGCTCTCTTCTAGTATAAGGCTTGGTTTCTTTGCACCTTACTATGAGGTCCAGTAACATGCTTCATCGGATTGTCAGCAACGGTCGCTCCAAGTCCACTCCGGTGGCCCGCTCCGGCGGAGACCGCTCGCCACGGTCGCTCCAAGTCCACTCCGGTGGCCCGCTCCGGCGGAGACCGCTCGCCACGGTCGCTCCAAGTCCACTCCGGTGGCCCGCTCCGGCGGAGACCGCTCGCCACGGTCGCTCCAAGTCCACTCCGGTGGCCCGCTCCGGCGGAGACCGCTCGCCACGGTCGCTCCTAGTCCACTCCGGTGGCCCGCTCCGGCGGAGACCGCTCGCCACGGTCGCTCCAAGTCCACTCCGGTGGCCCGCTCCGGCGGAGACCGCTCGCCACGGTCGCTCCAAGTCCACTCCGGTAGCCCGCTCCGGCGGAGACCGCTCGCCACGGTCGCTCCAAGTCCACTCCGGTGGCCCGCTCCGGCGGAGACCGCTCGCCACGGTCGCTCCAAGTCCACTCCGGTGGCCCGCTCCGGCGGAGACCGCTCGCCACGGTCGCCCCAAGTCCACTCCGGTGGCCCGCTCCGGCGGAGACCGCTCGCCACGGTCGCCCCAAGTCCACTCCGGTGGCCCGCTCCGGCGGAGACCGCTCGCCACGGTCGACAAAAGCCGGGTCCGGGAAGTGGTGCTTGCTCCCTGAGCGATCCGAAGTCTGTGTAGCCGCTTAGCTTGGTTCCGTACCCTAAGCCTACACCTTCGTCGCCCCATGGAGAGCGCTCTAGTACCTAAACCTGGCAGCAGGCATACCGGCCTCAGGGGTCCGGGATGCCCGCACTCTCCAAGAGCACACCAACGCAATCAAGTTGCGTAGGAACACATCACGGTGGTGGCCCCACCCGCGGGTTCGTACCTCTCCCGAGGTGGGCCCGGGGGCCACTGTCGGTACCCCAGGACTGGGGTACCCCCTCTTGCTGTGTCTAGGCAAGGATCTTGTAGTTATCCTTAACTACATCCAAACAGCCGGACCCCTGCGGTCCGGAGTCCTGTTCTCCCAGCAGCGGCCCGGACCGTTCCACAGTTGGGAAAGGTCCGGAGACACCACGTGTCCCGGAGGAGGCAGGAACTCGTGCGCGAGCAGCCGAGGCTCCGGACCTCCCACGGAGACCGGACCCCCGCGGGGTCCCGGACCCTCATGGGGTCCCGGACCCCCTGCATAATAACCGGACCCCTCACTAAGGGAAGAGATCGACGCCCCGCGTCGGGGTGGTCCGGGGCCGCCACGTGTCTGCAAGACATGGCCGTTTGAGTTTCCATACCAACGTTCACCCACCATTGCATTTATTGCGGTAGGTGAACGTCTGCATTGATATAGCAGAAGCTGAGGCGTTTCATTGACCAGGGGATACTATTGATCGCGTATTACCAAGGCAGTGGAGCCGCTGGCGCCGCCCATACTGCGTCTGCCAGATGGATACGACGGCTCAGCTTCGCCCATTATGACGCTACATAATAGCCTCAGCAGGCCACGCCGCAAGCTACGCTACTCCAACGGGCGCCTAGCTGACGGGACAAGAAAAGACCCCCCTGAGTCAGAGGAGCAGCAGTACGCATATTGGAGGAAAGATTCGCTACCACTGTAGCCACAGTCACGTTGGGCCCACCGGTCGGGGCACCAACGTCCTATGTATCTGCTCCCCCTTGATCTATAAAAGGAGGGGGCGCCGCTAGAAAACCTCAGCCTGGGCAATAACCAAGGCCGGCAGAGGATAGGGTCATACACACCACCGAGAACAATACATCTCCCAGTGGACGTAGGGTATTACGCTCCGGCGGCCCGAACCACTCTAAATCGTGTGTTCTTGAGTCCTTGTCCCAGCGTAGATTCAGCCTCATCGCCTAGTACTTCCCCGAGTACTCCCTCACAGGGAATAGGCGGGTGCGCTCCGCCACCCGGCTGTGGGTACCCTAGAAACCCCGCGACAAACTAGTTAGTGGACTGTCCGCTATGCAGCAGCGGACTGTCCGCAACTCAAACTTGCCGACCTACTAGACCTACCAACGTCTCTGGATAAACTTACAACTATACGGTAGACGGTCCGCGATCCAGTAGCGGAATGTCCGCAGTACAACTCTGCCAAATCGCCAGAATCTACAATGTCTCTGGATGAAATTCAAGCTCTATGGCGGACTGTCCGCTCCCCATTAGCGGACCGTCCGCAGTTCACTCTGCCAATCCACCAGAGACAACGACGTCTCTGGACAAATTTCTAATCTTACCGGTGGACCGTCTGGCCCTCCTTGGCGGACCGTCCGCGGTTCATTTACGCGAGACCACCAGAAAAACAACGTTTCTAGACAAACTCTAACCTAACTTGCGGACTGTCCGGCCCTCCTTGGCGGACCGTCCGCAGCTCACTTTTGGAGACCCGCCAGAGCCAACGATGTCTCTGGACCCACCCTAATCTTACTGGCGGACTGTCCGGCCCCCCTAGGCGGACCGTCTGCGGTTCGCCTCTTTGACACCACGCGACAGGCGGCAGCGGCGGCGGCGGCCGTTCACCGGCGGCGTTGGCGCTCAACAGAAGGGGAAAAAGGCCGGGGAGCACAAGTAACTCACCACTAATCCATTCTCGCGGTCGGTTCGGGCGGAGGATGACCGTAGAAGCGGATCGACACGAAGGGGCGGAGCTCCGGCGGTGCTCCCATGGTAGCCGGCGATGGAGGGCCGATTCCGGCCGGGGAAGGCTCGAGTGAGGTTTAGGAAGGTGCGGGGGAGATGGAGGACAAGGGAAGGAAGGTGCTCATGGAAGGAATCGACGAACGGGGGCCGGAGGAGGGAGATCAAAAGAAGGGGGCGACGGCGGAGCAAGCGGACGAGCGGAGCTCGTCACTAATCGATGGGGGAAGGAGGAAGGAGGAGATGACGACCGGGCCCACAACCAGATAAATATCTGGGCGTTACTTTGGCGCACCGTCCGCCGCTCCAAAGCGGACTGTCCGCGACGTCGGGGTGCCCTTGTGGCAGCCCCGCCCGACATAAACCGGCTTAAGTGCGCTAACCATCATCAAAACGACAATCAGAGTTAACACGCACTTAAAACGGAGCAATCCGGCAGTGCTGTCGGGTAAAATCCCGATAAAACCACTTAAACCTGGATCGAACAAAACAGCATAACTCACACGAAGGCGAGTCCAGAGAAAACAACACCTCACAATAAATTACAACACAGAGTTTAACATGACTTCAGGATTACAAACCAAGTTCCAGATTTAACGAAGTACTTTTCAAAGCCAACACATAAGAAGTTCAACAGAGTCCTT
This sequence comes from Panicum virgatum, assembly GCF_016808335.1. Taxonomy (NCBI): domain Eukaryota; kingdom Viridiplantae; phylum Streptophyta; class Magnoliopsida; order Poales; family Poaceae; genus Panicum; species Panicum virgatum. Next base: position 2,589,118 of record NC_053153.1, read on the forward strand.
TATTTTAACGGAAAGTACACACGAGAACTAACGACGAAAGGGGTGTCACGATGAAGCCCGATTCATGACATCACTCGCTCTTGTCATCGTTGGCCGGGGACGGATCCCACTCCACGGACCAACCAGGTGGAAGGGTGCAAGGCCAGGTCAAGCTGGCAATCATGTCCTCAAAAGTATTTCCTGAAACAAAATGAGCCACAAGCAAGGCTGAGTATTCTAATACTCAGCAAGGCTTACCCGACTGAGGGTATACTTAGCCCTTTAACTAGACATGCAAGGCTTTTGGCTTGAGGGGTTTGTTTTGCCGAAAAGCAGTACAGAGTAGATCCTTAATCTTAGGTTTTAGCTTTCTGGTTCTAGTTCAATTAACCACTCTAGGTGAGCATCTATCCAATAGCATACATGGTGGGAACAATTATTTTTCATCAATCAACCATATTCATCATCATCATCTTTCACTTCTTACTCTATGTAGCAGAAGGGTTAAGCAGTCTCAATAACCGGTGAGAAACGGACGATTCGAATCGGATTTGTTAACCTGGCCAGGCAGACCTAAACACACGTCACGTGGATACTCACAGAGTCACACATGCAACTTTTCCCTTCAATTCCCGCTTCACGGAACAGGCCCACCGCCCTCAAGTACAGCAGTACGACGACTCTGTACTCGCCATTAGCTAGATGTGAACGAGTTCAAGACGGTGGGGAGTATATTCCGGCTGCGGTTCAATCCAGTACTTAAGCTTACCGATTACCATATTCTCGGCATGTGATTAGTACGTTCAAACGCTTAACCACCACTACCACACACTGCGGCCTTATCACTTTTCACTAAACAGACGGGGCATCCAGAGTATCACGACCCCGCCCGTAGACCTTATAGTGGTAGCAAGTAGTAAACAACCAATTCCTATAATTTCTCGCGAGTGACCGGAAATCACTCGACTTCTACCGAACCATTAGCATAGCTAACTAGCGACCTACACATACTAGTGTTCAAGCATCGGTACCTAGGATCATGCAACTAAGGTTTCAGTCAAATCCTGTAACTTAAATGCACAAGTAGGTAGGAACAATAATAAGTTGCATAATTTAAAATAGAAGGACATGCTCCGGGGCTTGCCTTCCTGGGCGCAACTAGATCTGGGCTCTTTCGAAATCAGGTTCGGGTCTTTAGTAGCTTCAGTTAGATTCACTTGAGCTTCACGCTGCTCACTCTCAGACTCGGGCACCAGCTCGTATGTTCCGTCAGCGAGAGTAGTAGTATCTATATGAAATGCACATGGGTGAGTTGTTGTGATGGCAGTAATTAATGAATTATTTCATCATAAAAGCGTAAACCAACAAGACTCAAAACAGCAATAAACACTGTCATTTTTCTTCCATTGGGCAATCATGTATAGAGTAGAAAATAATATTAGTTAGTGCATAAGCTCCAAGTGGAGTTTTCGTTATATACCAAAACGTACAAAAGTGGCCTTCTTTAACAAAAATAACGATATCATGCTTTGTCCAAAACTACAGTTACACATAGTTTCTAAGTCTCAAATTTTTGCAGAGGAGTCTACATACGATCCTCAACACACTTTAAATTTATCGGAATTTTTCTAGACGTAAATCAGGAGTAATAAAAATGACAAATCCTACTCACATATAACAAGACTAATTAGTACAGATAGTTGCAAAGTGTTTTTGGCTCTCAAAATTTTTATTCTAGCTTATCTTCTGAAGACTAAGCCACAGTAAAATTTTCAGATTTTTCCAGCAGCAACATCTATTTATCACAAAATAGCACCATTTTTAAGGATTAATTCACCGAGTTAGCTACACAAATCTAAAAATAATGAAACTTGGACAGTGGTGTTAATTTAGTATTGTAAGTATACAGAAAAAGTTTCATACACATATCTATAAAATAACATCCAGAAATAAAAAGTAGATTATTCTACTAGATTTAGCCAAGACTATGGTTTCATCTAGTTACATGTGTCAAATGGTGTTCAAATTTTTACAAACATCTAAACATGGCATGAAGTATCTACTAGCCAAAAATCATCTATATACATTGAGTAGAACTCCTAGAATAATTATAGCCTATATAACCTAATATTTTTCGTAGATTAAAATACAGACAGAAAATAAATATGTGCATGTAACAAAAGTTCTAGATATTGTTGCAAGGATTCCAAAACATTTGTATTTGTATTTTTCTGATTTTTCTAAGATTTTATTTCGAATTTACAAATTTGCTGGTTTTGAAAACAAAAGAAAAAGAAAACGCAAACTTGCATCTAGGCCCCTGGAAGTTTGTTTCTTCTCAGCGTGGGTCCCTGGCGGACATTGGAGAACAGAGGAGGGTCGGGCGGCCGTTTTCCGGCGAGGAGAGGCTCCGGCGGTGGGGGAAAAGTTGGGGAAAAGGGAGAGGGGACTGAGCCGCACCTCTGGGTGTCCTTGGTTCGTGGGGAGGAGGTCCGAGGCGGCGGCTCCGCGGAGAGGGGCGGCCGGCGGTGGACTGGGCTTGTGGCGGCGGCGTTCCGGCGGGCTTGGGCGTCGGCGAGTGGGTCGGGGAGCACCAACGGAGGGTGGGGGTGCTAGCTGCGGGGTTGGATGGGCGCGAGGAAGGCCGGAGGAGGGAGCTCCGCGGGAGCCTAGGGATGGGCGGCGCAAATGGCAGGCGGCGGCGGCTCTGGACGCCGCGGAGGGCTTGGCTCGGCGCGTGGAGCAGGGAGGGGAGCAGAGGGAGAGGGAGGAGACCCATTTGCGCAGCAAGGGGAGGGAGGAGAGCCAGGCTAGAGCGCGAGCGGGCTGGGGAAAAATGGTGCACGGCACTGGTCGGCTCGTTCGTCGCCGTGGCACGCCGACGGCAGTCCTCGGCGTGCGTGCAATGAGATGGCGCCGCGTGGCGATGAGAAGCTTCAGGAGGGACCGGGACGGAGCGGCTGGTGGCACGGCGAGGGCGCGGCCCGTGGCCATCGGCCTCGGCGTCCAGCGCAGACAGGGGAGGGAGAGAGAGGAAAAGAGAGAGATTTAATTGATTCAAAATTCAAAATTTTCTCAAAACTTCCTTTTGAAACATAGAAAACTTCGAATACGAAAGTTGTAGAGAACTTAAAAACCTACAACTTTTATTTCAGGAACAAGTTTAAACGAGCAAAGGTTTAAAAGTTATTTTAAATTTTCGAAAACTACAAATCAAACAACTTATCATTTCATGTGATTTTCAACATTTGTACCCCTAGAGTTCAACTAGACATTTACCATTCTTTTCATGGTGAACATGTCTATCAATTTTCATATGCATATTTGCCTTGGTGTGAAAGTTATTTGAGGTTCCTGACCTATGCACATATACACACATACATATGCACACACATAAGTTATTTTCCAAAAAGAAATGCATAATTTGAAATTCTCTTGTTTATTAAGCATGAAATCACGTTTAAGTTTTCTTGATTAGCATTTTAAAACTCTGAGATGTCACAGCCTACCCCCCTTAAAAAGAATCTCGTCCCGAGATTCGAGTAACTAGGCTAAGTGTGGAAGGTGTGTGTACCTTGGAGAGAAGCTAGAAAACCACGGTAATGTTCATTTAGATAGGTTTCAGTCTCCCAAGTGGCTTCTTCTTCAGTGTGATGACTCCACTGGATTTTGTACATTTTAACTACTTTTCTTCTTGTTACCCTTTCTTTTCGATCAAGAACTTTGATAGGATATTCCACATAGGAATGGTCCGGTTCCACTCGTATATCCTCTTGTTCGACAATCTCCGTGGGAACTCGGACACATTTCTTAAGCTGAGAAACATGGAAGATGTCGTGTATGGCGGATAGTTGCGGAGGAAGTCTCAATCTATAGGCCACGGGTCCACAAGCTTCGATGATTTCATAGGGACCAACATACCGGGGAGCTAGTTTTCCTTTCACTCCAAATCTTTGTACACCCCTGGTTGGGGAAACCCGAAGGTATACATGATTTCCAACTTCGAATTGCAAGGGATCTCTTCTTTTGTCGAAATAGCTCTTTTGCCTAGATTGTGCCGCTTTAAGATTTGCTTGGATTACCCTCACTTTTTCTTCTGCCTCAGTTACAAGATCAGGTCCAAATACTACTCGTTCTCCGACTTGCGACCAGCTCAAAGGAGTACGACACCTTCGACCATACAAGGCCTCAAAGGGTGCCATTTTCAGACTTTCTTGATAGCTATTGTTGTATGAGAATTCTGCTATCGATAAGCACTTATCCCAACTCTTGTCAAAGTGAATGACACAAGCCCTCAACATGTCTTCTAGGATTTGGTTTATTCTCTCTGTTTGTCCATCGGTTTGTGGATGGTAAGCTGAAATTCGAATTAGTTTGGTACCAAGAGAAGCTTGCAATTGTTCCCAAAAGCGTGCTGTGAATTGAGTACCACGATCAGAAATGATCGTTTTAGGTACGCCATGTAGGCAAACAATGCGATCGAGATAAATCTCGGCATATCTCTTGGCATTATAGGTGGTGTGCACTGGGATGAAATGGGCCGTCTTTGTAAGTCTATCCACGATAACCCAAATAGAGTCGTGCTTCTCGGATGTGTTTGGCAATCCCACAATGAAATCCATACTTATGTCTTCCCATTTCCATGATGGGATAGACAAAGGTTGAAGAGGGCCGGCTACTTTCAAATGGCTGGCTTTTACTCGCCGACAGGTATCACATTCGGAAACATACTTAGCAATTTCCCTTTTCATCCTAGTCCACCAGAAGTTTTGTTTAAGATCTTGATACATTTTGTTACTGCCTGGATGAATGGAGAACTTGGAAAGGTGTGCCTCATCAAGGATTTGCTTTCGGAGCTCATGATTCTTTGGAACGACTATGCGGCTTTCGAACCATAGAATTCCATGGTGATCTTGGCGGAAACACTTATATTTTTCTTCCCCTTGGGAGAGCTTCTGCTTGATGATGTTAATACCTTCATCATGTAGTTGCGCCATAATAATTTGATCGTGGAGGGTTGGTTCAATGGAAATGTGGTTTAAAGTGCCTTGGGGAATCATTTCCAAATTTAGTCTTCTCATTTCAGAGCACAGTGTCTGGTCATAAGATTCCACAGCTAGGCAATTACAATGAGTTTTGCGGCTTAGTGCATCCGCGACTACATTGGCCTTGCCCGGATGGTAGTGCACCTCAAGATCGTAGTCTTTGATTAATTCCAACCATCTTCTTTGTCTCATATTTAGATCAGCTTGAGTGAAGATATATTTGAGACTCTTATGATCTGTGTAGATATTGCAATGAGTGCCCATAAGATAGTATCTCCAAATCTTTAGAGCATGAATGACGGCTGCTAACTCGAGGTCATGAGTAGGATAGTTCTGCTCATGTGGCCGAAGAGATCGTGAAGCATAGGCAATGACTCTATTGTCTTGCATGAGCACACAACCAAGACCCATACCCGACGCGTCACAATACACGTCAAATGGCTTGGCATTATCAGGTTGAGCTAAGACGGGGGCCTTAGTCAGCAATTCCCTTAAAGTGTGGAAAGCTTTCTCACAACTTTCATTCCAGACAAATTTGATTCCTTTCTTCAACAGTTCGGTCATAGGCTTAGCAATTTTTGAGAAGTCCGGAATGAATCGACGATAATATCCAGCTAGACCAAGAAAACTGCGAATTTGATGAACAGAAGTAGGAGATTTCCAGTCCATCACTTCTTGCACCTTACTAGGATCAACGGCTATGCCTTCACTTGATATAGTATGACCCAAAAATTTCACCCTGTCTAACCAAAATTCACATTTGGAAAACTTAGCATATAACTGATGATCTCTAAGATGTTGAAGAACGATGCGCAAGTGTTTGGCATGGTCCTCCTCATTCTTGGAATAAACAAGGATGTCGTCAATGAAAACCACGACAAACTTGTCAAGATCAGGCATGAACACCGAATTCATAAGGTACATGAAATAGGCAGGTGCATTTGTGAGGCCAAAGGACATGACTAAATATTCATATAGTCCATATCTTGTAGAGAAGGCTGTTTTAGGAATATCACAGGGTCGGATTTTGATCTGATGATATCCAGAACGAAGATCCAACTTGGAAAACACCCTAGCTCCAGCCAACTGATCAAATAAAACATCAATGCGGGGAAGGGGATATTTATTTTTGATTGTCACCGCATTGAGAGGCCGGTAGTCCACACATAACCTCAAACTATCATCCTTTTTCTTCACAAATAAGGCCGGACAACCCCAAGGTGATGCACTATGGCGAATGAAACCTTTGTCAAGAAGTTCTTGAAGTTGAATTTTTAATTCAGCCAATTCCTTAGGTGGCATTCTATAGGACCTCTTTGAAATAGGTGCAGTGCCTGGCTGCAATTCAATAACAAACTCTATGTCCCTATCCGGTGGCATTCCTGGCAAGTCATCCGGAAAAACATCGGCAAACTCGCATACCACTGGGATTTCTTCTAATCTGGATCCGCTCATGGCATATGCACAAGAATTGGTGCACTCTGAGGAGGGTAAATAAAGAGAAGTGGCTCCTTGGGTTGGAGAGTTTATTTCAACGGCTCGGGAAGGAATGTCTAGGGTTACTCCATGTCGAGTCATCCAATCCATTCCCAAAATAACATCCAGGCCTTCCAGTCCTAAGATGACAAGATCGCTGTTGATGATTTTACTACCCAGCTTGATTGGCACAAGGCGTATCATTTGATTAGATGCAACTTTACCACCGGGTGTTGATATCATGTATGATCCCTTCGTATGACAGAAATCAAATCCCATTTTTGCACCAAATTTTGCACTAATGAAACTATGTGATGCACCGGTATCAAATAATATCACTGCAGGCTTGTGATGGATAGAAAATGTACCCGTCATTACTGGCGCTCCTTCCGGCAGTTCTGCAAGAGTGGTGAAGTTGACCCGACCTTGCTTGACCTGAATAGCCTTCCTTCTTCCCTTGTTCTGGTTGCCTTGAGTAGACCCTTGACCCTGGTTTTGTTTCTTAGGCTGCGGACACTCTCGGGCAAAATGAGTTGAACTCCCACAGTTGAAGCAACGATTTTTGTCGCCTAAACGGGCTGGTGGTGGGGCGAATGGTCTGGGACCAGTTAGCTGAGGAACAGGAGGTCGCATCACACCCTGTTGCTGCGGCGGCCTAAAAACCCAACGCCCTGGCTGAGGGGCCTTCTGAGGAATTGTAGGAGAAACATTCTGCATGAAACGATACCTCGGTGACTGAGCACTCGAGGGTCCAGGTGGGGCCTTCCGCTTCTTCTCAGCACGATGAGCCACAATGCAATCCTCTTGGGTAATTGCCAGATTAACCAACTCATTGTATGTATCGACTTTAATGGGGTTCAGACGTTCTTTGAGTTTGGTATTGAGTCCTCTGCGGAAGCGGTCACGCTTCTTAGCATCTGTGTCAGCATGATAGCCCGCGTACTGACAAAGACCATTAAAAGCTTGGGCATATTGGATAACCGTACGAGTCCCTTGAGTAAGAGCCAGGAACTCATTCAGTTTCCTTTCCATAAGACCCTCTGGAATATGGTGACCCCTAAATGCATCCTTGAATTCATTCCAAGTGACCATGTGATCGGCCGGAAGCATGCCATGGTAGTTGTCCCACCAAAGACGCGCAGAACCGCGAAGCTGTTGCGCGGCAAAACGAACTTTATTTTCCTCCGAACATGGCACCAGAAGTAGTGCAAACTTGGACTCGATTGTGCGAATCCAAGCATCTGCGTCCAGTGGTTCTTCTGTCCTGTTGAACAGAGGAGGCTGGGTTGCAAAGAAATCCTGATAACCAGCAGCTTGAGGTTGATGGGCGTGGTGTCCACCTCGCTGCTGCCCTTGGACAAGTTGGCGAAGCAACTCCGTCTGGGCGGCCAGGACTTCCGCAATGCCTGGTGGTGGGGGTGGCGGCTGCTGCGATCCGCTACCACTCGCGTTCACGAAACCCTCCGGATTGCCACGCATGGATCCCAGCATCTGGAACATGCAAAAACTCTTTTGTGAGCAAGTAATATACAATGCCCCAAAATACAAAAGAGTAATGCAGATAAATGAAACTTGCATGAATTATATAACATCGTGGACAAAAGGTTGTTCGTTTCAAGATCAACTCTTGACAGCAGAGGGGTATTTTAACATTCTACTCAAGCACTTCGGCAAATAAAGTCCTTTGCTGAGTTCGGTAACTTCCTATATCCAGACACGGCAGACAGAACAGAGTCTAGATAGACCTTAATCGTGAACAAAAATAACATGTGCTCAGGTGCAAACCTCATGTACTTTTATTGATTTCCAGATTAAGATCATGATGCATGCACGACCTATTCGTCCTCACAAAACAAACAACTGCCAAATAGCTTTGGACTTACGGGGTTAGCGCCGGTAGCATAGCACAATTACGTCTCTCACTATATATGACTAGCCGAATGCTATTCGTTCTTAGCCTATCGCAATCGGGGTTAGCGTACCTGCAGGAAATTGACAACATATATATAAATATTCACGTCTGGACCCTTCGTGCCAGCACTCACGAACGGCCCCCCATGTGTCCTACGCCACATGGGTAACGCATATGCAGTTGCCCACATATTCACCCATACATTACCGTTCACTATAGAAACGACAGCCATACAATTTCCGCCGTATGGCCAACGTTAACATATGCTACTCAGTGGCGTATTCACAAGTTCCTTTACTCCCAATATAATCGACCGAGGTCGGTATATTGGTAGCAGCTCAAGTAGGCCACTGCTTGAGCACATCGTTCGGTTCGCATCACCGACGGGAAGGTCAGTCTCCCTCAGCTGACTGAGTATACTTTACTCCCAATATAGTCAACTGATAGTTGATATATTGGCAGCACCTCAAGTAAGCCATTGCTTGAGGACAACGTTCGGCTCGCATCACCGACGGGAAGGTCAGACTCCCTCAGCTGACTGAGGATCCTTACCCTCTTACCATAGCGTTGGTGCGTCGTTACAGAATTTAAGGGTTGATTGTGCACAAAAATAAGGTCTGACGGAAAGTAAGTGCTGGAAGCCAGGTATATAAAGACATAAGTTAGATAGCCACCTAGTAACTTCCCATAATTTCCCTAGGCTTTACGAACTAGGCACCATCCTTAACGAACCAACGTATTTTGCAAACGCAATTGTTATGATCAAAACTTTAATAAAATTCTTCAAAAACTCGTCACTAACTCTGGTGCACGCTTTGTTCGGCTCTGATACCAGCTGTGGCAGCCCCGCCCGACATAAACCGGCTTAAGTGCGCTAACCATCATCAAAACAACAATCAGGGTTAACACGCACTTAAAACGGAGCAATCCGGCAGTGCTGTCGGGTAAAATCCCGATAAAACCACTTAAACCTGGATCGAACAAAACAGCATAACTCACACGAAGGCGAGTCCAGAGAAAACAACACCTCACAATAAATTACAACACAGAGTTTAACATGACTTCAGGATTACAAACCAAGTTCCAGATTTAACGAAGTACTTTTCAAAGCCAACACATAAGAAGTTCAACAGAGTCCTTTATTTTAACGGAAAGTACACACGAGAACTAACGACGAAAGGGGTGTCACGATGAAGCCCGATTCATGACATCACTCGCTCTTGTCATCGTTGGCCGGGGACGGATCCCACTCCACGGACCAACCAGGCGGAAGGGTGCAAGGCCAGGTCAAGCTGGCAATCATGTCCTCAAAAGTATTTCCTGAAACAAAATGAGCCACAAGCAAGGCTGAGTATTCTAATACTCAGCAAGGCTTACCCGACTGAGGGTATACTTAGCCCTTTAACTAGACATGCAAGGCTTTTGGCTTGAGGGGTTTGTTTTGCCGAAAAGCAGTACAGAGTAGATCCTTAATCTTAGGTTTTAGCTTTCTGGTTCTAGTTCAATTAACCACTCTAGGTGAGCATCTATCCAATAGCATACATGGTGGGAACAATTATTTTTCATCAATCAACCATATTCATCATCATCATCTTTCACTTCTTACTCTATGTAGCAGAAGGGTTAAGCAGTCTCAATAACCGGTGAGAAATGGACGATTCGAATCGGATTTGTTAACCTGGCCAGGCAGACCTAAACACACGTCACGTGGATACTCACAGAGTCACACGTGCAACTTTTCCCTTCAATTCCCGCTTCACGGAACAGGCCCACCGCCCTCAAGTACAGCAGTACGACGACTCTGTACTCGCCATTAGCTAGATGTGAACGAGTTCAAGACGGTGGGGAGTATATTCCGGCTGCGGTTCAATCCAGTACTTAAGCTTACCGATTACCATATTCTCGGCATGTGATTAGTACGTTCAAACGCTTAACCACCACTACCACACACTGCGGCCTTATCACTTTTCACTAAACAGACGGGGCATCCAGAGTATCACGACCCCGCCCGTAGACCTTATAGTGGTAGCAAGTAGTAAACAACCAATTCCTATAATTTCTCGCGAGTGACCGGAAATCACTCGACTTCTACCGAACCATTAGCATAGCTAACTAGCGACCTACACATACTAGTGTTCAAGCATCGGTACCTAGGATCATGCAACTAAGGTTTCAGTCAAATCCTGTAACTTAAATGCACAAGTAGGTAGGAACAATAATAAGTTGCATAATTTAAAATAGAAGGACATGCTCCGGGGCTTGCCTTCCTGGGCGCAACTAGATCTGGGCTCTTTCGAAATCAGGTTCGGGTCTTTAGTAGCTTCAGTTAGATTCACTTGAGCTTCACGCTGCTCACTCTCAGACTCGGGCACCAGCTCGTATGTTCCGTCAGCGAGAGTAGTAGTATCTATATGAAATGCACATGGGTGAGTTGTTGTGATGGCAGTAATTAATGAATTATTTCATCATAAAAGCGTAAACCAACAAGACTCAAAACAGCAATAAACACTGTCATTTTTCTTCCATTGGGCAATCATGTATAGAGTAGAAAATAATATTAGTTAGTGCATAAGCTCCAAGTGGAGTTTTCGTTATATACCAAAACGTACAAAAGTGGCCTTCTTTAACAAAAATAACGATATCATGCTTTGTCCAAAACTACAGTTACACATAGTTTCTAAGTCTCAAATTTTTGCAGAGGAGTCTACATACGATCCTCAACACACTTTAAATTTATCGGAATTTTTCTAGACGTAAATCAGGAGTAATAAAAATGACAAATCCTACTCACATATAACAAGACTAATTAGTACAGATAGTTGCAAAGTGTTTTTGGCTCTCAAAATTTTTATTCTAGCTTATCTTCTGAAGACTAAGCCACAGTAAAATTTTCAGATTTTTCCAGCAGCAACATCTATTTATCACAAAATAGCACCATTTTTAAGGATTAATTCACCGAGTTAGCTACACAAATCTAAAAATAATGAACCTTGGACAGTGGTGTTCATTTAGTATTTTAAGTATACAGAAAAAGTTTCATACACATATCTATAAAATAACATCCAGAAATAAAAAGTAGATTATTCTACTAGATTTAGCCAAGACTATGGTTTCATCTAGTTACAAGTGTCAAATGGTGTTCAAATTTTTACAAACATCTAAAAATGGCATGAAGTATCTACTAGCCAAAAATCATCTATAGACATTGAGTAGAACTCCTAGAATAATTATAGCCTATATAACCTAATATTTTTCGTAGATTAAAATACAGACAGAAAATAAATATGTGCATGTAACAAAAGTTCTAGATATTGTTGCAAGGATTCCAAAACATTTTGATTTGTATTTTTATGATTTTTCTACGATTTTATTTCGAATTTACAAGTTTGCTGGTTTTGAAAACAAAAGAAAAAGAAAACGCAAACTTGCATCTAGGCCCCTGGAAGTTTGTTTCTTCTCAGCGTGGGTCCCTGGCGGACATTGGAGAACAGAGGAGGGTCGGGCGGCCGTTTTCCGGCGAGGAGAGGCTCCGGCGGTGGGGGAAAAGTTGGGGAAAAGGGAGAGGGGACTGAGCTGCACCTCTGGGTGTCCTTGGTTCGCGGGGAGGAGGTCCGAGGCGGCGGCTCCGCGGAGAGGGGCGGCCGGCGGTGGACTGGGCTTGCGGCGGCGGCGTTCCGGCGGGCTTGGGCGTCGGCGAGTGGGTCGGGGAGCACCAACGGAGGGTGGGGGTGCTAGCTGCGGGGTTGGATGGGCGCAAGGAAGGCCGGAGGAGGGAGCTCCGCGGGAGCCTAGGGATGGGCGGCACAAATGGCAGGCGGCGGCGGCGGCTCTGGACGCCGCGGAGGGCTCGGCTCGGCGCGTGGAGCAGGGAGGGGAGCAGAGGGGGAGGGAGGAGACCCGTTTGCGCAGCAAGGGGAGGGAGGAGAGCCAGGCTAGAGCGCGAGTGGGCTGGGGAAAAATGGTGCACGGCACTGGTCGGCTCGTTCGTCGCCGTGGCACGCCGACGGCAGTCCTCGGCGTGCGTGCAATGAGATGGCGCCGCGTGGCAATGAGAAGCTTCAGGAGGGACCGGGACGGAGCGGCTGGTGGCACGGCGAGGGCGCGGCCCGTGGCCATCGGCCTCGGCGTCCAGCGCAGACAGGGGAGGGAGAGAGAGGAAAAGAGAGAGATTTAATTGATTCAAAATTCAAAATTTTCTCAAAACTTCCTTTTGAAACATAGAAAACTTCGAATACGAAAGTTGTAGAGAACTTAAAAACCTACAACTTTTATTTCAGGAACAAGTTTAAACGAGCAAAGGTTTAAAAGTTATTTTAAATTTTCGAAAACTACAAATCAAACAACTTATCATTTCATGTGATTTTCAACATTTGTACCCCTAGAGTTCAACTGGACATTTACCATTCTTTTCATGGTGAACATGTCTATCAATTTTCATATGCATATTTGCCTTGGTGTGAAAGTTATTTGAGGTTCCTGACCTATGCACATATACACACATACATATGCACACACATAAGTTATTTTCCAAAAAAAATGCATAATTTGAAATTCTCTTGTTTATTAAGCATGAAATCACGTTTAAGTTTTCTTGATTAGCATTTTAAAACTCTGAGATGTCACAGCCCTCATGGCGGGTCCAAGATGGACAGCGCACAAATGAAGGCCCTTTTCGGAGCCCGCGCGCACGGGCCTCGGCGGCGAGCGGTGGCTCGGTTCTGCACCACGCCACGACGAGCGGCGGCGCGGATCTATCCCGCACAACGGCAGTGGCTACGGCGGTGAGAAAACCATGAAGATCCCGCCGCGCTTAGACTTGGCTAGGGTTAGGTATTGTCTTCCTTTCTGTCGATCTGATTCGAATCGGAATTGTTTCTTTCTTCAATCTTTCTGATTCTTTTTTTTCCCAACCGAGATCTACTCGCTAGATCGAGGCATCTGATACCATTGTTAGTACCTTTAGGATCTCTAGGAGTAGATTGAGTTGGTACTTTCTTTTCTATTGGATAAAACAGGGGTTGTTGAATACATGAACTAGAGAGAGAAGAAGGAGAGAGCAGAGACACTAACCATTGGCTGTGGAAGTAGAGGATGAAAGTCGTCGGTGTAGGTGAAGATCGTCGCTGCAGTGCAGTGCAGTGGCGACCGGCGGTGAGGCGCAGTGACGGTGGTGATAGGGGTCATCCCTCTGTACAGCGCCCTTCGTGATCGGACCGATACCCGCGTAGATGAGGTCTCAGCAAACGTTGGGTTGCGTGCCCTCCTCAACAGGGTTCTTATAGTTGTGGCGCTGACAAAAGGGGCCCACTACCTTAATGATGATCAGTGCCCTCGATCAGGGCGTGATTAGGGGAAGTTGGACTTGGTCCCTTGACCAAGTCTTGGAGATCAATCCAACACGATACTCGCATCGCCCTCTTGAAGAGTTGTAGATCAGCTACCTGCCTTGTCGTGGATCTTGACATTCCATGGGTACGTATCCCTTATTTTGCACTATTTAGTAATCCTGATACGCGTTTTCACTCGCATTCATAGTTTTATTTTCATTTTGCATCACACCTCCATATGTATTTAAAATCTTGATTTTAGCTACGTCATTTCACACTGAAAATGATAATTACATTCCTTCCCCTGTATATGTATTTTCTATATTAACAATAGTAAAAAAAAGTAAATTAGAATGGTGTACTTTTGACTTTTGTATACAGTGACATATGGGTAATTTAATGCAAATTAAGTGGGTTATTTTAAGTTATTTCTTAGAGTATGTGAGTAATTTAGATGGATATTAAGGGGTCACTGTGGGTATTTTTGATATAGATTTAGTGGCTACTCTACACTATATTTTCACAATGGGAGATGCTAATCATTTTTTAGAAAACATAGCAGATCTAATGGCTATTATTAGAGTCTACGGACCGACGGGATCTTCTGATTTTCTTTAGAATTTCGAAGATTTTTCTATTTTCTAGTGCGTCTTGTGAGGATTAGCATTCAATTATAATTGTAACTTGTCCTTTATTTTCAATTTTGAGGTAATATACAACTTGATAGAAAAGGTAATACACACTAAATGAACTTGATTTCGAAATTAATTTGAGCGGTTCTGCTTTGAAGCTAGGTTCAAATTTGATCTCTCCTAACTAACAATGCGTTTCCTTTGTTTGATTTTCCTTTGTGTGTTTATTTTATCAGGACTTTGAGCGGCGCCTTGACCAAATCCAATATAAGATACCAGAGCTCCCTAATGTCACATCTTTGTCTGTTAAAGTTCACCCTACCTGTGAGCGTCATTCCATTGGAGAGGGCGCCGCATGTCTCCTCACACGATTCAGCAATCTCAGATACCTCTGTCTGCAGCTAAACGAGGTGCCGGGATGCCTTAAAATAGTGAACAACAGATTACACTAATCTCAACTGATCCAATTTCTCTGTAGTTAATCCTGTTTTTTTTTATGAAACAATTCATGGATCCTAAACAATGCATACATCCATGTTGCAACAGGATGAATATCTCTCAAAAGATGATGATGCAGAAGCTGCTTTCTTCTGCAGCCATGAAGACAACTGGATGTTCAGGGATATCTCTTTAGCTAACCTTCTTAGAGCAGAGTTTAGGGGATTGACAGGAACTGATTGCGAACTTCGGTTCTTGCAATTCGTGCTCGAAAGCGCCGAATATCTTAATAAGGTGACTGTAAGATTCAGTGTGAATAACTACAATCTAGAGGGCAGGGTTGATTATTTTCTGCACGAGCTGTTCGGAGATGATAGAACGTGGACTGCCTGCGAGGATAAGTCGTACGAGTGGAGGCTGTGAGATTTTGTGCTTCGAGTCTTGTGAGATGGATGTGTATTGTGTATTTATTGCATGATGTACTGAAAGGAATTGGGTGTTCGTGGCCTAAGAGGGGGAGGGGGTAAATTAGGCAAACTAAAAATTTTAACCTCAAACTCCAATTAATTTGCACAAAACGTAAATTAGATCATACTATCTAGATGTGCAACTACGGTTCATCTAGTGTGAACTCTCATCCCAAAATAGTTATGCAACCTATAGCCAATTTTATCAAAAAACTACTCTAGAAAAGTAGAGGCACACAAATTGCAATATGAAATGCGAAACCTTAAAGGAGGGATGAGAGGAAGCAATTTTTTTGACACGAGGATTTATTCTGTGGTTCGGTTAGCCATAAAGGCACACCTACATTCATGTTGTTGAAGCACTCACAAAGAGTATTGCTTCTCGGCAACCAAGTCTCTTCTGTGAACACAATCACGGTCACCTTGGCACCGGGTTCTACTAAGGAGCTTCATCAAGAAGGGTGTGGGTCTCCACGTCCCCCGTACAAAGATGTCATCGTCGCTCTACACCAAGCCGAAGGGTCGATGACGTTGCCGGCGAGCCATCAAAACTCCAAAGGACCGGCACAACGAGTACAAGAGGTGGTTCTCTCCTAAAATCAAGGCACAAGGAACATAACCTTGCTCACTCACTTGCTCAAGAGCTAATCTAGTACTAACACTCACAAAGCATGAGCTAAACCTAAGGATATGATCAATTTGCTTTTTGGATGGCTTGGAGTTGTTCTTCAATGTGTATGAGGTGTCTCTAGTCTCCGACAACTCCAAAATGGCCGGGAGAATCCATATATATAGCCCACAAATTTGAAGTAGCCGTTTGTAGCCGTTGGGGGTATTTCTGCGCAAGCGTCGGATCATACGACGTGTGGGGCGTCGGATTATCTGGTCACTAATAGCTTAAACTACCCATTGGACCTTTCTGACAAGTTCTGCAGCTAAAATAAGATACCGTCGAACTATCCGGTGCTAAAGAAATTTTCTGGAGCAAAAAATATGCTCTCTGGACAATACTCCGGTGTATTAGTTTGACACTTTTTCGACATGCGTTGGATTATCCGGTCACTCACAAAATCAGCTTCAGAGTGCTTCGTATTTTGATCATTACTCTCAGCTCCGAACTCCGTTTTCGATGATCTCGTACTCTTTGAAAAGCTTATGAAATTCTCTACAAGAATATCCAGGAGTCCATCTCATTTGATCAAGTTTTAAGCATCGGTATATCCGAAGACCGTTGGATCATCCGGTCACACACAGAAATCAGCTTCATGGTGCTTCGTATTTTGATCATTGCTCTCAGCTCCGAACTCCATTTTCGATGATCTTGTACTCTTTGGAAAGCTTATGAAATTATATACAAGAATATCCAGGAGACCATCTCATTTGATCAAGTTTTGGGCGTTGGAATATCTGATGACCGTCGGATCATCCGGTCACACACAGAAATCAGCTTCATCATGTTTTGATCATAACGTTTTGCTCCAAACTCCAATTTTGATGATCTTGGACTCTATGGAAAGCTTATGAAATTGTATACAAGAATATTCAGAAGTCCACATAATTAGATCAAGTTTTGGGTACTAATTTAATGCATCAGTTTAACCGGTGCTACTATTTTATGTGAAACTCAACCAATTCAGCATTTATTTGAGTTCTTTCTTTGATCCTTGTTTTGCTAGGGCTTTGTATTCATCCTTGGGACCTAATATGATTCACTCGATTAACTTTGTTAGTCCCATAATCATGTTATCAATCGATCATCAAAATCACTCGAAATGGCCTAAATGGGCCATGTTCGTTATATGTGCACATCTCTGCATGAACAATTGTACCAATTATTTGGTACCGAACTTCTTGTCTGCTACTATATATGAATATGAAACCTTAAAACTACACGAAGAGCCCTTTCAATTTAGGGACATCTGGAGAGTCAAGTAACAAAAGAGAAGAAGAAGTAACTTCAGGCTGGGCAAGCACCTTCTTCTTCGGCGACCTCCTCCACCTCCTGCGGGCACCTCATCTTCTCCGGCCAGCACCATTCGGAGGGGAGGAGGAGGCCGGGGGGGAGGGGAGCGCAGTGTATCTGCATAATCGTGAGTCCGGTGGTTACATTGGCAAGGCGAAGCGAGCAAAGCCTATGCTATGCCAGCTGCTGACCACAGTGAAGGCGTCGTCGACCGCATCGGTACCTTGCCCGATGATGTGATCGTGGGCGTCGTCCGGCTGGTGGGCGACACGCGGCAGGTGGTGCACACGGGCACACTTTCGCGGCGGTGGCGCGGCCTCTGGACGCACGTCCCCGCCCTCTGCTTTCCACTCAGGGCCACGGTTCGTGCCCCACCGTGGCGCTCGACGGTTCATCGCCTTTCGTCAACAACATTCTAGCGCAGCGAGCTCGGTCGAGCTCCGGCATCGAGCAACTGGAGATCTAGTTGGACGTGTACCATGGGCGCGGCAGGCCCGCGCCGCCGTCCGCCCGAGCGGCGGAGGGGTGGATCCGGTACGCCGTGCAGCACGCGGTGACGTTGCTTTCTGTCGGTGTCCTGACTCGACGGTCCGGCACCAACTAGTATGATGATGCGTGATCCCTCACTCCGGATGGTTGATGCAAGAGGTAATATAGGGGCGCACGGGTTTATCGTGGTTCCGGCCGCGAGGCCGTACGTCCAGCAAAGGGGTGTGCAGATGCACTGTACTATCTTGCACCGGAGGTGCCTGTAGTAGGGGGTACAAGCGAGGCGAGAGAGGGAGGGAAGCTCCCAAGTCTCTGCTAGGTGATTGAGGTAAGTGCCAATATCGTGCTCCAGGGAGCGGGCGTGTGCGTGCGTGGAGGAAGAGAATGAGAGAAGATGGAGAAGATAGAACCCGCCTCCCCTTTTATAGACACAAGGAGGGGCGGAGTACATGTACGGGAGGGGGAAGAAATCATCGTTTTTTCCCCGAATCAGGGGTGCACAGTGGGTGCCTACTGTAGAAAGTACACTGTGGGACTCCGAAGATCATGGCGCCGGGCGTGCGGTTGTCCTGGGTGGCGTCCTGGCCTTGCGGAGATCACGCCGGCGTCCCTGCAGCTCCAGCGGGCGTCGTGGCATCTCCTGTAGAGAGTACCGTCCTCTGTGCGTGACGTGGCGGTGTCTCGAGGGTCCTGCAGGCAGAAGTCTTGCTCCGGTCAAGGCCCGGGCCACGTTCGAGGGTTCTCCGGTGGGGAAAGTAAGAGGGAAGTACGGGGAGTTGGCGGCACAGTGGTAATAACAGTGCCGAGCATGTCGGGACTGGGCGTCGCACGTTCCCACAGTGTCATCACAGTGTCAGGGATAGCGGAGCAGTGACCGGAGTTGGCGGATGGTATCCCGGTCACAGCCGCTGTGCGGAGTGGTGGTCTGACACCGTTTGACCCGGGTGTTGCGGTGGGGTTGTTAGCATTTAATGCCTCCGTACAGCGGGCGGGTGAGTAGACAGGTCACCAGTTCCTTTTGCCGAGGGGTAGCCTCGAGCGAGGCGGAGTTGGTCCTCTCTCCCGAGGGTAGGTTCGCTACCCTTGAGCGAGGCGGAGGTGCGGGGTGTTGTCCAGGGCCTCGGCAGGGAGACCTTGAGTGAGGCGGAGATTGCTCCGCGGGTTCGAGGGGGTGCGAATGGGCTGTAAGGTAGAGTTAGGCAGTGGGCCGAGGACGAAGTGGGCCTCTTTGAGTCCTTTCCTTTTCTTCCGATCGGGAAGAGACTGTAGGCCTTCGTGGTTATGGTGCCCCTAATCATGGTTATGGTGTTTTGCATTTTAAGGGCGGTCTAGACCCCTGGTTATGGTGCCCCTAATCATGGTACCCGACAGTAGCCCCCGAGCTTTTGTTGGGATGAGTATCAGCCCTGCAGAGGCTTGATCCCGCGAAGGTGCGATTTGGGTGCTAACCGTGGGGGTTTTGATCCTTAAATGTGTGAAGTTTCCTCCGTGGGGGCGCGTCAGCGCACCCGCGGGTCTAGCCCCCGAGGCCCTAGAGGAGTGCTTGCACTCGTCCAAGGGCTATGAACGTCGCCCTGCATGGTTAGTTGATTGGGGTGACTGCCCAGCTTCCTTTTCAGCCGGCCTCGCGTTCCTTTCAGCCGACCTTGGCATTTTTCATGCTGGCGCAGTGGTCCGCGATTCTGCTGATCAATCCGGCAGGTGCGCGTAAGCGCGGGAGGTTCATTCGACACGTGGGATTTCACAATCGACGGTAGCCGATTTATTCAAGGGTGCGGCCTAGGCCGCAGCGTGCGAGGAGCCCCCGAGCCCTAGCCTGCGGGAAGGCGTTCAGGGGACCCTCGACCTTTCGTTACGACCCTCGTTGCCCTTTCGCAGGGAGGAGAGGTGAAGCGCGCCATGCTACCCATGCTCGGGCCGCAAGCCATGGTCGCTTCGGTGAGCTGTTATCAGGTGGTTCAAGTGGACGTCCGCGCCCTGTTCGATAATGGTCGGCTTGCGGTCCGAGGACACGTCGCATAAAGCACTCGCAAAGGTTCGCTAGGTGGGGCCCGGACCCATTCGGTAGGGTCATAGAGCTCGATGCTCTCCCTCGATGGGATCCCCCTGCTAGGCACCCTTGACTAGCCTTGAATACTGCGTAGGATGCCTCGGACTCCGCATCCGAGGGTAGCTCATGCGGCACATCCGTGTAGTCCCTGACTCTGGTGATCTGGGGTGACTGTCGAACCCTCGGTGGGCCAAGCTTCGAACCCCTGATTAGTAAGGCCTCGGAATAAGGTTCCTTCGAGGGTAAAGAGCTCCCGAAGGGAATATTCCGTCACGGTTTGCAAACGGCGCGGAGTGGGGTGGGTGCGCCTTTTCAGGCAGTCTCCTCGGGCAGGTAGAGAGGCGCGGGCGGTGGCCGGCTGATGAGACGGCGCTACAGTGCCGCCGCCCACGTCGGTTACTGCGCCGTGATTAGTGCCGTGCGCGCCCGTGGGGTTCTCCGTGGGCGTGGGGCCCAGTTGTCAGTGGCTGCAACATCCCCCCGCATTTAATGCGGTAGATTCGGGGCCGCAGCGGCGAATCTGCTCGGCGTGGTGAATAAAAGCGTGAAAGGGGGGGAATCGATTGGGCTCATCTGGCCATTTGCTCTTTGTTGACGCAAAAATCAACACATTGGAATCCGAGGGCAAGTGTTCGCCGACTCACGGAAAAATCAACCAAGCGTGCCAGTCAATTTGACTTGAAATTGACAAGGGAGAAAACAAAGTCAAATTCGAGAGCGTATCGGCTAGGATTCCGAATATCTTTGCCGATACTATAGACGACAAAAAGATATTAAATGCAAGCGCGTAGTAAAGAGCGCATCGGCAGGATCACCGATACACTAGACGACAAAACCGGCTTTTGGACAGCCGGTCGTGTGTGTATGACAAGATCTGAGCTACGAATGTGTAACTTAGATGATGTAAGGCTAAAAACAGATCTAAACCGGCTCTTGAGATAACAAAAGTGTTACTCCAAAACCTAAAGCCGATCTAATATGTTTTTAGATGTGATAATGGCCAAAAAGCATATGAAAACCTACAAATCTAGCCGATATCGATAATTGGTGAATAAATCTAGACGAGACGATAGCGATGCGCCCGGAAGTCAAAGCCTAGATGAATTCGATAACTTTTGAATAGATTTGAACGAAGCCACAGCGATGCACCCGGTAACTAAAACTCAAATATACTCGGTAAAACGAAAACTCACCAGCAAATCAAGTCGCTCGAATGTGAGACGTCCTTGATCAACTTAAAAGAACTCGCCGAAAAAAGAAGAGAAAAGGCGAAGTCGCCGAAAAAGTGCAAAGGAATTGTAAAGTTTGTTGTATTGGATGTGTATCAAGTTTTTCCGGTCCCTTACAACTCATATTTATAGCATAGCGCTATCAAGTTCTAGCCGATTACGGCAAACATTACTTGACTAAAAAGAAAAGATTTTCTAAAAGATAAACTACTTTAAATATGACAACCGAATCATCAAGATTCTCGCAGAGTCCGGATCCTCTCCTCCTTCCTTGACTTCATCGGCAACTATCCATCGGCCGAACACCAGAACGGACAAATTAGCATCTTCGCAGAATATTCCTCTGGTCCATCGGACGGACTCCATCGGCCGATTCCAAAACTGTGCAAATTTTTGTTTCTTCTAAATCGGCCACCTCCTCTTCACAAAAATCACCTTCCTTGACACATGTCAAAAAATAGTGTCAACACTCTTGCCTCCCCTGCCTTCTCCGCCTCCCCTGCATCCAGAGCCCAAAGCCAAGAGCGAGAGGAGGAATAAGAGGAGAAGCGAGAACACCTTGGCCTTCGTTTGAGCTTCTTCCCTGCGTTCCCCGTCGATTCGGAGCGATGACGCAGTACGGGGAGCAGTTGCCATGGGGGGAATCCTCCGCCACCGAGTCGGTCCTGTGAGGATTGGTCGACGAGGGGCTCCTGCTGCCGAACACCGATCCGTCGCGGCCAGTGTGGATCCCCCTGCGGGCGGAGGAGAGCAAGCCGAATCCCCCAAGCGGCTACATCATGAGCCTCGTGCGGCTCCACGAGCGGGGGTTCAGCGTCCCCGCCGGCAGGTTCGTCCGCGCTCTCTGTGACTACTACGTGGTGGAGTTGCACAACTTCGCCCCCAACTCCATCTTGTAGGCGGCAGTCTTCATCGCCCTTTGCGAGGGTTACCTTGGGGGTGGAGGCTCACTGGGATCTGTGGATCCACTTGTTATGCGGCGAGCTCTTCATCGACAATGTCCAGTGCCAACCGAAGAGATACGCTCGCGCCGGTGGTCTTATGCTCCACGTGCGCGGGCAGAGGTCGAACCTGTATATCCCCTGCAAAATGACCATGAACAACGCCGGGTGGAGACGAGGGTGGTTCTACCAACGATGACGAGCGGCTCCCGACGTTCACCAACAAGGTGCTCCGGGAGAAGCCGAAAAAGTGGGGTTGGGGGTGTCGCCCCCAAAGCAGCAGGCCAGGCTCGAGGTGTTCACCAAAGCGCTGCAGTACTTGGCGAAGAAGGAGCTGACGGCGGCCGCCGTCATTGCGAACTTCCATCGGCAGAGGGTGATTCCTCTTATGGAGCGGAGGCTGCTGATCTTCGAGCTTACCCCCGAGGCCGCGGCCGAGGGTTCGAGGATGTCGAGCGTGCTGCTCCCCCTCGACGCCGCCGCTCAGAGGGCGAAGAGCGTGGTGGTGCGGTTCCCCTCTGACCCGAGGATCTCTGGAGGATCAAGATGCGCCCCGTGAAGGGTTACATCAGTCTGGTGAGTCTGGCTTTCGATTGTTGTCGATTTCGTGCTGTTTCTTCCCGTACTTCTTGCTCCTGACTCGGTCACGCCCGCAGGAACTAAGCCGTAAAGGCTACGTTTCGAAGCCCCCGCTTCCCGAGGCTCGCAAAGCAAACCGCCTGCACGCAGAGGTGGTGAAGAAGAGGAAGGACACGGCGAAAGAGACTACCGCCAGAAAGAGGTAGAGAAAGGAGAAACATGACAAGGCGTGCGCCAGAGTGCGGCTCGAGGGCCCCCCTCCGCCACTGACGCCCGAGTCCACCGAGGAGGAGGATTCCTCGACTAGTGGGGTCGATTTCTCAGAGTCGGATGACTTCGAGGCGGTGACGGGCACGAGTCCCCCGCCGGACCAGCGAAGGGCCGGCGGCGAGGCATCGACAATGGCGCTGGGTGAGAGGGGGCTCGCGCCAGCAACACTTGTGGTGGGCAGGGATTCACCCGCGCCTGCAGCGTCGACGGGCGGCGGGGCGTTCGCGACGAGCGCGGAAACGCCCGTGCAGACAACCCGAAGGCTCCAGGTCGACCCGAGGGTGATGCCCTCGGGTCAGTCGTCAGGAGGTGTCAGTGTACCGCGATTGCGGAGGAGCGGCACAGGCAAGCACAGCCTGAGCTCCCTGTCAGAGTAAGTGATCTTGATTTCGTTTCTTGCATTTATTTACTCGACCCCCCGATTCTGTTGACTTAGTGTTGTTTCTCCCCCTTTGTCCGGCCATAGGGCCATGTTAACGTTCACTAACGCCCCCGATTTGTATACCGCAAGCGCACGGTTCGTGGTAGCTTTTCCCTTAGAGTATTTCCCCAAGGTTTATCAATCCGTGGATCGACAATGAACTTACTAGGGTGTTCCATCTAATCTAATGGATCTATCCTAACATGATGCATAGATTGCATATAAAGGGTAAACCTTTAATAGATATGAGTGATATGTGAAGGTTGATCTCATCCATGAACATAGGCTAAATCATAGCAAAACCAAAGATATGACTAGGCCTATCGTCATCTAGTTGTAGTTCAAGCTAACGAGTGGATAAATCATGCATCTCAATCAAAAGCATCTTTAAACTCAAAATCTCCAATCCTATCCCTCGATACTCCGCCTACTCTGTGGAGACGGCCTGTCACGACGCCCCCCTTTTGAACGAAATACCCTGAAGCAAGTCGAACCCCCTCTGGTAGTTCCGCCATGAACCTCTAGCCACCATGACTACAAGATCATGCTAAGTGATCTATCTCGATAATAGATCTAAGATGAAGCGAACCCAAAGAGAAGAACGAAATCGAAAGAGGAGAATATGATCGCTAATAGATTCGGAAGACATGATTATCATTACTCACATAATAGATTCGTTTGGATCGTCACCACCGAGTACATACCATTGACGACTCCAACTAGCTCATGAACTCCACCATGGCGCAACCTCGCAGGGAGGCCATGGCGGCTAGGGATGGCCTAAGCCATCTCCTAGACAACTTCGAAGACTTGCAGCGGCCGTCGTCTCCCTCCGGTCTTGGCCCTAGGTTTTCGTCGAGTTCTGGTTGGATGGATACCCCGAGTTGAATAAGGTGGGAACTATTTATAAGCCGAGGAAGCCACCGGTCGAAGGGGAGGCCAAACCGACTCGAAAACGGGCTGGGCCGGCCGGCCCCATAGGCCTAGGCCGGCCGGCCTACCCCTTTTCGGGCTCGCCTTGGTCTCATTTTTCACGTGTAGACTCCTCGCATCTTCTAGAGTTTCTGTCCTTCACAATTGCACCCCTTTGGACGTTGTTATCTTGGAGATATCTTCGAGGAAAGGATAGGATAGGGAATCCTTCCTTAAATCTTCTTTGCTTTGCTTAATCCCGAAGTATCTTGATCTCATCTTCGTGGGCTTGGTCCTTTGGGCTCTCTTGAAGGATGGATGTGCATGAATGTGCTTCGAATCAACATGGGCTTTGGTCCTTCCTTTGGGCTTTGGCCTTCGATCACGGGCCTCGTCATTTCATGCTCCAAAATAGGCCAAAAACCTGCAAAAACGAAGTTCCTCCAAAATATATGTGCATATGTGAAAATGACCAATAATTAGGCCGGGGTTAGGACGGTTAGTGATTTTGATATTGAATTCATGTCATTATCAATGATAAACAAGGGATAAAACGGATACTTAAGGAGCGCCAACATTCCCCCCATGCTTAAACCTTGCTCGTCCTCGAGTAAGTCCAGGAGCTTTGCTTATAAAGAAATCAGTGTTGCCCCTCAATGTCCTCTCTGCACTTAGTCATACATAACAAGACATATTGCTCTTTCAAGTATTTTGCATTTAAGTTCATGTTTTGACCGGCTACTTTTTCATTATGGAAGATAGACTAGCAATTAAAGAACAAGCCACAATAATAAATAAATGCAATGCTCTCAAACTTAAGCGAACTTCAAACCTTTACCTTGTTTCATCGTTAAGAGTTTTCAAAAGAATGCATATCAAACATAAGTGAGGTTCTCTTGCAAAAGATCATGGAAATACTCATCTCATCAAGTCGCTCAAGCCTACATTAGATTGTTTTCAACCTATTCTACTCATATATAAAAGTGGAAGGCTTTTGTGGAGCTTGGTAGGTAAAAACAATCCTAGCAAAACATTATATCTGAAATATTGTCAAACTAAGAGAGAGATCTAATGGGATTACCGAGACTAGTCAAAAAGGCCATTGGAAAATAATGTTGGAGAGGGAGAAAGATGAAACACACACATTTAGATAGGTGGACATGTGCAAGTGGCAAATGGATGATCCCGAGACACAAATGAAGTTCTCGTTATCGGATTGCACATGGTTGGAAGATTTGAGTATGGAATAATTCTTCAAAGTAACTTGGAAAATTAATGAAACCAAAAAGAACTAAGGAGCATTTTATTCTTCTCTTTTTTTTCTTTTCTTTTCTCCCCTTTTTTTCATTTTTCTTTTTTTTCTTTCTTTTTGCTCCTTAGAACTTTTGATAACATAGAATACTTACCCAGCCATCCCCCCATGCTTGAACGAATGCTCGTCCTCGAGTATGAATAGTGGGAGAACCAACTAGCTAGGGTAAGTATCTCAAATTCACCTTCTTCTTCGTAAAACCGCTTGAAGGTGTGTTCCAGGATCAAAACCTTTCCCTCTCGCATACTGTCACTACACGAGGATAATCGGTAACGAACAACAAGAACACGATAGTTGATGTACTCTAGGTAAACCATGCAAGAGCAAAGCAAACCCAAAGCCAAGTCGCGATTCTATTAGGCATCAAAGTATCTCCGGGGAGCCTTGTCTCCCAAAACTTTTCTTTATATGGTGCCCTTGATTCTTTTGATTCCGTCGAAATGATAATCCATACTCAAATTGGGTTGTGGTCAAGGAGGTAATCACAAAAAGATATTTTTTGTTTAGGATGGATATCCAGCGAGGTTTGCAAAATTCCCGAAGTAGAAACTCACAATGCATGGATAAATAGGCTAGCAAAAAGGAGGTTACACAAAAAACGGAATGACCAGCTTCTTAGTCTCGTACCAAAGAAATCAATCTTAATCCAACTCATCAAAATATAAGTTTGCAATCTAAAGGTTTCATCATGAAAGAATATGCATGTATAGGCTTTGGTAGGTAGAACTTTGCAAGAGATTCACAAATGTAGATAGCATAGGAATTAAGTTTTCAAATTAAACAACACAAGGTGTAAGGTCATCGGTAGACTTAAATCAATGAGCAACATATAATATGTGGGTTTAGAATTTAGTCATTTAACCTCCACAAATAAAAGAGCCGGTATTTAATCATTTTAATTCCATTTAATTGAGAGCAAATGGTCAAGTCATATACAACATAGCGTAGGTAAAACAAAGCAGCAACTTTTATCATTTTTCCAAAAGCATAAGGCATTGCCAAAATGTATCAATGTGGTGAGCACAAAGTGATGGTGATCCTACACTTATTGAAAACAAAAACAAAACTAGGTTGTCCTCCTAGAAGCCATGTGATAGGTTGAGAGATATATACAAAGATTGCATCTATGGTTGAAGGCATATATGTACAAGCATTTAGAAAAAGAGAGAGTTGAGGAAGAATTACCGTCCTTCTCGATGCTCGTAATGAAGTGTAGCGCGGCCTCCCCCATACTTAAGCATTGTGCTAAGCATGGAAGAAGAATCATGAGCATCTTGTGGCAACCGTGATTATCTTACTCCATGAGATCTTTCTTCCTTGTCCACGAAATCCTCCCCTATGCTTAGCATGATGCTAGGCGTGGAAGGAGAAAATGAACCATCTTGAAATTCTTGAAGTCCTTCCCTCATGTGTATGAATATCATCTTCAATGTGTCTTCACCTTTGTTGCCTCAATTTCTGTCAACTTCTTCTTGTACTAAGTCATGGTCCCAATCATTGCTTCACGTCGTCGTCGCCACCTTCAATTCCTCGTTGTCTCATTGCTGCCTCATCTTCACGAATTTTTCTTTTAATTTCCAGAACAGAACCTGTACTGAAACATTGCTCCATTGCGAAGTGCACGAATTTTCCTTTCCAATGAGTCCTTATACTCCCAAAATTGATTCCGAACAAGAGAGTTGTGTCCATTTTATCCCAGCGCTAGAATCTGTCCCGACGAATTTCAGAACGCGCAACGTCCAATGTTCTTGCTACATCTCCTTGTACGGGTCTTCAAATTCATTGATCTTGAATGCGTTGGAATGAGTATTTGATGGAGCTTCTGAATATCAACTTTTTGCTTCTTGTACAGCTCTGAACATGTTCTCAAATTGATGAAAACAGCTGCGTCCTTCTCGGGTTTCGACGATGTTGACGATCTTGATTGAAATTCTTTTGGTCTTGAACTCATGGGAGCGCTTCTTCATGCCTGCAAAACATTTTAAACACACACTACCCCCGGGGTGACGGTCGGGAGTAGAAACAAATGCCAACAAACCTACCATTCCTAAGATCTCAATTTGTGGCAAAGTTAGCTTAGCGAAACTAGTGAGTGTACGTGTGTGCTAGTGTAAATGCAAATGAGAGGAAGGTATATAAACAAAGACAATATTTACACCTAGTTCTAAACACCATGTTTACAACTAGATTGCCGAACTTCTCCATAGCCACAAAGACTTATTTAACCAAGGTCAAAACACCATGTCTATCCCAAGATCAATAGGCCTTCATAGCACAAGAAAAATAAAGCGCATTGCAAAGCTTATAAACCAACCAAATGCAACCTCATAGCTTGGTAACTAAATGATGATGGTCTTCAATCATGTCTAAACACCATGTTTACACAAGATTGCAAAAAGGAAAATGCTATCATGATAAGCATTACATGGATAGGAAAGCATACATCAATAAGATTGAGACCAAGCTAGCAAAATGAGGGCACGGACAATGGAATGGATGCAAAGTGCAAATGCAGAGTTAGCAAAAACAAGTGTTAGCAAGGTTGAAAGGACCTTTCGATGTTGTTCCGCAACTAGCTTATTCAAAAACAATTGCTAAGAGTGACAAAAAGCCTTCGCGACACTTCATAAGAAGTGAGGCTTTTGTCAATGAAAAGGTTATTTATCAAAAAAGGATCAAGCAACCGAGCTAACAAGGTTTTAGAAGTGGGTTTATGGGTTTCCTATATTTTTGGCTTAAAACAAAAATTTTGAAGA
Organism: Panicum virgatum; assembly: GCF_016808335.1. Taxonomy (NCBI): domain Eukaryota; kingdom Viridiplantae; phylum Streptophyta; class Magnoliopsida; order Poales; family Poaceae; genus Panicum; species Panicum virgatum. Next base: position 2,617,316 of record NC_053153.1, read on the forward strand.
GAGAGAGTGTTGGGTATAGAAATTCTATCTAAGGTGGTTTCAAAAAAACTAGAGAGAAACAAAAGTTAGATTTTTTTTGAATGAAAAACATACCCTATGGTTTTAGGATTGATCTATGAGTGGTTTTCCTAAGGGTTTTAGGATCTCAAAAACGAGGCTAGTCAATGTTTTTAGAAAAAGGTTTTTTTTTTAAATGCAACATGCAATGCAATACAAGGGTGAAACGAACAACATGGTATGCAATGCAACACGTGGTGGGTGAATAAAATGATATGACATGATGAGGTGGTCTAAAACAAAACAAAAAGTTAGCCTAAGTTAATTAGCCACAAGTTTAGAATCAAAGGGTGGTACAATGCTTCATAAATCTCTCTAAAAGGGACACAAAGAAAAAGACTCTAAACACTAATAGGCACACAAAAAGGTCTACAAGTTTCCCAAGATCAAATAACAAAGTGCTCCCTCAATAACATTTAGAATGAACAACATGAAGTTGTGGTTTTTATTAGAGCAATGGTACAATGTTACTTGATATTCCGATTAAAGAGTGCAATGTAGACGGTCATATTAATATATAAAATAAAAGATTGGGTTGCCTCCCGCAAAGCGCTTCATTTAGAGTTATAGAGCTCGACTTTCTTACATACCTTCTCATTGATGCGAAGCCATGGTCCTTCATGCAAGAGGTGAAGGTGTTCCATGCAGCTCTTATTCCACTTCCCATGTTGGACATGATCAATCACGCTTAATGGAAAACTTGCCCAATCGTCTCTCACATCATGGTCACCTCCTTCTTTGTTGTCCTTCATCGCTACCTTTCTTTTCATGAATTTTTCTCTCTGTCCAGATTGGGAATTGCACCAAACAATTGATCCAATGCAAGGTGCACGAAATCTTCTTTCCAACAAGTCTTCATTTGCCCAAAACGCATTCCAATTGAGGGAGTTATGTCCCTTTTTCCCCGTTACTGCAATCTGCCTCGTGCTGATTTCAGCACGTGCATCTCCGATGTTTAAGACATAGCTCCTCCCGTGGGTCTTCAATTGTATCAATCATGGATGCGTTGAACCGAGAACTTGATGGAGATCCTGAATATTCAACTTTCTTGCATTGTAAATCTCTGGACTTGTGCACAAAATTTATGAGGCTTAGCGACGTCCGTTCTTGAAACTTGAAGATGTTGATGATGGTGTTCAAAATTTTGGGCACAGTTTCCCTCCTCATCATTTGAGTTTCATGTCCTGCATGGTTAGTGAAATTCGGGGCTTCTCCCGACATGTGCTCTTTTAGGGTCATGAGCTTGACCAAGCGCAAAGCAAGATCGAGATTTGCAATTATTTGTAAACATATGCAACATAATCACATCCTCAATTAAATTTCATCAACAAGGCATGGTGTAATTAAATGCAGCATGTGTTTCTTGCACAGCGCGGAGCTCATTATTAGGCAAAGGTTCTTTAAGCATGAAATCAACCTTCTCAAGAAACTCTAGTCTATCATCATGAAAAGAACAAGGCATAGAATTTAAACTTTCATTCCGACTATCGGTTCGAGCATGAGATTTTTAAAGATTATCAACAAAACCAATAGAAGCTTGAGAATTCACTATATACCTTAGCCTCAGAGCTTTTTCATACTCATTGGAGTCGTGGTGCTTTGTGCAAGATGTCATCTTGATGCACTCTTCGTGGTCCGTCGTGATTTGCTTCTCACGTCTCCATGTGTTGAATGTTGCGCTCTTGTAATCCGTCGTGGTTTGTTTGCAACATCTTCGTTTGTCGAAAGTTGACCGCTTGTGTCTTCATTTGCCAATGTCATTGGGGTTCTTCCTCTGCTCCAAGCCTCTGAATTTTATCATGTACGCTTGATGAAAACATTGCCCAAGCTCCCCTTCATTGTTGTCATCGTCATCTTCTTTATCTCGTTCTCATCGCGTTGCTCCTGCCTCGTCTTCGTGGAATATCTCCTGTATACTCAACATAAAATATACCAAAATATAGATCTATTGAAATGTTTATGAAATTACCTTTCCAACAAGTGGTCATTCGCTTTAATCGGAGTCCAAACGAGAGAGTTATGATCGTTTTACTTTAGCGCTGTGTGCTGTCCAGAAAATTTCAGAGTGCACGACCTTCGATGTTTTGGCCATAATTCCTTGTAGGAAACTTCGATTGACTTCATTCTTGATTCGTTGGAATTGTAACTTCGTGGAGCTTTTGAATATCCAAAAATATACTGCAATTTTCTTCTGAGGTCGAGCAGAATATTGATGAGAATAGTATCTTCTTGTGAATTCATCCGAAGATGTCAATGATCTCAATCATGTGGTCTTTGGAGCGTCTTGTCGTGCATCCTTGGCTTCAAGGTCATCACCATTGATTTACCAGCACATAGCATGGCTTCAATGATGTGTCTTCTCCATGATTCTTGCTTTACCCAAGGTATCGGGATTAGTGGAGGCTCCCGTGCTTTGTGTTGATGATCTGAGCGGTTTTCTTCCTTGATAGCATCACTCGACTAGAAGTATATCGAGCATCCCACTGGAGAAGATAGGTGGTGTCATGATTCTTCTAATCTTGTTGCCTCCAGCTTTGGTCGACTTCAAATCATCATCTTTTGTGCACTCGGCCTTCCAATCATCCTTTGACATCGTCATCACTTTCTCCGTTGTTTGCTGCTGCACCTTTCTTTGTTGAATTGCTCCTTTGTCCAGTGCAGAACATGTACCAAACTCCAAGCTCATTGTGAGGTGTATCAAATCATGTTTCCAACAAGTGGTCATTTACCCAAATTGGACCTCGGATGAAAAAGTTATGCTTGTTTTACTCTGGCGCTACGCTTCGTCCCGAGAGATTTCAGAACGCGCAGCGTTGAAAGATCATTCCATAACTCTTCACACCGATCTCCAAAATTAACGATTTTTGATGCGTTGGAAAGAAGACTTGACGGAAATTCATAATAATCTATTATTTCCTCGTGGCACATATCTGATCTTGGACGAAAAACTCATCACAACAGCGACACTTCATAGATGATGATGATCCAATCGCACGATTTTCTTTTCGGACATGCTTCATACCTATTGCTTGAGCAAACAAATCTTCCCAAAAACATTAGTCTTTAAAATCAATTAACATGGCGGTGTACCTTATTTATCATCTTTTGCTTTAGGGAGTGGGGACTCGATAGCGGATGCTGGGCCACTAACAAAAGTTAGCACCTACCACTAAAGAGCGAAACTTGATGTTATTCACATCTTGTCGAAGTGGATCTAGGGTTTTCGATGTTGATGTCGAGAACTCCTCGATCGTCTTGTCGTCGATTGTCGAAGTTTGTTGGAGCGGGTTGTGGACTTCTCGAAGCCCAAGTTTGGTGTCTAACTTTTTCCACCTGCTTTCAAGGACACGAACAAGAAAACAAGGGTATATGCAATAATAAAATTTAGGGTTAGTCCAAAAACTAGATAGATCGCCCTAGGGTTCGAGTTGCCGATCCCCGGCAACGGCGCCAGAAAAGCTTGTTGACGTTCACTAACGCCCCCGATTTGTATACCGCAAGCGCACGGTTCGTGGTAGCTTTTCCCTTAGAGTATTCCCCCAAGGTTTATCAATCCGTGGATCGACAATGAACTTACTAGGGTTTTCCATCTAATCTAATGGATCTATCCTAACATGAAGCATAGATTGCATATAAAGGGTAAACCTTTAATAGATATGAGTGATATGTGAAGGTTGATCTCATCCATGAACATAGGCTAAATCATAGCAAAACCAAAGATATGACTAGGCCTATCGTCATCTAGTTGTAGTTCAAGCTAACGAGCAGATAAATCATGCATCTCAATCAAAAGCATCTTTAAACTCAAAATCTCCAATCCGATCCCTCGATACTCCGCCTACTCTGTGGAGACGGCCTGTCACGACGCCCCCCTTTTGAACGAAATACCCTGAAGCAAGTCGAACCCCCTCTGGTAGTTCCGCCATGAACCTCTAGCCACCATGACTACAAGATCATGCTAAGTGATCTATCTCGATAATAGATCTAAGATGAAGCGAACCCAAAGAGAAGAACGAAATCGAAAGAGGAGAACATGATCGCTAATAGATTCGGAAGACATGATTATCATTACTCACATAATAGATTCGTTTGGATCGTCACCACCGAGTACATACCATTGACGACTCCAACTAGCTCATGAACTCCACCATGGCGCAACCTCGCAGGGAGGCCATGGCGGCTAGGGATGGCCTAAGCCATCTCCTAGACAACTTCGAAGACTTGCAGCGGCCGTCGTCTCCCTCCGGTCTTGGCCCTAGGTTTTCGTCGAGTTCTGGTTGGATGGATGCCCCGAGTTGAATAAGGTGGGAGCTATTTATAAGCCGAGGAAGCCACCGGTCGAAGGGGAGGCCAAACCGACTCGAAAACGGTCTGGGCCGGCCGGCCCCATAGGCCTAGGCCGGCCGGCCTACCCCTTTTCGGGCTCGCCTCGGTCTCATTTTTCACGTGTAGACTCCTCGCATCTTCTAGAGTTTCTGTCCTTCACAATTGCACCCCTTTGGACGTCGTTATCTTGGAGATATCTTCGAGGAAAGGATAGGATAGGGAATCCTTCCTTAAATCTTCTTTGCTTTGCTTAATCCCGAAGTATCTTGATCTCATCTTCGTGGGCTTGGTCCTTTGGGCTCTCTTGAAGGATGGATGTGCATGAATGTGCTTCGAATCAACATGGGCTTTGGTCCTTCCTTTGGGCTTTGGCCTTCGATCACGGGCCTCGTCATTTCATGCTCCAAAATAGGCCAAAAACCTGCAAAAACGAAGTTCCTCCAAAATATATGTACATATGTGAAAATGACCAATAATTAGGCCGGGGTTAGGACGGTTAGTGATTTTGATATTGAATTCATGTCATTATCAAGGATAAACAAGGGATAAAACGGATACTTAAGGAGCGCCAACAGGCCACCACCAAGAGTGCGACACGCCTCGCGCCGACCAAGGCCCTCAAGACCGCAGCCCCCTATCGGAGGGGACCGGGCCTTAGAGGCGGGGGCCGCGAAGCTCCGAGAGGCGATGGCTCGGGGGGGCCAGGAGGCCCAACTGGCCCGAGCGCAGGAGGGTGGGGGCGATGCAGGTTAAAGCGGCGATGCGGCGGCCACTCGGGTCGACGCCAAGGTGGAGGCCGGCCGGGGCGGCGCGGGGAGCGCCGCCCGACCGGATGCGAAGCCGGAGAGGGCAGAGCGGATGGCGCCGTCCAGCTGAAAGTAGGAGGAGGAACTGGCGGGGATGCTTAGGAGCATCCCGCCAGCCGAGAAGAAGAAGAGACCCCCGCCCCCGAGCCCCCGAGGGCTAGGGTCGAGGGGGCTACAGTAGTGGCGTCGGTGCCAACGGCGCCGGTGGTGGAAGAGACCCGTGTCCCAGAGCCTGCGAGGGCCGGGGACGAGGGTGCCGCTGCAGCGGCGACAGCACAAATGGTGCCGGAGAACGTGGCGCCGGTGGTGGAGCTACCGCATAGCAGCGAAGTGTACGGGGATTTGAGGGACATCGATCCGGCCGCCGTGACTAGCGCCGCCGACCGGATCTTCGAGTTCATTTCGGCCTTCGAGGATATCCTCGGCGCGGGGACATTCATTGGGTCCAGCCATGGGGCTGACTGGGCGGTTGTCCAGTCTGGGGTCCCCTAAAATTTTGTCCGCGTCGAGCGGGGAGAAGATGACGCTTGGCGAGCGCGCGTTATCCCCTCGTATTTTACCCACGCCGAGAGGGAGGAGAGCGACGCCTGGCGAGATCATATGGCCATCGGGGCCCAGATCGAGGAGAACCTCTCCCGGGCTCTGAATCTTTTTTCGCAATCAAACCTCGATGTCAACAGCGTAAGTGTCCCGTTCGTCCATTTTCGGTATTATGGGTATAATTTGCACTCATGTTTTCTCGTCTGCAGCAGCTGTTGTCCATGTCGCGGAACAAGAGCGATAGGCTGGCGCGACTGTACTCCAGGGTGCATTGGCTTGATTCATACAATGCCACCTTGGTTGCGCAGCTGAACGAGGCCAACGCCCGGGCCGAGCAGACGACACCCTTGGAGGAGCAGATCCGCGAGCTGGCTCGAGCCAACAGCGAGCGTGACGCGCAGTGGGCCGCAGCTGACCAAAAGGCCCAGGAGGCCGAGGCGCATGAGGCCGAGCTGCGGCAAGCTAGAGCGGCGCTTGAGCAGAAGGATCAGGCGCTCGAGTTGAAGGTGGCCGAGCTCCTGGCCAAGGAGGCTGAGCTCCAACGCGAGAGGGTGGCTGTTGCCACGCTCACTGCGACCCTCGAGGAGAAGGATGCCGCCCTCGCCAAATAGGAGGCGGCCGCTCAGAGCACGGAGGCTGCGGTCAAGGAGAAGGAGGCTTCCTTGTCCACACTCCAGGAGCAGGCGAACACCGAGCTGGCTCGGCTGGAGGAGGCGCAAGGAGACATCAAAGGTGAGTATATGAGATTTTTGCTTAGGTTGATTCTCGATTTGCCTGAGATTTATCTTTATTCCCTTGTTCAGAGCTGAGGAAGGCGGTGGCGGACGAGACCGCGGCGAAGGAAGCTGTCCACATCGCGCTCACGGCGGCACAGGCTGAGTACGCAGACCTGGAGCAGGAACTCGAGGGGGAAGGAGCCTTATCTGGTAGCTCGGTGGCCAGCCACCTGCGATCGCTGGGCGGTCAGGTGGCCGAGCACATCAAAAGCACTTTCCACCTCGGTGTTCAACGGGCCCTCGCCGTGGCCTTGACGCACTATACATGGACCTCAAGCTGGTGTCGTCGGCGTACATCGCCGCGCCCGGCGTCGTTGGGGATGCCGTAGTGGCCGCTATAGACGAGGCCGACGCCACCGTCGAGGACTTCACCGCCGCATTGGCCAAGAAGCTTGAGGACGACATCCCCCCCATAGCCGAAATCGACGCTGTTGAAGATCCGCAGGGGGGAGAAGGCAACCTATAGGAAGTCTGGGCCTCGGAGCCCATGTAAATAAGTCAGTATTTTGTCGTAACTGTGTTTCTGGGTGAAGAAACTAGTTGATGTATTGACAGTGTGGCCGATCGAGGCCTTGTGTGTTCGAGCCCTCGTTTTCTCTACTTTAATTTCCGTGTTCTCGTACGCGCCTTAGATAGGTCTCGGCGAGGAAGTTTGTGTTCATAAGCAGCTTAGGCGTAGGGAGGCGAGTGGGGATGCTGTATCCCGGAGGCATAGGTGGCCCCACGGCTCGGCCGATCCCGTTCCATAGTTGTTTATGCCTTGCGTCTACCTTTCTAAGTATACGAGAAACTCAGATACGAAATTTTTTTCGAAAAACGTTGGCGTTTTTGGGGACGCTCGGGGGTTCCCCCATAGCAGCCCCCGAGGGAGGCTTGGCTTTGCCGAGGGTAAAGCCGAGCCTACCTCAGTGTTCGTGCGCATCCAAGCCCCCGAGGGTTCGGAAGATTCCCAAAAAATAAATAAGTAAACTGTACTTTTTATTGCTTCGGGAAATTCGAGATACAAGTACAAACTATGTACAAATAGCTTGGAATTTGAAGGATAGGAGCTACGTAGCTGCTGAATGTTCCAAGCATTGGTGAAGACTTCACCCTTCTCGTTAGCTGGCTCGGGTGTGGCTCCCCGAGGGTGGCCCCCGAGGGTGCACGCGACGGGGAGGGAGACCTGTAGGAAGTCTTGGGCCGTGGAGCCCATGTAATCGGATTAGCAATTTACCTTAAACATGTTTCTATGCCCGAAAACTGATTAATGTAAATTGACAGTGTGGCCGCTCGAGGCCTTGTGCGTTCGTGCGCACCGTTTTTGTTACCAAGTTTTTGTGTTCTCGTATGCGACTCAGATAAACTTCCACAAGGAATTTTGCGTTCATAAGCGACTTAGGCGTAGGGTGGTGAGTGGAGATGCCGTATCCCGGAGGCGTAGGCGGTCCCGTACCGTAGTGGCTTATGCCTTGCATCCATTTTTCTATGAATACGAGAATCTTAGATACGAAAATTTTTCGAAAATAGTGGCATTTTTTTTGGGACGTTCGGGGGTTCTCCCCCCGTAGTAGCCCCCGAGGGAGGCTGGGCTTTGCCGAGGGTAAAGCCGATCCTACCTCAGTGTTCGTGTGCATCCGAGCCTCCGAGGGTTCGAATGATTCCAAAAAAATAAATAAGTAAAGCGTACTCCTTTATTATTTCCAGAAATACAAAGTACGAGTACAAACTATGTACAAAGAGCTTGGAATTTCAAGGATAGGAGCTATGTAGTTGCTGAATATTCCAAGTGTCAGTTCTAGGCGTGGTTCGTCGGAGTGGCTGCTCTTGGCGCAGCTAGATTCGCTGGTGGCTCAACTGGTGAGTTCGTCGGTGGGTCCGCCGTGTCGTTCGCCGCGTTGTTCGCCGCGTCGTCGCCTTGTCCCGCCAGCCCGACCATGAAGAACTCCCGAGTGAGGTCATAATCCTCCTCACTGGAGTCGTCGGAGCAGGAGAAGCAGTAGTCCGCCCCGGCTTGAAACGACAAGAGTGCTACGCGATCGCGGATCCCGGAGAAGTCTAGGGCGACGCGTTCGCGCACGAAGACGTATCCCTCATCCACGGAGTCAGGGTACAAGCTGTCAGGTGGCGGCGCGACAAGGTCGCAGATCGAGATGAGGCAATGACCCGGCAGATCCCCGCGCGCACTCATGTTGGTGCTGACGGGTGAAGCGTGAGTCACAGCGGGGGTGTGCGTCCTGAAGGGAAGGGGCGGCGGCTCAGCCGCGCCCTCCTTGGGAGGAACCGTTGCTGCAGTCGAGGATGGTGAAGCAGTGACGTCCTCCGCCACGGTGCTGGGCTGCGACACGCCAGCCTCGACCCGCGTGGGGGAGCTGAGGCGAGCCGCTCTGTGCCGCTCCATGTGCGCTTCCCGCGCGCGCCAGCCCGAGCGCTTCCTGTGCCTGGGCGGTGGTGTCGGTGTGTCGAGGTTGGCTTCGGGCGGGAGGAGCTCCATGTCACAGCCGTTGCCGGTAGCCACGAAGTCGAGACTCTCGAACCGAAGCACCGTGCCCGTCGGGTGTGGGTGTGGCTCGTCTGCCATCCGGAGAACAAGAGAGATCGAAGACAAAAGTCACGCAGCGCTTCCCCTACCGGGTGCGCCAACTGTCGGTGTCCTGACTCGGCGGTCCGGCACCAACTAGTACGATGCTGCGTGATCCCTCACTCCGGATGGTTGATGCAAGAGGTAATACAGGGGCGCACGGGTTTATCCTGGTTCCGGCCGCGAGGCCGTACGTCCAGCAAAGGGGTGTGTGTGTATGCACTGTAATTTCTTGCACCGAAGGTGCCTTTAGTAGGGGTACAAGCGAGGCGAGAGAGGAAGGGAAGCTCCCAAGTCTCTGCTAGGTGATTGAGGCAAGTGCCAATATCGTGCTCCGGGGAGCGGGCGTGTGTGTGCGTGGAGGAAGAGAATGAGAGAAGATGGAGAAGATAGAGCCCGCCTCCCCTTTTATAGACACAAGGAGGGGCGGAGTACATGTACGGGAGGGGGAAGAAGTCGTCGTTTTTTCCCCGAATCGGGGGCGCACAGTGGGTGCCTACTGTAGAAAGTACACTGCGGGACTCCGAAGATCATGGTGCCGGGCGTGCGGTTGTCCTGGGCGGCGTCCTGGCCTTGCGGAGATCACGCCGGCGTCCCTGCGGCTCCAGCGGGTGTCGTGGCATCTCCTGTAGAGGGTACCGTCCTCTGTGCGCGACGTGGCGGTGTCTCGAGGGTCCTGCAGGCGGGAGTCTTACTCCGGTCAAGGCCCGGGCCGTGTTCGAGGGTTGCGCCCATGCTGTTTGAGGGTTCCCCGGCGGGGAAAGTACGAGGGAAGTACGGAGAGTTGGCGGCACAGTGGTAATAACAGTGCCGAGCACGTCGGGATTGGGCGTCGTAGGTTCCCACAGTGTCATCACAGTGTCAGGGATGGCGGAGTAGTGACCGGAGTTGGCGGATGGGATCCCGGTCACAGCACTGTGCGGAGTGGTGTTCTGACGCCGTCTGACCCGGGTGTTGCGGTGGAGTTGTTGGCATTTAATGCCTCCGTACATCGGGCGGGTGAGCAGACGGGTCACCAGTTCCTTCTGCCGAGTGGTAGCCTCAAGCGAGGCGGAGTTGGTCCTCTCTCCTGAGGGTAGGTTCGCTTCCCTCGATCGAGGCGGAGTTGGTTTGCTACCCCGAGGGTAGGTTCGCTACCCTCGAGCGAGGCGGAGGTGCGGGGTGTTGTCGAGGGCCTCGGCAGAGAGACCTTGAGCGAGGCAGAGATTGCTCCGCGGGTTCGAGGGCGGTGCGAATGGGCTATACTGTAGAGCCAGGCCGTGGGCCGAGGGCGAAGTGGGTTTCTTTGAGTCCTTTCCTTTTCTTCCGGTCGGGAGGAGACTGTAGGCCTTCGTGGGCCCGGTCGCTTGTCACGTGTTTTGCGTTTTAAGGGCGGTCTAGTCCCCTGATTAGGGTGTCCCTAATCATGGTACCCGACACTTTCTCCCTTGTATGCGTGCGATGGGCCACGACCAAGCAGAGGACGACGACGGTGGCGGCGACGGCCAAGAGCTGGTGATAGCTCTCGACGATCTTCCCGGCTCCGCAAAGCTAGAGACCATGCGTCTGTTTCTAGGTGGCGCCATGCCTCTTCAAGCGATGTAGCTCAGCCTCATGCATTCATGTGGATCTAGACATCCCAACAAAGGTATGCACAACTCCTTCAGTTTTGTTTGCATACGTATATGAAATGATTATCTTTATTTTATTTACTGTTGCACACTCCTTCAGTTTTATAATTTTTATTTGCAGTGCTGACGATGTCGGAGTGCTTGATGTTAAAACGAAGGGCAAAATCACATAGCTAATATATGTCTTTTTGCTACGCCTACCAGCCGTTCAACTCGAGGCTGAGCAATGGAGAGTGTGACAAGGGCAGGTTCATGTATACTCTCGCTGAGTATAATACTAGCATGAATTTGGTATCCGTAGGCCATAGGGGGAAAGCTCAAGTCTACTCATTTCCACGCGTGTAGTTTCGGCATGGCCATCATACACGCGTGTAGTTTTGGCATGGCCATCATACATGCGTGTAGACTGATTTATCTTTCAAAGACTTGTCAGGGCGCCTACTTCTGATGAGAACTCAAACCAGGCCGCTAACAAGCCGCGGCGACTCAAGAGGCCCAGCACCAAGGTCTTCGGCCCAGAATGGCGTAACTGACTGGCTGTTGTTTGCTACCGCCACACGTCTCTCATCTTCGTGATCTATCTACATACTCTCTAATCTCGATCGAAAAGACATGAAACTTGCAATAGGCTAGACATTTGGCCGGTTCGCCGGAGAATTGGACGTCGGCAAGCTGCCATCGTACTTGTTCCTATTACGAATTCATCAAACCATGATATCGTCGTAGTAGAGCAATCACATCTGGTATCAGATTCAAGTTCTTCCCACACCACCGCCACCACCGCCCTCATCGCCGCTCATCCTGGCAGACCTACCAGACTACCTCCAACACCCCCAGTACCAGACCCATCTCCAGAAGCAGGTCATGGAGACCGACAAGCAGATCGCGGATATCGCCACGACTCTGGAGGCGATCAAGAAATCCCTTGAAAGCCACACGACGTCTTTCGCCAAGCTCACGACATGGAAGACAGGCGTGGAAGCTCGCGTCCACTCCGTCGACACCAAGATCTCTGAGGTGGACATCAAGGTTGGAGGCTTGAACGCATCAATCGACGAACTCCATCACCAGATCGGCCGTATCGAGCTTCAGCACCAAGCCAACAACCCCGCCTACAAGGTGTTCGACGTCGAGCACATTGACCTCACGAACTCCGGTGCTACTCCTCTGGCACAACCCCCGAATGGGGCGAGTTCAGGGCCTCATGGCCACAGCGTTGAACTACAAAACCGGAGGTCTGGTTGTGGGGTGGTCACTACCCTCCTTCCACCTCCGGTCAAAGGTGCGCCGTTCACCTCTGACCATCCATCCCCCACTCCTTATTCTGTTCCTGTTATGCCTGCTCCATCAACTCCTGTTTTTGTTCCGTGGAATTCCTTGTTGCCACCCATGGAATTTCCCCAATTTGATGGTCGTAATCCTAAGATGTGGCAGAAAAAGTGTGAATCATTCTTCGAGTTATATGCCATTCCTTCACAAAATTGGGTGAAACTAGCTACTATGAATTTTGTGGGCACGGCTGACTTCTGGTTGCAGTCTGTGGAAACTATAGTTAAGAATGTAGGCTAGACTGAGCTTTGTGCTACTGTGTGTGCTTGATTTGAAAAAGATCAGCACAACCATTTGCTTAGGCAGTTTTTTCACATTCATCTGCAATCCAGTGTTTCTGAATATATTGAGCATTTTGATGATCTAGTGCATTAGATTCGTGCCCATGACCCAGCTTTTAGTGCAGCTCTTACTACCAATCGTTTCATTGATGGTCTTAGAGAGGATATAAAAGCTGTTGTAATGATTCACAAACCTGTCGACCTCGATACTGCTGGTTCTTTGGCATTATTGTAGGAAGAGCTAACCATGCCAACACAAAGGCAGGAGAGTAAACGAGCTGATATGTATCCAGCATATAAACATCAAGTTAAATCTTCTACCACTCCTACTTCGGTTGCATCTTTGTCCACACATAAAGCTCCTCAGTTTTCAAGCCCTGATGAAAAGAAGCATGTGGATGCTCTGAAGTTGAGTTCTCCTGATGAGGTTGTGAATGCTATCAAAGCTTACCGGCGTGCTAAAGGCCTTTGTTACAAGTGTGGTGTTAAATGGGGGCCAACTCACAAATGTGCTCCTCAAGTGGCACTTCATGTTGTAGAAGAGTTATGGCAATTATTGCAAGCTCCTGAAACTTTAACCAAGTCACCTTTGGCCTCAGATTCTGATTCAGATGAGGAATTGATGGCTTTTTCCTTGTATGCTGTCCAAGGTACTGAGGCCCCTAAAACCATTCGAGTTCTGGGCAATTTAGATGGCCAAACATCATTGATCTTGTTTGATTCTAGTAGTTCTAGTACATTTATCAGTGAACAGCTTGCAACTAAATTCACCAATTGGATGCCTCTGTCTACTCTTGTTATGGTGAAAGTTGCTGATGGTACTACAATATGGTGTACTCATCAATTACAGTCCAGTTTGCTATATATCCAGGGCCAGTGTTTCACCATGAATCTCAAGATTTTGCCTCTTAAATGTTATGATATTATCATTGGAATGGACTGGTTAGAGAATCATAGTCCAATGCAGGTTCATTGGTCTGAAAAGTGGATTTCCTTTCAACATTTGGGTCAGCAAGTTACCATCCAAGGTCTCACTTCTGACACTTCCAGACTGGAGAAGCTATCTGCCACTCAGTTTCAAGCTTTAGAGCAGAATGATGATATTTGGTGTGTGTTGGAGTTGTTTCTGCTTCATCCAGAACAACTGAATTCTGATTGGCCACCTGCAGTTCAGGAATTGACCATGGAATTCTCTGATTTGTTTGCTAAACCAACTGGTTTACCTCCACCTCGGTCTCATTTCCATACTATACCTTTTCTACCAGGTGCTCAGCCATTCAAACTAAGACCCTATCGGTACAGTCCTGCTCAGAAGGATGAAATTGAACAACAGGTACAAGAACTGTTGAATCAAGGGATGATTCAAGAAAGTTCTAGCCCCTTTGCATCTCTAGTCCTGTTGGTCAAGAAAAAGACTGGTGAATGGAGACTGTGTGTCGATTACAAAAGGCTAAATGCTTTGACTATAAAAAACAGCTACCCCATGCCTATTATGGAAGAATTTCTTGATGAGTTAGCTGGTGCTATCTGGTTTTCTTCTCTAGACCTCAGATCTGGCTATCATCAAATTTTGATGCTCCCTGATGACATATCTAAGACAGCCTTTCAAACACATAGTGGCCATTATGAATACAAGGTTATGCCTTATGGGGTCACTGGTGGTCCAGCTACCTTTCATCCTGTCATGAACTGTGTGCTAGCACCTCTGCTCAGAAAGTGTGTTGTGGTCTTTATTGATGATATTCTGATTTACAGTAAGTCCTGGGAGGAACACCTGCAACATATCAGAGCTGTGTTTGTGTTACTTCAACAACACTAGTTTAAGGTGAAACTCTCAAAGTGTACTTTTGCACAACAAGAAGTTCACTACTTGGGTCATGTTATTAGCAAAGATGGAGTGGCTACAGACCCTGCCAAGGTTAAGGATATCCAGAATTGGCCTACTCCTCAATCAGTAAGAGGGTCATGGGATTTTTAGGCCTTGCAGGGTACTACAGAAAGTTTGTAAAGAACTTTGGAATCCTCAGTAAACCCTTGACTAATCTGCTCAAAAAGGGTGAGTTGTTTGTATGGACCTCTGTCCAGGAGGAAGCATTCCTTCTCCTCAAACAAGCCTTGAGCACTACACTAGTGCTGGCCCTACCTGACTTCACCAAGACCTTTGTCATTGAGACGGATGCTTCAGATAAGGGAGTAGGAGCTGTTTTGCAACAAGATGGCCACCCTTTGGTATATATCAGTCGAGCTCTGGGACCAAAGAACCTGATGCTGTCCACTTATGAAAAGGAATGCCTAGCTATCCTGTTAGCTGTTGACCACTGGAGATACTATTTGCATCATGGTGAGTTCATAATCAAGACAGATCAAAAAAGTCTTACCCACTCGGATGACCAACGGTTGTCTACTCCTTGGCAACATAAAGCCCTTACAAAGTTGATGGGTCTCAAATATAGAATTGTTTATAACAAAGGTGTGGAGAACACTGTGGCTGATGCTCTTTCTAGAGTCACTCCTCACAACCAGTTGGCAGTGTTGGCTTTATCTTGCTCTCAGCCTGATTGGTTGGCAGAAATTTCTAATGCATATGCTAAATATCCTGACGCTACTAAATTGTTGGCTGCCCTTACAATTACCAGCCCACAGGGTGAGTTCATCCTGCAGGAGGGATTGATTAAAACCAAAGGAAAAATCTTGGTACCACCAGATGTAAGGCTACAACAGCTCATTGTTACTGCTCTACATGCCAGCCCTGTTGGGGGACACTCAGGTGCTTTTGTTACATATCAGAAGGTCAAACAAATTTTTGTGTGGTCAAGGATGAAGGCTATGATCAAAGACTTTGTGGCTCACTGTCAAATCTGCCAGCAAGCAAAAGCTGAAAGGGTCAAATACCCTGGTCTTCTAATTACTATGGATTTCATAGAAGGTTTGCCAACATCACACTCTTATAATTGCATCATGGTTGTTGTTGATAAGCTCTCCAAGTATGCCCATTTTGTCCCTTTATCTCACCCTTTCACTGCTTACAAAGTGGCCCTGGTATTCATGGACAATATTTTTAAGTTACATGGATTGCCAGAATCTATTATCTCTGACAGAGACAAGGTTTTTACCAGTACACTATGGATAGAGCTCTTTAGACTGGCTGGTACCAAGCTTCAAATGAGTACTGCATACCACCCTCAAACTGATGGACAAACAGAATGGGTGAATCAATGTCTTGAAGGGTATCTTCGATGTTTTGTGCATTCCTGTCCCAACAAATGGAAAGATTGGTTGGCCCTTGCTGAGTTCTGGTATAATACCAGCTACCACTCTAGTCTGGAGAAAACCCCATTTGAGGTACTGTATGGACAACCACCAAGACATTTGGGTATGTGGTTGAAGCATGTTCTGTCCTTGACCTACAAGAATGGCTGACCCAACGCAAATTAATGGTACAACTCCTTCAGCAACAGTTGGTCAGAGTGCAGCAAAGGCAAAAACACCAAACTGATAAGCATAGATCTGAGAGAAGCTTTGAAGTGGGTGATTGGGTGTTTCTTAAGATTCAGCCATATGTTCAATCATCACTGCAGAAGAGAGCTAATCATAAGCTAGCCTTCAAATATTTTGGGCCATATCAGATCATGGAAAAGATTGGCCAAGTTGCCTATAAGTTGTCTCTTCCGGACTCTGCCACTATACATCCGGTTTTCCATGTTTCTTGACTGAAGAAAGCAGTGGGTGATCTCAGTCAAGTAAGTGATACACTTCCTATCCATACTGATGCTTTACAAATTCCTGTTAAGGTGCTCGACAGGTGTGTCCAGACAAAGGACGATGTCTCTATCTCTCAAGTGCTTATTCAATGGTCATCGTGGCCACCTACTCTGGCCACCTGGGAATATGAAGCTGCTCTGCGTGCCAAGATTCCTGAAAGCATCTATGCTCCTAATTCAAGTTTTGGTAATTAATGACAACAATTTGTGGATTAACACTTTCATTTGAGATAATGAGCATAGATTGATCCACGGATGAAAAGAATTTGATTGTGATCGCATGAAGTTTTGGAGATGAGTGCAAAGCTTGGGCTCAAGACAAAAGTATCAAATAGGGCTTTTGCATTTTCCCGATCATAAGGCGATTAGTGGATAAAAAATGACCGGATTTGTTGGATAGATAGCCGTACTATCAAGAGGGGCCGTGTACTCGTGCTTGATGGGTCTGTAGTCCCATTTTGCTCAAAATATCTAGATGCATGCATGAGGGCTAACGACGTTTTTGGAAAGTTTGAAAAAAAGGTCAAAAGTTTGAGCTGACTGCCTAAGGGCGGACAGTCCGGCCCAGAGGGGCGAATGGTCCGCCGTACAGTTTAAAATTGTACCAGAGAGGTCTTTTGTCTCTGGTGGGCTTTACTGATGACGGGCGGACGGTCCGGCCCAGGCGGGCAGACGGTCCGCCCCTCTAACTCTGTTTTTGTCCTGAGACTTGTTGCACTGACGGCTTGAATGGCGGACGGTCTGCCTCTGGGGTGCGGATGGTCCGCCAGTCACTTAACTTTTGTACCGGAGACGTTTTGGTCTCTGGTGGTTACTGAGGTTGAACGACGGACGGTCTGCCCCTGGGGCGCGGACGGTCCGCCGGTCATTTGAGAAAGTTACCAGAGACGTTTTTTCGTCTCTGGTGGTTCAGAATTTATAACCGCTGACGGTCCGCCCCTAGGGCGCGGACAGTCCGCCAGAGCTCTAACGGCTAGTTCTGACACACAAACATTGCACTCTGACTCACTAGTTTATAAGGGCGGACGGTCCGGTTTTTGAACCGCGGACGGTCCGCGATTACGCAGAAAAGAGTGTAACGGCTAGTTTTTGAGGGGATGTCTATATATACTCAATGCCCGGCCATTGGGAGTCTCTCTTAGCCATTTGGACTACATTCTTGACACATTAGAGCTGAGCCATCCCTCTCTCACTCATTCTTGCTTAGTGATTGCATCTTTGAGAGTATGAGAGCATCCTAGTACATTGCATCAAGTGTTTGAGCTTTGTGACACTAGAGAAACTTCAAGCAAGCGGCATCGACTTGTTACTCTTGGGAGTTGCCGCTCCCTAGACGGCTTGGAGAAGTGGATTTCGTGGAGCACCTCCAAGTAGATTGCTGAGGAGCCCCGATTTTGGTTGTGAGAGGTCTTGTGCTCAACTCACCGGAGTGATGAAGAGCAACTCCAGTGGAATCGAGGTGTGGAGCGGTTCCTTGATTCAAGCCGGCTCAAGATCAAGAGAGTTCTTGATAGAGGAGCGGTTGATTCTTGGAATCCACCTCAACGTGGATTAGGGGTGACCGGCAAGTCATCGACACCACGGGATAAACTTTTGTGTCAAGCTCAGTTATTTCTCTTGCTCATGTTGTTTAGTGCATTTACTTTGAGCATTTTACTTTACTAGAGCTTGAATTGTATCTTGTCACCCTAGGTTGCAAACCCAAACTAGAAATAGTTATAGCTTGACATAGGGCTTTCTTTTGTTACTAATTAAATTTCTCTAGTGTTGGTGTTTTTAGTTTTAAACCTACTATTCACCCCACCTCTAGTCGGTGTTCTTGATCCTACATTTCCTCTGGCACCGGCTTGGGGGGCAAGCCGTTTCTGAAGAAGAGAGAGATGTCAGGGCGCCTACTTCTGATGAGAACTCAAACCAGGCCGCTAACAGGCCGCGGCGACTCAAGAGGCCCAGCACCAAGGTCTTCGGCCCAGAATGGCGTAACTGACTGGCTGTTGTTTTCTACCGCCACACGTCTCTCGTCTTCGTGATCTATCTATATACTCTGTAATCTCGATCGAAAAGACATGAAACTTGTAATAGGCTAGACATTTGGCCAGTTCGCGAGAATTGGACGTCGGCAAGCTGTCGTCGTACTTGTTCCTATTACGAATTCATCAAACCGTGATATCGTTAAGTTAATTGGATTTATAATGTATTCTAGTTCAAGTAGAGAATCGTAGTAATATTCATTCTATTTTGGGGTGTAGCTTTGGTTTTTTCATCTCTGGTCGTGTAAAATCTGGATTCATCCTTTTGTTTTTTGATAATTGGATTCATCTTTGACCAACTAGAGGAATGTTTGGTTCCTTTGGTCAAACTCTGAAACTTCGAGGTTTCCTTGTAGCAAAATGAGATCCAACATCAAAACAAAACAAAAAAATTCTTACATGCAGCAGTACTTCCAATACACTAACCACTATTATATAATGATTAGGGAGCCACTTTCCGTATTCAAAGTAACATAGTGTCGAACTTTAATATTCTAGCGGTCCAAAATCTCAAGGCGTTGCTATATATATAGCTGCGGTTTAGTTTTACCCTTTTTTCACTTCCACTTGCGCCCGAACATCTTCTTGTGCTTACCGAACATCTTCTTGTGCTTGCCAAACTTGCCGTGCTTGAACTTGCCATGCTTGAACTTGCCGTGGTGGCCGTACATCCCGTGGACACCTCCGTGGCCCTGGGACATCTTGTGAGCTCCATAGGCTGCAGCCGCCGCCGCGGCACCTCCGGCGATCACCGCGCCGTACCCAGCAGAGCCCCCTGCACCGTGGCCTCCTCCATACATAGCACCATGACCTGAGTAAAAGAGTTAGAATTATATGGTTTTCAAACATCACATTATTAAAATGCATTTTTGTGAAAGATTTTTTATAACAAATCACGGTATTCTTAAGTAAAAAACATGAGATAGTGAACACACAATACAAGAGAGGACCATACCAGGCATTGGTGGACCATGACCAGGGTAACCTGCTGGTGGGTAGGTAGGTTGATGGGGATACCCGCTCGGAGGATATGCTCCTGGAGGGTACGCGCCATGTGACGGCGGGTATCCGCCAGGTTGAGGGTACCCACCCGAAGGCGGGTACCCACCAGGTGGGACCGGATACCCTTGTCCGGGAGGATACACACCCGGCGGAGCAGGATAACCGACAGGGTACTGGCCATATCCACTTGGATACCCTCCGTGATACCCTTTGTCCGTGCCTGAGGGGTCATGACTGTCCTTCCCGCCTCCCATAGCGCCGCCCTCCTCTCAACGCTGAGCTGCACTAGAAGAAAATGGAGAATGTGGATTCGAACGTGGTTGTGGCTTTAATTTCGCATTACCACGGCGCATATCATGGAGACATGGATCAACGTCAAGAGAATTGCAGGTTAATTACCTGGACCTTGGTGCCTAAGCAGAGCTTCCTTGGACAAAATGGCGTCAACAATGGCGTGCGGCTTGGAAGATATATATGTGCCAACTCTAGTGTGCTTTTCGGTTCGTGACGTGTATGGTCATGTTTAGGTCGACGCGGCTTGCTTCGGCGCCAAATAAGTTATTCGTTCTCTCTGTAATCTGCCATCTTTAGAGTTGGTGATCTATTTCTTGATGTGGATGTACGTGAAGCTAGGAGCCGAGCCCTCCATTCTCGCCGCACCTTTCTACCTCCAGGCGCGCGCGGCGCGGGGTTAACGTTGACGTGCAAGTACGACCAGCGCAGCACAGAACCACCCAATCACTGTCAAGTAAAATTGCGTAAGGAGACGTGACAAGATCCGTTGTAGTCTAGCTGGTTAGGATACTCGGCTCTCACCCGAGAGACCCGGGTTCGAGTCCCGGCAACGGAATTTTTTTTGAAAAATCTGTTTTGTTTTTTGTTTTTGAGCAGGACTCCTATAGTTTCAGCCTGAACAAAGACTACACGGTGCCCTTTACAGATTGGGATAGCTATTGACATGTACACAATGAAGATGTGGCAGAACAAAACGAATCACTTAATAACTTCAAAAAAGACAGAAAAAATGAAGTGGACTTGCAATATCGGAAATTTTAGGCAATATCACGAGCAAGTCCAAAAGATACAGTACTTAGGTAATAATATGTTATGAGTCCACATATTATCAGGTTGAAGTATCAAGGTTTCCAGTTTTTCCTAAGTTAGCTCCTGGAAGGGCGATAATTTTATGCAAAAAGAGCGACTGAGCAAACAGATGTTCCATTGCTCCCTAACCATGAACCAGGCCATGGATGATGGATTCACTTAACAGCAGCAGCTATCTTAGCTATGCTTTGACAAAATGGCCTCCACAACACTACGAGCTATTGGGTGGTAAAATTCTTGAGCCTCCGAGAAGATCCTCTGGGCTAGCATCTTTTCCTCACTGGAGCACTTGGCTAGTGAGCTGTAAAGCGGGCGAAGGTACTTCATCCTTCCCACCTGCTTCAAGCATTTCTCAACCTCGTTGAAGTAGCACTTGCACCCGGTGGGAATCGCAAGCTGGAGGAACGCCACTTTGACCTCGTAGTCACGGCTTTCAGATAGCTTGTACCGCTCATCAAGAGCAGTAACCTGCATATAGACAACATATATGGGCATGTGAGCAGTTGATCTTTAAATTACTCGAGAATTATGTTGTACTATTGTGTCATAAAGAGAAAATCTGGTCCACAACATGCTATGTAACAGCAAGCCAGAGCTTTTCAAGCATAGTGACAGCAGGTTACAGATAACTGCCCTGAACAGCAGAACATTTCCATTGTACGTCTCATTAGTCAAAAAGCTAAATTAAAACTGGCTTTGAAATGAGCTACAGATATGAAAAGACAGCTCTGTGATAGTACTTGCCAGTGAGTATTGATGTAAATACAATTTTTATAGAGCTGGCCATATTCAGCTTACTAAACTAGCTACAGAGGGCTTTTCATGACTAAACGGGATTCTGCCATGCAATCTCCAAACTAATATTTTTTAATACACATAATGTCAATATTCAAGAAGTCCGAAGACTGGAGAGCACAATGTAATTTTCAGCATTGATCTTCGCATATTCTACAGATAAATACTAAGCGGAGAAGGGACTGAAGTAGAACCTCCTGCATATGACTCATATTTTTTCTTTATCTTTCAGCTACACCCTGATTGACAAAGGCCACAAACTACATAATCTAACAAATGCAGCGCATTTCTAGTATTGTACCCAAGTGAACTAAACAAACTCACTTGAGGCTCAATGCTTCTACAACAACAACAAGAACAACAAAGGCTCTTAGTCCCAAGCAAGTTGATGTAGACCTATATGCTTCTGTCGCTCATTTCAATCTATATTCTATAATCCAATTCTAGGACACCTTCCACTTAAATAGTGATTTTTTTTTAAAAAACATGGGTTCTATTTTGGGAGTTTTGCATCACTTGATTGAATCAATAAAACATGGATGCCACAAGGATCAGGATTCCAATTGAATAGAATAGGCACTTTTCAGCATTCTGCAGTGCTAAAAAATTGATGATTGGACTGAAATGCTAAAGCCATAACAGTCCATACTATGGCACTCACCATATTCTCAATAGAATCATCACAAGCAGCATGGTAGCTTTCAAACATACTAATAAATGAGAGACGGCTTCAGTAAGAACCCATACCTGTGAGGCTTCAACATCTGTGGGTAGATTTTCTAAGTAAAGCTCCCATTCTTGCCCACTCCAGTCTGCCACCTCATCTTCGCTTGGAAGTTTTCCTGACTTGAATTCTGCAGCTAAGGCGCAGATCTTTTTGTAAGTAGCTGAATCTGGTTCCATGGCATCAGGAGGTATACCAGTCCCCTCAACCCAAAGTTGAAGGTCAATTTGGTTTTCTATCCCAGGTACGTTCTTTTTCAGGAATTGAAGAAATGTCTCTGTGTCTATTGATTGAAACTTAAACGTGGCAATGTACTTCTTTAAGAACTCGTCAAAAGCAGGCCGGCCAATCTAGCACAATCGACAAGCAGAGGACAAGAGAAATTAGATACCAATCCAACCTGTCAATTATTTTTTGTGAATGAATATATGTGATGTGGAGCGAAACAGTGGCAATGCTCCATACTCCCACGCACCTGGCGCTCGATGCGCCAAAGGAACTGGAACCCTTTCTCATAGGGCACTTCAGAGTACACATCATCAGGGTCAATCCCTGCCATCTTCGGCTTCAATTTGGTGAACTCCATGTTATCCTTAAACCTCTCCATCATTCTGTTCAACCCCCTCCATCCAATTCCCATGTTTAATGCTGCCCGCTCCTCCCCTTGCACCACCTCAACAATCCTCCTCTCAGCATATGTTGTGAATCCCTATATACAGCAACAATGATATGAGACTGTGACATGTCAAAACTAAGTATAAAATACCACATGTAGTTGCCAAGCTTAGGCACGACCAACCGAATCATCAATGATTTGTGACCTGTCAAACTAAGTATGCTCTCTAGTAGCTCCGACCATAACTAGAGGAAAAAAAAAGATTTCACACACTAGTCAGAGAAAAATGTTGAATCCGTAAAAGATTAGATATTTAGATTATACCAGGGTCATGGTGCCTGACATTGACCCTGATCATGACTGGATTGGAACCAATCTAGCAGAAGATGTACAACCATAGTATATATCTTCCCCATTTATATTGTACAGAAACATAGTTCTTCTACAGCAAAATTCTCCTGATCTAAACCAGGATTTTACAGTTCAATCCATTCTGAACCATGCATAATGAACTGCATATATTTCGCTCACACAAATATTCAACGCCACAGAAGACTTTGCTCCTGGCTAGGTCAGATTTCCCACCTACTAATGGACAGCTTACATCAAATTAGAGGAAAACAGTATTTGTAGCAGAAAGGATGACAACGACAACATAGAAAACAATAAGAGTTCATTCACCTCATTTAGCCAGAAATCTTCATTGGTCTTGTTAGTAATCAGATTGCCAGTCCAGCTATGCGCGAGCTCATGCGCCACTACCTGAGCCCCTGCAGCATCCCCCTTGATCACTGTAGGAGTGAGGAACACCATCCTGGGGTTCTCCATGCCTCCATAAGGGAAGCTCGGAGGCAGCACGAGCAGATCGAACCTCTCCCATTCGTACGGTCCGAACAGCGACTCCCCGACCTTGACCATCTCCTCCACCCCGGCAAACTCCCTCGCCGCCTCGTCCAGCACCTTGTCCCCTCCCTCAGCGTACACCCGCGTCCTCGGGCCGAGGTCCCTGAACCCGATCCCGCCGGCTGCAAACGCGAAGAGGTAGGGCGGCACGGACTGCTCCATCTGGAACTCCTCAACGATGCGGCCGGGTGCGCACCACAGCTCGTCGTCGCACGCACCGCGGTGGTCGGATGGCAGCGGGTCCCGGTGGGCGACGTGGCGCGCGGCGGCGACGGCGGAGAGCTGCGAGGGGACGTTGAGGAGGAGCGAGAAGGTGATGCGCGCGGCGGGGGTGTCGTGGCAGGGGAAGATGGAGCGGGCGTGGATGGACTGGCACTGCGAGAAGACGAAGGGATGCCCGGAGGCGGTCTGCGGCGGGGCCAGCCACTGCAGCGCGGAGGCGCCGGGGGAGGTGGAGAAGGTGAGCCGGAAGGAGGTGGTGTCGGGGGGCAGGGTGAGGGTCAGCGCCGAGCCGAGGACGGGGTCGGGGGTCGCGGCGAGGGAGAAGGGGATGGGCTCCGGCGGTTCGGCGGCAGTGGAGACGGAGTGGACGGCAAGGGCGCGGGTGTCGAGGAGGAGGTCGCCGGAGTGCGGCGCGGAGAGGGTGAGCAGCGCAGAGGCGTGGATGGTGGAGGCGGCGAAGTCGAGGTAGAAGGCAAGCGCGGCGTGCGATACCACCGGGTGCGCGCCGTCGGTGTAGGAGTGGGGATCGACCGGCGCCATGGCTGCTGCTGCTCCTGCCGCCGGCGGCGAACGAGTCGGGATGCGAGGGGACGGGGGAGGGTTTGGTTGGTCCGGTCGGGTCGAGGACTCGAGGGGCTTTTGGTGGGTCGTGTTTTTTTTGGTGGGCCGTGTTGGTCGGGTCGAGCCGACAAAACCTTTTGAGCTTTCCTTTGGCTTTCAGTTTGTGCTACGAAGGAATTGATACCTCCGACGAGCTAAAAACCTCTCCAAATTCAGAAGGCATCTAAAAAATTCTCAAAAGCAGAAGAACAGATCATAGGAATAGTACCAATCAAATTGCAGAAAAATAGTATCAATTTTACTTAGAAAATAGTACCATTTAAATTATTGGTGCCTGGCATATATTCTCACTTTACAGTATATACACAACATGTATCTCCGTTTTCGACATTCGAGTACATAGCAGCACTCTGGACTCTAGAGTGACTGAGTTTGGTTGCAACATACAAGTTAACAAGCTTAAACTGGTTTTAAGTCGAACAAAATCTGTGCTTAATTGACATGGGTTAATGAGTCCCTCCGTCCTATATTACTATTCATTTTATCTTTTCTAGATTTATATGCTTTAATATATATATATATATATATATATATATATATATATGAAAAAGTCCATTTTTGACCATCCAACTATTACCCGAGTTTGGTTTTGGCCATTGAACTCCAAAACCGGGTATCTTCGACCATCCAACTATCAAAACCGTTCACTTTTGGCCATCTAGCGGTTTTGCAAGGCAGTTTCGCTGACGTGGACGCCACGTGGAGGTGGGGCCACTTGTCAGCCATCCTCTCTCCTCTTTCTCTTTCTTTGCTCCCCCCTCTCTCCTCTCTCCCGATCCCTCTGCTCGGCGGCCCCTTGCTGCCTACTGCCGCCGCCGCGCGCCCCCTGCTGCGTGCTGCCGCCGGCGTGCCGCCGCCCCCTGCTCGAGCAGTGCTGCGCCCCCCTGCTGCTTGTGCTGCAAGCTGCTGCCGCCGCCCCTTGTTGCAGCAGGCGCCGCCGCCACGTACTATAGCCGGCGCCACCTGCTGCAGGCGCAGCCGGCGCCACCTGCGGGCCCACCCTGCTGCAGCAACGGCGCTGGAGAGGAAGGAGGGAGCGACGCTGGGGGCCGCCGGGGCAGGAGAGGAAGGAGGGAGTGGCGGTGGCGGCCGTCGGGGCAGGGGACGAAGGAGGGAGCGGCTGTGGCGGCCGCCGGGGGTAGGGGAGGAAGGAGGGAGCGGCGCTGGGGGCCGCCGGGGCAGGGGGTGCGGCGGCGGTGGGGAGGAAGGAGGAAGCGGCGGGAGGGGGCTGCCGGGGCAGGGGAGCTGCGGCGGTGGTGCCCAGGGGAGGTGCGGCGGGTGCGAGGACGAGCACCACTGCTGGCTCGCCTGCACGCCGCCGCGGACCACGCTTGCGAAGCAGAGCCCAGCCCCGGCCGTCGTGCCGGCTCCGCGTAGTCCCCGCTGCCCGATTCGCGCGTACATAACCTATGGTTTTAGGATTGATCTATGAGTGGTTTTCTTAAGGGTTTTATGATCTCAAAAGCGAGGCTAGTCAATGTTTTTAGAAAAAAGTTTTTTTATGCAATGTGCAATGCAATGCAAGGGTGAGACGAACAATATGGTATGCAATGCAACACGGGGTGGGTGAACAAAACGAACAAAATGATGAGCGTAGTCCCCGTTGCCCGATTCGCGCGGCCCCTGCACCGGCTGCTGCTCAAGCCCGCCATCGCCCCTGCTCCGGCCGCCGCCCCTGCTCCGGCCGCCGCCATCCAGCTCCGCGCTGCCCCTGCACGGCTCGCCGTGGCCCAGCCACTGCCTGCTGCTCCCTCGCCCTCACGCCTCACCGTGCGCGGCCGCGGCTTCCTGGCGGCGGCGCTCGCGCCGGTTGCCCGGCGTCAGGCTGCCGCACGGCACCACAACGGCCTCGACGCCGGCTCACCGGCCGCCCTCCCGCCAGTCCCTGCTCCGCCCGCCACCGGCCGTCTGAAGGGAGGAGAGAGATGAGAGAGGAGAGAAAGAGGGAGACAGAGAAGAGAGAGAGAGTGGGGGTAGCACTGACAAGTGGGCCCCACCTCCACGTGGCGTCCACGTCAGCAAAACCGCCCTGCAAAACCGCCGGATGGCCAAAAGTGAACGGTTTTGATAGTTGGATGGTCGAAGATACCCGGTTTTGGAATTTAATTGCCAAAATCAAACTCGGGCAATAGTTGGATGGTCAAAATAGACTTTTTTCATATATATATATATATATATATATATATATAGTAATTTGGGACGGAGGGAGTAGTTCTCAAATTCTGAAGATGTATCAAGAAATTAAAGGGGTTGAACTAGCATGCCAGAATTCTGGTCTTATCTACCATGAAAAAAAGGATGTATATATACATGGGCATCAACTATTCAATGCACATTCTTGAGGGAAAAAAAACTCCTCGAGTCTCATGAGCAGACAACCAGTAGGTATCCGGATAAACAGAGGCGGTAGATACGGGAACGTTACAGTCCTGTAAAAATGTAGAAACAATTCAGGAGTAAAAAAAAAGAACAGATGGATTAGATTAAGTGCAACTCAGACAGCTCTTAGGATTTACCATGACACCACAAATGAAAAGTGAAAATTTAAAAGGTTCCAAAGTGAATGTTATTGCAATATGGTATTAGATTCGCACTCATGACAATAATAAAGAAGCGTGCGTTGATCGATAGCGTGAACTTCATATGCCTTGCCACCATTTTCCTCCATCTGTTTTGAATTGTTTTCCTTCCAACGTCAAGCAGCAAGGATTCATCGACAATGAGGTTCATCATTGCGAGGCAGGACAGCCAGTCGACCTCGTATGCCAATCTTCCTGATCGACCCATCGCTCAGGCTGAACAGAAAGCGATCTTCTCCATCAACCCAAAGCACCACCGCACAAGTCTTCCCAAGAAACATCTCCAACTTGATCTTTTCTCTAGCGTGCATCTGGACCACCCTCGGCGGCAAGGAACTTGCCAGGTCGATAAAGCGATCTTCTCCATCAACCCAAAGCACCACCGCACCAGTCTTCCCAAGAAACATCTCCAACTTGATCTTTTCTCTAGCGTGCATCTGGACCACCCTCGGCGGCAAGGAACTTGCCAGGTCGATTGTTTTAGAAAGGACCAGGGTTCACCAAACCGGTGGGAACCGGTCCGGTTTGACCGGTTACCGATCAAACCGGTTTCCGTTTCGGCCGGTACCCAACCGGTCAAAATTCAAAATTTAAATTCAAAAAATGAAAAATTCCCAAAAAATTCCTAAAAATACTTCAAGTTGCGATGAATCTAATGGTATCAAATTTTCTCAAAAATTCGTTCATTTAGTATAGTTTGCGGGGATTTAAATTTAAATCAAAAAAGAAAAAGAAAAAATAGGCCGGCCCATTAAGGCCCACCAGTCAAAACCGGTCAAACCGGCCGGTAAACCGGTTGCACGGGAGCTTTTGAATTTGCATTTGAATTCAAACCGGTCAAACCGACCAGTAAACCGGTCAAACCGGCCGGTAAACCGGTCGGAACCGTTTGCACGGGAGCTTTTGAATTTATTTAAATTTGGATTTGAATTCAACCGGTTACCGGTCCAACCGGTCCGGTAAACCGGAACCGGTGGCCGGCGGTTTGGGTTAACCGGTCGGAAAAAAAAAACCTGGAAAGGACCCAGCTGCTGGCGGTGTGGCTACCATGCTTCCAGAGTGACATCTGTGCGCCCTTCAATAAGAATAACAGAAAGCTTCCATCTGCAGAACTTGCTAAAAATGGTGCCTTGCTGCGTTTAGCATCAAGAGGGAGCTCCAGATAGGACAGCTTCGTATGTGTGTCCGCAGCGAGATGCAACGTAGCAATGTGAGTGAGCGTCCAGTTAGTCGAGTTGCCACGGAGAAGATGGATGGCACCATGAGAAGTAGCAGCAGGGGATGGCACCACATAGAGGTCAGGTATTAGCTCAGGAGTGTCATCAAACCACACCCAACGTTTGGCCTTTGAGCAGTAGACCACAATCCTGAACGGTCTTCGTGTGATCCGAATGGCAACCAGCCGGAAGGACTGAGATACCAACTTGCTACGGTCGATATCCTCGGTGATAAGTAAGGTATACATGTCAGGTGATGCAACCGGAACCGGAGGAATGTGGAAGATTTCACCAGTGAGAGGATTGCAGACCCAAAACTTGTGTGACCTGCCTGTTGGTTGGCGCCGGAGGGCCAATGTAACAGCCCTATATTGATTAAGAGTTAAACTTGTCATCATGTGTATTATTAAGCATTAAGCATAATTAATTTGCACTTAAGGAGAGAATCAACACTTAGGATAATTCACTGAGTATGGTAGTGGCGGACAGTCCGCCCCTATACGGCGGACGGTCCGCGGCTATGCCACGTGGCCGACCACGGTTCACCTCGGACACATCGAATTCACTGCTACGTGACCCCACCCGCGGACAGTCCGCACCACACTCGCGGACGGTCCGCTAGTGCATCTCCGCTGCGTGTCATGCGCGCAGAGACTTGACGCCACGTACCCCTCTCGGGCCCACTCGTCAGCCCGAGCTCTCCACCTCCCCAGCACCCTTCTGCTCACTCTCTCTCCCTCCCACTCTCCCCAAAACACTTCTCTCTCTAGCAAAACCATGGAGGAGCTCCCCTTCCTCCTCTCTTGCCATTGAAGCCCTACCTCACCGGAGCATCGCTGGAGGACGCCAAGGAACGACGCCGGCAAGCTACACCGCCCCGATCTCCTCTTCTTCCTTGGGGAGGAGCTTCCCCCAACAAGTTCTTCTTCTACTCCATCTCCTCCCTCAAGCTCCAAGCAAGGAAGACGACCCCGAGCTACTCTAAGCCTCCCCGTCGCCTTGAAGCCCTTGCCGGTATCCTACTCAACGCCGGTGAGTGTTTCCCCTCCCCGATCCATCCCCATTGTCCTAGGATTGGAAGCCAAGAACTCACCTAGAGCCCAATCACCATTGTTGACCTAAAGCTTCGAAACCCTAATGCATGTGAGACTTGGTAACTAAAGTGAACTCCCTAGGCTCCCAGGAACCTCTAGGAACAAACCCCACCCCAAACCGTGGCCGAAATCACCGGCGGCGAACTCGCCGGTGAGTCTCGGCCGTGTCGCGGATGGTCCGCCCGACATGGCCGGACGGTCCGCCAGCTCCTGACCAAAACCAACAGAGACTCTACCCGATTCCTAGCCTTTCAAAAATTGAGAGGCGGACGGTCCGCTCAACCCACGCGGACGGTCCGCGATTTAGTCAAAGAGCATGTTTTCACCCCAACACGGTCCACGACTGACTGGCGGACGGTCCGCCACTTGGTCCGCCATTCAGATCGGACGGTCCGCTTCCCTAACCCGGACGGTCCGCCCCTACCTGTTCAGCACCCTTGCACTTATTCATGAACAACCCACCCATGCATCTTAGGCCCGGCCTCTATACCATAGTTGGGCTTCATTAATACATGTCTCCTCATGTCATCTACACGTCATGGCATACATTCATGGCATACTCATTTCTCAAACATCATTGCATTCGTGTAGAGACCGTGATGCCGGAGCAACAGGAGGGTGAACCGGAGCTGGTGCGAGATGACTCTTCTTTTGAGACTCAAGGCAGGCACCTAAGCATTCTTCCATCCTATATTTTGGATCAATGAAGTTATATACATGTCTTGATTGTGCATGAGTTATTATGTTATGCATCAATGCTTGCTTAGAACCTATTTGATGCATTACCAATCTTGACTAGGATAACCCCTCCTAGTTGAGTATGCTTGTTAGGTGCCACGAATTAAATGCTTAGCCTTGCATAGTTACGGTAGAAGACGAGAGGTGGCAAGGTCACCACCGCTCGCGAGTTATAGGATATAATGTTTGATTCTATTTAGTTAGTCAATGATGAATAAAATTGAGCAACTATGAATGGTGATTCGGACTTGGGCAAGTATGGTAGGGCCATGATGAGAGTGGAACTCAAATGGTTAGACTTGCTTGAGTTGATTAAGGACCGATGCGTAATCGCTTTGATACTTGAGCACTTTTCCGTACGAACCACATGCTTAATAATGGGAAGGTAAGCCAACTAGCATGAGTCACACCTTGCCTTGATCGGATTCGGTGCGAGTCGTGATGGAGTGTGATCGGCGGTTCCGGTGCACTTGTCCTTCCCAACCGTTCGCTCATAGCCGGTTGTGTTTGTGTGAAAGGTTGAGGTCTGAATCAATACTTATCCTTGGCCATGGGTATGGTCGTTGGTCTTGTCCTTGTGTGGGTAAAATTGTACACCCCTGCAGGGTTCTCAATCTATTGCAATAGCCGCGCTCTCGGACATTGAGCACGCTCTTGTACTTTGACTTTAACGTAGAGTTACCGAATGGGGTTCATGGAAGATTGAGTTTATGATACATGATCACTTTACTTATGCAATTTCTTGATGTGTGCTTAGAGATCATAGATGCTATGTCTTTTACTTCCTACAACTTGATCTAAGTAGATGCTTTTATGCAAAACTAAATACCATGACCTAACCTTGCTCCTAACCAAATGTCTTCTCCTTGAGGTCGGGATATATATATATATATATATATATATATATATATATATATATATATACCCATGTTGGATAAGTCTTGCAAGTACCCTTTTGTACTCATGGTGCTATCGTTAAAGTTGATGGAGGTGATGCACAGCCGGAGGCCGTGTTTGGCTACTTCTACCCCGCAGACGGAGGTGCGGGTGAGGAGTAGATGACCGGTGGCTACGAGAAGGGCACTATCGGTATATAATGTTACCTTCTATTTTGCGTATGCGTGGAGTGCGAAGTAGTAGAACAATTCCGCTGCAAACTCTGAAAACTTAATGTGATGTACTTTGAACCTCTTTGTAATATAAACTTGTGTGTGGATGTGCTTATGTAACGGTATTACTATTGTGCTAGTGGAGTGTGTTTAAATCCTGGGCGGTGCTCATGACATTCTAAGAACTACCGGGGTTAGTCCTTTCTAATTGAGTTGATCAATGGACGATGACTCGATTAGACGGGATTAACTTGGGCCGGGTTCCTCACAGCCAAGAAGCCGTCTTGAGATGCAATGGGATCGTAGAAGTTGAGCTCGGCACCGAGACCCCGAATGAAAGTACAAAGTTTAGCTGGTGCGAGGGCATTGCATCCAACTCTGCTGACAATGGATTGTGACAATTCAGACAGGGGCATGAAGCTCGGTGCCATACTGCGCCACCTGCTCTTGTGATCCTGCCATAATTGTGGACGAGACTCCCTGCTGTCCTGGTAGAAGAAACCAAGGAGCAAGGATGGGGTAAAACCATGGTCATGGCGGGCGCTTCCTGAGGCAATCAAGAAAGGTTCTGCCCTTTATGATATTACGCCAAAACTTGCAGGTCGAAGCAAGGCGTGCTAGGGAGGCAGGATCGGTGATGTGAAACAGGATCTTGTCGATCATATCCACCGGAAGCTGCAGCATCACACCATCATCCATGATCCTTTTCCTGCAAAGAAAAGACAGGCACCGATTCTGTTCAAAACGGCACCAGATGGAGACCCGTTCCAAATGAACTCAAAGTTCAGACAACTGGTTTACTTATTTTTCCTTCAAATTCAAAGGCAAATATTCTCTTAGATGTACTGTGAGCAGTAGAAAGAACCATGGAAACTTTGGCAGCATAGTCAAACAATGAATTTGGATTCATCCCAATATTACAACATTGTCAGAACTAAGAACATATGATCGTGTTAATCAATCCCTAAAACACAAGACTCAAGATCCCTAAAACACATCCGGCATTGTTTTGTCAGTGTTCGGCCTAATTTTCCAAGCAAAATCATCAACCAGTCTCTAGTTGTCTACGCAGCCAGAGGAAGAAAACTAAAGCAATCAGTAATCACCTCATCAAGTCGCTCGTTAGCCGTCGTTCTTCACGACGAAGTATGTAACGAAGAATCAAAGCGGACTCATCGACGTAATCTAATACATGAACCCTAACTAGTAAGATGGGTGCGCCCTGCACATTGGGGGACAGGGGCTAGAGAATAGAGAGATACCTAGCCGTAGGAGGACTGGAGGAGACAGGAGAGGGCGGGGAGGTCGCCGTCGCCGGCGAGATCGCCTGGAGCGCGTGCAAAAAAAAAAAAAAAATTGACGGGCCGATGAGAGCGGAAGAGCACACACGGCGATCAATCTTTTCTCTTTTTTTTTTGCCTAAAACCAATTTGTCACCATCTCCCCTTCGAAAACAGTTTATTCTTTTTCCTATTTTTTCATTTTTGTTCTCGAAGGAAGGTCCAGCCCAGCGTTTTTTTTTCTTAAAAAAAGGCTAATTCTTAAATGGGCTGAGCCTCAAGCTAAGTACGTTGCTGAGACGACCTGGACAATAACTGGCACACTGGCTTTCAGATAATAATCTTTCGGAATTTCTATCCCTCACTCTAATCTTTCTGACAACGGACACCCTAACCCGTTCTGGCTGCTTCCCGTCTTTGACAGCATAACCACTTATATGGTCACCAGTACTAACTTGTCTATTTAACCAAGATGTCGAGTTTGATCGACTTGTTGGGAGAGGAAAAAGAGGGTGGAGTCGTGGAGATGTAAGGGGTGAGCTCGTTCGTGGCACCGTCAATAAGCAAATACTGAGGAATATTTCTAGATGATGACATGGGAATATTTCTAGCTTAATACTGAGGAATGAGATTATCTGAAAAGTTGATGGGATCACTTTAGACAACGTGATTCTCCAAACCAACGCTCTTAGTTCCCATTTTTCTTAATGAAAGCCACAGGTGATTGAAGAAAGAAACCTGGGCCCAAATAATTTCAGGCCAGCTAAGCACCACCCGGAAGTTAGTAATTTCTTATTCGCAGAAAAAAAATGTATCCATCATTTTTTTCACGTGAAACATTTCGTTCCGCGTGGCAAATCACGTCAACGTCTGGGCTCTCTCGTGGGCCCCTCCCACAGGCAGTTGGCCCAAACGAAAGGCTAGGCTGGGCTGGGCCGGGGTCGTGCTTCGTATAAAAGGCCGGGAGCATTACTCCGTTGCCGACCGGAAAACCTGTACATCTTTCGGAAAAAAGTTTCTATTCAAACTTCTACTTTAAGATTCGTGCTAGAGTTAAAACGGACAACCGAGATTCATGCGAGTGGGGGGAGGGGTGAGCTGCTGTAAACAGGTGTTAGGATAGGATGAGATTGGTCTGGCGGATGGGAAGGTTTACATTGATCGCAATCTTCAAACACATTTTTCTCTCAAATCATGACTCCGTTTTCGATTCCGTTTGGACCAGTATGTTGTTTAGAATTAATACAAAAAAATGAGATCTCATAAGTATATATTTTACTATTTTTCTTACCTAAAAAAATAAACATTTGAAATGAATTACTTCAACATTTTGTGAATACCTGTTCAACATTTTGGGTATATTGTTTCAACATTTTAAGATGAAGTGTTGAACTTGTTTTTTTAGAATGTTGAATTAGTTTACGTAAAATGTTGAATTTAATCTTTCAAAATATTGAATATATAAGAAATCAGAAACAAAAAGAAATTACAGATAATGTATTGCTCATGAATATTAGAAAACAAAAGCAAAAAAGAAAAATAATGATACCTACATTCTGCTGGGCTCCTCTGGATGAGACCGTGAGAGCAAATATATGGGCCACCTCCTGGGCCGACTGCGGGCCTTGCGATGATGAAGCTTTCCATTGCACGGAAGATATATTAGGGATGCTCATTGCTGACACCACGAGAGCGCAGTTACATCTATCGTCGCACTCAAGAACGACCACACGATCAGCCTTTCATCGACCTTCCTCAAAGCCATGGTGCCTTTAAAGGTCGGATTGTGTGCTCTAGCCTAAAAAGAGGAGAGAATGAATTAGACAATTTAAAACCTTAACCTATAGCTTCGACTAATGTGCACAATATTAAATTAAAATATGCTATCTATATGTACAACTATAGTTTTGCTAGTGTGAAACCCCTATTTCAAATGAGTTTAGCAACCTATAGCCGTTCCTATTAAAAAACTACTCTATAAAAATAAAGTCACACAAAGGAGCTAGTATAAAATGCGAAAACGTAAAGAGCGGGATATGAAGAAACAAACTTTTGACGCGGGTGTTTATCCTGTGGTTCGATTAGCCACAAAGGCACACCTACATCCACGTTGCCGAAGCACTCATTAAGAGTACCGCTTCACGGTAATCAAGTCTCTTTCGTGAACACAATCACGGTCTCCTTGATTCCGTTTTCCACTAAGGAGCTTGTCCACGAAAGAAGAGGGTCTCCACGTCCCCCGTACAAAATTGTCGTCGCCACTCCACACCGAGTCGGAGGGTCGATGACGTGCCGGCGAGCCACCAATGCTCCAAGGGGTCGGCGCACCGAAATCTTCTTGTTGGTTCACTCAAGAACCAGTCACAACACCTTGCTTGCTCACTCACTCAAGAACTAATCTAGCACTTACACTCTTAAAGCTAGTGCTAAACCTAAAGATTTGATCAATATGCACTTGGGTTGGCTTAGAGAGTTTCCTGGGTGTGTTTGAGATTTGTAGCAACTCCAGCAACCTTGAAATGCCCGGGGGATGGCATATATATATAGCCCACCAAGTCCATAGAGCTGTTTGTAGCCGTTGGATCTTTTCTACGTAGGGCACCGGTTAGACCGGTGGGGTGACACCGGTGCAACCGGTCACTCATAGCTTCTGCACTATCCGTTGGCCTTCTGACAGCTGACGTGGCTGTCACCGGTTAGACCGGTATGTTGCACCGGTTCAACCGGTCATGGAAGGATCTTCTGCATCTGACGCGGAATTGCACTGGTGTCTTGCTCTGGTGGTTCACCGGTGTAACCGGTGCTGAACAATGTTCACTTATATGTCAAACATGCTCTCTGAGTGATGGCATGGTGATTGCGCCTATGCCTCAATTTGGCACCACCAGTTTAACAAGTGCTACTTGTACTTCTCCACTTGGCTGGGCATTGCACGGCCCATTGCACCGGTGATATGTCACCGGAGTATCCGAAGCCTACCAGTTAGAGCAGTGCCTGTTCACAAGTTCAACCGGTGCTACTGGTTTCTGCAGAACTCGTCCGATTCGATATTTCTTTGAGTTCTTTCGTCGTATTTCGTTTTGCTTGACTTTTTACTTCATCCCTGAAATCTATAAATATCCACTTGACAAACTTACTAATCTCATTGATTGCGGTGTCACTCAATCACCAAAATTACAAACAATGGCCAAATATAGAGCCATGTTTCTTACAGCCTCGCAGCCGCCTCCTCGACCTGGAGACGCACGATGTGGACGTGCTCTTCTTCTACAGCGGAGCCTGCCCCTACGGCGACCGCGTCGGCGCGGCCGCCCGTGCTGGCGTCTTCCTCGCCGCCGCCCTGCTCCTCCGCCTCGTCGCCACGTCCCGGCACCCCGCCACCGCCTACGCGGGGCTCTACGGCGCCTACTGCTTCCCCCTAGACCGCGCCGCGCGGCCACGCTCGCAACCTTCCTCTTCCGGGCCGGCCTCTCGGGCCACTAATACTCGGCGCTTGATGGCAGGCTGCGGTGGTGCAGGAATTGTGTGCTCGAAATGATCATCAGGATGTGCACGCCATCTCTCTTGGATGGAGAAGGATGGGTGTTTGCAGGTTGTTTCCTAGATGCTTGCCATTGTTCTATTGCAAATCCATAGCTGACTAGCTTAAACAATAAACACCTTCCGAATTAGAGAGAACTAGAAAAGGGTTCTCTTTTTATTTCCTTTTTTGGAAAGGAAACTAGAAAAGGGTTCTGGCTTGAGAATATTTCCCTGACGTTCGTGTGGTGTCTGGATATGCAGTAATATACTTCGAAATATGATACACATGTAATGTCTCGCAAAATTTTACTAGAAACAAGAAGGATTGCATGGTTTGCTTTCAGTCTGTTGCCTGTTTCTCAGCTAATTACATAAGTGACGGTGTGAAATTGCTGCACAGACGACTGCTACGTGCAAAATTATATAAGGGAGTATGTACACACATAATAAGCGTGGAAAATAACTAATTTATTCTTTTTTAAGGAAAAAGAAACTTGACTCGACTGTTACGTGTAAAAATACATATAAGAGATCAATCATCATATCATTATCATAGAATTCTCAATTTGAAGGGTCGAGAGAAAAAAAAAAAGACCACTAAAGTGTGACTCTCTTGTTTTTCCAAGTTAAATTATAGAGTAACTCTCTCTGAATACAATAGGGATGTTTGGTTGCATACCATCGGTCGTCATGCGGTGGCGCTGAAGTTGTGGTGCAAAATTTGACCGCCACAACTGTGGCGAGAAAATAAAATGAAAGGACTATGGCATGCTACAAAAGTTTATCAGCAATCAAGCAGCAACCTTATTTCTCGTGGACGTGGTGGTCTCAAAATGTAAGGCGGTGTGGCGGCGCCGCGGCGGAAGACTGGAAAGGGTGGGTGGCAGCCGGAGGCAGAGGGACTCGAGGGGGGAGGCGGTGGGGCGGCTGAAGAGGAAGACTTGCTGGGTGGTTTGCTGGGCCGGGGATGGGAGGGATTACATGGACTGTTGGGGTAGACGGGCTGCCATCGGGCCGGCCTGTTAATTTCGTGCCGGGCCGTGCCAGCCAACGGGCTGTGGTGACGGCCTAAGCCCGGGCACAGTTGACAGGCTGGGCCAGCCCGGGGACGGTGGGGAGCAGGTTCTAGCTGTGCTTGGATCGGATCAAATTGGCCGTGCTTCGAACGGACCAACGGGCTGGGGGCTGCACGGACATCTATATTAGAAGCCCTCCGCCGATCCGCCAATCGCGCAGCCGCAGAGGGAAAGAAGAGGGCGGCGGCAGCCCTCTTCTTCTGCTCCACCTCCCTACTAGCGCCCTTCACGTCAGCTCACGGGTACAAAGGCATCTCTTCTCCCGCCCTCATTTGCTCTTCCTCTGCTATGAATCTGTGGCCTATATTGCTTATTCGTGCATGGGTCTTGGACTCGGATATACTCTGGTGATGTCGTGTGCTGCTTGTGCCTGTGCTTACTGCTTCCCTGTAGCTAGTGGTGCTGGCTGTTTGTGCTAGCCTGCTTAGTGTGAACTGATTTGGTATTCATGTATTTTTTTTATCCACTCTTGTTGTTATGCCCTGAACAATGTTATGTTATATATGTAATATTTATTGTTTCTGCTAAGTTATAATTGAGGTGGATTTATTTTTTATATATATTGCCATATCCCCGTATCTGTATGTTGGGGAAAATGGCGTATGGGAGTATCGCCATATCGTGTACCAGTATCTATATCTGCGTATCTGTGCATCCTTATTTGTGTTATATAAGAACTTTTCAGGTCTTATTCGTTTGAACTAAAGGTCTAGTTTTTCTTTTGCTGGTGCAGATTTTTGGAGCATCATGTTGACGTTCCAAGTTTTTTACTAGATTGTCTTGTCTTACTCTGTTACATGTATACCTATGTGCTGCAGAGTCACTCCTAAACGTATAAAAACAGTTTACAATTTTACGAGTTACTTGTGCACAAAAAATAAAACAAAAACAATTAACTCCCATGCTGATGGTTACTCAATATTCGGATCTTATCTTTCTGCTTCAGGGTTGGAAAGATGTCTAAGCGAATATGTGACAGCTCAAGCTCAAATAAAAAGAAGAAAGCTCGCAAAATGGAAAAAAGACAAGTGAGTTATTGATTCACTTTTGCCAGTTGTACCTCTTTTGCATGTATTTATGCAATTATATTATAACAGTATTAATTTTGTTGTACAATGCTCCTTGACTAGGAAACCTGTGGTTGTACAATGTTTTTGAAGAGGATTTTGGCAGCTTAAGTAATTCTAGTCAAGGCACCTTGAGTAAACTCAGTCAAGAAGTTGTTTCAAATTTATCTGCAACTGTTGTCTCATTGGCTTCATTCAATGGTGAATCGGTGATTATACGAATCAGCTTTCCTTATTTGCATCTCATCATCAGTTATAAAGATTTAAGTGTTGTCTTAAGCAGGAGATCGGATTCATGCTGTCTGCACAGGCATAGTTGTCAAAAACGATATATGTGGTACACTTGTCCTAACTTCAGCAACTCTGGTTAGATCTTGGGATATTGATAATGGGCGCAAGATTATGCTGGGCTTGATGGTTGGTATTGCAATTTCTTACGTATTCCATTTCTTGCCTATTTAATGTACGGCAATAATTCTGTGCTTGTTTTGCTTTTATCGTTACAGATTGAAGTGGGCCTTCCAAATAACCGAATTGCCAAGGGGATGTTGGTGCACTGGGACTTAAATTACAATGTTGCTGTTGTCAA
The DNA here is from genome assembly GCF_016808335.1 of Panicum virgatum. NCBI lineage: Eukaryota > Viridiplantae > Streptophyta > Magnoliopsida > Poales > Poaceae > Panicum > Panicum virgatum. The sequence goes on from NC_053153.1 coordinate 2,655,650, forward strand.
CATCAGTCATTACCCTGGTTTTCGAGCTGCACATTTGGATCAGCCCATACCTTTTGGGTGTAAGGTAGTAGTAGCTTTAGGGCGTTGCTTCAAGACAGGCAAATTGAAGGCCTTGTATGGGACAGTGAATGATGAGCCCAGTGGAGTGAATGATGAGCTCTGTGGAGATTTACACAAACACCTTATGATCTCCACGTGTAAAATCAATATGGTTCGATGCTGATTTCTCTTGCTCTCAACATTCTGGAAATAAATAATTGTTTCATGATATTAGTGGCATAATTTATCATTGCATGCACTTACTTTAGGGGCATTAAATATTTCATTTTCTTTATGAAGTTGTTATTTTTTACGCTTGGCTTAGCTTAGCCTAACATTATTTTTTGTTCCAGATAATGACTGGAGGGCCCCTTGTTGATTTGGATGGCAACTTTGTTGGCATAAACTTTTATTCTAAGAAGATGAATCCATTCCTACCAATGGACAAAATTTACAAGTGCTTGGTCCATGCTGGGATACTCTGGTATGCCTTCTACATGCTCCCTCCGTCCCAAAAATAAGTTATTCTATTTTTGTCCTAAGTCAAACCTTCTCAAGTTTGATCAAGTTTATATAAAAAATATCAATATTTATGATACCAAATAAGTATTATTAGATTCCTCATGAAATGTATTTTCATAGTATAACTATTTAATGTCATAAATGTTGATATTTTTTGGCCATAAATTTGGTCAAACTTAGAAAAGTTTGACTTAGGACAAAACTAGAATGACTTGATTTTTTTTTTGGGACGGAGGGAGTACTTCCATATAGACCTGTCTGAACACTGGGCCAAGCCAGGTCTGAAACTAGGCTTGGAAATCCTGAAGCTCAATCCTACCAATAAACCATTTCCCAAAGCTAAAAAAACAGATGAAAAGTCACATGGTATCAACTAGTTCTAAAAAAAGAAGTCATTTAATGAAACTAAAGGTGAAAATGTGCTAAAAGGCAACTAATTCTGGTACCAATTACCAGATAAAGACTGAATTACAAGATAGACATCTAAATGAGAATGCTCAGCTGTAGATACACACATCACACATTGAAGTTGAGATGTCAACAACTTCCAAATGGCCATATAAAAAAGTTAACTCGGCCTTCCTACGTGGAAATTGGCATTGTAGATAAGTAGTAGAGTGTAGTGTGTACTGGATAAGGCATGCTATATCAAAAAACTTTTGATATGATTCTAGCTTGCTAGTTCATTTGACACAACAATTTGGTTTGGACATCTGTAGCTGAATACTATTGTATCCATAAGAGGCAATGTTTGCTTTGCTTTGGGATTGGTAGCTCTGTGCATTTGTTCTATAAGAGTTTACTACATTTCTGATGCAGGGCTGAAATCAATAATGGAGGTAATAGCACAATTGAAAGAAGCCCATGTGAGATACAGGAAATTCTTATGCGCAATGTAGAAGGTGAATTAAAGCATGATCACTCTTAACTGTTTAAATTATTTAGCGTCAGAAAATTCATCTCCACGAGATTTAATCATTAATCATCACTTATAGATTCCTGTCCTGTAGCTTTAGGTAAGGATAGCTCCCTCCATCCTTAAAGTGGAATTTTAGGGGTATATTGGGGATAATAAACCTATTTTGCTTTGAAGTATGAAATACTGCATTTTTGGACAATGATATAAAAAATCAACACTACACGTGGAACTTATTGCTGTGCTAACATATAATCTGTGCTAACTGGTTCATTACAAGGCTCAAAAAGGCGTTAGGGACTAGACCACTGCCTAGCGCCTAGGTTGACTCAACTTGGATTAAATGCGGTTAAGTGATTGTCTTTTATGCTGCTGGGAGCATGATCAGAAGGCATTTGTCTAGCACTTGGTGGATTTGCATCACAATTCATATGTACACTTGTCAGGTTCAGAGCACAAGCGGATGAGCAGTAATCAGATTCAGACAAAATTAGATAACACCAAGACAGTTTTGTTTAGATTGGCCAAATCGCCCAAATCTGATTAATGCATCTAGCAGAGAGATGACATAGAGCAATTCAATTTTATGCAAAGAAGTGAACTCATCTAACTACCAAAAAAACATGGGGAGGTGGTGAGGATGCGTGTGAGGGGAGGGGACTCGGGGCTGCACCGATGGTAGGGTGGCACAGTGGCAGGGAAGGGCACATGAGGTCGGGGTTCCCCTCGAAGCCACGGGTTAGTACTGCACGGACGGCGGGAGGATATGCATGTGGGGTGGCACCGTGAACGGGGTTCCCACGCGCAGATGCAGTGGCACGGGAAGATGTGACGGCGGTGGCGCGGTGTTTCACGCGTAATTGTGCCTACACGAGTAATAACATTTTGTCAAAATTGGTTCATTGAAAATACATGGTTGTGTATGAGAATCTACTGCTAATGCTCCTGAGAGTGCATTCCATTGTTTGAGTTATGTTTATTCTTCTTTCCTTTTTTATATTTTAGGTAGCTCAAGTGGGGAGAGGGACAAGAATCAGGAGCTTTCCATATCCTCAAGTGGTGGGGAGAGGGACAAGAATCAGGAGCTTTCCATGTCCTCTACAAGTTATTCAGAAGGTGAGTCAAGCTGGGCTATTTAAAATCCAACGTTATTAAATGATCATGCAAACTGCCATCCTATGCAGCAAAGATATGGATACACGGATACACTATTTTCCAGAAACATCCAAGACACAGATATGGTTTGGTATTTTTTTTAAATGCATTCACTAAAGCATAATATGAATAAAAAATTAGCTTGTGGTTAGGCCATTTTTCTCTTTTCCGAAGCTTTCATTTTAATGAGCCAAAACAGCCAAGCGTCTCAAATTCACCAAAGGCCCCATCGGGCCATGGCTACTCTTTCCCATACAAACTTTGGCAAAAGGGCATAGTAGCGAAGTTTGTCTCTGGACAGCTATGGCAAAGTGCGCAATGTGGCTGATGAGGCCATCGCTTGACATTTAGAATGCCTGCTTTGGGCTTTTATTTTTTTGTATCATTGCTCAAGCGAAGAACTTGCACTTGTTCTCTGTCTTAAGAAATGGGGATGACCGGATGTACTCACTGATGAGTCGTGGCCAGTGGTCACCCAGCAGTAAGGGGAAGCACGTGGTGGTCTGGTCTGGCTTCTGTGAGTTCCAAGGAGTGCGGTGTTAGTCTTATTGTTTGTTAAGTTTTAGGTTGTGGCTAGGCGGGGCTTTATCCATGACGCATCCACCAAGTGTATGCGTCAGCAATTAAAATCTTTATTTTCCCAATACTTGTGTATCTGTGATGCACCATGTACCGGATACCAGATACAGATACGTCTTGATATGTGGCTTTTGGAGTTTGTGTGATGATGGTTACTTATTATCATTACTAGTCATGGTCATTACAGCCAATTCTTCCTCTGGTTAGTAGGGGTCCAACTTGGGTGCAAACAGCACACCCGTGCAAGGGTGCAAGCAGCGCCCCTGGGCCGCCCGATGGTCATCCTACGGTACCTTGTATTTTCATACAGAAGCCCCCGACGGTCCTCTCTCCAGTGCAAAGGGAAATCACTAAAACCTCCCTTCCTTTGCATTCATTTGCGTTTGAGTACTTCCTCTGTTCGCTCGGCCTGGGACGACCTGCGCCGTCGCCGCCGGGCACGCCCAGGTCCTGCGCCGCCTCTAGAGCCACTGGGTCCACGGGCTTGCACCTGTCTCGTGGCCTCCTGGCCGTCAATGGAGGTCTGCTCCTTCCTCCGATATGCACGGCAGTGCCCTGCCCCTAGTCCGCCGCCGCGCTGCCGCCAGGCGGCTAGGGCAGCTGCGCGGCCGCGCTGCCACCAGGAGTCCAGGGCAGCCGCGCCCTCACGCCAATGCGGATCCACCTGCGCTGCCGCTCCTCCAAGCGGGCGTGCAGTACCTCCATCCGAGCTGGCCTGTAGGCTTCAATAGGTCTGCCCCTGGGCCGCTGCTGCGCCGGCGCCGCCTCGAAGCTGATACACTTGCGCCACCGCTCCTCCAAGACGACGTGCAGCGGTGCCCCTCCATCCAAGCTGGCATCTAGGCTGCAGCGGTTGCCTGCAGGGATGCCCGTCTATGGAATGGAAGATGTTACTGTGTAATTGTTGCTCTCGACTGTGAGATGATTGTTATCGATTTTCTGTTATGTGGTGTGAAAAAAAATAGCATGTACTGACAGAATAAAGACTGATTGAAATATGAGCTTCTTGTGAGATAATTGCGATGAAGGTTGCTGCCATGTGTTGTGTGAAATTGAGAATGACTTGAAATCTAGTGCCCTCTGCCAGTGTAAAGAACTGAGGGTCAGTGTGACTTGCCTCAAATCTGTAATGAGTTCAATGTTCAGCTTGTATTTATAATCTATGCCATATGTTTCAATCTGTCACTGCTTGTAATTGAGTTTAATGTTCAGTTTGTAACTCAGTTCAATGTTCAGCTTGTACAAAGTGATGTTTTATTTTCCCGTCCTTTCAAACATAAAAGAAACAGTCTGAAACATTAACAGTCTGTATAAACTGATGTGTCAGTATTCTAATGAACTCTATATATAATATTCCACTATATAATATTCGACGGTGCCCTAGGGGCACCCGCTGACCGCTCGCCCAGATCTGCAGCGGCGGCGGCATCAGCAGATCCGGCGGTCGCCGGCGTGAGGGGTGGCCCCGGTTGGCCTGGGGCTCGCGAGGCCGCTCGGGACCAAGTCCCGAGCGAGCGCTCGCCATCAGCGATGGCCATGGCGATGGAGGTGGCCTAGAAGGCCTTTTAGGTAAGCCCCGGACCCTCTGCTTTAGATCTTAGGGTTAGGGTTCTTTGGGTTTGGGGAAAAATTGGGGATTTTACTGTAGCTAGGGTTCCTGATTTGGGGATTTGGGGAATTTCTTAGGATTAGTGCTTAATTGCTACGATTCCCCTTCTTCTTTATGCTTTAGCTGGAAAACCCTAGGCCTTTGGGCATTAATTGCGTGATTTTGGGCACGATTTGCTTAAACAGAGGCATATTGGACTTGAACTTAGGGATTATAAACATGAACATGGGCCTTTAATCATGAAATCAAACATTTAGAGGGTCCAATCTCAGGTCTAGATGGCTCTGGTGCCATTGTTAGATGTATAGGATCTCTAGCCTAAGAGAGAACCACAACAGGAGCTCGGATTATGGTTAATACCTTGATCTTGAGCTCCCGTTTTCTTGTACTTCCTCTGTTCTTCTTGTTCTCCTTCTTCTTCTAGCCGGTTAGGGCTTTAGGAAGTCTCTTCCCAGTGCTTTAGTGCTCTGTGGATTGGGTTTCTTAGGGGCAGAGGCTTAGGACAGTCTCAAGGACGTGCCTCTGCCCAGGGGTTTCATCCCCTTATATTGTTGAGCACTACACACTGGGGGGGACTCCCCTGGTGTGTTCTAGGAGGGGCTCCAATCAAGCCCCTCATTAAATGAGGGTCAAAATGGTGGCTCACAGTTTAGACTGTGATCACCTTTGTGTTCACACCAACAATCAGTGCCCTTGTTCCTCACCTGACAAGCAGAACAATGTGAAGACAACCAACTGCAACATGCGCCGCAATAGCATGCTGGGATGATCACAACATGAGGCTGCGCTCCATGCGCAGGCCTTGTCAGGAGCGCGGCTGCAGTTTTGGTGGCGCCGTCGTCCAGTTGACAACGACGACGCGGCAGCCAAGATCGAGGTCGCGCACTCGCGCGGCAGCAGTTCCGATGGCGCCGTCCAGTTGACGACAGCGGCGCGGCAGTCACGATCGAGGTCGTGCACTCCCTTCCTTTGCAGTTCCGGTGGCGCCGTCCATTTGACGGCAGCGGCGCGGCGGCCACGATCGAGGGCGCGGCAATCACGATCGACGTGATCTTCTGGGTTTGGTCGTGGGCTAATCACATTAGCAATTGAGTAATTGAAGGGGTTATTGGCAACTTGCGCGTGAGACTGAGGGGAGAAGTGGAGGGGTTTATGAGCAAAACCTGCATGCACCATTGGATGAGGATCGTGAGGACGGAGTGCTCTGCTTGCACGATTGCACGAAAGGCCTGTTTGCATGCTAGTCGCCGCCAGGTCTGCGACAGAACCAAAGTGGACGAATCTACAAGGTCGAACCCATCGATGTAAGCATGTGCGTGTTACGAAGGGGGGATGAGGAGTACCTCAGAAGTTAGGAGAGGGGAGCCTCGCCGGGGACCGGAGTAGGAGAGAGCGTGGCTGTCAGACCGTCGCCGCTTGGCCGGCTTCGGCGGCGTGGGAACTGCGAAGAGAATCGGCGTGTGCGCTGAGACCTGAGAGATGCACGCAAGACCAGAGTTTTGGACTCAATTCGCAAGCCTTTCAGGTGCAACCGCTGTTTCCTTAGTGGGCCGGATCCTCCTCAGGCCCAATTGAAATGAGCCCGGCTCTCAAACGACAAGTATTTGGACTCTCTCTGTTCTTGCTGCAATTTCACCCATCGTTATTCATTCAGCCCAGCTACACCTCGCCTTTCCTTAAAAAAAAAAGACTACATCTCTCAAAAAAAAAAGACTACACGTCGCCTACCTTGCTGGCAGGTACCACCGTATACATTTTCCCCTTTTCCTTGTATATAATAATATTTTTTTCTTTTATCAAGAGATACCATATTCAGTATTTCATTTCCTCCCTTTGTTCTTTCCGTATGATTTGGAGCTACACCTAATCTAATTGAACTGGTCCAGATGGTATTCCCTGAGATCGAATTCAAACTAGTTTTTCAATCATCAAGAAAAGAAATGAGTATCCATAGCTTTCGATCAATATAAGACGGTTTCCCCCCTCTGAACTTGGTGGCGGTAGCGTGACAAGAATGGTCACATGCAACTTGACCGCCGCCTGAATGCGAAGTGAGAACTCAGACTGCCGCAACAGGCGCAGTGAGTCGATCTCTCATAGGAGCACGTAGGCACGAGCCAAATTAGAGTGGGCGAGTGGCAGTGTGCTTGCAGGTTTCACCAGAGCGGGACGAACGAACGACGGCCCTGGCCTGGCCTAGCCTGGCCTGGCCCATGAATAGTCACGTCTCTCTCCAGCCAGTCCTGTGAGTCTACTATTCCTATACCTTTCCCAAACACTGCACCAAGCCCAAACCAAACCCAAAATGCTCGGCGCCCTCGGCTGCGCTAGCTTTTTTCACGCGCAACTCGGAAAGAAATAGGTATCTCGATCACCTTTATCATGTGTGCTCGGCCGGTCGAGGAGTACTAGTCATTTTTTATAGGACCAAACCAAAACAATACCCATGTCAAATCTTTGACAAATATCATGTGGTGGGCTGACGGAAGTAATTAAGGAAAGAAAATGGCGTCTGGCCTCTCGCCAGCGCAGCGACGAAACGCCGCAAGAAATGGCACTACCGCCATGTAATCTAGTACCCAGCTTTAAACATAAAGCAATTATCAACCAGTTCAAAATACTATAATTTGTCACACTGGCAAAATGTAGTTAGAAAATTCCTGTCGCCAGGATGAGTCCTTGAGGAAGAAAAAAGAAACAAAAAGATCAATAATGTCGTAAGGATAACAAACAGTAAAACAGGTACGGTACCCGGCATGTCTCCATTTTAAGGTCATGTAAATTTTTGGATTTTGGTACTGTAACAATTTCGTTGTTATTTGATAATTAATATCTAATTATAAATTAATTAAGTTTACCAATTAGTTATTTTTCCAACAGCATTTAATGTTTCATATATATGATTGAAGATTCGATGTGATGAATACTATAAAAAAAATTTAGGAACTAAATATGGCCTAAAGTCTCCGAGAACAAATCTCGGCTTGCCCACACACGGCAGGCAGAGGACGACTCCCTACGACTACGAGGTTCCTAGCTGCTACGGGGATGTCATAACGTAACGGCGGCCACCTCTCCTGTCCCCGCAACAGAAAAATTAAAGATGCGGCTGCAGTGCTGCTCCACGCACGGATCGGAGGACAAGGACTTGAGTGGCCGGCCGGCCGCTACCCACATCATATCCATCTCCCGGAATGGACATGGATGATTGGATTCCACACCACCTTGGCCTCTTCCCTTTCCCTTTAAGGCCCCTTGTCGCTCGGCTAGCTCGACCGACACCGACCGCGCGCGGCGCCGATCGGTGCCAACGCCTCACCAAACGCTAGCGTAATTGCCTCCACTCTCCGTCCACTAGCAGGGTATGTAGTAGATGTAGATCGTCGACGTGCTCCTCCTCTCGTCGCCGGCCGCCGGCCGGGCAAATAAAACATGGCCGCGCACTTGCGCCCCTCCCCAGCTGAATGCCTCCTTCTAATTTCCCTCAGATCACACGTACGCCGCCTGTCTGATGCCGGCCGGTGGCGGCTGTGCTGCCATGATATATGCACACATGGTACGACGGTGGCATCATGCAAAGGCCGGCCAGGCCTGATCGGACGGAGGACATGAGGCGACACATCGATGCTAGCTAGGACTAGGGCTAGGAGACGACGACGCCTAGGTAGCCAAGTAGCCAGCCGGCTAGACGTGAGAGATGCCAAAGCACGGACGATGCTCAGGCCCCCAGCGTCTCCATCTCCAGACGGCTGACGCGCCGCGGGCCATGCCTTGCCGGCGCGCACTTGATGCGGATCGGATCGGAGTACACACAGGACCATGCACGCACGCACGGTCACGCATATGTAGTGCCGGCCGGCCGATGGAGTTAATTGGACGTCAGGCCGCCGAGCGACGGCGGCAGGCGGTGCACGTAATGACCTGGACGGCATTGGGCTGCATACGCATCGAGCATTTTAACTGAGTGTCTGACGCTGTGGGTGTCTTTTGGCTGTTGGGCCTGAATTCTGTTGTGAACCGTTTAAACGTTGTAAACTGTGTTGCTTCGCCTTATCAAAGATAGAGCAGGGCGTGTTTCCTGTTCCTCTAAAAAAAACTCGGGGGAGGCTGGGAGCCAGAGGCAGACGACAAATGGCTGGACATGAAGAACTGAAAAAAAAAATCCTTCGAGCTGGGGAAAATAGCCATGACATGCCGGGGCAGCCAATTAGGGAGGAGCTCGTGGCGTGAAGTAGTGTGATGGTTGCAGTTTTCCATGTGTTGTGTGATGAGTGACAACTTTGTTTTTTTAGCTGGAAAAACATGTGTTCTGGGCGTTTTTTGGTTCTGTAAAAGAGGGTGAGTTGGAGAGCTACTGATGAATGGCTTGACCGTTCAGATGCTATAACGCACTGTCTTTTGCAATGCTCTGCAAGAGGGGTGCTGTCCTCTAGTGAAACTCTAAAAAGGTACTGTGCAACAACTCGAAAGTATTGTTCTCTGAAAATAACAGAATGTTTTTTTAAGAGAAATTTTATTGATTTCAAACACAATACATCAAGGTGATACATTGTTTTAAAATTTTCCCGACCTCTGCCTAACGACACACAGTCTAAAAAGAGTTTGATAAAGATCCTTCCACACTAATGACTGTCAATCCTAAGACTAGACCGCCACCCATGTGCCCGGGCAAAAAAATCCTTAGCCACCTGTGCCATGAAATGAGAGGTCGCTACAAACTTGTCCTGCATAGTATGCTTCTGAAGGATAGCCCATGCACGGAGCCAGTCGCGTAGTTGAGTAGATAACCTGCAAAAAGGAAGATTTTTTGTTATCGAACACCACAGCATTTCTGCATCGCCAAACAGACCAACACAAGGCTGCCGCGCCCAGAAGCACTAGTGGCTTATATTCTTTAGGAATTCTATTGAGCCAACTCCCACACATACTAGGCATATTGAGGTTTTGGTATGCCTCAGGCCGCATAGACCGAAGTCCATACCATTCTCGCGAATCGGCAGTCAAAAAACAGATGTCGTATCGTTTCATTTTCATGATAGAACAGCACTGTTGGTTCCCCTGCCAATTCCGTTTTGCCAGATTATCCTTTGTAAGAATGACGCCTCGTCTAAGATACCATGGAATATTTTTATCTTGAGTGGGGTTTTTAATTTCCATATTCTCTTATTTAGGTTAGGAGTGTTCTGATTCATTAATCCCAGATAATGTGACTTTACCGAAAAAAACACCCGTCTGGTCTAGGTTCCATTTAAATTCATCCTTTTCTTGGCTAAGAACTATAGTTGATAGACGTGAGACAAGATTACTCCACATCACCAACTTATTGCCAATTAGATCTCTACGCCAGGAGAGGTTCGGGGTCTGTGTACTTAGTACATCAGTCATCGTATTCTATTTCTTCCTGACTATATTATAAAGTTGTGGGTATTGACCGCATAAAAGACTATTTCCTAACTAAGAGTCTTCCCAGAATTTTACTTGAGAACCATCCTTTATCACGAAAGTTTCGTATCTTAAAAGATCTCGTTTTACCTCCATCAGACTTGTCCAAAAATGTGAATCTCCGCTCTTCAAAAAATGTGACTTGGAAAAATCTTCTTTTCTACGCCGACGACGGCGACGAGTCGGGCGGGGGGGGGGGGGGGGGGGGGGGGGAATCATTTTTCTCCCGTAAGATAAAGCATTGCTCTTTTCAGGTGCTTGCGAGGGGGAGAGAATGAAGAAGAAAAGAAAAGTACCTGAAAAATGCAACACTTGTTTGTTGGCTTCGGGAAAGAGACGAGGCAAGGGCGAGACTGCAGACCTGGACACCACAGCCGCGCACGCGCAGGACAACGTATGGAATGGTGGAAATTGGTAAATTTCCTTGGCGAGACGACAGGGAGAGGACAGGATGGCCGGGCACTGTTCCTTGTTCATGCAGACCGTAGCAACGCAACGCAACAGAGTTAGCCTGGACCCGAGGACCACCGCCGCCCACCGTGTGCGGCCAGCACGAGACCTGGCAAGAACGCCGGCCTTGATCCGGCACTCCCGTGCGCCGGAACAGGGACGCTGCTGGCCGGCCCGGCGAGCTCTGACTGGTGGGTCGTGGCCAATGCAATGGCGGAGCAGTGAAATTATGATGGTCAAATCACTGAAGCAGGCATGCAGCGAGCCGCGGCCACTGGGGATGGCCGAGGGCCCCTGGCTACTGCAGTTGGAACAGCGTCACGAGCCGGTGCCGGCCGGGCCCTCGCTTTAACCTCCGGCCGATCGAGCAGCAGACAGCTGGGGCTCACTGGAGGCCATTGGCAATGGCAATTGGCTGCTCCGGTGCTCCCCCCATCTCTCTCCATCACCAGCATGCAGTCACGGCTCCCGAAACGGAACATGGGGTGTGTTTATATCCCACAAAAACCCCCCACATCCAAATTTTTCATCACATCAAAATCACATCGAAACATTAAATATAGCAAATAATCCATGCATGGAGTATTAAATGTAGGTAAATAAAAAAACTAATTGCATAGTTTTGATGTACGTTGCGAGACGAATCTTTTGAGCCTAGTTAGGTCATGTTAAGACAATATTTACCATAAACAAACGAAAAATGCTACAATATACTACAATGTCCGATATGACTTTTCACATCTTTTTCCTCCGTCTAAACACAGCCAAAGGGCCTCTAGCTTAGTTGGTTAGAGGAACCCAGCGGCACTCCTCAGGTCCTGGGTTCGACTCCTCGTGGGAGCGAATTTCAGGTTGAGGTTAAAAAACCCCCTCGCCTGCCTCATGTCCAAAGCACTGTGGAGCCCGGCCTAACTCACAAGGCGACGGGCCCCCGTGTACGGGTGGGGCAGGGGTTCGGGGGTTTTCTTGGCCTGCTGTGAGAAGGTCATTCTACCTCTCAAACAATGCCGTGGGGGCGGTCTTACCCCGCAGGTCAAGTTTTTTTTTTAAACACAGCCATGGCGAGAGCCAGGAGAAAGCGCCGAAACCGCCATCACCGAAATGGGGCGGCACGTCGCCAATTCGCCATGGCCTCGCAGCTGCCGACCTCGGGAGTTGGGAGCACCAAGCAGTGGGGTGGGTTGGCGTCCCTCCTCCCCTATGGCTATCGGGCGGAGCGGGCGCAAACGGGGAAATAACGAGAAGGGGGTGAGCGCGACGTGGGACGGCGAACTGTGCCGCTCCAGTGCTCCCGACGGGACACACGCGGGCACACACGGAGGCGGAACGCCTGCCCACCACCCATAGGGCGGGCGGGGGAAGGGAGGGAGCCCTCGCACTCACAGGCAGCTCGCCCAGTCACTCGGTCACTGTCATTGTCAGTCAGTAGCAGTCAGCCAGTACTGGGGCACTCCTGTTCCTAGTACAGCTAGGCTACTACTCGACCTCTCCCTCTAGGCTCTAGAGGCTAGAGCCAGCCCTCTGCTTACTTTTGCTTGCTCCGGCAGTTCAGTGGCGTGTATAGTAGTAGGAGGAGCGTAGCATATCACCCAGCCTGTACTCGGGGGCGTTTAGTTTCCAAAATAATTTGCACAGTACTTATCACATCAATTTTTTAGATACATACATAGAGTATTAAATACTGTTGAAAAAATAACTAATTATATAATTTAATTAATTCTTACAAGATAAATCTAATGATGCTAATTAATTCATAATTAAATATTAATTATCAAATAACAACAAAATATACTACAGTTCCCAAACTCAAATTTTTTTCACCAACTAAACACCACATTGGCTAGCTCCACAAGGCTAGGTATACCACTAGCTTTCACTTCACTGTGCGGACTTAACTGCAACAGTGCGGCCGGGGTGGGTGCCCACGCGCCCATCAGGAGCTGGCGAGCTGCTCCCCCACCCCTCCCAAAGTGGTGGGTGCCAATCGCAACGCCAACGGACAGCCGCTGACAGCCGAGGGAACGTACGAGGCCCAGTCCCCTTTCCCCAGAGGCGGCCCGCATGTCAGCCGGCGCCACCACCCGGACCCGGGGGCCGGCTACAGTGCCGGGCCAGGGGGGCTGCGCTAGCGCCGCGGCTGCTGCGGGTAAAACGCAACAGTACTGGCAGATTTGCCATTTCCTCTCATCCTGAAAGGCAAACTTGAAACTTCTCATGCAAATTTAAAACAAAAGGAGTCAAACTCCTGAAGCAGCTTGTGTACATCCATGATCCGGTATAAGAAGAAATACACTGATGCATGGGTAGAAAAATCTCAACCATGACAAATCCAAGGCATTGTAGCAATAGCCCATATTTTAGCAAGGGCACCATACCATAACATACCGTACCAGGGAGGGAGACGAGCCATACTGCGTCTTCTGGCTCTCGCTTTCCTCCCAATAATAAACAACCGTTACCGGGAAGCAAGCTGCACAAGATCAGCTCCTGCCGTCCCATTGGCCCAAGGAATTGAGCCGGAGCAGCAGGCTGTCAAGTGTCAAGCGGCCTAGGGGAAGAAGAATTGGTGGTGGTTCGGGAACTGCGTCGCCGGAGGGCGAGACGGCAACGGCACGCCGCCGCTCGCGCCGCCGGGGGCGGTAGAGAATCCTGATGATGCTGCAGAGTGGTGCAACGGCATGTGAGGGGAGCCCTGCATTTGCCATGCCCAGGGGGGGAACGGCTGCTGGGCGCCCAGCTCAGGCCTTCGCTCCATCATGGTCCTTTCCTGCAGTTGCAACACACCACAAGCATGAGCCTCTTTGTTAACTTTTGACCACAGTAACGGCTTACCTGAAAATCATTCATCACAGCGTGAGCCTGAAAATGCATTTGGTTATTCACCAAAATCAAAATAGACTCAGCTAAGGATGATTATTAGTGAGTATGAAAGACTTCTTCAAAATTCTGTTTTTTTTGTATATATATAGGTAAAATCAAAGACTTGACACTAGCTCTGCTTCCTGGTAAACTCAGAGCATCCTCAGGACCAAAGCTGCAACACGTGATCACTGATCAGCGTACCAAGATGCATCCCATGTTATGTCATGATGAAGCTGTAGGGTGTTTTTTTTTCAAAAGACGCAAAATGGGCAGAAGTGCCTGATCGCATCAATCAGTTCACACGCCAAACAGTAACACTAGTGAGTACTGCGTAGTACAATGCTGAGGGGTGTTTAGTTGGTGAAAAAGTTTAGGTTTGGGTAGTGTAGCACGTTTCGTTGTTATTTGACAATTAATGTCCAATCATAGATTAATTAACACATCATTAGATTCATCTCGTAGGAATTAGTTAGACTGTGTAATTAGTTATTTTTTTCCAACTGCATCTAATACTCCATGCATGTGTTCAAAAACTTGATGTGATGGGTACTGTACAAAAATGTTTGGGAACTAAACGCTGCCTGAGATACCAAAAATAAAGCGCTTTAGTTTCCAAGAAACAAGACATTTCATTGGAAATTTCAAAACATGTTAACTGTTACAATTTTTCTCGGTGACCCCATTCAAACAAGTAACACAGGAAATGGAACTGAGAAACTGTCTAACTAGCAAGTATCAGTATACAATTAAGTAGCTAGATCAGTATAGAAGAAGACATGTTGACATATTTTAGCTTTTTCTTTTCTTTTCTTCTTGGAATGATACAATAATAGTTTGGACTAATTGATACGCACGATTAGCAATTTGTGAGAATAACAGAAAAGGCTTGGTGATACCTGATGGTTCGGAAAGAAGCCAGCACAAGCTGATGAGTACAAGCGCTGACCGTGAGATGGTACTGCTTGGCTTTGGTGATACATAGGCCACGGGGACGATGAGCTCATTGGCTACAGCAAGATATAGGTGCAAATATCGTAAGATCAATAATAGTCATAGCCTCATAGGACCTGGACCACGAATTTATATCCCAACCAACCACAGGGCAATCAAACAATCCTATGAATCCGTATAGTGTAGGAACTATCAGAGGCTAAGATTCCACATGAAGATCCAAGACAAGTCAGCCTAGTTGCTTCCATCTTAAGATTCTATTTTTTCTGGATACCTTTTTAGCTACTGCAAGTAGAAAATACAAAAAAAAAATCAATGGCAGAGTAATCTTGAAGCAAGTTTACCTGAGTAGTCATCATATTCGATGATTCAGGGGAGTCGCATGTTGGCTGGAGGCCAGCTAAAGTATTATCCATTCTAGGGTCTTGCACATTAGGTTGTGAAATCCGCAGATCCAAATCAACGGCATCAGCATCAACAATTGCTAAGAACATAGTGATAATTATGAGATACAGCCCGGATACTTTGGCTGGTATGAAAAAAAAAACTACAGCGCGGCTGTTTGTAATACCCTCATTTTCGGTGTCGGGCAGGGCATCTCCTGCATTGTAGGAGCTAGGCTCGAAGTTAGTAACAGCTTCCCTCCCATTGAAGCGAAGGGCTGCCCTGTCATATGCCCTACCAAATCCAACAAGCATGAATGTCAGCAAATTAATGGAGCTGATAAAATCATTGCCATGCCCATGCCCTTGAAGAAAATGAGCAGTGAAAATTATTTTATTACCTTGCAGCTTCAACTTCGCTGTCAAAGAGCCCAAGATAGATGTACCTGCATGTGAATTCCAGTTCAGAGATATGTCTCAAGAAGGATGCCTAGACTTGTAGGCCTTGACAAAAATGGTCCTTGGCTAAAAAGCGCAAGAATTGCATTGTCTGCAAATGCACATATGTGAAATCTAGTGGTTGCTGCAAATAGTCTGTATCACATTGTTAGGTGCCATGGAAGAACAATTGAGTGGGGGGAGGGCATCTTTCACCAATGTAACAGAGACACACTAACTACTAGTAGCATGGATTATAAAACACACTGACCCCAACAAAAATCACGTAGTTGTATTCTCTTCAGTCACCTGCAAGCCTCAAGTAGTCAAGAACCTAACATGATCATAGACTGTGTGGCCTGATCACCACACCCACGCCGACAAATTAAATCATCTATATTTCAACATAATTTGCTCATAACCATGTATAAAAACATTTGAACTAATATAAGCTAACACAGCAGAAACGTTAATAACAGGGGCGACTATGCAGGTCGAAATTTTATTGCCAGCTTACTTCTTGCCAAGAAGCTGGCCCATCCTGGCCTCCCAGCGGCCACACTTGTGCAGCGTCACGCCACGGTACTTGGAACTCCCTCTCGCGAACCCCGTGCTCTGTCGGCGGAGTATGTGCACGAACTCCTCCTTGGTCCAATTCCTCATCTGAAGGCAGACTCATCAATCCACTGCAAGAGATGGAGATCGACCAAGGAAAAAAACTGCAGAAGCCATTCTGACGCAACCATTACCTGCTTCAGATCATCCTCGTAGTCGCCCAGACTGAAGTTGATGTCAGCTTCGAGCCCGCGGAACTTGATCGCAGCTCGATCGTACGCCCTGCGTGATCCAAAATTACCATCTCAGCGCACCTGTCATCAAACTGCAGATCGACTTGAATCCAAGCAAGCCAGAGCTCCCTAACCTCGCAGCTGCGTGCGCAGTGTCAAAGCCACCTGATAGAACAGCATCAGGAGATCGAAACCAAATCGAACGAACGACGACTAATCAACAAGTAAAACTTATAGAACTCAGGCGCTCACCTAGGTAGACTTGCTTCCCGCAATCCCTGCCCAAATCAAGTAGCAGGAGCAGGAGGTGGAGGAGAAAGTGATTAATAGTTCCAGGAGCAGATGGATTAGTAGTGGATGGTAATTACGACGAAGCAGGCGAGGTCAGAGGCTGGGTACCAGATGTGCGACTCCCAGCGGCCCGTCCTCCTGTAGAAGGTGACGCCCCTGTACTGCGAGCTACGCGACCTCGGCCCGCGCCGCGTCTTCTTCGCGGCTGCCACCGGCCTCTGCGCGGCGCCGAGATCCTCGGCGCGGCGTGGCTGCCACACCGGCACCGGCACCGGCGCCGCCGCCCGCTCCGGCTCGGCCGGCGGGGTCGGGGGCGGGAAGAGCTGCCTCGTCGTGAATCCCGAGGAGGCGCCCTGCGCCATCTCGCCGGAGCAGTCGTCGTCGTCGACGGGGCTCCCGAGCAGGCCGAACCGGAAGCCGCCGTCCCCGGAGTTGAGGACGGACGAGCTCGACGTACCCGACTCCTCCAGCGACGCCACATTGAGATCCAGCACCATCTCCGATCCGCGGCCCGCCGGAGGCAAAGTCCGCACCTCCTCCTCCCGCTCAAGCTTCAACTCACCAGCCAGTCAGTCTGCCACCGCCTCCTGCTCCACTACTACCTACCCCACCCTCGAGCTCGATCGGCGGCTCCGACCAATCTACGTGCGCGCATGCACGTCTCTATGGCGCCGGAGCAGGAGCAGGAGCAGCGCAGACACGATAAGTAGCGAGGTCGGAGGAGGAGCAGTGGGTGGTGGTGATGGCCATGGGGTGGGGGTGAGGAGGACGAGAGGAGAGAGAGAAAGGGTAGGGGGAGCAGTGGGAGAAAAGGAAAGGGAGATGGGACGTCGAGGAGGGCCAAGGGTATGAAAGGTAAACTATTTTTGTACAAGGGAGCTTCGCTACGGGCACGCTCGCCTCCGCCACGGCGTTAACGTGTCGCGCGGCGGCTCGCCGGAGGCGGGTTACTTAGTGTTTGCCTGTGGTTCAGAAATATTATAGTTTTTTATGTCGTACTATAGTGGCAATAATAATTATATACTCAACGATTCCATAAGAGGAAATCAAAATTCCAATATTTTTCTAATTCAGTTGAATCAAGTTCTATCATAAAACACGGTATTATAAATGTGGCAGACAGCCATAGGAATATTTGGTTTGTTGAAAAGCAAGTGCTGAAATACTTGTGTCGGCGAATGACTTTTCAGGTAACATCACACTTCAATTGCGCAAGTAGATCAAAGACAGATTCTAGACAATGTATACAAAGATTAGCTTTAGCGTTGCAACATAAAAGTTGATCTTTCTAAATGAAGTAACGTTCAGTGCCCAATATCATATTGTAAACTCCAAAACCGTTGGTAACCACATGTATAGTTCTATATGACAATTTAGTATTATTTAATATTTTTATAAAGAATAATTTGAGGAAAAAATAGTATAAATAAGTATCACGAATAAATAAGCGCACCGTGACACCGATTAGCGTGGGTTTGGAAAGCCGGCGACCACTCCTGACAAGACAAACCCACGAACCAAATGTGCTTATATAGCCTGATACGGGATTCGTTAGCTGGTCCTAATTCTATGGGTTTGATAAATGATATACCAGTGGCCAATCAGCAGCCGACAATGGCGTTGTGCTTGCCCGTTCTCCCACTGCCCCGACCAATAATGCCCCGCGCGGCACAGCGCAGTGGCCGCGCCACGATCGGTACGGCCGGTACTTTGTTTTGCGAAACAAAAGCAGCGCGCCGGACCCGTCGGCACGCTAGAAAAAGGCGCATTATTGCCAGACAAAATCCTAGACTAATCCCGGCGCACAGTGCATGGCGTGCTTAGCCTCGCCAGCCTTGGGCCTGGCTGCCCCGGCTCCCGACGGTCAATGCCGCGCCCGCCCGTGCACGCCGCCGCCGACCCGGCGGCGCGCGGCCGGTCTGTCTCCCCCCGCGCGCGCACGAGCGCCGGCCGTGCCGCCGGCGGCCGCATGGGCGTGGGCGTGGGCGTGGGCGTGGGCGTGGGCGTGACCGCGGCCGCAGCGCGTCCGGGCACGGCCAGTTGGGAAGGCACTCTACGCACGCGTAGCCGTAGGCGTAGGCGTAGCCCACCTCCCGAAACCGCAAAGAAATCCGCGGCGAGCACGAGATGCACGCAAGGGTGGGTTGGGTTGGCGACGACTAGCAGTGTCGCCAGATCTCCTCGAGCCCAACCCCTAACGGTTCTGACACATCCATCCATCAACCCATCAACAGTGGCGCGACCCGTGCTGACGTGCTGGGGCTCAGCATCAGCTCAGCTCAGCTGCTGCACCCGTCAGGTCAGGGGCTCAGGGAGTCGGGGCAGGGCTCTGTGTGCCCCGTGCCCGTGCCGGGCCCGTCCGTGCGCATGGGGCGCTCGCATTATTCGGGTAGCCGGGAGCCCCGTGCCGGCGCGGCGCGGGTACCTGTCCGTGCGGCTGTGCCGTGCCGTTGGTAATCCGGGGGCAACGGGGAAACGTTGTTCGCCTCGTTTCTAGAAAAAAAAAAGCGTCGGCGGCCGGCGGGCGGAACAGTGCCCCCGGGAAACTACACGCGCGGCGGATCCCGGTGAGCGCTCGGCGCGCCCGTGACGACGGCGGCGCGGTGGGGCCGGCGACAGCACGCCACCAGTGGCTTTGGCGCCGGCCAGGCGCACAGTGCTCCTTCCAACTTGAATGGGCGTCCGGTGAGTGAGAGCCTGGCCCTGGCTCCAGCCTCTGGCTGGCTGGCTTCCTCTGCGGCGGCCGGCCGCAGGCTAACGTACTCCGCTCGTGCCGCGCCGTGCGCGGCGGGGAGGAAACGTGGAGCGCGCCCGTGCCAGTCCCTTCGCGGCTTATTAAATGCCCTACCGCGACGTCGTGGTGGCGCTTCCGCGCGTCGCACGGCTTTGGATCTCGTGGCGCGTCGTGTTCTCGCCTGACCGGGAGATCTAGTAGTCGTAACCAGATGTGACATCGTAGCACTGAGGATTTTTTTTTTGATAATACGCTTCTGTATTCCATAGTTAAGGATGACGTACAAGAACCCGTAGAAATACAGAACCATACGTGGAGGATACATGGATGGCTGTTTCCGCCAAACTACGAAAAGGACCCTGAAAAAATAGAAAATTACAACGGCACCCCTGGATCCTTCTCAAAGCAGCCTGGCTCGAACTCGTCGCCGCCGACCGACGCTGCCGGAGAAGAAGCCGAGCGCCCCACGAACCGGAGGAGCCCCATCGCACGCAAGCTTTGTTGGAGTCGCAATAGCAAAAGTCATCGGCGAACGCACGTCGACCGGGGACACACCCCCAACACCTCCGATTCCTGGATCGAACCACACCGTTGACGACCACCGCCGCCAAGGGGAAACCGGGCCAGATCCAGCTGCCAAACTTCCGCAGCACCCGCAGCCATCGCTGCACCCTTGAAACAAAAGAAGGCCAGCAACCACCCATCAGGCAGAAAGGGAAACTCACTGGCCTCAGGCTCCGAAAACGGATCTCCCCGACCTCGCCGGTCAAGCTGGAGCAGAGCCGCACCGGGGCGAGGAAGAAGCTGGGAGACTTTATTCCTCTGCGCCGCCATCGCCTCGCCGACGCCGCCAGGAACACCATGCCGTAGAGGACCACCCCCCGGCGAAACCTAGCTATGCCGACGACCACCGACAGCAAGCACCACCTAGGACTAGGGAAGAAACTACCTATTTTATATACACCCGCACGTCGATTCTCCGGCCCCGCACCATCTCCGACGCCACTCTGGCCGCTGGAGACGGGGGAGGCCGGCGAAATTTCCGCCGGGAAAGCTTTCCGCCTCCCTTTCGCCTCGAGCAACTGTAGCTGGGGGGAGGACGGAAGGACCGAGAGAGAAGGGGGTAGCGTAGCACTGAGGATTAGAGCCGTGAAAGCAAGGTGTGGGGTTATTTTTCCTGATTTTTTTCTCTGGTTTCGTTTTTTTTGTTGGGCCACTACTGAATGCAGCGCACTTTACATGGCAATAACGGCCCAAAAAGGCAAAGGGGCTGATTTTCCGCCCAAAAAGCGAAGCAGTAAAAATGTGGTCCAAATTAGTCGACCAAAAGGCCTCAGCCCATTTACTCGAACAGAGCACGAGCCCTAGCCCAGGTCCGAAGGGATATAAGCGCCTCGCCCACACCTGGCTCCAAACCCTTTCGCCGCCGCCGCCGCCGCCGCCGCTAGCTCCAGCGCCCCGTCGGTCGCCCTTCTCCCGCTACAAGCTTGGCGTCACCTTCGCCTATCCAACATGGGGTAATTGAACATGCTGCATTCTCTATCTGATTTCCCAGTTCTTAGGCGCGATTCCATGAATTTTTAGCAGTTTTTTCTAGATCTATTAGATGCCAGCGTTTCAACACCTTACCTTGCGATGCATGTTGTTTACTGTACTTGTTGATACAAAGGATTTTTTGAATGCTTGCTGAGTAGTGGATTTGATGTCGAACCTTTGCCTCATATGATGGGCGTTATCGAATTACTAGCGATAGGGTATCCCTTGTATTGCCCGTTGGTGGACACGGTCTGTTGCCTAATTAGATGCATGATTCGTAGTTAGAGCTGCCGAGTTCGCATGGTTTCGTGTTCGATTCTAATCATGTTTCTAATCTGTAGCAACTGAATTGACTGAAATTAGTCTAAAATGGTGGTCTCACTGTCGTGCTGAAAATTTTGAGACTGTTGCCCGTCATATAGTTTACTTCTGCTTACACTAGTCTTCCTGACTCCTGATCCGCTGGCATAAGCATGTATTTTATGCTGTGCAGTATCATTATGGTGCATCTGCAATGCTGGTTGCTTGGCAATATTATCTCCTGCTAGTTTCTAACTTCTGTACACTGTCTCAAAATTAGAAATTCTGAAGGTTAACACTCTGCTAATTTTGTGCACCTACCTATACTGATGCAGAAATCTCACTCTGTCATGTCTAACTGTGAATACCTGTTTTTTCTGCTTTAACATGTACTAAATAAAGGGATTCATAGAGTAGTTCAATGTTTGCTGATTCCATTTTGTTTCTCTTATTAGAAAGCTGCATACCACCAGCTTGCACTATACAATCCTTACAACAACAACAACAACAACATAGCCTTTTTTCCCAAGCAAGTTGGGGTAGGCTTGCACTATACAATCCTTATAAAATCAATTTAGATACATTTTCACATTTAATCTGAACAAACGCCCTCGTAATGGATTGCAGAGACCAAGGAGAAAATTAACTGTGAGTTGGCTTCGTTGGCTGCATGCATGTGGACTTAATTGTTTGGAAAGAACCGCGGCATGCAGACCAAAATACGACACTTATTCGCGACTTTCTCCCAAAACCAAATACGACACTTAAAAAGAACGGAGGAGTAGTACTAGTGTGGTTCTAGGGCTCACTGCGATATAATAGCATGTCCGTTTGTTGAGCCCCAGAGCTTTACATGGTATCACGTCTACTGTCACTCTATGATTTACGCGCAATGATTCAGTTTATTTGCCACATTAGTTTCTTTGAAATGGTTATGGAAATCTAGATATTTTCTTGTTCGTTTGCTCTGACAGTTGTCTGATTTTCCATGTAGTTACTCATGTGGCTGCCAAACATAAATAAAATCGTATGTTTTTAGGGTTGTATTGTAGTGCTTTTAATTAAGTCGAGCTTTGTACCTACAAGATAATACTCTCTGGGCATACTTGTAGCAGATGATTCCGAAGTAGAAGTCTTATAGCAGATAAATAGAGTTCAGGTGTTGAGCCACACAGTTTAATAGATCTCTGCTTTATAAAATTTGCATTCAGCCTGGCATTCTTTTGTAGCTGGAGCATTAGCAGGTGAAGATTGAATATGGTGCACACTGAAAAAGCAGTAGCTTTATTTGCTTCTTGATATTTAGGATTGGAAATGTTGATGTGGAGTTTGATATGCTAGCCTACATTTTCTGTGTTATGCTAGTTGAATCATTACAAATTCAATTCTTTGTTGGGCTACTTGAGTAAGTACTCCAGTTGACTTTGAAGAAATAAGGAATTTTGTTCTTTAGCTGTATGTTTATAATTGGAAATATTTGATGTGGAGTTTCATATGCTACATTTGCGCTCAAGTTAGTTACATGAATGCTAATGTCTGTAACTCCTGCAGTAAGACACGTGGTATGGGAGCTGGGCGCAAGCTCAAGACCCACAGAAGGAACCAGAGGTGGGCTGACAAAGCCTACAAGAAGAGCCATCTCGGCAATGAGTGGAAGAAACCTTTTGCTGGCTCATCTCACGCAAAGGGAATCGTCCTTGAAAAGATGTGAGTTTGAAATAGACTAGCTGTTAATTTGTTCTGAAGAACAATCAATTCAACTAACACCTGACATACTCTACTTCAATTGCAGTGGCATTGAGGCTAAGCAGCCAAACTCTGCTATCCGTAAGTGTGCCCGTGTCCAGCTTGTGAAGAATGGGAAGAAGATTGCTGCCTTTGTGCCTAACGACGGTTGCTTGAACTACATCGAGGAAAATGTAAGTTCTGTTTCCCCCACTCATTGGGCACTCAGTGGCAAATAATTTTGTCCCTCGGCATTGTTCACTGCTAATTATCGCCCTCGCTATCTCTGTAGGATGAGGTGCTGATTGCTGGGTTCGGTCGTAAGGGTCATGCTGTGGGAGATATTCCCGGTGTCCGTTTCAAGGTCGTCAAGGTCTCTGGAGTTTCCCTGCTCGCCCTCTTCAAGGAGAAGAAGGAGAAGCCGAGATCTTAAACATCTGTTCCCCCTTGCCTTAATGAAATTTGTAATGAATGTTTTTGGTTGTGGCGCATCTGAAGGGCTCTCTCATATCGGAACTCATGTTATGCCTAGATGAGCCTTACCATCAGTACGACAGTTCCTGTATGGCCATAGTTTTGTTGAGAAGCACCAGAATTTGAATTCTAAACTGCTTGTCGGTGTGATATATATATGATCATGTCTTGCCATCGTGGTGTGTTTCTGGAATCTCAGCTGTTAAACTTGGGCCTCGTGTAGGTGAAGCAATGGTCGTCAAACGGCTGCTTCTGCACTACTACTGAATACTGTACACATGTTGACTGTCGCGGTTCGCTGAAGTTATGAACCGATGATGATGGGATCGACGGACCCCAAGGCGTCGCTGGCTGCTGCCGCGAGAACCTGATGCATCGGGCATCAGCGGAGCAGTGTATGTAAAACTGGAAACTGCGATCTGTTTCTGAAACGGCAGGCCAGGCGCGGAGTGACCCACCACGGGCCCGGGTTATGCTTGACCTGGGCCGTATCCCTATCGGCGCCAGGTCAGCAGCCTATCCGGGCCCGCGCCCCCCTATGCCTCACCTAGATGTCCCCTACCACCACTCCAGGCATCTCACCTCCACGTGGGGTCGGCACGAGCCCCGCGCTCCTGGCCCCTCGTGTCAGTGCCAGCACTCCTACGAGGTGGCATCGCGTCGCGGGTCGCGGGGCGTGACCGAAACAAACGAACCCTTTTGCTTCGGCCTGGTGTAATAATAAAGATAGGCGAGGAAGCAAAGCCAGCCGGCCGAATCCCAACTCCTGTGTGCCCCGTCGGCCGCAGCAGCTGCCCGTCCCCGCCGCCTCCGGCCGAGCACGCCGCCGCCACCGCCTCCGGCCGAGCACGCCGCCGCCACCGCCGGCGAGGGCGCGCGTCGACGGCCCGTCCCTTTCGCATGGATATGACCCCCGCGTCCGTCTCGTCCAACCCGCGCTCGGTCGAGGAAATCTACAAGGACTTCTCCGGCCGCCGCGCCGGCCTCGTCCGCGCCCTCACCTCCGGTAACGACCGCTCCCCTCCGCCTCGCCGCAGCGATTTGAGCCTCTCGCAGATCTAACGCCGCGCTCGCCTCCCGTGTCGTTGCTGGTGCAGATGTGGACGATTTCTACAGCTCCTGCGACCCAGGTGAGTGAGATCGATTCGCGGCGGGCTGTTCTCGGGTGCGTGCGTGGAGTGGTGGATCCCGGGCGGGGGCTGAGCGGATCGGTTTTTTTTTGCTTTCCTGCACGCAGAGAAGGAGAATTTGTGCCTGTACGGCCTCCCCAACGGGACCTGGGCGGTGGCGCCGCCAGCGGAGGAGGTGCCGCCGGAGATGCCGGAGCCGGCGCTCGGTATCAACTTCGCGCGGGACGGCATGCAACGCCGGGACTGGCTCTCACTCGTCGCAGTCCACTCCGACTCGTGGCTCATTTCCGTCGCCTTCTTCTTCGGCGCACGCCTCAACGCCAACGATCGGTACCAATGCTATTCCGACACTGGACACTCTGAATTCGATTCGCTCTTTCAAGCAGTCCCTTGAGTTGGTTGCGGCAGTAAATGCTTGTTCTCTCTTTAACTTCAATTTTTGCCGTTTTGGTGAATCGGTTTGTTTGTTTGTTAGGTGACTGGGGAGTGGGCATACGCGTGTTCGTGTTTATGATCTATTTATTTTGTTTCACTTGGTGCATGTGTTTGCATGTGCACATGTTTGGTGTGCTCCTCTTTTTGTTTCCTTTGAGTGAATTAGGGTTCATGCTTTGGGGATGAGTTTACTTTATTGGCACCTTTGCACGCTGTTTTCCTTTCTTTTTCTTTTTGATCCTGCTACAACTGCAACCAGAATCACGAGACTTTACATTTCATGATAACACATTTCATAGGGTGGGATGTAGGTATTCGAATATCATGGGCCCATCTGTTCATTATAGGGTGCCAACCTCTATGTCCTCTTTTCAACTTTATTTCAGAAAATCATGTAGAGAAGTTGAACATTTTGTGCTTTTATGTGCTCCAGAATTTAATGTTCATTGCTTCTGTGAATTCTAATATCAATCCTATTTTTGTTTTAAAGAACAATGCCACAAGTTCTAGAACCAAACTACCAAAGCTTAAAGAGGCATTTACTAGCCTGAAGTCTTCTCCTACATTGATTGCTGGGCCATTCATATCTGAACGCATTCTGACATGCATTGTAGGGTAATTAGTTCTTTCAAAGATGTCTTCATGGTGGTTGGAGAAGCTGCCATTTCCTGGTTGATACAATGTTTACAACGGGAAATACGAATATACTTTGACCAATGGAACAAGGACATGGAAAAAGGAACCCTTTTAATCTTGACACCTTCAACTATTACAAAGCTTCCTACAATGTTCCTGCTTGTTTGCTAGTTCAATTTCTGTACATTTGCTGGATATAATTTTAGCTAATCGAAAAGGTTGGAAAATATATGCAGAATTTAGTGAGGATGCATTTTTGAAAAGTTGGATAATCCTAACAATCATGTGCCAATGTACTGATTTACTGGTATGTGGATTGTTGAAAATACAGAAGGGTATTAGGCAAAATGTGCTTATAGTTAATGCCTATGTCTTCTGAACTGCATGGGGTGGTATATTGATTAATTTGCATTTTTTTTATTTTAATTATAATTTTTCAAAAAGCTCCTACTATACTCATAATGTGCAAATCCCTTTTATTTTTCTCGACTATTTTGTGTATTTTACATTGTGTGAACGAAATATTTGATTGTTTCATTTCATCCTATTATATCTCTTGGGTCTCTTATGTTCTTATTCTCAGCATTTTAATGCTCACCCATCTGTAGTATTTTGAGTGCCTTGGTGTTGAAGTTGTTTAAACCTCCTTTGTTATTTGAGAGAGCTGATTATGTTCCCTTATGTGGACATTCTATTGCAAGTTTCCACTTATGAGAATATCAGTGAGAATTCTATGCATAATTTGTCCTCTGTATGCCTTTCTGGTTGCTGCTTTTTGGTACAGAGCATTTTACAGAACCTCCAGTTTGCATACTTTTGCTCTCTTGCAGACTTAGCTCATCTATACAAATGTAAATTAAATGAAATCGCCTTAACTCAAACCCTTTCGGAAGGAATAGATCTATCACCTTTTGTATTGTAAGTTTCAAACGTCAGCAATCTTTAGTTGTTATGTCACCATTTTTCGACCGCAGGCTTGTTCTGTCTTGTAATACTGGAACGTAGATTCTGATTTTCTCACTACTTCCATCCTTTAGGGAAAGGTTTTGATTTGCATTATTCTTGTACTGTATCATTCTGTCAGCCATTCTTGCATATTTTCTCTATTATAATGTTGTTCTGACTACTTTTTTTTTAATTCTGAACATTTTATTGCACTATTGTTTCCCAGAAAGCCAGTTAGATTCTTTCCCGCTGTACATAACCAGAACAGTGTTACTGGTTTACTAGTGGTGAATTCACAGCTCTTTGTTAACTCATTTACGAATTAGCAAATTGGTAACCTCTGTTTGAAGGCATGTTGTGTCCTGACTGCTGACGAATATCTTTCTAACAGTAAGAAAAATTGAGACTAATTTTGATCCACACTAGGCAATTGATTGCAATAACAAATTATTTGTCAAGTTTGTGAGAAGGTGCTGCAGCCTCTGATTTTATTATTTGCTCCTTTTACTCTTCAGGAAGCGCTTATTCAGTATGGTCAGTGATCTTCCATCCGTCTTTGAAGCATTCTCAGACAGGAAACACGGCAGAGATAGGTCTGGCGTTGATAGCAGCGGCAAGTCTAGACACTCGTCAAAGGTGCCACATTCATCTTTCCAACAGCTAAATATTAAGCTCAAGCTCTGGCTTCAGAAGCTGAGAATCCAGCTGCTTATGTTCAAAATTACACTTGTTGCTTGTCTAGAGAGGAAGCGACGGCCACGTGAAGAATTCTAGAGCAGCAGCTCCTGCTGCCAAACAGTACGATGATGATGATGACGAAGACGACGAGGAGCACACCGAGACCTTTTGCGGGACCTGCGGTGGCCTGTACAATTCGAACGAGTTCTGGATCGGCTGCGACATCTGCGAGAGGTGGTTCCATGGCAAGTGCGTGCGGATTACCCCCGCTCGAGCGGACCACATAAAGCACTACAAGTGCCCGGACTGCAGCTCGAAGAAAATGAGGCAGTAGTAGTGGGGGGGCGTCTGATCTGATCAAAACCATACTCCTGTTGTCTGTCCGCAGCTAGCAGATGTGAATTCGTTTTAGAAACGTTGTTGTGGTGTTGTGTGGTGGTGATAGGAAGAGGCAGAGGACAGAATAGATACATGCTCGTTGCTCGTTCTATAAATGGTCCGTTAATTGTTCATCGTGTTGCCTGTTGCTTCGCAATCGTTGTAGCAGCATGAACTGATGAGTGGTTTCTTCCTGGATCCTGGTGGCTGTAGGTTGTTTCACTTCTTTTCGTGTATGTGGATGGATACCGGATTGGTCCTGCTGTCTAATTTGTAGACTTGAGACAAGTTTCGTAGTTCCAAATCTGCCGCTGCCACCCAACCATCAGGCCATGTGGCTTGCTCTGCTCGTGGGGTTTTCGTTAACCCGGTTGATCCTGTTTAACCGAACGGCAGCATTACGCAACGCACGAGAGGTTCTGGACCTGTGCTTTCGTTTTGGCTTAAGCCTTCGAGAACAAACCATGACTATGTTTTGTTTGATGTCCGTAGGCATGCATGTGAAGGATGGAAGTTTTGATGGTGTCAAAAGTCTAAGGATAGAAGCGGATTGGATTTGGATATCTTGGATATCCATCTTTATGTTTCCTTCTCATTTCCATCTTCTAGGATGGAAGTGGATCGGATTCGTGCGAATACAGTTTTCTTCCCGTTTCTATCCTACAAAACTGATTAGAGAAGTGTTTACAAAGTATCAAAATAATGGTTTGCAGTCAAAACTTAAAACTGATCATTTGTAGTCAAATGACCAATATATGGAGCCTAATTGATTAGGGCCTTTGGCGTTCTTAGCCCCTGTTTCGAAATGAAATTACAATTTTCCCATTTTAATTTTCAGCCGTGCGAATTTGCCTCCGCCTTTTGAAAACGAAGGGAGCGTGTACCCCAATTTCGTGAAGACCAATTAACGGTGTTAAAACTGCTATAAAGAAAACTAGTTTGCCTATGCGGATTTGCCCCTACTAATATGTGAACGTTGTGACATTACCTTTGTTTGTAAAGAAGAACTGGACAATATTTGGACAGCTCTAAAACTAAGTAACAGGGTTCGCATATTTTCCAAATATTTAAGGGGGCTCATTTTGATACAGTAGTAAGTGTTGGGCAGAGGATGATTACAACCAACGCAATGCTCCCGACAAATCATTCACAAACCAATACTACTGGCACGAATATCTCTAGTCTCTACCACTATGCAAGTCTGCAACTGAACAAGCACGGGTATAAACTAATAAACACACCCCACCAAGGCAACCGATGCCATATGCTGCATGCCGATCACACCAGGGCAGCTCCAACCAGGGGCGGAGACGGGGGGCTATGGTTGCCCCCCCTAATAATGAAAAAAAAAATTCCTAGCTCCGCTCCTGCTCCAACAGCGAGCAGCAGCACGAGCGCAGCCACCGCCGCGTGGGCTCACCCCTGGGCACCGCCGCGGGGGATGTCTATTCATCGCATATGCGACGACGCCACATTGCACAAGCCATGTGCTTCTTCTCCGGCGAGCTCCGGCGGCTGGACTTAGGCGGAGGAAGGCGGATGCGGCGGAGGCATCTGCGAGTGGAGGAGGCGGAGGAAGGCGAATGGCGAAGGCGGTGGAGACATCTGCGAGTGGAGGAGGCGGCAGAGGAGCGGAGGAAGGCGGACAACGGCTCCGGTGGCGGGGGAGATAGTGGAAGGCGGAGGCGGCAGGGAGATGGAGGAAATCGGCAGAGATGGCGGAGGCATCTACGAGTAGATCGATTCCACTCGCATATGCGGCTGCGAGTTGCAATGCCTGCGCCCGAGCCGCACGCTTGTTGCCGCGTCGCCTGCAGCAGCATGAGCGCAGCCGCCACCGCGCTAGGTCGCGTGCACCCGCGCCAGGCCGTAGGTTCTGCACGAGCCGCGTGCCTGCTGCCCCGTCGCCTGTTGCCGCCGCTGCTTGCTAGGGTCAGAGGATGGAGATTTTTTTAGTCAAACGTACCTGTATTAACGATAAAGGATACAATACATGATGTACACATACAGATACAGACATATGGAAAGCAGAAGATAGCTGTCCCAATGAAAGTGATCGGGTGCTCTAGCCTAAGAGGGGGAGGGGGTGAATTAGTCACTATTAAGACCTTAACCTATGGCTCCAACTAGTTTGCACAAAATTTAAACTAAAACAAGCTAACTAGATGTGCAACTACGGTTCACCTTAGTGTGTAACCCTCATCCCAAAAGAGTTTTGCAACCTATAGCCAATCCTATAAAAAATACTACACTAAGAATGTAAGCATCTAGGCCCTCAAGGTATGTTTCGGTGATTAATGACAACCATTATTATGACTAATGAGTTTGTGCAGCTTAATAGATCATTATCGCTCATTTGGTCATATGTCAAAAGAGGCCCCTCAATTTCATTATTCAAAAAGGCGATCTCGGTATTCAACTCAATTTTATGTCAAGACTAAGGATCTTTCTAGTCCTAAGTGTCATAAGGTTGAGAAGGACACTTAGGTTAGTATAGGTTTTATAGTTTTGTAGTGATCGCACTATTAAGAGGGGTTAATGCTAAGTAACTTGAGCATGGACATGATCATTTGAAAATGGATGCACACTATGGTCACTCAGGTTTCTAGAAGTTCAAATAAGTGGTTCTCAAACTATATCTCAAGAATATTTGGATTTCATTCAAGACTCAAATCAGAAAAGACAAAATCAAAAAAAGTCTATACACCGGTTTAACCGACGCTCTCAATTTTCTATACGTCGGTTAAATGAAGTCAGCAGAGTCTGGACAAATTCAATACACCGGTTAAACCGACGCTGTTTAAATCAAGACGTCGGTGCAATTGACCAGTGAGATGGTTTTTCAGAGGAATTCAAAAGTTGTACTCACCGGTTAAACCGACGATAGGTTTGAGTTAACGTCGGTGCAGTTGTCCAGAGACTTGGTTTTTCAGTTGATCAGTGGACAACTACACTCACCGGTTAAACCGATGATACGTCGGTTAATCTGCCCAAGTGGTAACGGCTAGTTTTCAGAAGTGGCAGTTTACATTCACCGGTTAAACCGACGATGACTATTGGAGGGACGTCGGATTAACCGGCGCTACGCAGTTTTCTGGCAGCTTTTCTCCAACGGCTCTATTTGTGTGAGCTGCCTATATATACCCCTCCAATGGGTCATTTCGCCCACTCTTGACACCAGGCAACATCCATACACTCATACTATAGTCAAGAGCCACCTTGAGCTTCATCATTCACATACTTGTGCATTCAATCAATCAAGAAGCAAGATTAAGGACTTGAGTAGAGAGAAGCTAGTGTGCATCCGTTCTTGGTGATCGGTTCTTGCTCAAGTGAAGGCCTTAGCTTGTTACTCTTGGTGATTGGCATCACCTAGGCGATCTTGGTGATCGAGGTGTTTTCTCGCGGAGCTTGCCAAGGATTGTGGGAGCCCGGAGAAGAAGATTGTACGTGGCTTGATCTCCACCACGCCGGGATGGTGAACGGAGACTCTTAGTGAGCGCCCTCGTCTCGGTGACTTGGGAGGTGACAAGACTCTTTGAGAGTGTCACAACGTGGATTAGGGGTGTGTGCCAACACATCGATACCACGGGAAAAAATCCGGTCGTCTCTTGTCCACTCTCTTTATTCAAGCATTTTCTTTCATGCAATTTACTCATGTGCTTGACTTAGAGATCATAACTTAGCTCTACCTTGCTAGGCTTTACTTTGTTTTTATCTCTCTTAGCATGTGTAGGTAGCTTAGTTACCCGGTTGGTGAATTGGTGCACTACTAGCTTTGCATAGGTTAAGGTTGCTTTACTTTGTTTTAGAAATTGAAAAAGGCCCAATTCACCCCCCCTCTTGGTCCATCGATCCTTACAATTGGTATCAGAGCCTCGTTGCTCATTTGGATCATTAGGCTTCACCGCCTAGAGCTATGGCCAAGATGGGTGGTTCGCCGCCCCACTTCGAGGGCAAGAACTTTGCTTATTGGAAAGTTCGCATGGCCGCATATCTTGATGCGATTGCCCCCGAAGTGTGGTTGGCCACTAAGACCGGATTCACCGGAACTCCCACCACCGAACAATTAAAATGGAATGCCAAGGCTAGAAATGTAATTTTCGAAGCCATTAGTGAGGAAGTCTTTGCTAGAGTTAATGGCATGGACTTAGCAAGTGATATTTGGAAGGAGCTCATTGAAATTCATGAAGGCTCCACTAAAGTTCGTGAGCAAAAATATCACTTGTTTAGAGCTAAGTATGATTCTTTTAAAATGCTAGCTCATAAAAATTGTAATGATATGTACTCTCGCTTGAATGTCATTGTCAAGGACATTAATGCACTTGAAATATCCAAAATTGACAGTGCCTCCATCAATCGCAAGATTCTCATGCTCCTCCCGAAGCCCAAGTATAACATCATCAATGCTATGCTTCAAAAGGAGAATCTTGACACAATGGAAGTAGGAGAACTTGTGGGCGAAATTCGCGCTCATGAGATGAGTATCCTTGGTATGTCCGAAGAGCCAACTTCAAGCAAATCAATTGCTCTAAAGACCAAGGCAAACAAAGCCCGCAAGCTCAAGATGATCAAGCAAGATTCAAGCTCAAGCAATGAAGAAGATGATCATCATGAAAGCTCATCCGATGTTGAAGATGATGGAGAGCTTGCTCTCATGATGAGGAAGTTCACCCGCTTGAATGACAAGATCAACAAAAAGGGTTTCAACTTTGACTCAAAAAGGGGAATGTTCCGGCCAATGGATGTCAAGAACAAAATTTGCTACAATTGTGGAGAAAAAGGTCACATCCGTCCAAATTGCCCCAAGCCGGACAAAAGAAACAAGGACGACAAGAGCAAGCATCGCCATGATTCAAGCGATGATGAAGAAGAAGAAAGGAAAAACAAGAACAAGAGACTTGGGAAGAAAAAGAGCCATGACAAGAAGACCAAGCTCTTCCCAAAGAAGAAAGGGCACACCAAGAGAAGCTTCTTGGTGGAAAAACAAGAATGGGTGACCGATGTCTCATCAAGCGAAGAGTCAAGTGATGAAGAAGACATAGTCACCATCGCCCTCACAAATGAAGAACCATCACTACCTCCACCTCCAATGTGCCTCATGGCCAAAGGTAACTCTAAGGTATGTGAGAGTGAAGATGATAGTGATGATGAGCTTGACCCTAATGAGTTTGCTAACCTCATTAATGAGTATACATCCGTTATCAAGAGGGAAAAGGGCAAAGTCAAGGTTCTTGAGAGCACTCGTGCCAAGTTAGAGCTTGCCCACTCCGATTTGCTTGGCAAGTACAATGACTTGCTTAAAAAGCACAATGAGTCACTTGTACTTGCCCACTAGGGAGTGCACTTTACCATCACGTCCTCTTCCTAAATTACCCAAGAATTACTCTTCAATGTTTCAAAATAACCATTTTCTCTTGAGTAAAGTGAAGGGCAAGGTGAAGGCCAAATTCATTGGCAAACTCACTAAGGAGTCAAAGAAAAAGCTCCCCAAGCAACTTTGGGTCCCAAAAGCTCTTGTCACACATGTGCAAGGCCCAAAGCTTGTTTGAGTTCCTAAAACTCAAAAGTGAATTCTCATGTGTGTAGGTGAACTACAAAGCCGATGGAAAACATTGGGTACTAGATAGCGGTTGCTCTCAACATATGACCGGCAATGATAGCATGTTCACCTCCCTTGAAGACCTCGGCGATCATGAACATGTCACCTATGGTGATAACTCAAGGGGAAAAGTTTTAGGTTTGGGTAGAATAGCAATCTCTAAAGATTTATCCATTTCTAATGTCTTGTTTGTAGAAGCACTTAGTTTTAATCTTATTTCTATTGCTCAATTGTGTGATCTTGGACTAACGTGTACCTTTGACAAGAATGGTGTTGTAGTAACTCTTGAAGAAGACAAGTCAATGGTATTCACGGGGTTTAGGCATGGCAACATCTATTTAGTGGACTTCTCTTCAAAGCAAACAAATACCATGACATGCCTCTTCACCAAGTCTTCTCTTGGGTGGCTTTGGCATAGAAGAATTGCTCATATTGGCATGAGCAACCTCAAGAAAGCCCACAAGAGAGGGATGATCACCGGCTTGAAGGATGTCACGTTTGACAAGAACAAGCTATGTAAAGCATGTCAAGCCGGGAAGAAAGTTGCAACACATCATCCCATCAAGACGATGTTGTCTACCTCCAAGCCGCTCGAGCTACTTCACATGGATCTCTTTGGTCCAACTACATACAAGAGCATTGGTGGTAACCTCTATTGCCTAGTAATTGTTGATGATTTTTCACGTTACACTTGGGTTATGTTTCTAGGCGATAAGGGTGAAACTCCGGAAATCTTCAAGACCTTTGCAAGAAGAGCTCAAAGGGAGTACAACTCCCCAATTGTGAAGATCCGGAGTGACAACGGCACCGAGTTCAAGAACATGAAGATTGAAGAATGGTGCGATGAAGAGGGCATCAAGCATGAGTTTTCCGCCACCTACACGCCTCAACAAAATGGAGTGGTGGAAAGAAAGAACAAGACTCTCATCACCCTAGCTAGAGCAATGTTGGATGATTATGGCACGTCCGAGAAGTTTTGGGCGGAAGCAATCAACACGGCGTGTCATGCATCCAACCGAGTATATCCTCACCGACTCCTCAAGAAAACTCCATATGAGCTCATCACCGGGAAGAAACCAAATATATCATACTTTCGAGTCTTTGGTTGCAAATGGTTCATCTACAAGAAGAAAAGGCTCGGTAAGTTTGAAAGTAGATGTGATGAAGGTTTCTTTCTTGGTTATGCATCAAACTCCAAAGCATATAGAGTATTCAATCAAACCTCCGGGTTAGTTGAAGAAACATGTGATGTGGAGTTTGATGAATCTAATGGCTCCCAAGAGGAGGTTGTTGGCTATGAAAATATAGGTGATGAGGAGATTGATGAAGCTTTGAAGAATATGTCCATTGGGGATATCAAGCCGGAAGAGGTGCATGAAGACAATGATCAAGGGGGAGGACCTTCCTCATCTACACCAAGCACCTCCACGGCGCCCCAAGTGGATGAAGATCAAGAAAAAGATGATACACAACCTTAAGAAGATGTGCCAACGCCAACACCCCAAGTTCAAGAACAAGAAGAGCAAAGTGTTCCACCACAAGCACAAGTCACCCATGATCCACCCCAACAAGCATCCACGCAAGTACCGCTAGTGAAGCATGGTCGCATCTCCAAGGATCATCCAATTGGTCAAATCATTGGTAGTCCATCAAAGGGAGTAAGAACTCGCTCTAAACATGCTTTATTTTGCGAATATCACTCGTTTGTTTCTTGTATTGAACCCACTAGCGTAGAGGAAGCGCTTGAGGACTCGGATTGGGTGATGGCCATGCAAGATGAGTTGAACAACTTCACCCGCAATGAAGTTTGGGTCCTCGAAGCTCCTCCGAAAGACAAGAACATCATCGGCACCAAGTGGATCTTTCGAAACAAGCAAGATGAACATGGGGTGGTGATACGCAACAAAGCAAGACTTGTGGCAAAAGGGTTCTCTCAAGTCGAAGGTTTGGATTTTGGTGAAACTTTTGCTCCGGTCGCAAGACTTGAAGCTATCCGTATCCTTCTTGCTTACTCTTCACATCATAACATTAAGTTGTATCAAATGGATGTGAAAAGTGCATTCTTAAATGGCGTTATTAACGAACTTGTTTATGTTGAGCAACCTCCCGGGTTTGAAGATCCGAGGAATCCTAACCATGTTTATAGGTTGCACAAGGCACTCTATGGGCTCAAACAAGCTCCAAGGGCTTGGTATGAGAGGCTTCGTGACTTCCTAATCATGCAAGGCTTCAAGATCGGGAGGGTGGACACCACTTTGTTCACTAAAGATGTCAACGGGGATATTTTTATTTGTCAAATTTATGTTGACGATATTATCTTTGGCTCAACTAATGATTTACTAAGCCATGAGTTTGCTACCATGATGTCTAGGGAATTCGAGATGTCCATGATTGGCGAATTGACCTTCTTCTTTGGTTTTCAAGTCAAACAAATGAAGGAAGGGACATTCATCCATCAAGAAAAGTATACCAAAGATATCTTGAAGAAGTTCAAGATGGATGAGTGCAAGCCAATCAAGACACCCATGGCAACCAATGGGCATCTCGACTTGGATGTGGACGGTAAACCGGTTGATCAATCCCTCTATCGTTCTATGATAGGGTCTTTGCTTTACCTTACCGCATCTAGGCCCGATATAATGTTTAGTGTGTGCTTGTGTGCCCGCTTTCAAGCTAACCCAAAGGAGTCACACCTCTCGGCTGTGAATAGGATCCTTCGGTATCTCAAGCACACCCCAAGCATAGGCTTGTGGTACCCCAAAGGCGCTAGCTTAGATCTCTTGGGATACTCGGATTCGGATTTTGCCGAAAGCCGTGTGGATCGTAAGAGTACCTCCGGGGGTTGCCACTTGCTTGGGCGTTCTCTAGTTTCTTGGTCGAGTAAGAAGCAAAATTCCGTGGCTTTGTCCACCACGGAAGCGGAATATATAGCGGCCGGTGCATGTTGTGCCCAAATCCTATATATGAAGCAAACCCTTTTGGACTTTGGTGTGAAACTAGATAGGATCCCACTCCTTTGTGACAATGAAAGTGCCGTAAAAATTGCCAAGAATCCGGTTCAACACTCTCGCACAAAGCACATTGATATTCGCCATCACTTCTTGCGTGATCACGAAGCCAAAGGAGACATATCTCTTCAAGGTGTGAGATCCGAGGAGCAATTGGCGGATATTTTCACAAAACCATTAGACGAGAGTACCTTTGTTAGGCTAAGGAATGAGCTTAATGTGTTAGATGCGGCAAACGTCATGTAAGTTGCCATGTCATATAGAAAAATGCATACATATAGGACACTTGTCTAACCATGGTAAGATAGTGATGAGCAAGGGTTTAGCTAGAGGTGGTGGTCCACTTGTGTTCCTCTAGGCTTGTAGAAAGGCTCATCATGAAGAAGCTTCCCGTGGGTTCAAACTTGACAAGTAGATCTTAATTTCTTGTTATGCATTTCTTGTCATATAGATGTGCACTTCATGTTTACTTTACTTCCGCATGTGGTTGTAGCTTGCATTATCATTGCATGCGTAAGGGTCACAAAGGAGATCACTTGATGAAAATGAGACTTGTTTTGATATACAAGATCTTAATTCATGAAAAGTGAAAAGAGCAAAGTGTTAGGTGCGTTATTACCTAGTGAGCAATGTCATGATGAGTTTGAAGCTTTCTATCTTCAATATTCCTATGACATGGCTCATACATTTTATTTGGCGCTTTGTCTCTCTTGCGGCTTTTCCTTGTGTTTAAAAAGAAATTTATTTAAGCAAGTGTGCTATCCTATTTATTTTGAGGGGTAAAGTCGCCTATGCAAGTCCATTAACTTGAGTTTTTTTTTGAGTTTTATAAGTTTATTGGACTTAGCATAGAAGAGTGAGCTGAGTGTGGGGTTTTTGGCTTCACCGGATAAACCGACGTTCAAAGGATCTCTACCCATCGGTTTAACCAGCGTTACTAAGTTGTGGCTCAGCTCAGTCAAGTTTCAGGCGTTTAACCGACGTATACAAAAGTCAGAGCATCGGATCAACCGGTGATCATAATTGCAGATCAGACCAAGCAATCAACCGGCGTTTTGATCAATCAACCGACGAGTTCACTTTTGGCATCATCGGTTCAACCGGCGTTCAAAAACAGATCTCGCAGAGTCTCGGGTGAACCACACCGACGCAATCAACCGGCGTTCAAACCCTACACGTCGGATCGACCGGCGTTAAAGAAATTCGCGGGTCCCACCTGTCATATATGGGTCTTGTGCGGGCCGTCGGTTTCTCCCTCCTCTGTTTCGCCCGACTCCTCCCATCTCACGCCGCCGCCGCTCCGCAGTCGCCTCCGCGCCGCCACCACTCGCCGTCGCTCGCCCACGACTCACGCCGCCGCTCGCCTGCACGCCGCCAGCAGAGCCGCCGCCGCCGCGCATTCACCACAGCACCGCCTGCGCGCCCTCCTGCGCCGCCTGCGCACGCGCCGCCGCCGTCTGCGCCGCTCCGCTCCCGCACTCGCGCCCGCGCCGCCAACACGCCGCCCGTGCGCTGCCGCCACCGTGTGCCTCCACGCCGCCGTCAGGGTCAGAGCCGCCGTCCCTGCACCACACCCCTTTCACGCCGCAGCAGCACCCGATCAACGCTCACCAGGTGTTCGAGGTTTTGACTGATAGAGATGGGTCGCGAGAAGAGGAAGGGGAAGGAAGTCGTTATCGAGAAGCCCGCTCGCAAGCGGACTCGTACAGAGAAGGAGGCCGAGAGGGCCGAGATGGTGGCCAAGGCCGCCGAGGAGCAGGCATCAGGCCGTGCTCGTCCGTTCCAGATCAGGGAGGACCCCAGAGGCAGAGGCAGAGGCAGGGGTATGGGCAGAGTGAGAGGTGCCAGGGCCACCAGAGCCGCGACGGCAGCAGCAGCAGAGTCAGATCAGTCAGATACAGCTGCAGATTCAGATTCAGAGGCAGAGCAGTCTGAGCAGTCTCAGGGGCAGAGCACACAGGAGTCACCGACTCTACGACGGTCTGGCCGCACTCGGCAGACATCCCCAGCAGCAGAGACTTCACCAGCGACCGAGCGTCGCACTGGACCGAGGACGCGAGGAGGTCACCAGCCACAGGAGCCTCGCAGGTCCGCAGCTGCAGCAGCAGCAGCAGCTCGTAGAGCCGAGGCCCTAGAGGCCGAGCGCGCAGTGTTCCGTATGGACACTGTTGTGCGTCTGGAGCCAGGTGTGCTACTCCAGAACTTGACCAAGGCCAATGCGGCGAAGGTCAAGAGGCTCAGGTGGAGTGTTCAGGAGGAGGACTGGTTCCCCGTGACCCGTGACAGCCGAGTCGACCGTAGGTTCTGGACGCTTCTTCAGGCCAGTTTCTACGAGACCTACCAGAGGCGGGGTCACAGGATCTTCCCGCACAGAGTGCTTGACTGGGTGTCTCTGAGGACAGCCGCAGGGGGAGCAGATGTCAGAGAGCACTTCGCTCACTTCAGGGGCCTGCCCAGGTTACTCCAGATTGAGCAGAACAGATATATTGAGGACTGGGTCAGAGTCTTCTATGCCACGGCCTGGATTGCTCCCGAGCGTCGAGCAGTACACTTTGTTTATGGAGGCCAGGTCTTTGGTTGGTCGAGAGCGACGATAGTAGGGATTCTCGGAGTTGACTTAGTTGACGTCTCCCTGCACGAGATGGTTTACGGAGATGCAGATCCACCGCGCAGAGCGATGATTGGCGGGATTGCACCTTCTCATGAGGCGATCTCTCAGTGTTTCCGCCAGCCGTTCCCTGCCTCCTACGCCAGAGTTCCCAGCCTGCTGACCCCAGAGGCATACGCAGTACACATGGCACTCCGGAGGACTTTGCTACCGAGGAGTGGCTACCCAGAGGGGTTTACAGGACTGCAGCAGCTCCTGCTTCTACACATCCTCACTCACGAGCCGTTTGACATAGTTGACTTTATTCTGGCTGAGATAGAGGATGTGATCACAGACGGGATGGGTGTGGTGCGACAGTTTCCCTTTGCACACTGGATCAGCTATATATGTTCTATGATTGTGCCAGCAGAGTCACCCATCAGCGCTCCCTACTGTCACGACGAGGCTCCCCGGTTCCCAGTTTACCGACCGACAACTCCACAGGACCGGAGGAGGGGCAGACAGGCAGAGAGAGCTGCCATGGCGCAGTTGTCACTAGAGGCACAGGCCCGTGTGGCACAGGAGGACGAGGCACTGCTTGCCGCCGAGGCACAGCTTCCCGGAGGAGAGGATGAGATACACTGGTCTGAGCTTGAGTCAGACTCCTCCGAGGACGTAGAGTACTTCCCTGCAGCAGCCCCAGCTAGTCACGACCACGAGGCAGGGGGGTCTAGAGAGCCAGCTCCAGAGTCACCAGCACCTGCTACAGTCTCTGAGTCCCAGGTGTCTCAGCCGTCCGAGCTCACCGCACTTCTACAGCAGCTCGTGACTCAGCAGAGAGAGGACAGGCTTGCACAGAAGGAGGCCAGGAGAGCCCATGAGGCTCAGCTTGCTGCTATACAGAGAGAGGCCGCCCGAGAGCGGGCTGCGACCGAGGAGCGTTTTGTCGGGCTTATCGACAGAGTTTCACAGAGGACAGACGCTCAGTTTCAGCAGATGCAGCAGGGGATGATGGCGATGTTCGGGATGATCTCACAGCTTTACTCTCACACCGGACTCGCCCCGCAGCAGCCAGGACAGCCAGGACTTCAGGGTGTTGGAGCACCTCAGCTTGCCGTTACACCAGCTCCAGCCCCTACTGCAGCTCCAGCTACCTCAGCGACACCGGAGACCACGTTCTCGATGTCCGCATTACTTGGGTCTGCCGGTCGTCCACTGTTCTCTCCACTGCCAGCGACTTCACTCTTCCAGGAGTCTCCTTCAGCAGTCCAGTCAGTCGCCCTCCCCGTCGTACCACAGACACTACCTTCAGGGGGAGGAGGAGAGGGTTCCTTGCTTCAGCAGCCGTCACAGCCGGCAGCTTCAGCACTCACTACTTCAGATGTTGACACATCTTCTGCTGAGCCGGTTACTACTTCTACGGACCCTCTTCCAGGCAGTGCCAGCACGCGAGCCTCTACCACAGCTACACCCCCAGTCACTTCAGATCCAGCAGGCAGTTCTGACCAGCAGCTCCCGTCTGTCACCGAGGGTACACCGTCCGACGACGACGACGATGATGACCCGGACCGCTTCCTTGCAGTACCACGACAGCCGGACCAGTAGCTCGCCTTTTTGGTGCTTTGACGCCAAAGGGGGAGAGAGTCAGGGGGAGTCAGAGTTAGGGGGAGGGTAGAGCTAGAGAGAGCTCGTAGTTATCAGGACTTTGATTCTTTGTATCACATTTGGTGTTAGTTCATGGATATGTACATTTGTCGCTTGAGTATGCCGTGCTTTGAGACATATCTATGGATTTCGTTTGAGCCTTTGAGCTCTTTGGTCCTTCTTTTCGAGTTCGCTTGTGTTTATCTTGCTTTATCTTTCTCGCTCTCTCGTTATTTATGGTTGTGTTGTCATCAATCACCAAAAAGGGGGAGATTGTAAGCATCTAGGCCCTCAAGGTATGTTTCGGTGATTAATGACAACCATTATTGTGACTAATGAGTTTGTGCAGCTTAATAGATCATTATCGCTCATTTGGTCATATGTCAAAAGAGGCCCCTCAATTTCATTATTCAAAAAGGCGATCTCGGTATTCAACTCAATTTTATGTCAAGACTAAGGATCTTTCTAGTCCTAAGTGTCATAAGGTTGAGAAGGACACTTAGGTTAGTATAGGTTTTATAGTTTTGTAGTGATCGCACTATTAAGAGGGGTTAAGGCTAAGTAACTTGAGCATGGACATGATCATTTGAAAATGGATGCACACTATGGTCACTCAGGTTTCTAGAAGTTCAAATAAGTGGTTCTCAAACTATATCTCAAGAATATTTGGATTTCATTCAAGACTCAAATCAGAAAAGACAAAATCAGAAAAAGTCTATACACCGGTTTAACCGACGCTCTCAATTTTCTATACGTCGGTTAAACGAAGTCAGCAGAGTCTGGACAAATTCAATACACCGGTTAAACCGACGCTGTTTAAATCAAGACGTCGGTGCAATTGACCAGTGAGATGGTTTTTCAGAGGAATTCAAAAGTTGTACTCACCGGTTAAACCGACGATAGGTTTGAGTTAACGTCGGTGCAGTTGTCCAGAGACTTGGTTTTTTAGTTGATCAGTGGACAACTACACTCACCGGTTAAACCGATGATACGTCGGTTAATCTGCCCAAGTGGTAACGGCTAGTTTTCAGAAGTGGCAGTTTACATTCACCGGTTAAACCGACGATGACTATTGGAGGGACGTCGGATTAACCGGCGCTACGCAGTTTTCTGGCAGCTTTTCTCCAACGGCTCTATTTGTGTGAGCTGCCTATATATACCCCTACAATGGGTCATTTCGCCCACTCTTGACACCAGGCAACATCCATACACTCATACTATAGTCAAGAGCCACCTTGAGCTTCATCATTCACATACTTGTGCATTCAATCAATCAAGAAGCAAGATTAAGGACTTGAGTAGAGAGAAGCTAGTGTGCATCCGTTCTTGGTGATCGGTTCTTGCTCAAGTGAAGGCCTTAGCTTGTTACTCTTGGTGATTGGCATCACCTAGGCGATCTTGGTGATCGAGGTGTTTTCTCGCGGAGCTTGCCAAGGATTGTGGGAGCCCGGAGAAGAAGATTGTACGTGGCTTGATCTCCACCACGCCGGGATGGTGAACGGAGACTCTTAGTGAGCGCCCTCGTCTCGGTGACTTGGGAGGTGACAAGACTCTTTGAGAGTGTCACAACGTGGATTAGGGGTGTGTGCCAACACATCGATACCACGGGAAAAAATCCGGTCGTCTCTTGTCCACTCTCTTTATTCAAGCATTTTCTTTCATGCAATTTACTCATGTGCTTGACTTAGAGATCATAACTTAGCTCTACCTTGCTAGGCTTTACTTTGTTTTTATCTCTCTTAGCTTGTGTAGGTAGCTTAGTTATCCGGTTGGTGAATTGGTGCACTACTAGCTTTGCATAGGTTAAGGTTGCTTTACTTTGTTTTAGAAATTGAAAAAGGCCCAATTCACCCCCCCTCTTGGTCCATCGATCCTTACAAAGAAGGTAAAGGCACACAAGTTGCAATATGAAATGCGGAAGCTTAAAGAGAGGGATGAGAGGAAGCGAACTCTCGACACGAGGATTTATCCCGTGGTTCGGATTGCCACAAAGGCGCCCCTACGTCCACGTTGTTGAAGCACTCACGAAGAGTATCGCTTCCCGGCAATCAAGTCTCTTCTGTGAACACAATCACGGTCACTTTGATCCCGATCTTCACTAAGGGAGATTGCCCACGAAGGAAGGGTCTCCGTCCCCCGCACAATGTCGTTGACGCCGCTCCACACCAAGCTGGAGGGTCATTGACTTGCCGGTGAGCCAGCAATTGCTCCAAGGGGCCGGCGCACCGTTATACAAGTGTGGTTCACTCTAGAACCAGCCACAAGGATCTCAACCTTACTTGTTCACTCACTCAAGAGCTAATCTAGCACTCACACTTTACAAAGCTAGTGCTAAAACCTAAGGATATGATCAATGAGCTCTTGTATGGTTTGGAGGTGTTCTTGAGTGTGTATGAGATGTCTTGGGACTCCAGCAAACTTCAAATGGCCGGGGGAGCTCATATATATAGGCCTCCAAGTCGAACTAGCCATTTGTAGCCGTTAGCAGCTTTCTGCGTAGGCATCGGAACATCAGGTGCATAGTGCATCGGTTCTTCCGGTCACTCTGCGCTCTGAATTAGCCGTTGGCTTCTCTGACACGGCCGCAGCACCTTCAGGGACCATCGGTTGATCCGATGCTTAGGCGTCGGTTCTTCCGGTGACACTTGATCCGCAGATAGCCGTTGCTCTTGCTAACGTCATTGCACCGACGCACCACCGGTTCAACCGGTGCTGAAAGCTTGGCTGCTGCACGCTTGACAATGTCTCTGGAACATAGTATGTTGAATGCACCGACGCTTCTCTTGACACCGTCGGTTCAACCGGTGCTTCATTCTTTCCTCACTTGATCTCCAGAGGCGCTCAGTCTTGCACCAAAGCCAGGCCATCGGATGTTCCGACAAGCATCGGATGCACCGATGCTATAGGCATCGGTTCTTCCGGTGCTACTGATTTCAGTAGAACTCGTCCAATTCAGCGTTTCTTTGAGTTCTTTCTTCGTGTTTTGCTTTGCATGGCCTTTGTACATCATCCTTGGGATCTAGAAATGTTCACTCAACAAAACTATTAGTCCCATTGATTGCGTTGTCATACGATCACCAAAATCACTCGAAATGGCATGAATGGTGCCATGTTCGTTACACCCAACCATTTGACGCAAAGGCCCCTAAGAAATAGAGAAATTATATTGAGGTTCTTGGAACCTATGCAAAGCAAATCTTCCCGATTCCGCTGCCACCATCACTAGAAGCCCGTCGCTGCCATCCCCAGATCAGACGAAGCTCTGTTGCCTCAAGGCATTGAGAAGAGATGCATAAGACACCTGCTGGCACGGACGAGTTGAAGCCATCGCTGGTAGTCCATCGGCTAGGGTGCACGCCGAGCTTCGTTGACCTTGGATCCAGGCTCGCCGTCGACGACCGACGCTGCGGCGGGCAAGAACTAACCTGCTCCACTCTCCCATCTTCCATAAAACCAAAAGTTGTGTTCTCATCCCCAAAAGAAAAGACCGACATACCTATCTCCCTTTCGGAGCGATGAGTCGCCGGTGGTCGACTCCAGAACAAAGCTTCCACACAGGGAGACCAACCTCCACAAGTTCGCCGCTGGCGCCAGAGTGGAGCACCAACAAGGCGAGGAAAAGTCCGAAAGAACTTATTCTGCCAAGACGCTGCCGCCACCACCTCGCCGAAGCCGCCGGGAACCGTAACCCTAGAGACCCTAGTACCTAATCTACACCACCGGGTGGAAAGCCGCCATTCTCGCTCACATCTGTGGATCAAAAGACCGCCGAAGGCGGGGGGCGGCGGGGGGGGGGGGGGGGGGGCGGCGACCTCGCCGGCGGGAGCACGAGTCGCCTCTCTTTCGCCTATCTTAATTGTTGAGGAAGAAACGAGAAGAAAGAAGAAAGTCATGAAGTGAGATTTTGGGGATGGGGACGGAGTGGAGAGCTTTCAGATAAGATTACCGGTAATAAGATTTTTTTCCAAACATTCTGGATATTATTTAGTTTTATTTTATTTTATTTTTTGGGAATCCAACTAACAGTGTTAAAAACAAGGGTAAACAATGCTTTTATTTTCAAAAAGTAGGGGTAAAATTGCACAGTAAAAAAATGAGAGCAAAATTACCATTTAACTTCGAAATCGGGACAAGAACGCCAAAATCCTGATTGATTACATGCATGCCCGGGGATGGCTCTGGCTCATATGTAGGCATATGCAATGCTTGTTGATTTGGTTGGCGGTATCCTTATTTCCTACCTAAGGTGATATGGTGTTTGATTGCTCGCCCGAGGACAAAATTAACATGGCATTTATTTGCGTAACTATTCTATTACAGCTTTCGATGCATCTGAGTGCCCATTAGTAGTATGAG
The DNA here is from genome assembly GCF_016808335.1 of Panicum virgatum. Classification (NCBI taxonomy): domain Eukaryota; kingdom Viridiplantae; phylum Streptophyta; class Magnoliopsida; order Poales; family Poaceae; genus Panicum; species Panicum virgatum. The sequence goes on from NC_053153.1 coordinate 2,700,243, forward strand.
AAATTTTACAATGATAGAAAAAATAGGAGCTCTACATCTGATAAAATTCTACGGTCAGTGCCGGTCCTGAGTTTTTCGGGGCCTAGGGCGAAACAAAAATTCGGGGCCCATAAATAATTTTTTTATAGATGAGATGATTTCTATGTAGAACTCAAATTCAAATATCATCCGTTTCTCACTCAATCACTAATGTCCAATAAATTGATTATTAACACATGAAATACCAATTAATCTAATTTCTTGAGTTGGTGCGTAACGGGACTAGCTATGGGCGAAAATTGAAAATTACTACCTCACTCCGATTCCTGTCTTGCTTCTTGCATTGCTTCCTTGGATGCGGCATGCGGCCCTGCATGACGGGGATTCCAGGAGACCGGAACCTTAGCGAGATGGACTGACTGAGGCCAGAGGATCGGAGGCATGACTGTCGGACACGTGATCAATGCAAAATGATGGCTGGCATGCCCCGAGGGTGCGCCCGCGAACTATGATGAGTTAATTCCCTGAATGCCATTAAAATTTAAGTCAATCCTCTGAATACCATCAAAATTTAGGCCATCCCTTCATTGCCACTGAAATTTTACTCCAATCCCCTCAATGACATTCAGTGAGTCTGCCATTAGAATGACAGTTAAACAGGAAAAAAAAGATGTTACTACCCTGTATTCCCCAGCTCTGTCCTCTCCTCATCTTCTTCGCCAGCTCTTTCCTCCTATGCTCTATGCTCTCTTCCTCTCCCGCCCCGCCGCCCCGGTCATCCCCGGCGGCGCGCCACATCCCCGGCCATCCCTGGTCATCCCGGCGGCGGAGCTCCGGCCAGGCAGTCTCCGACCACGCCCCCAGGCATCGGCCCTCCTCCTCCCGCCCAGGCGGGTGAAAGCATCTAGGCCCCTAATTCGAGTTTTGGTAATTAATGACAACGGTTTGTGGATTAACGATTTTATTTGAGATAATGAGTATAGGTTGATCCACGGATGAAAGAGATTCGGTTGTGTACGTATGGAATTTTGGAGATGATGAGCAAAGCTCGGGCTCAAGGCAAAGGTATAAAATAGGGCCTTTGTATTTTATCGGTCACAAGGCGTTTAGTGGTTGAAAAGTGACCGGATTTGTTGGATAGTTAGCCGTACTATCAAGAGGGGTTATGAACTCATGCTTGACGGGTCTTTAGTGCCATTTTGCTCAAAATGTCTAGTTGCATGCATGAGGGCTAACGGCGTTTTGAAAAGTTTTGAAATAGACTAAGTTCGAGAGCTCACTGAGTAACGGCGGACAGTCCGCACCTGAGGGGCGGACAGTCCGCGCCCGTTTCCAGAGAGCTTGCAGAGGCTCTGGTGGGCTGGCGGACAGTCCGGCCCAGAGGGGCGGACAGTCCGCGATCGTTCCAGAGAGCTTGCAGAGGCTCTGGTAGGCTGGCGGACAGTCCGGCCCAGGTGGGCGGACGGTCCGCTATTGTATTTCATTTTTGTACCAGAAAGGGTGTCTCTCTGGTGTGGGCTTCAAAGTTGAACGGCGGACAGTCCGGCCATGGGGCGCGGACGGTCCGCCGGCTAATTTCAAATTTGTACTAGAGACGTTGTTTCTCTGGTTTGGGCTGAAAAGTTAAACTGCGGACGGTCCGCTCCTGAGGCGCGGACGGTCCGCAGGCTAATCTCAAAGTTGTTCCAGAGACGATGTTAGTCTCTGGTGGGTTGGAACTCTTAACTGCGGATGGTCCGCCACTGGTGCGCGGACGGTCCGCCAGGGCTTAACGGCTAGTTCTGACATGCATTAAATGCACTCTGACTCACTGGTTTATAACGGCGGACAGTCCGGTTTTTGAACCGCGGACGGTCCGCGACTTCGCAGAAAAGAGTGTAACGGCTAGTTTTTGGAGGGATGTCTATATATACCCAATGCCCGGCCATTGGGTGACTCTCTTGGCCATTTGGATTGCATTCTTGACACATTAGAGCTAAGACATCCCTCTCACACACACACTTGCTTAGAGATTGCATTTTTAAGAGTGTGAGAGCTTCCTAGTGCATTGCATCAAGAGTTTGAGCTTTCTGGCATTAGGGAAACTTCAAGCAAGCGTCATCAACTTGTTACTCTTGGGAGTTGCCGCTCCCTAGACGGCTTGGAGAAGTGGATTTCGTGGAGCACCTCCAAGGAGATTGTTGAGGAGCCCCGATTTCGGTTGTGAGAGGTCTTGTGCTCACCTCACCGGAGTGGTGAAGAGCAACTCTAGTGGAATCGAGGTGTGGAGCGGTTCCTTGATTCAAGCCGGCTCAAGATCAAGAGGTTCTTGATAGAGGAGCGGTTGATTCTTGGAATCCACCTCAACGTGGATTAGGGGTGACCGGCAAGTCATCGACACCACGGGATATATTCTTGTGTCAAGCTCGGTTACTACTCTTGCTCTCTTTTATTCTTGTCTTTACTTTGAGCAATTTACTTTACTAGAGCTTGATTTGTGTCTTGTCACCCTAGGTTGCAAACCCATCTAGAGATAGTAATAGCATGACATAGGGCTTTCCTTTGTTACTAATTAAATTTCTCTAGTGTCATTGGTTTTAGATTTTAAACCGCCTATTCACCCCCCCTCTAGTCGGTGTTCTTGATCCTACAAGTGGTACCAGAGCTGAGTACTCCATTAATTAAGGATTTAACCATCTTGGAGTAGAACAATGACTAGTGATCATGGGATTCATGTTGGGAAGCCACCGTTCTTTGATGGGAACAATTATGATTATTGGAAGACTAGGATGTCGGCTCATCTCAAAGCCATGAGTAGAAAGCTATGGAGAGTAGTAAATGATGGATATGTCATTTTGGACCCAAAGAGTTTGACACCCCTAGATGAGGAAAATGAGACACTAAATGATCAAGGGGTTAATGTGCTCTTTAGTGCTCTTGATGTGAATGAATTTAATAGAGTCAAGAGTCTCACAAATGCAAATGACATATGGAAGAAGCTCATGGAAATTCATGAGGGCACATCAACCGTGAAGGAGGCCAAGTTATATTTGCTCAAAGGGAATTTTAGTGAATTCACCATGAAGAAGGATGAGAGTATAGCCGAGATGTTCAACCGGCTAAATGACATTGTGAATGACCTCAAGGGACTTGGATTTGAGGTACCGGATGGGGATTTCAACCACAAGTTTCTTAGATGTCTTCCGGAAAGATATGACACAATTGTGACCTTACTTGTAAGGTCAAATGTGAAGACCGCAACTCCCACACAAATATTGGGAGAAATTCTCACCCATGACATGTTCAAGAAGTCTCAAGATGAAGCTCATGGTGGAGAAATTGATGTGAAAAAGAAAAGTGTGGCATTCAAAGCTCAAGATAGCAAAAATGAAGAAGAAAGTGGGTGCCAAGAAGAAGAATCGGATGAGGAGATGGCTCTCTTTGTCAAGAGATTCAATAGAATGATGAGCAAGAAGAACTTTGGCAAGAGAGGTCAATCATCAAGAAAAAAATCCTTTTGTGGACAAGACTTGCTTCAATTGTGGTGAAGTAGGTCATATCATTGTAAATTGTCCAAACAAGAAAAAGGACAAGAAAAATGATGAAAAGAAGAAGAAGAAGTTCATCAAGAAGAAAAAGAATGGCCAAGCATATTTTGTTGAATGGGATTCCGATGCAAGCTCCGATGATGATGATGATGATGATGATAAGCCATCTAAGGGAGTTGCCGGGATCGCCATCAAGGAGGCTCCATCACTCTTCTCTACGCCACATTGTCTTATGGCAAAGGGTGGTGCAAAGGTACAACAAGATGGTGAACTTGATGAACTTTCATATGATGATCTTGTTGAAATGCTTAATGATGCCGATGAATTCATGACAAAGGAAAAGACTAAGTTGAGGGACTTGAAGTTGAAGTTTACTTCTCTTCAAGATTTCTATGAGGAGCTAAAGACTTCTCATGAGAATCTCAAAGAAACTCATGAGAAGCTTGAGGAAGCTCACAATACCTTGCTTAGTCATGAAAGAAAAGCAACATTGAGCATTGGTGTTAGTTGTGATTTAATTGATGATAAATCTTGTGGCTCTAGCTCTACTAGTTCTTTGTGCACTAAAATTGATAACTCATCTTGCAATGAATCTCTCATTATGGAAAATGATTTATTAAAAAAAGAGGTTACTTGCTTGACAAATGATTTGAGAAAATGCTATGATAGTAGAGCAAAGTTTAATCATTGTTGGGCAAGCCAAAAGTTCACCTTGAACAAGCAAGGGTTTGGATATATTCCTAAGAAAGGGAAGAAGGCTTTTGTGCAAACCAAAACTACCTTTGTGAAGAGTAGTGGCAAGCCATATTGTGAAAAATGCAAGAAGGTTGGACATGTTGAGAAGAATTGCACCAACAAGAAAGTCATATCCTTTGATTCAAGTTACATGCTTATGAAAAATTCAAATGGCAATGTTAGTGCAAAATTTGTTGGGATACCTATAAATGGTGCTAAAAAGAATGCCATTTGGGTGCCAAAAGTCTTGGTCACTAATGTGGTTACTAACGTTCAAGGACCCAAGAAAGTTTGGGTACCTAAAAAGGTTACTTCCTCTTTGTAGGTGAATTACAAGTCCGGGGGAAGACATTGGGTGCTTGATAGTGGATGCACTCAACACATGACCGGAGATCAAATGATGTTTTCCTCTCTAGATGAGAATGTTGGTGGCTATAGTGACATTATCTTTGGTGACAATAGCCGGGGCAAAGTCAAAGGAGTTGGTACAATTCCTATCTCAAGCAATCATTCTCTCTCAAATGTATTGTTAGTTGATTCTCTCAAGTTTAATCTCTTAGCGGTCACTCAACTTTGTGATTTTGGATATAAGTGTAGTTTCACTAAAGATGATGTTGTAGTGACTAGCTTGGATGGAAAAGATCACATCTTTACGGGATTTAGACATGAGGATGTATATCTTGTGAATTTTGCAACTAAAGAGGCAAATTTGTCCACTTGCTTATTCACTCAATCATCTTTGGGTTGGTTATGGCATAGAAGGCTTGGTCATGTTGGCATGAAACAACTCAACCGACTTTTGAAGCATGATTTAGTAGTTCGCTTGAAGAATGTGAAGTTTGATAAAGATAAGCTTTGTAGTGCATGTCAAGCCGGAAAGCAAGTTGCAAATACTCATCCCACTAAGAGTGTCATGTCAACCGAGAGACCTTTGGAATTATTGCACATGGATTTATTTGGTCCTACAACTTATAGAAGTATTGGTGGAAATTGCTATTGTCTTGTGGTAGTGGATGATTACTCAAGATACACATGGGTTTTCTTTCTTCATGACAAGGCCGATACATATGACACATTCAAGAAATTCTTTACAAGGGCCGAAAATAAATTTGAGCTCAAAGTGAAGAAAGTGAGGAGTGACAATGGAAGTGAGTTTAGAAACACAAGAGTTGAGGAATGGTGTGATGAGAAAGGAATCAAGCATGAATTCTCAACCAAGTACACTCCGGAACAAAATGGTCTTGTTGAGAGGAAAAATAGAACCTTGATTGATATGGCAAGATCAATGCTCTCCGAGTATAATGTTTCGGATAGTTTTTGGGCCGAAGCAATCAACACGGCTTGTCATGCCTCAAATAGATTGTATTGCCATAGATTTCATAACAAGACCCCATATGAGTTGCTCATTGGAAGGAAGCCAAATATATCATATTTTAGAGTGTTTGGTTGCAAATGCTATATTCTCAAGAAGGGAACTCGGTTATCAAAGTTTCAAAGCAAATGTGATGAGGGCTTTCTTCTTGGATATTCATCTAGTAGCAAGGCTTATCGGGTCTACAACAAAACACATGGCATTGTTGAAGAAGCATATGATGTTGAGTTTGATGAAACCAATGGGTCTCACAATGAACAAGAAAATCTTGATGATGTGAGAAGTGATGGGTTGAGAAATGCAATGAAAAATATGTCAATTGGTGATGTTAGACCAAGAGAAGAAGATGAAGATGAAGTTGGTCCTTCTATCTCTATTAGAGTTAATCCTTCAACTTCTATCTCAAATGATCAAGCACAACAAAATATACAAGATTCAAGTAATGATGATTCTCAAGTACAAGATCAAGTTGGTTCATCTAGTGCACCTTCTTCATCAACTCAAGAACCCATTATTCCTCAAAGAATTCATCATGTTCTTGCAAAGGATCATCCGGTGGATCAAATCATGGGTGATATTAGTAAGGGTGTCCAAACTCGATCTCGCATTGCTTCATTTTGTGAACATTATTCTTTTGTATCTTTTCTTGAACCTAACCGTGTAGATGAAGCATTGAGAGATCCGGATTGGGTGAATGCTATGCATGAAGAATTAAATAATTTCACCCGGAATCAAGTTTGGGATTTAGTTGAGAGGCCCAAGAATTATAATGTTATTGGCACTAAATGGGTCTTTAGAAACAAGCAAAATGAAGATGGAATGGTTGTGAGGAACAAGGCAAGATTGGTCGCTCAAGGCTTCACTCAAGTCGAAGGTTTGGATTTCGGTGAAACTTTTGCTCCCGTTGCTAGATTAGAAGCTATTAGAATTTTATTAGCTTATGCTTGCTCTCACAACATTAAACTTTTTCAAATGGACGTGAAAAGTGCTTTCTTGAATGGCAAAATTAGTGAACTTGTTTTTGTTGAGCAACCTCCCGGTTTTGAAGATCCCAAGAAGCCAAATCATGTATACAAGCTCTCTAAAGCACTTTATGGTCTTAAGCAAGCTCCACGAGCTTGGTATGAAAGATTGAGGGATTTTCTTATCTCTAAGGGCTTCAAAATTGGTAAGGTTGATACTACCTTGTTCACTAACGATATTGGTAAAGACTTGTTTGTTTGTCAAATTTACGTCGATGATATTATCTTTGGTTCAACTAACCCAAGTTTTTGTGAGGAATTTGGTGAAATGATGTCTAGGGAATTTGAGATGTCCATGATTGGTGAATTGAGTTTCTTTCTTGGACTTCAAATCAAGCAACTCAAGGAAGGCACCTTTGTGTGTCAATCAAAATATGTGAAGGATATCTTGAAGAAATTTGGAATGGAAGATGCAAAACCAATCAAGACTCCTATGGCCACAAATGGGCATCTCGACCTAGATGAGGGAGGTAACCCGGTTGACCAAAAGCTTTACCGTTCTATGATTGGTAGTTTGCTTTATTTGACCGCATCTAGGCCCGACATCATGTTTAGTGTTTGCATGTGTGCACGATTTCAAGCCGCACCTAGAGAATGTCATTTGACCGCCGTCAAGAGGATCTTGAGATACTTGAAATATTCTCCTAATATTGGCTTATGGTATCCCAAGGGTGCTCATTTTGATTTGGTTGGATTCTCGGATTCGGATTATGCGGGGTGCAAGGTTGATAGGAAGAGCACTTCCGGTGGTTGTCAATTTCTTGGAAGATCTCTTGTATCATGGTCATCAAAGAAGCAAAATTCCGTGGCTCTTTCAACCGCCGAAGCGGAATATATCTCGGCCGGAAGTTGTTGTGCTCAATTATTATGGATGAAGCAAACTCTTCTAGATTATGGTGTGAAATTTGATGAAATTCTCTTGTTGTGTGATAATGAAAGTGCCGTGAAGATTGCCTCTAATCCGGTTCAACATTCAAGAACCAAGCATATTGATATCCGCCATCATTTTCTTAGAGATCATGTGAACAAGGGTGATATCAAGATTGATGGTATTGGCACGGATGATCAATTAGCCGATATCTTTACCAAGCCTTTGGATGAATCTCGGTTTTGCAAGTTGAGAAATGAGTTAAATATCATTGACTTCTCAAATGTGGCTTGAAAACTAGCACATGTGGCATATGGTTCTTTCATGCACTTCTTGTTTCATTTTTATGAATTTTTGAGGTATTTTTGAGCCATTTATGAGTTTTCATGATTCTACTCGATTTATTTTTGAATTCTTGTTGAAACTTGCTCATATAAGTCGTTTGAAGGTTTTCATGCAATATTTGAGATTTTTGGATTTTTATATGAGCAATGATCCCAAATTGGAGTTGGAATTGAGAAAATTGGCAGAATTCAGACTTGTCAGATTTTTGGTAGCGCGGACGGTCCGCTGGTATTGGGCGGACAGTCCGCCGTTAATTGGACTTGTTCACCAGAGGCTCTGCAGAGAAGTTGTCAACCGCAGAAATTCATTGCGGACAGTCCGCCAAAGGACCGCGGACGGTCCGCGCATGTTGGGCAGAGGAAGTTCAGTCAGTTGCAGTGTAAAAATTTCAAAGGCGGACGGTCCGCCAAAGGACCGCGGACAGTCCGCGACTGGACAGAATTGTGGGGTCGGCCAGACTTGACTTATATTGGATGTCCCCCTCACCTCCCCCACCAAACCGAACACATACTCCAAAAGTGTCTCTCTCTTTCTCTCTCAAGCACGTGGGGAAGACGACAAGGTCAAGCCCTTTTGGAGTGGTTCCCGGACGGTCCGAGCACATCCCCGGACTCTTCTCAAGATAGTGCATCATGTCCTCGCGGCCACCCCGGAAGATCATCAAGGTAGCTTCTAAAATCAAGAAGGCTATGTCTTCCAAAAGACAAAGAGACAGTGATGACTCGGATGATGTGGACTATGCTCCAAATGTCAGTGAGATGGCTGCAGCTTCTTCAGTAGGAGATGCAGGTGATGAGTCTTCAGAGGAAGAGACTGAAGGGGTTGATGATGATATTACAGATTTAATGGGGCTAGATCTACCTAGCCGTCAGTGGACTGCAGAGAGCTATGCCAATGCAAGAGCAGTGGATCAATTCAGCTTACCTCGTGACACCAACATTCTTTTCTTCAAAACCGAGGTACAAAAAGATGTTTACTTTGGTCATCTAGTTAAGAAAAATGTATTCAAACATCAGACCATTGACATAGGCTACATGAGACAACAACAAGTCATGACTGATCTAGTAGATAGATTTCAGCAAATGGGGTTAGCTAATTTTCTGCAGCATAGGTGTGATTGGAATGAAACTGTGATACGCCAGTTCTATGCCACCCTAGAGATCAATATGGTTGAGGAAACATTTAGGTGGACAACTGGCAAAAGAACCTATGGTGCTACATTTGCACAGTTTGCTGAGGCAAATGAATTGGATTATAATCTCATCACTAGTGAGCAAAGTATGAATATTGTGTTAGAAAACCCTCTAGATGAGAATGACTATCCCATGTTCTATGAGCCTGCACATCTTGGAATTGCTAGAACTTTTGGGGGCACTCAGGGTCTGAGGCATCATCCTGCAGTGATCAATAAGATTGCTAGAGTCACATTCATGCCTAAGAGTGGCAACAAGGACAAGATTAGAGGACACTATTGGAATGTGATATCTCATGTCATGAATGGAAATAGAATCAATGTCATTGCTCTTATCATGGATCAGCTTGCAGACTTGAGGCTTAACATGGAGATGAACTTGTACTTTGCTCCATACATTATGTCCATCATCAAGGTTAAGACTAGCTTCAGAGGGTTATGTGAAAGCAAGCACACTCCTTTCAGGCCATTCAAGAATGACAATGCTTTTCTCTTGAGGCCTTTGACTCCCTTCCCTGGAGATGATATGGATGACGAAGCACAGGGGCAAGATGATAGTGATGATGATGCTCATATGGGAGCAGCTGCAGCTCAGCATGCCATGCCACCACCGCATCCTCCAGCACAGCAGCAGTGGGCTCCTCCAGCTGGCTACTTTGATCCATACTTTGCATCCATGCAGGAGAGCATGTCCTCTCAGATTGCGGGGTTGGCTAGTCAGATGCAGAATCAGATGAACCTCAACTTTCAGAACATGCAGCAGCAAATGTTCCAGCCTATGATGGCTTAGATGCAGGGGTTTCATGAGAGTTTACACTCGGATATAGCAGCTCTTGACTCACGTTTTGAGGATTTGCCCTCTTCTGAGCAGTTTGAGCAGCTTGAGCAGAGACAGGAGCAGCTAGAGCAGTGCTTTGATGCTTTCAGCACAGCCTTCACAGGGTTTTCTGATCATTTCTACTCAGTGTTTCCAGCTCCAGTGCCGCCTCCAGAGTTCTACCCGCACCAGCCGTTCTACCCACCGCCACCTCCTCCACCAGCCGTTTGACTTTCTTGGCAATTGATGCCAAAGGGGGAGAAGAAGCTTTGGAGTGCTTGGATCTAGGGGGAGCTCATGGACATCTCATGGAGATCATTCGCTTTTGGCTTCCGCTTGCTACTCATGCCTATTTGTGTCTTGCTTGATCTCTATTTAAGACTTGTGTTTGGATTTGAACTTTTGGGTTGTATTGTGTGATGAACTATGTTGGGTTGTGCTACTCTTATCTATTTATGTTCATCTTGTGGTTGTGAGGTTGTGCTAACCATGTTAAAGTTCATATCCTATATATCGTGTATCTTGTATGCCTCGATTTCCACTTGTAGGGAAAACTCCGTCAAAAGTTTCAAATATATATATATGTGCTTGGTATTCATGAAAATTTATATGCACATATCAAGGGAGAGTTCTCTCTATTCTTCGAACTTGGGAAATTTATTCATACCATATTCTGAAATTTTTCAAGAAAATGAGTAAGTTCTTCCAAAGTTTAATTTCAAGTCCACCTTATGCCTAGTGTATAAAGTTGACTTGAAAACTTCTATCACTCCAAAATTTAGTGTTGTCATCAATTACCAAAAAGGGGGAGATTGAAAGCATCTAGGCCCCTAATTCGAGTTTTGGTAATTAATGACAACGGTTTGTGGATTAACGATTTCATTTGAGATAATGAGTATAGGTTGATCCACGGATGAAAGAGATTCGGTTGTGTACGTATGGAATTTTGGAGATGATGAGCAAAGCTCGGGCTCAAGGCAAAGGTATAAAATAGGGCCTTTGTATTTTACCGGTCACAAGGCGTTTAGTGGTTGAAAAGTGACCGGATTTGTAGGATAGTTAGCCGTACTATCAAGAGGGGTTATGAACTCATGCTTGACGGGTCTTTAGTGCCATTTTGCTCAAAATGTCTAGTTGCATGCATGAGGGCTAACGGCGTTTTGAAAAGTTTTGAAATAGACTAAGTTCGAGAGCTCACTGAGTAACGGCGGACAGTCCGCACCTGAGGGGCGGACAGTCCGCGCCCGTTTCCAGAGAGCTTGCAGAGGCTCTGGTGGGCTGGCGGACAGTCCGGCCCAGAGGGGCGGACAGTCCGCGATCGTTCCAGAGAGCTTGCAGAGGCTCTGGTAGGCTGGCGGACAGTCCGGCCCAGGTGGGCGGACGGTCCGCTACTGTATTTCATTTTTGTACCAGAAAGGGTGTCTCTCTGGTGTGGGCTTCAAAGTTGAACGGCGGACAGTCCGGCCATGGGGCGCGGACGGTCCGCCGGCTAATTTCAAATTTGTACCAGAGACGTTGTTTCTCTGGTTTGGGCTGAAAAGTTAAACTGCGGACGGTCCGCTCCTGAGGCGCGGACGGTCCGCAGGCTAATCTCAAAGTTGTTCCAGAGACGATGTTAGTCTCTGGTGGGTTGGAACTCTTAACTGCGGACGGTCCGCCACTGGTGCGCGGACGGTCCGCCAGGGCTTAACGGCTAGTTCTGACATGCATTAAATGCACTCTGACTCACTGGTTTATAACGGCGGACAGTCCGGTTTTTGAACCGCGGACGGTCCACGACTTCGCAGAAAAGAGTGTAACGGCTAGTTTTTGGAGGGATGTCTATATATACCCAATGCCCGGCCATTGGGTGACTCTCTTGGCCATTTGGATTGCATTCTTGACACATTAGAGCTAAGACATCCCTCTCACACACACACTTGCTTAGAGATTGTATTTTTAAGAGTGTGAGAGCTTCCTAGTGCATTGCATCAAGAGTTTGAGCTTTGTGGCATTAGGGAAACTTCAAGCAAGCGTCATCAACTTGTTACTCTTGGGAGTTGCCGCTCCCTAGACGGCTTGGAGAAGTGGATTTCGTGGAGCACCTCCAAGGAGATTGTTGAGGAGCCCCGATTTCGGTTGTGAGAGGTCTTGTGCTCACCTCACCGGAGTGGTGAAGAGCAACTCTAGTGGAATCGAGGTGTGGAGCGGTTCCTTGATTCAAGCCGGCTCAAGATCAAGAGGTTCTTGATAGAGGAGCGGTTGATTCTTGGAATCCACCTCAACGTGGATTAGGGGTGACCGGCAAGTCATCGACACCACGGGATATATTCTTATGTCAAGCTCGGTTACTACTCTTGCTCTCTTTTATTCTTGTCTTTACTTTGAGCAATTTACTTTACTAGAGCTTGATTTGTGTCTTGTCACCCTAGGTTGCAAACCCATCTAGAGATAGTAATAGCATGACATAGGGCTTTCCTTTGTTACTAATTAAATTTCTCTAGTGTTATTGGTTTTAGATTTTAAACCGCCTATTCACCCCCCCTCTAGTCGGTGTTCTTGATCCTACAGCGGGGCCCAGGCAGGGCGGCGCCCCTGCCTCCCAGCGGCGGAGCTCAGGCCGCCGGCCAGGTCGGCTCGCGGCGCCCTCCGGCCTGCGCGTCCAGATCTGACCCGCCGCTGCCTCCTTGCTACGAGGAGGGGCGCGTGGCGGCCATGGCGAGGTGGAGGCGCGCAGGGGAGGTGACGGCCTGCGCGGGCCTCCGCCGCCGGAGGAGGGTGGCACGCGGCGCGGAGGAGCGCGGAGAAGGCCGGTATCGCGACGCGGAGGAGCGCGGAGGAGGCCGGTATCGCGACGCGGAGGAGCACGGAGGAGGGCGGACGAGCAACGCGCCGCCGGAGGCAGACGTCGGCCTCCTCGTTCTCCTCGCCGTGCCCCCTCGCCGCACCAGCCGTCCTCGCCGTGCCGGATCTCCTCCCTCCTCCGGCCTCCTCGCGGCCTCCGCCCCTCTCTGCTCCCTCTACCGCCTCCTCGTCGCGCCTCCTCATGCGGCGCCTCTCCTGGCGGCACGTCGCCGTCGCGCGGGGGGCTTGTCCGCCCTCATGCGGCGCCCTCCTGGCGGCGCATCACCGTCCCGCACGGGGGGAGGGGTGCGGGTGGGGTAGAATTGGAAAAAAAATTGTATAGATTGGACTTTAACAGTTGTATACAGTGTTCTGACGGTTTATGCTTGAAATTTAACGGAGATGACACTGAGGGGATTGGAGTAAAATTTAGTGGCAATGAAGGGATGGCTTAAATTTTGATGGCATTCAAGGGATTGGTTTAAATTTTAATGACATTTAGGGAATTAACTCAACTATTATTGGCCACAGCAGTGACAGACTGGCAGGGTGAACCACCGACGTGTTGCTTAACGCCTGCACGCTGCCTCTCCGTGATGCACCAATCACCCCAAAAAAACAGAGACGAAAATCAACGAAACGAGCAGGCTCCGCGTCATACAATCTACTTATACCTCTGCTGCATTCCTGCATACATACGTGCCAAGGGGCCCCTTTGTTTTGGGGGCCCGGGGCGGCGGCCCCTCTTGCCCCCCTCAGGACCGGGCCTGTCTACGGTGATCTGATAAAATTCTACGGTGATGAAGATCGAAAGTACCCAGGATAAAGTATCTAATACTTCTAAAATATAGGACCAAGTATCAAAAAGTATGACCAAATATTAATTTAATTTAATTTAATTTTTATAAATACTTTCCATAGATCAATGGTGAGGAAAAAATTCAAGGTAAAAGTAACTGAAAGTACCCATTAGTACTTTACAATCATTGTAAAAAAGCTCTAATAATTTACAATCATTGTAAAAAAAGCTCTAATAGTACTTTACAATCATTGGTCCGCATTTTGGATGTACCAGGTACTTTATTCTAAGTGCTTTCTAGTTTCACCACAGTAAGATTTTATCAGATGAACATCTTCTATTTTTTTCAATCATTATAAAATTTCTCTAATATTTAAAATACTGCAACCTCATTTATTTGGGTAAGTGATCGCGTTCCGCGAGTCGGACATGAGGGAAAACAAAAATTATTTTCGTTCATGTGAAGCGAGGCCCTTGTGAACCATAAGTCCATAGTCCTGCTACGATGCAGTCAACAAATTAATTGAATATTTTGCATCCGTAGGCTAAGCCTAGAAAAAAAAAGGAACCGTAAATTGAGCATACCTCATCATCTGGTAAGATTCCTTATAATATAATTTATATATCCTCTTGAATTCGAGTTTTAGATTTGGTGCGGGTGTTTGCACTTTCATAGATTTATTCTAGAAATTAACCGGCATTTTGGTGGTAGATGATATGCTCGTTAACAATGAGGTGTTTGTGCTAACTTTATCAATCTCGAGAATGTATCGGCTTAGTCTCTCGACTCGAATTGCTCATGAGGATAAGGTTAAGTGTATATATTCATAGGATGAGTAGTGTGTATACGAACATATTTGTTGGTACTGTGTTTTTTAAAAAAACAAACCTGCAAATTGGAATGGAATAGCCACGCTTTCCACGTTAGTTGAGCTTGAACCAGGCTGATGGGCCAACCTTGCCCCCAACTGGTCTAGTCATCCAATTCGATCCATAGCAACGTTCCCAAACACACGAGTCGTCGAGTCCTCAAACACACCTACGTGGCGTCGACGCCCGGTCGCGTTCAACACGCCATTGGTTTTGGGACGCTGCTGGGGTCACGCGGGTGATCTTTATCAAACTTATCAACTACTGCAAATTTTATGTTTTTGTGTTTAAATTGGTCCAACAAATTGGCTCATAGTCCAATTTATTTCAGAATAAATTTATTTTGTTCCAGAACAATTTTAATTTTATTCTAGCAATACAAAAAATCCAAGGACGCGACGGATAGCGACAACGACGTGTTGTTGCCGTGGGCTAGTTGGACCGCGGGCGGAAAACCAAGACAAATGTTATGACTCGCTCTGGCTACTGCCAGTCAAACCATCCCACAAAGTTTAATAACTATTTTTTATTGTTGAACAAAAAATTGTTCGGGAACAAAAAAATTTTGTTCCACAACAAAAAATAGTTATTAAATTTTGTGGGATGATTTGACTGACAGTAGCCAGAGCGAGTCGTAACATTTGCCTTGTTTTCCGCCCGCGGTCCAACTAGCCCACGGCAACAACACGTCGTTGTCGCTATCCGTCGCGTCCTTGGATCACAACACACGCCTCTCATGTATATCCACATACCCATCCGCTTTTATAAAGACAGAGCCCCAGCACCGGTCTAGCTCCTACTATCACTTGGCATTTCTGACTCATCTCTATCTTTTCCGGCCACCGTATAATCAATCCTCTAATCCCACCAGCAAGGCAGTAATGGCGGATGGGGAGATGGACTGGATCGCGGCGCGGTTCCTGCTGTCCACCATACTCGGGGTGCACCCGCTGGTGGTCCTGGACGACGGCGGCCGCGACGACGAGCACTTCGCCGTGGACGACCGCGGCCAGCGCGTGACGGTGCCGGTGCCGGCGGCGGTGGAGGCGCCCGACGGGGTGGCCGGCGTGTCGGTGTGCGCGGTGTGCACGGAGGAGGTCGCGGCGGGGCAGGCCGTGGTGCGGCTGCCGTGCGCGCACTGGTACCACGCCGGCTGCATCGCCCCCTGGCTGCGGATCCGGAACAACTGCCCGACGTGCCGGGCGGAGCTGCCTCGGGAGGGCGGGGCGGAGAGGCCGCGGCCGCCTGCCGGTGCCGGCTGGTTGCGGCGGGAGGCGTCCTACACGATGCTTGCCGGCACGTTGCCCTGCTAATAATTAAACTAGCTACTAGCCGGTGGACGTGCGTGACAGCCTGACAGGCAACGCGTCGTGACAGTAGTATTAATGTACAGCGATATTTGAAGAACTTTTTTAGTGTTAGCAATGTACAGCGATAAGGCGATAATATAATCGAAGCGATCAAAACTAAGAGTTTGGAGATTTCACTCGAAACTTGGTTGGAACAACAGTTCGTCATCAGTTATTCTTCAAGTACTCTAGTAACAAGCTTCGTTTCTGCCTCCATTATCCTTAGGATTGGCCCGTCCATATTGATATCCTAATCCGAGTGGTTTGTCTCGAGGAGACAGTTATGTGACTTGCGTTGATGACTCAGTCCAATCAGCATGAGTTGAGTTGTGTTCGGTGCGTGTTGATGTCTCAATCCAATCCACCGGTATTTTGTTTCTACGAGTCTTTTTCTTGGTTTTATCCTTCCAGCGACATAGCTTTATATTTTTTCTGCTATATCAATAAAACACACTCGTCGAGTGTGGTTCGTTCAAAACAAACACTCCCCGCTTGGTAGTGCTGGCTGGTTTTATATTGGTAGGTTTGGATCTGAGTATAATTGTAGCGTAGTTATATATATATCCTGCTCCGGCCAATCTAAGGTTTTTTTATTCCATTTTTTCTGTTTTTTTGGATCTTGTTTTTTCTGAGAATCAAGTTTTTTAGATAAATTAGGTGTCTAGAGAATCGGCCGTCTAGATAAGCTGGACGTTTGGAAATCCTGGTTTGGCAAGCATACGTCGGAGCAGCAGGAGGGCTCCCCGTGCCAACTCGGACTTGGCGAGCGTGTCGGCGAGGGCCGGGTAGGCCCGATTGAAGCATGGCAAATTTGGCCCGGTCCAAGCATGGCCCGGCCCGCTTGCCACCATGCCCAAGCTGGCCCGGCCCGTCAATCGTGCCCGGGCTTGGGCCGTCACCCCAGTCCGTGTGCTGGCACGACCCAGCACGGAGTTAGCAGGCCGGCCCAAGGCGGCCCGCCTACCCCAACAACCATGATGTAACCCCCTATCCACCGGCCCAGCAAACCACCCAGCAACCTCTGCTCACTCCCTCAGTCCCTTCGCCCCTCCCAGTCTTCCGCTGACCCACCGCCCCACGCCCCCACCCCTTTCCTCGTTTCCTCGAGACCTCAACCACCAGCTCCGCTCGCCCCGTTACCCGCTCCCCAACTCCCAGTCCTAGCCTCTGCCGCCGCCAGTGCCGCTCCCCTCCTCTCCTCCAGGCTCCAGATCTCCACCTACGGTGTTGCTCCCCCTCCTCTCATTCACCTCTAGCGTCGCTCGGCCGCTCCCCTCCCTGTCACTGCTCACAGTCACAGGTCCGGTCGTCCCCTCTCCTCCGAGCTCGGACGAGCGGCGTCGCAGTCGCGACCAGTGGGTGTCTCGGCGGCCGGTGGGTGTCGCGGCGGCCATCGGGCGCGGCAGGCACAGCCGGCGTGCGGTGCAGCAGGCGCGGCTGGTGGATGCGCGGCGGTTAGTGAGTGCCGGGCAGCACAGGCGTGATGGAGCCCCCGTGCTTTTCGGGCTGGCCCGACGTGGAAATGGGCCCGGGGGCCGTGCCTGGGCCGTCAGTGCAGCCCGTAGGCTAGTTCGGCCCGGCACGGTGAGACATAGGGCCGAGCCAGGCATGGCTCGGTGAAAGGCGGGCCAGGTAGGGCCCGGGCTCAGGCCGGGCCGGGCGGCCCAAATGGACAACTCCGCTACCCACCGGCGTGCGCAGGCGAGGTGGCGGACGAGGACGACGTCATGGACGAGGTGGCAGAGGAGGACCCCGCCGCGCCTCAGAGGGCTGCGCCAAGCCCCTGCCCGGGGGGCCGCCCGCCCGCTTGGAGGTGCAGCATATGCAAGGACAAGTGCACGTAGGGAACATCAGCACGCCGACGGGGAGGAGCAAACCTAGGGGAAGAGTAGCAGGCGTCGATAGGAGCGGGGAACGGGAAAAGGATAAAGTTAGGGGTACAAATAAATTTTCATATAGTCCAAATCTCTCGAACAGCTTGTATCTGTTAAAAACAAATGGACCCCTAACGGACGTGGCACTGAGGGGATAGTTCATAGATTCGATGATACTGAGAGGAACTCGAAAATTTCAATGATATTGATGGAAGGTATCACAATTTCGATGGTACAAAAGGAATTTCTCCCCATAAAATAGCCGCCGCGAGTTTGCCCCTCCACGATGCGAGCCGCATAGGTCCGATCCGACGGCTCAAAGTCATTTATAGAATTTAGATCGCGATTAATAATCGCGCCACAAACTCATGGGGTGGTAATGGGCCATGGCTCGATGCTCTCTTCACAATCTTAGTTGGACTTTAATTTTTTTAGCTCAAAATTGTATAAAATTAGAGTCCGTCCCTTTTAGGGACCAGCTCTTAGATTATCTAGACAAAAAATTAAGGCTATTTACCACCCCTGCTCATGGTCCGTTTGAAGGGAAACTTTAATACTAGAGACCATTATGCAAAATATCGGCTGTTTTAATTCAAAAAAAATATCGGCTGTCGTTTTGCCCCCACCTGGTTGCGAGCCGCACACTATTGAGATGGCGGGCGATGGCAACAGCGAGCCGACAAGGCGACAACTCGAAACTCGAAAGATTTCCAGCCCCGGCGAACCTCACCGCCCTGCGCCGCGCTCGCCGGCTGGTTTCGATTGCTTCGCGGGCACTAGCCCCTCCTCCTCCTCTCCTCTTCCGATGCTCGTCCCTCTGCCTCTGCAATGCCATCCCAAGGCTACCACAGCTTCTCTGCACTGCCTTCTCACACGGTGGCCATGCCTCATCGGACCTCCGCGCATCGCCGAGGGGAACGGCGGTGGCGGGAGGAAGATAAGAAGGACATCGCTGTGTAATTGTCCACCCAATCTCAACTGCACGTATCCGATCAAACGGCTTGGGATGACAGAGGGGTGGACGGTATCTCAATTACCGTCCACCCCAGGGTTGCCGTCTCGCCAGCACACCGCCGCGCGTCGGTGTGCTCCCGTCTCGTTCGTCATAGGTGGAGGCGGTCGCTCGCCATGCGACTTATTTGTGCATGGGAAGCCCCTCACGGCCGGCATTTGCCTTTGCTCCCAACTGAACGGCCTCCGAGCCACTGACGCCGGCGGCGCATCGCCGAAGGGATCTGCACTTCAGCCGGCGCCGAGAATCGATGTAACAGCCCTAAACTAATTTGAGTATAAATCATGTCATCATGTGCATCATCAAATAAATTTAAATTGAGTTTGGTTTGATTTTCGGAATGTCCGGATTTCAATCCGCAATATCCATGTTAGAGCTGACCCGGAGTATCCGGGCTGGAACCCGGAGTATCTGGGTTTACTGTAGCGGACACGTGTCAAACTCACATCTCACTTGATGCCACGTCCACCCTCAGCCCTACACGTCAGTCCAACACCCTTAGTGACCTGGGAACCTCTTCCCCTGCTCTCTCACTCCTCCATTCACCTCTCTCAATTCCTCTCTCTAACCAAGGCCATGGAGGAGCTCCCTCCTCTCTCCCACCATTGAAGCCCCTCCACCTCGCCGGAGCATCGCCGGAGGACGCCGGAGATCGACGCCGGCGAGCTGCAGCACCCCACTTCATCTTCTTCCTTGGAGCTAGGAGATTCCCCAAGCTCTTCCTCCATCTTCCTCAAGCTCCAAGCAAGAAGAGCAAGCTCGAGCTTCACCAAGCCATTTCCTCCATCTCAGAACTCTTGCTGGTGTAGTACTAGTCACAGGTGAGCTCATTCTCTCCCCCGATTTATCCCCATTACCCTAGGTTGAAACCATTAGAGCCCCTCTCACCATTGATGTCCTAGAGCTCTCAAACCTCAATTCATGTTGGATTTAGCTATCAAAATAGACTCCCCACGTTCCTATGAACCTTTAGAAACAAACCTCACCCCAAACCGAGGTCGGAATAGCCGGGAACGGACTTTTCAATGTTCATACATCGAGCTGACGGAAAGTCCGGGGTTATTGTAGAAAAGTCTGGGGTCCGGACTCCGGACTATCCGGGGCTGAAATGCGGACTATCCGGGGTTGACTGTCCGGAGTGTCCGGGAACCCCTATAATATGGTTCTTTGATAGTTATTTAATCCCATTGCTTTTAAGTTATACTTGAACCCAATATGTATGATATATCTAGCCTCTTTTATCATGGTTTTGCACTAATAAATCATGCTCATCATATCATATGCATCTTATAGCAATCATTCATGACATATTTACTTATCAAGCATCATTGCACTCGTGTAGAGACCGTGACACCGGATCAAAAGGAGTGTGAGCACGAGTTGGAGATCGTGGGTGACGATGCTTCCATTGAAACTCAAGGCAGGCACCTAAGCATCTTTTGTCCCCTATTTTGGATCAATCAAGTATATGTGTCTTGTTTGCGCATGAGTTATCGTACTATATCTATATGTATCCATGTTTGATTAGAACCTATTTGATGCATGGCCAACCTTGTTTAGAACACTACCATCTAGGTGAGTATGCTTGTTAGGAGTCACGAATTATATGCTTAGCCATGCTTAGTTTCAGTAGAAGACGAGAGGTGGCAAGGGCACCACCACTCGCGAGTTATAGGATGTTTGATTAATTCTACGTTCCTAGTTATTGATGAATAAAAGGTGAGCAACTATGAAAGATGATTCGGACTTGAGCAAGGATGGTAGGGCCATGATGGAAAGGAGTCCAAATGGTTAGTCTTGCTTGAGTTGGTTAAGGACCGTCTCTTTGGTCGCCGGTCTCTTGAGCACTTTTCCGTACTAACCACATGCTTAATCATGGGAAGGTAAGCCAACTAGCATGAGTCACACCTTGTCTTGATAGGATTCGGTGTGAGTCGTGATGGAGTGTGATCGGCGGTTTCGGTGCACTTGTCCTTCCCGACCGTTCGCTCATAGCCGGTTGTGTTTGTGTGAAAAGTTGAGGCATGAATCAACACTTATCCTTAGCCATGGGTATAGTCGTTGGTCTTGTCCTCGTGTGGGTAAAGTTGTACACCCCTGCAGGGTCTTTAATCTATTGCAATAGCCGCGCTCTCGGACAGTGAGCACGCTCTTTGAGGTTCGCCCCATTGTAGAGTCTCGTGATGGAGTTCATGGAAGATTGATCTCAAGTTATATATGACCACTTTACTTATGCAATTGTATTGATGAATGACATAGAGATTATAGATGCTTTGTCTTTTGTTTATTATAACTTGATCAAAGTTCTATGCTTTTATGCAAAAATTATAACCCTTGACATATCCTTACTACTAACCAAATGCATTCTCTTTGAGGTCGGGCTATATACCCATGTCGGATAAGTCCTGCGAGTACCCTTTGTACTCATGGTGCTATCATTAAAGTTGTTGCAGGTGATACGCAGTCGGAGGCCGTGTTTCGCTACTTCTACCCCGCGGACAGAGGTGTGGGTGAGGAGTAGATGGCCGGTAGCTACGAGAAGGGCACTATCGGCATATAGTGTTACCTTCTATTTTGTGTATACATGGAGTGCGTGTAGTAGAATATTTCCGCTGCAAACTCTGAAAACTTAATATAATGTATTTTGAACCTCTTTGTAATATAAACTTGTGTGTGGATGTGCTTATGTAATGGTATTACTGTTGTGCTAGTGGAGTGTGTTTAAATCCTGGGCGGTACTCATGACACATTCTAAGGACTATCAGAGTTAGTCCTTTCTAATTGAGTTGATCAAGGGATGATGACTCAATTAGAAGGGATTAACTTGCGCTGGTTCCTCGCAATCTAACGTCGCAATGGTGAGAAAATGAGGACAACAGCGAAGGAGAAGAAGCTGCTGCCTCGCCTCGGTGTGCTCGGCTGCCCGTGCTTTCGCGGCCGTCATCCTGAACAACAGTTTTTTTCTTCTCTTTCCGAAGAAAAACTTTCCACAACAGCCACAATCCGGCATACTAGTTGCTTTGCGCTACTTTAAACTGCAGCATTACTGTAACTGAAACCTTTTCGTTTTAGATAACAACGAGCAAAATGACATGGCACAATACAGTCGCGTCAACCATTTATTAGAACGGTCAGAACAAGCTATGCGTTGCTTGCATGCGTTGGCGTCATCTCAACAGGCATCCCAACTTGGAACTTGGAACTTCATGTTTCAGAATGCACTTCTTGCAAACGCTTGAGCATTTTTAGCCCAGCGCCGCGCTAGATTGCACGATTCCAACGGTATCTTATTACCTAGTGACACCCTTATTACTGTTTTGTAGTACTACCAGCAAGGCCCAGGAGGACGACACCACAGTACCCAGCCATCATCACCCATTTAGGAGATGAACCCTCTGCTCTTGAGGCTCTCCACGGCATCCCTGATGATCTTCTCCACGGGGCTGACCTGCAGCCCTAGCGCGATGAGCTTCTTGGACCCCACCTCCGCTCTTACCAGCCCAGGCTGGGTATCCTTGGGCAACCTGCAACGCAAAGGAACGGACCCGTTGACGGCCAAATTTGGCACGTCAGGTCCGACCGGTCTGACCCGACCGGTCGGACCAGTTTGATCTGTAGAGTCCGAGTAGAATTAGACATGTACTTTAGAGTTTTTTTTAATCTTACTCATGAAGGGGTACGTCTTCCTCGGCCTATAAATATAAAGGCTAAAGCCGATTGAGGTAATTACCAATCGAATCAATATAAAAATCGCTTTACTTTTTATCTCTCAAACCCTAGTTTTTTCCAACTCTAAATTGCTTTCTTCCTTCGTCTCGACGGTGTTTGAAAACGTTCTGAGTGGCCTGCCGACCTCAGAGCAACCCTACGTTCACGAGCTCCGACGGGGTCCCTCCCGAGCTCGCTGTTCTAGGTCTTCGCGAGTTCTCTGCCTGCACCGGTCAGACCGGTCGACGAAACCGGTCAGACCGGTCTGCCCAGGGTTTTTGATGTGTTGATCTTTTTGACGATCGTCGCGCGTTCTAGCGCATTCAGGTGTGTTTGGCGCAACTCTGTGTCAACACACATTTTGACGACTCCGCTGGGGAACAGATTAATCTGGCTTTAAAACCGATCTAATCTAGCTTCTCCGAGAAGATGGGTACTCATGGTGAAATCCACAACGACAACATCATCAAGGCGACCATGGAGGAGCTCACCGAAGAGGAGCGCAAGGACTACCTCATCGCTGAAGAGCACCTGAGGGAGCACTTCATTCAAATATTCAAGAAGGTGCGAGGAGGACTATTCAAGATGGTCGGAGAGTTCGTGATGCCATCATTCAAGCTGAACCAAGACAAGGTCGAGATACTTCCTAATGATCCCTCTGAATTGGTCAAGCAATTCTCTCTCATGGTAGATTCGAAAATATCTGCTGCACAAGTGGCCGCGGGAGAGACTTTTGCTGGGCTCAACGATGAGATTGCAGCTCTTAAAAAAGGTAAAACTGTCGAGGGTGGCGCTCAATTCATAGAAGCAGATTCGGCTGGCACATCTTTTACCCAAGATCAATTCTATGGGATACCGCCGAACTCGTTCCCAGGGCAAACTCTGCTGCCATCTACTGTCCACGTGCCATCGGTCCAACCGGTCTCATCGACCGGTCAGACCGGTGTAGGCGGTCAGACCGGTCTGACGGGGCAGCACCCAGTGCCCTTTGCACCGCACACATCTAACCCTAGTTCGGCCGTCCCTAGCCGAACCAATGAGATAGTGATGCATACAGGGCCTCATGCTACATCACAGCAGGGATCTGGACCTCATCGAGGACCGATTCCTAATACTAACATGGCTTACACCAGGCCTACCGCACAACGTGTTTCGTCCTCTTCGTATGCTTCGGCCAGTGGTGCTTATCAGGCCGATTTCAATAGATTTAAAGAGGATTTGGCCGGTGTACTTAAATCTAAACTTGGGATTGATATGGGTTGGTCACGTTTATATCAAAAGCCATATCCTCATGAGTTTGATTTTATTTCATGTCCTGCTGGTTGGCGCGTTCCTGAGTTTGTTAAATTCAATGGTGAAGATTCTCGCACGACTTGGGAGCATGCTAGCTAATATGTCTTGCAATTGGGAGAAGCGGATCTTAATGATGCTTTGCGGGTTCTCTTATTTTCTTTGTCTTTGACCGGAACCGTTTTCTCTTGGTTTTCTTCACTTGCGCCGGGATCAATTTTAAATTGGAATCAGTTAGAGCGCAAATTTTATGATCACTTCTATAGTGTGGAAGCCGAAGTTCGATTGCTAGACTTGACATCGGTTAAACAAAACCGAGATGAATCGGTTTTGGATTACTTCCAAAGATTTAAGGCTTTGAAAAATAGTGTTTTAATTCATCCCTTTCGGAAAAGGATTTGGCGGATTTGGTGTTTAATGGCTTGCGTTCTTATTTGAAAGAGAAACTTGAAGGTTTTGATTCCATTATGGTTAATGCTACTATGCCTTGGTCCCCACCGGCGTCAAATGCAGTTAATCCGGTGTAGAAGCATGAGGGGATTTGGCTCCAGTGCTTTCCAATGCCATATCCGCCACCATATCAAAAGGGGGGAAAAGTCCAGAACGCCAGTACACGACCGATTGGGAGCACACCAATCTGGTCCAGCTCAGCAGGCGCCACCGGTCAGACCGATCCCCTATGACTGGTTAGACCGGTATCAGCAGAGACCGGCATGATTTGTTCCTCAGCGGGTTGAATACCGCGTGAAGGAAAGGAAGTCAGAGGTGCAACCAGAAATTACTCCAGAGAAGGCTAAAGCCGATACTGTTGTTCAGATCGATGAGATTAAAGTGGTTGTGCAAGATAAGGGTAAGGAGCCGATGGTGATTGATAAATCGGCTACTTCTTCTGCTCCTCCTGTTCAGAAACCTTTTACTGCTAACAATCATGAGGCTGGTGGCAACAAGGTAGCGGACAAGTACCATCAACCTCGTTGGTGTCCCGAGGGTTTGACGCATACCCAAAAGAGGAAGCTCCAACGTCTTCTCAATAAGGAAAAGAGGGAGCAGAAAGCAGAGAAGGCGAGTGATGAGTATTTCAACAAGTACAGGCCTATGATCCCTCAAGGCAAAGTGTGGCAGGTCAAGACGATTGAACAGCCATCAGAGGGACTGGTCGAACCGACCCCGGCGACCGGTCAGACCGGTTCTCTCAACCGGTCAGACCGCCCTGAGACACCGGTCAGACCGATCCCAGTACAGCGAGCGCAGTCAAATCAGCAGAGCCTATTTCGGTTTCTCGGATCGACGAAGTGGAACCATCTCTACAGAAGAAGAGGAACTGGTGGATTATGAGGTGTCCCCGGAGCACAACAATTTGGAGATCAACGTTGTGCACATGTCTTCGGATTACCTCATAATTCCCGAAGAGGAGGTGGCTCATCTTCAATTTGGGCCTCGTGATGCTGTGTTCCAGAAGCCCAAGGAATCGGATAATCACTTGAAAGCTCTCTACATGAGGGGACATCTTAATAGAAAGCCGATTTCTCGCATGTTAGTGGATGGTGGGGCCATTGTAAATCTTATGCCCTACTCATTATACAAGAAGCTTGACGGGAAGGACGAGGAGCTGATCAAGACCAACATGATGGTTAGCGGCGTGGGTGGAGGTGATCCCATTGGTGCCAAGGGGGTTGCATCCATGGAGTTGACCATTGGAAGCAAGACGCTCGCCACAACCTTTTTCGTCTCGGAAGTGCAAGGTAACTTCAGTTTAATACTTGGACGTAATTGGATTCATGCCAATCAATGTGTTCCGTCTACCTTGCATCAATTTCTTATTCAGTGGATCAGTGATGAGGTTGAGATAGTGCCTGGTGACACTTCTTCCTTCATAGCTACCGCCGATTCCAATTCCATTGGTGCCAATGACAACGTTAAGTGCTTATCGGGCTTGGATCTGTCCGATTATGAGCTTATCAGTTGCACCAAGGAAGGTTTCGTTCCTGCAACTCTAAAGCCGATGGAAAATCGGCTAAATCACTTAATGCTGTAAAGATGAGTTCAGCAGGCGACTCAGGTGCAACCGGTCAGACCGGGTCCTATGACCGGTCAGACCGGTCCTCTTTGGATCGGCCATCAGAGCAGACCGGTCAGACCGGTGGGTCAGACCGGTCAGACCGGTCCAGCGCAGAGTGGCTCCAGCAGCTTATTGAGCACCATCGGGCGTGTGCGAACGATAAGTGCGAAACTATTAAAGAGTCAGAAGATATGGACAAGCTGGGCCAAGGTTTTACGTCGGCTGATCCTTTAGAAAAGGTAGATCTAGGTGATGGTAATATTCCTAGGCTGACTTTTGTAAACAAGAATTTATCGGTTGAGTTTAAAGATGATTTAATAAAGTTATTGAAAGAATATATTGATTGTTTTGCTTGGGAGTATTCTGAAATGCCGGGATTGAGTCATGATCTTGTTGAGCTTGGTTTACCAATCAAAGCTGGTTTTAAACCTTATAAACAACCGGCTAGACGTTTCAATCCTAGTATTTATGACCGAATTAAAGAGGAGATTAATCGATTATTAGATGCTGGTTTTATTCGGTCTTGTCGTTATACGGATTGGATCTCTAATATTGTGCCGGTTGAAAAGAAAGATTCGGGCAAGATTCGTGTTTGCATTGATTTTAGAGATCTCAATAAAGCTACTCCCAAGGATGAGTATCCTATGTCTACAGCCGATATGTTAATTAATGAAGCATCGGGACATCGTGTTATTAGCTTTCTTGATGGTAACGCGGGTTACAATCAAATATTCATGGCCGAGGAAGATACGTCTAAAACGGCCTTTGTGTGTCCCGGATTTGTTGGTTTATTTGAATGGGTGGTTATGACTTTTGGTTTGAAGAATGCTAGTGCAACTTATCAGAGATCTATGAATTTAATCTTCCATAATTTGCTTAGTGTCATCTTGAAAGTGTACATTGATGATATTGTCATTAAATCGGCCGGTTTGGATTCTCATTTAGCCGATTTAAGACTTGCTCTTGAAAGGATGCGTCTGTATGGTTTGAAGATGAATCCACTCAAATGTGCTTTTGGAGTATCGGCTGAAAAGTTCCTTGGTTTCATTATTCATGAGGAGGGCATAGAGATTGATCCTAAAAGAATTGAAGCCATGAAGAGAGTTGAAGCTCCTACTTGTAAGAAGGATTTGCAAAAGTTTTTGGGCAAGGTAAATTACTTAAAAAGGTTTATTCCTAACTTGTCCGGGAAAATTGATGCTTTACTCCTATTCTTTGGTTAAAGAATGAAGCCGAATTCACTTGGGGGGCAAAACAGCAAGAGGCATTCGAAAAGATTAAATATTAC
Source organism: Panicum virgatum (assembly GCF_016808335.1). Classification (NCBI taxonomy): domain Eukaryota; kingdom Viridiplantae; phylum Streptophyta; class Magnoliopsida; order Poales; family Poaceae; genus Panicum; species Panicum virgatum. The sequence continues at coordinate 2,727,172 of NC_053153.1, forward strand.
TTATCTTCGCCGCCGGTTCTTAAAGCACCTAAGAGATGTGTTCCTTTTAAATTTTATATAGCGGCCGAAGATAAGGTTATTGGAGTTGTTTTGACTCAAGACATCGAATGGAAGGAGTATGTTGTTACTTATATAGGCCGACGACTTATTGATGTAGAAACAAGGCATACTTTTATTGAAAAGTTGTGCTTGTCTTTATATCATGCTTGTACCAAATTGCGACACTATCTACTATCTAGTACATGTATACTAGTATGTCAAACCGATGTGATAAAACATATATTGCAAAAGCCGATTTTGAGTGGTAGAATCGGCAAGTGGGCATATGTTTTGATTGAATATGATTTGGCTTGTGAACCTTTGAAATCTATGAAAGGTCAAATCGTATCGGACTTCATTGTTGAGTATCGGATTAATGATGAGCACGATTTAGAAATCGGCCATTTTTTTTGCACACCATAGAAGCTTTATTTTGATGGATCGGTTTGTGATGATGGGAGATGAATCGGTGTTGTTCTTATATCTCCAAGTGGTGCTGTTTTTGAGTTCTCAAATCGATTGGAAGAATATTGCATAAATAACCAAGTTGAGTATGAAGCATTATTATTTGGTTTGGAGATTTTACAATCCATGGGCGTGAAGCATGTTGAGGTTTTTGGTGATTCACTTCTCATTGTGCAGCAAGTATCCAAAGTATGCCAATGCTATAATTGTTCATTAAATGCATATCTTGATAAATGCCTCGACATTATTTCTTCTTTTGATGAATTTGTTATAAGACATTTGCCAAGAGAATAAAATGGACAGGCTAACGCTCTAGCTCAGCAAGCATCTGGCTATGATGTCAGAAAAGGAAAATTCAACGTTAAAAAGCCGATGCAAATTGAAGCCGAGCTACAGGTTCTGAACGAACCGGTCAAACCGGTTGAAGCAACCGATCTGACCGCCCAGACCGGTCTGACCGGTCCAGAGACCAGTCTGACCGCCCCGTCGTCAGGAAACACCGATTCGGTTACGGAAAAGACCGAAGATTAGGATTGGAGAGTTCCTTCTCTTATCTTAAAAGATCCTGGTCGTGGTGCAGAGAGGAATATTCGGCGTGCAGCATTCAAATATATTTTGATCGATAATGAACTTTATCGACGAACTGCCGAAGATTTGCTTCTCAACTGTTTGGACTTGGATCAGGCCAAAGTTGCTATGGGAGAAGTTCATGAAGGCATATGTGGCACTCATCAATCGGCTCCTAAAATGAAGTGGTTGCTTAGGAGAACCGGTTTTTTTTGGCCTTCCATGGTTTCGGATTGTTTTAAGTATTATAAAGGATGCGATGAGTGTCAACGGTTTGGAGATTTGCAGTTAGTGCCTGCTGCATCGTTGCATCCTATTATTAAACCATGGCCGTTCCGAGGTTGGGGGTTGGATTTTATTGGACAAATTAATCCTCCATCTTCGAAAGGGCATCATTTCGTGTTGGTTGCTATGGATTATTTTACTAAGTGGACCGAAACAGTTCCTGTGAAGAATATGACACATAGAGAGATAATTGAGTTTATAACTGAGCATATTATTCATAGATTCAGTATTCCTCAAACTTTGACTACGGATCAAAGTTCTTCATTCATATCGAAGGAAGTGCGTGCATTCATCGAATCTTACAAGATCAAGTTGCTCAATTCATCTCCGTATTATGCCCAGGCCAATGGACAGGCCGAGTCAAGTAATAAGATTTTGATCAAGCTTATCAAGAAGAAAATAGAAGAAAATCCTAAGAGGTGGCATGAAGTGTTGTCCGAAGCATTATGGGCTCATCGAATATCTCATCATGGTGCTACCAAGGTTACTCCTTTTGAGTTTGTATATGGTCAAGAGGCCGTTTTACCCATTGAGATAAATCTGGATGCTTATAGATTGGCTAAGCAAAATGATTTGTCCGCTGTTGATTACTACAATTCAATGATGGATGATATTGATGAGGTGACCGACAAGCGATTGAAGGATTTGAAGGAGATTGAGAAAGATAAGCTTCGGGTTGCTAAAGCTTACAACAAAAAGATAAAAAGTAAATCTTTTCAGGTTGGAGATGTAGTATGAAGGACAATTTTGCCTCTTGGAATGAAAAGCAATAAGTTTTGTAAATTGTCGCCAAGTTGGGAGGGTCCGTACAGGATTGTCAAAGTCATCTTCGGGAATTCTTATATGTTGGAGACGTTGCAAGGAGATCATCTACCCAGAGCTGTCAATGGAAGATACTGGAAGAAATATTACCCCAGCGTGTGGCAAGAAGTTTGAAGACGAAAGATGGCCGATTCTTAAAGATCGCCCTTAGCAGTATTTTTAGGTCCTTATGTTACATGATGTATTATTGTTCTTGCTTTTTAGCTCGTATATTCACTAAAAAGAAGGGGGGCATATGTTGACGGCCAAATTTGGCACGTCAGGTCCGACCGGTCTGACCCGACCGGTCGGACCAGTTTGATCTGTAGAGTCCGAGTAGAATTAGGCATGTACTTTAGAGTCTTTTTGTAATCCTACTCATGAAGGGGTACGTCTTCCCCGGCCTATAAATATAAAGGCTAAGGCCGATTGAGGTAATTCCCAATCGAATAAATACAAAAATTGCTTTACTTTTTATCTCTCAAACCCTAGCCTTTTCCAACCCTAAATTACTTTCTTTCTTCGTCTCGACGGCGTTTGAAGACGTTCTGAGTGGACTGCCGACCTCAGAGCAACCCTACGTTCACGAGCTCCGATGGGGTCCCTCCCGAGCTCGCTGTTCTAGGTCTTCACGAGTTCCCTGCCTGCACCGGCCAGACTGGTCAGCGAAACCGGTCAGACCGGTCCGCCTTGGGTTTTTGCTGTGTTGATCGTTTTGACGATCGTCGCGCGTTTTAGCGCATTCAGGTGTATTTGGCGCAACTCTGTGTCAAGAGGACCTAAGGCTCAGTCACATACCCAGACACCAAAATTTCGTTCATTTTTCAAGGAGAAAAGAAAAAGGTTTGGATGGTGGCTTGCTTACTTGGGCACTTTGGGCGCGTTTAGTTCCCAAACTAAAAAATTTTGGTTGTCAAATCAACAGTTTGACCAGATGTCGGGAGGACTTTTCGAACACTAATTAAAAAACTAATTTCAGAACTCACCTGAAAACCGCGAGACGAATCTTTTGAGACTTTTGACCGCATCATTAGCACAAGTGGGTTACTGTAGCACTTATGACTAATCATGCACTAATTAGGCTCAAAAGATTCATCTCGCCGTGTATATCCAAACTGTGCAATTAATTTTGTTGTTTAACTATATTTAGTACTCCATATACTTATCGTGTATCCAAAAGGAGAGGCGCAAATTTCGTTGTAGTTGGGATAGATCTCCGCGACTTTGGCCGCGAAGTCGCTCCAGTGACAGATGGACTCCACGCAGATGTGCCTCCCGGACGCTGATGGGTTCTCGAACACAAGGATATGAACCAAGACAACGTCTTCCACATGGACTGGTCCCATGAAGAAATCCGCGTACTCCTCTGCGCAACCTGCAGGCAGGCAGGAAGGTGCTGCTTTGATTCTGTTTTGAACACTACATACATGTCACTTTTGTTTTGTTTGCACAATGCCAATGCACGATCATTATACCAACTGAAACCGCTGATGCCTGAAATTTGTTCATGTACAGCATCAAGTAGAAAAAATAAATAAAAATTAAGTAATAAGGGTTCAGAGCCTAGATAATAACAACATACTCTCTCCGTTCCAAAATGTAGGTCGTTTTGACTTTTCTATATTCATATATTTTGTTATGTATCTAGACATATGTTATATCTAGATGCATAGCAAACACTATGAATCTAGAAAAGCCAAAACGACCTACATTTTGGAACGGAGAGAGTAGTACTGATCATGACAGAAAGTTTAGCATGCTGATTTGAAGATGCTTATCCCAAAGGACCAGGTCATGATAAGTTGACAATTGCATTCGGTCTTTAGATGAAAGAATTAAAAAAAATATTACATCCATCCCAAAATATAACAACCTTTTGACTTTTCAAAGTCAAACATTTTTTCTTTGACCAATAATATCTCAAAAAATAATTACTTTTAAATAGAAAAGATTACATGTTACAATAGTTGGTTTCATGACGTATAAACTAATATCACTTTTATGTTGTCAATCTTTATATTTTTTTTACCATCTACGGTCAAAGATGAAAATATTTGATTTTAAAAAGTCAAAAAGTTGTTATATTATGGGACGGAGGTAGTATCAAATACTGTCCTACATCAGCAAGCAATAAATTATCATGTAATATGCTTACCTTCGTGGAGGCTGACGGATCATGGCCATGCTAGCGTTGATGGTTGGTGGAATCATCGGCCCCAGAACAGTCCCCGGGTTAACCACAACCACATCTAGCCCGTTCTCCTCTGCAAACTTCCACGCTGCCTTCTCTGCCAGTGTCTTGGAAGCAGGGTACCAAACCTGATATAACAGCGAGATTACTGATGAAATCCAGGCTCTGCAGAAACTGCATCCTACATATCCTGCAGACTATCTTCAGTGTGGAACTGTTGATGTTCAATGAGTTTCCCAAGCTGATGGCATCATTTATCAGATAATCTATGATGTACACTACGATGCCATTGTTTCCAAAGTTCAGAGTTAATCCTTTCAGAGAAAGAAAAAAAAAAAGAGTTCAGAGTTCATTGAGGGGGAAGAACCCAAGCTGGAGTTGCCCAGTACGCAGGCTGACAGTCTCACCCCATTCTTCTCGCAGTAGTCGATGTCGGTCCAGCAGCGCTCGTCGCGGACCTCGCCGGCGGGCCACCCGGGGCTGGGCACGATGGCCGAGATGGACGAGGTCACCACCACCCGCCGCACGCCCCCGGCCTCCTTGGCGGCGCGCAGCACGTTCCGCGTCCCCTCCACGGCCGGCACCATCAGCTGATTCTGCAACCGCAGACAAACATAGCATGTCAGCCCGGTGAACGGGCTGGCGGCGCCAGGGCAACGGCACCACGGCGAAGATTGTACTACCAGGTGGTCCTTGACGGGGTCGACGGTGCAGGGGGAGGCGAGGTGGAAGACGCCCGAGCAGCCCCGCGCGGCGTCGGTGAGCGCGGCGCCGTCGAGGAGGTCGCAGCGGAAGATGCTGAGGTGGCCCCCGCCGGCGCCGGCGGCGAGCGCCAGGAGGTGGTCCGTCTCCGCCTCGTCATCTGCACATCACCGCGCAAATGATAAGCTCCGCGTCACAGGCGAGCCACCAGTGTTTTCTGCGCGACGGCGCCGTGGCGAGCTTCGGAAAGCAAAGCCGGGGAGCGCGGCGCTACTGACCGGGGTTGAGAACGCCGGCGCGTACGGTGTAGCCGCGGTCGAGGAGGCCGCGGACGAGCGTCGAGCCGATGAAGCCGCTGGCGCCGGTGACCAGCACCGTCTCCCCCTTTGCTTCCCGGCTCGCCATGCCCCGATGTTCCCTCTCTCGCCGTGCTCTGCCCGTGCCGTGTCGAGGTCTCCGTGCTCTAGTGTGTGACACTCGAGTGGCTACCGGACACTCGATCTCCTCTCCTAGGATGCGGTTGGCGGTTTGGCGCCCGCTTGCCGCTTCGGATCTGACAAAACAGTAACCTCTTTTGGATTTTTTACAACACACAGTCCGGAACAGTTAATTGGGCACTGTACCAACACGTGCTGCTGCACATAACGTCGCGGCGTCGCTGACCTTTCAAGTTTGGCGAAAATAGCCGCGGCTTGTTTGATTTGAGGAGCTGAACTTTGGGACCGTTTACTTTCCAAAAAAATTTGGGCAAAATTTATTAGGAGCATTTACAATACTTGTCGGTACCCTGCAACTGGGGTACCCACTCCTACTGTGCCAAGACTCGCGTAGTTATCCGTAACTACGCCCTAAGGAGCTGAGCAGCCGGACTCCTGGGTTCCGACTCCATCTCACCGGACCAACGGTCCCGGACCCGCTTCCCGTTCGGGGACGGGTCCGGTGTCACCACGTGTCCCAGAGGTGGAAATGCTCAGCACCTGTGGCCGCGGACCCGGACCCCCGCAGGTGGGTCCGGGACCTCCACGTGCCATCCGGACCCCCGCAGGTGGGTCCGGGACCTCCACGTGCCATCCGGACCCCCGCAGGTGGGTCCGGGACCTCCACGCGCCATCCGGACTCCCGCAGATGGGTCCGGGACCTCCACGTGCCTATCCGGACCCCCGTGAGCTCTCGGCTCAGCTAGCTGCCCGGGAGGGGTCCGGAGCCGCCACGTGTCACGCAGACGCGGGTCACACAGACGCGGGCGCAAGCCTTCCGCTGGAAGCTCCCTCACCCACCCGCATTAAGTGCGAGTGGTTGAGGCGTGCTCTGCTGCCGCTGGGCACGGGGCAGCTTTTGTCAGTCCACACTGTGGATCGACAGTTACCGAGGCGGCTCGTCAGTTACCAAGGCAAGCATTGAAGACTCAGCGCCGCGAGCATGGACGACGAGTCATGATGACCAGCTACTGACTGGAGCAACAGTACACGCTGCTACAGTGACTGAGTCAGTAGTTCGGCGCTTCATTATGACCTCGACGCGCGGCTGCAGAGGCTAGACTCTACTCTGACAGGACAGCTCAAGACCATCCCTGGTCAGAAGCTACGCACGGAAGCCGACGACAAGATCTCCGGATCTGAGCCATTGAAGGCCAAAGTGTAGTTTATAATACATCGCCGGGTCCACATGTCGGGGCCCCGCTCAGTGTACGTGCTCCCCTTGGACATATAAAAGGGAGAGCACGCCCGCTAGAACACAGGTTCACACATGAGATCCATACAGACTCAAGCTCTCACACCTCCTCACTCTCGTGGGAAGGCAATACAACACACAGTGGACGTAGCGTATTACGCTCCGGCGGCCCGAACCACTCTAAATCCTGCTGTGTTCCTTGTGTTCTTGAGGGAGATCGATCTAAGACTAGCTACCCCCTGAGTACACACCCTCTGAGCTAGGGCGGGTGCCTTCCGCCACCCGGCCGTGGTTTGCAGCACCACGACATTTGGTGCGCCAGGTAGGGGGGCTTTAGCTAGTTTTAGCTCATCTCTTGCCCATCTCCATGGCTCGGGTGGTTGAGCACTCCCACCACCACGACGACGTAGAGATGACGGAGGGTGTGGCGTCATCCGCGCCACACGCCTCTCGCCTTCCTGCGCCAGGGGCAACCGTGCCCGTGGAGCAGCCACCGTCGGCAGCGGCGCGCGCTGCACGTCGGCAAGAGTCAAGGTGCCCGTCAAGGGCCCCCTCACAAGCTGCGAGCGGCGGAGCGACAAATCCCAGCTCGCAGCATACCTCACTCATGAGAGGAAGCCCTCTCCGGCAGAAAGCCCACTCCGGTCGCACTAAGCCGACTCTGGTGGCTCTCTCCGGCAGAAAGCCCACTCCGGTCGCACTAAGCCGACTCTGGTGGCTCGCTCCGGCGGAAAGCCGACTCCGGTCGCACCAAGCCCGCTCCGGCGGAAAGCCGACTCCGGTCGCACCAAGCCCGCTCCGGCGGAAAGCCGACTCCGGTCGCACTAAGCCGACTCTGGTGGCTCGCTCCGGCGGAAAGCCGACTCCGGTCGCACCAAGCCCGCTCCGGCGGAAAGCCGACTCCGGTCGCACCAAGCCCGCTCCGGCGGAAAGCCGACTCCGGTCGCACCAAGCCCGCTCCGGCGGAAAGCCGACTCTGGTGGCTCTCTCCGGCGGAAAGCCGACTCCGGTCGCACCCCCGGCTCTACATCTCTGTAAGTCCTGCACTTAGAGGCCCAGCAGGGAATAAAACATTTTCCTTTGTAACTAGGTAGTACTTCTGTGTGGTCCAGTCCGGTGAGCCTCCCCCGTGGAGGGGTCCGGACCTCTGCGAACCAGGTTCAGGGAAGCGTACTCACCCTCCGGGGAGGTCCGGAGCCATGTAGCCGCTTAGCCTGGTTCCGTACCCTAAGCCTGCATGCTCTACCTCCCTAGGACGAGTACCGTAGTACCTAAGACTGGGGGCCCGGAGGTCCGGACAGCTCCGGCCTCATAAACCCGTGTTCTGGCTTACATCGCACATCTCATGTACATCTAGTTATAAAGGAAAAGTTTATTCTTAGTTCACCTCTAAGGATGTTACATTCCAATTTCAATCTACGCATTCTGTTTGCGCTAACCCCCACGTGGCTTCTTACTCTTGTGCGGTGATTGTGGTCCGAATTGAGTTGGCTAGTTAGTGACTTAGCTCGAGACCCCTCATGGAAGAGAGGGGTTCGGACCCCTGGGAACCTGCAGGTTCAGGGAAGCGCACTCATTCTCCGGGGAGGTCCGGAGCCGTGTAGCCGCTTAGCCTGGTTCCGTACCCTAAGCCTGCACGCACCACCTCCTGTGAATGAGTGCCGTAGTACCTAGGACTGGGAACCTGGAGGTCCGGACTTTCTCTTAACCTAAAGGCCGGCCCCTTGAGCTCCGTTCACTGAACCTAGCTGTCTATCTCAAAGGATTACAGCCAACAGGATTTGGGACCCGTGGGCACGCTACTAAGCATCTGCCTTGAGTCATGTGCAGGTCCAAACGTGATGATGCAGCAGGTGACCCAAAGGATAGACGATGCAGGACAAGACCCTTGCGGCGCGCACCGCTGGGCGCCAGAAGCAGCCAAGTTGCTCACAGTAGTGGCCCCACCTGCGGGTTCGTCGCCTCTCCCGAGGCGGGCCCGGGGGCCTCTGTCGGTACCCTGCAACTGGGGTACCCACTCCTACTGTGCCAAGACTCGCGTAGTTATCCGTAACTACGCCCTAAGGAGCTGAGCAGCCGGACTCCTGGGTTCCGACTCCATCTCACCGGACCAACGGTCCCGGACCCGCTTCCCGTTCGGGGACGGGTCCGGTGTCACCACGTGTCCCAGAGGTGGAAATGCTCAGCACCTGTGGCCGCGGACCCGGACCCCCGCAGGTGGGTCCGGGACCTCCACGTGCCATCCGGACCCCCGCAGGTGGGTCCGGGACCTCCACGTGCCATCCGGACCCCCGCAGGTGGGTCCGGGACCTCCACGCGCCATCCGGACTCCCGCAGATGGGTCCGGGACCTCCACGTGCCTATCCGGACCCCCGTGAGCTCTCGGCTCAGCTAGCTGCCCGGGAGGGGTCCGGAGCCGCCACGTGTCACGCAGACGCGGGTCACGCAGACGCGGGCGCAAGCCTTCCGCTGGAAGCTCCCTCACCCACCCGCATTAAGTGCGAGTGGTTGAGGCGTGCTCTGCTGCCGCTGGGCACGGGGCAGCTTTTGTCAGTCCACACTGTGGATCGACAGTTACCGAGGCGGCTCGTCAGTTACCAAGGCAAGCATTGAAGACTCAGCGCCGCGAGCATGGACGACGAGTCATGATGACCAGCTACTGACTGGAGCAATAGTACACGCTGCTACAGTGACTGAGTCAGTAGTTCGGCGCTTCATCATGACCTCGACGCGCGGCTGCAGAGGCTAGACTCTACTCTGACAGGACAGCTCAAGACCATCCCTGGTCAGAAGCTACGCACGGAAGCCGACGACAAGATCTCCGGATCTGAGCCATTGAAGGCCAAAGTGTAGTTTATAATACATCGCCGGGTCCACATGTCGGGGCCCCGCTCAGTGTACGTGCTCCCCTTGGACATATAAAAGGGAGAGCACGCCCGCTAGAACACAGGTTCACACATGAGATCCATACAGACTCAAGCTCTCACACCTCCTCACTCTCGTGGGAAGGCAATACAACACACAGTGGACGTAGGGTATTACGCTCCGGCGGCCCGAACCACTCTAAATCCTGCTGTGTTCCTTGTGTTCTTGAGGGAGATCGATCTAAGACTAGCTATCCCCTGAGTACACACCCTCTGGGCTAGGGCGGGTGCCTTCCGCCACCCGGCCGTGGTTTGCAGCACCACGACAATACTAATTAGAAGTATTAAATATAAATTAATTATAAAACTAATTAAACGGATGGACGAGAAACCGTGAGGCGAATCTATTAAGACTACTTAATTCATCATTAAAGATTGTTTACTGTAGCTAGACATTGTCCAATTATTGCATAATTAGATTCGTCTCGCGATTTTGACTGGGGTTATGGAATGAGTTTTGTCAGTTATCAACATTTAATACTCCTAATTAGTGGTCAAACATTCGAAGTTACTGTAGCGTATGAAAATTTTTGGAAACTGAATAGGCTCATATCATATCAAAAAGAATCTTAGTATTTAGAAGTATTAAATGTAGTCTATTACAAAACTAACTGCAGAACCTTGAGGCTAAACTGTGAAACAAATCCAATGAGATATATTAATCCATAATCAATGGATGGTTACTGTAACATCACTGTAAAAAATTATGGATTAATTAGGCTCATTAGATTCGTCTCACGAATTAGCCCCATCTATCAAAAAAGTTTTATAAACAGATTTTATTCTATACTCATAAATGGTAGGATTCTTGTCGGTATCCTGCAGCTGGGGTACCCACTCCTACTGTGCCAAGACTCGCGTAGTTATCCGTAACTACGCCCTAAGGAGCTGAGCAGCCGGACCCCTGGGGTCCGCCTCCATCTCACCGGACCAACGGTCCCGGACCCGCTTCCCGCTCGGGGACGGGTCCGGTGTCAACACGTGTCCTAGAGGTGGAAATGCTCAGCACCTGTGGCCGCGGACCCGGACCCCCGCAGGTGGGTCCGGGACCTCCACGTGCCTATCCGGACCCCGTCAGCTCTCGGCTCAGCAAGCTGCTCGGGAGGGGTCAGGAGCCGCCACGTGTCACGCAGACGCGGGCGCGGGCGCAAGCCTTCCGCTGGAAGCTCCCTCACCCACCCGCATTAAGTGCGAGTGGTTGAGGCGGGCTCTGCTGCCTCTGGGCACGGGGCAGCTTTTGTCAGTCCACACTGTGGATCGCCAGTTACCGAGGCGGCTCATCAGTTACCAAGGCAAGCATTAAAGACTCAGTGTCGCGCGCATGGGCGACGAGTCATGATGACCAGCTACTGACTGGAGCAACAGTGCACGCTGCTATAGTGGACTGAGCCAGTAGTTCGGCGCTTCATCATGACCTCGACGCGCGGCTGCAGAGGCTAGACTCTACTCTGACAGGACAGCTTAAGACCATCCCTGGTCAGAAGCTACGCACGGAAACCGATGACAAGATCTCCAGATCTGAGGCATTGAAGGCCAAAGTGTAGTTTATAATACATCGTCGGGCCCACCTATCGGGGCCCCGCTCAGTGTGCGTGCTCCCCTTGGACATATAAAAGGGAGAGCACGCCCGCTAGAACACAAGTTCGCACGGACTCTTCAGACTCTCTAAGGCCAGGGGAAGGCAGACACAACACAAGCTCGGATTCACTCCGAACAATCCCGTTCTCAACCTCTTGAGAACACAAGCAATACAACACAGTGGACGTAGGGTATTACGCTCCGGCGGCCCGAACCACTCTAAACCTGCTGTGTTCATCGCGTTCTTCCACCGAGATTGAACTAGTCCTAGCTAACCCCGAGTACTCACCCTCTGGGTTTAGGCGGGTGCACTACGCCACCTGGCTGTGGGTTTTCACACCACGATAATTCTTTTTGATGTGACAGGGCTAAAAAACTGATGGAAACAAACAAGATCAAAGTTGTCCCTCAACTATAGCTAATTTCATTCATGAACTATCAAAACGTCAATTTTAGTTCCTGAACTCTGCAAAGCGGGTCAATTTCGTCCATTTGGTATTGTGACGTGCCACTGTGGACCGTCAAATCAGCGTCCAGTCAGCATATGATGGGAAATACCGTTTGTATCCTCTATATAACCAGCTAAATTCAGATTCGCTTGAAGCCCCACGCCCGGACCCGAGCTACGTCACCGCCCCAACTAGCCAGCGCGTCGGCCCTGAGCTCCCTCGTCGCCCCAGCTAGCCACCGTGCCGGGCCCCAGCTCCCTCGCCCCTCCCTCCCAGGCAGCTCTCTGGTGTCTAGTTTCATAAAAAAAAATCAAAGCGCGCCCAAATCAAATTGAGATCCCACGAGCAGAACTTAACTCATCTTCAATCGCCAGCCAACCTCCATGATGGAGCGGCGACCTGCGCGACGTCCTGCGACGTCCAACAAGCAACCGGGATGGGGGCGGCGAGCTGGCTTGGAGGCCGGCACTAGATGTGACGTGGGCTGCGATGTGACTGAGAGCACTTGAGGGTTTGTTTAGATTAGTTTGTATTTTGTATTTTTGTATTTTTGGAAGAGAATCCTTCAATATTTGAATTTTTAAATGTAGACTAATCACAAAATTAATTATAGATCTCGTCTGTAAACTACGATACGAATATAATGAGCCTAATTAATTCATCATTAGAGCATGTTTACTATAGCATTACTGTAGCAATTTAGAGTCTAATCACGTTCTATTTAGTTAGGCTCATTAGATTCGTCTAGCGATTTATAATCCATTGGTGTAATGTGATTTATTTTTCGACTACATTTAATACACCATGCAAATGATTTATAAAAATTTTAGATTTTGCGTTTTGAAATCTAAATAGGGCCTGAGTTGAGTTTGGAGTATGGCTCCACGGCGTGTGTGTTCAGCACATGGACGAGAGGCAGGATATTTCTTTTTTTTATGGCAACGCTCGCTACTTTATTAACCTGCCGTGGAATCACGGACCAAGAGATTGTTTACAAGACTTGGGAGGGGATGCATCCAAAAGATTGGGTGATCCGGGTCCCGTTCACGACCAAAGCGAGCTAAAGCATGTGCCACAGAATTACAAGAACGATAAGCAGGAACAACCGACGTCGAACTAAACATAATTGCCAACATAAATTTAGCCTCTCTGAAAAGCACACCTCCCGATGCCAAATCATACTCCGTCGTCTGTAGGGCATTTACCAACGTCTGTGAATCAGACTCCAGAATGATATTTTGCATTCCCTGACCTGCTGCTGCTTGGAGCGCTGCAACACAGGCGTGGGCCTCTGCGCACAGAGCATCCGTTACCACTGCCAGCTTCCTTGCACCTGCCATCACCGCAGTGCATTGATCATCACGGATGACAAAGCGCCAGGCTCCTGACGCCTCTTTCTCACGGATGAGAATGCCTCTTTCTCCCGTTGGCCCTGTTTGTTTCGTGCTACCCAAACTCACGCTATTAGAGAATCTTACATGCATGAAGCACTAAACGAAGTTTATTTGTAAAATTTTTTTATGGATAAGTGCAACTTTTCGCGACGAATCTAATGATGATAATTAATTGACGATTGACTACAGTGATGCTACAATAACCATTCTCTAATCGTGCGATCAAAGGTCTCATTAGATTCGTCTCGCGAAGTAGCGCAGGGATTGTGGAGTTAGTTTCGTAAACTGACTTTATTTAGTACCTCTAATTATTGGTCAAAGTTTGTGCTACTTGTGCTACTCATCAAACCAAACAGGGCCAACATTGATTTTCCAGACATCAGGCGATGGTGCCCATCTCTGAACATTTGCCCTTGCATCGATCATGCTTTCACCAGCTTCTACTTTCTGATCCTTCTGAATTAGCAACCGCACCCTAAAGATGACCTCATCAGTACTTCTCATTCCCTCGCCTGCATTTGCTTTGTTGCGAGCATTCCACCATGACCACAGAAGCCCAACGATTAGTTGCATCTTCTCATTTGGCAGCTTCAGAATTTATTCAGTCACATCATGAGGGGATGACAGACTGCTCATAGCCAACCGATCGCCTTCCAGATTTAGTGCCCGCCAGCAAGACTTCACATGTTTGCACTTGAAAAAACAGTGTCCCCCATCCTCATCCAATCTCCAACAAACAGGACATCTAGTATCAATATCCATCCCACGCCTGCAGATATTCTTGCGAAGTGGTAAGCTATTGTGTGTAAACCTCCATAAAAAGTGTTTGACCTTGGGTGGGCATTCTAATTTCCATATGTTCTTCCAGCTGTAGTTAGCTCCTGAAGATTGGCCAGAACTGGAGCTGCTCTCTCCTTGCTGGTGACAAGCAGACCTCTTTTGGTCATCAACTAAGACATGGTAGTTGGACTTGACAGAAAAAAATGCCCTTCTTGTCATAGGCTCCGTTCGGATGGTCTAAATCCTGCTGCTGGCTGCTACAGTGGCTGGCTGTAAGCAGGCAGGCGGGCTACTGCTGGCTCCAGCCAAAAGCAGCCGATTGTAGGATAGCCGAACACCGTCATAGTGCCAGGCAAGCAGATCATCCATGCCTGCTTTGATAGGAATGCCCAGAATTCTCCCCCAGTCTTCCTCCCAAAACACTTCCTCTATCAGCTGTCGGTCCCAATTACCGGTGGTTGGGTTTATCAACTCTGAAACCAGTGTTAACAAAGTGTGACCTCTTGGTGTGATCGGTCTCCTTGTAACTCCATCCGGGATCCATGGGTCAAGCCAAATATTAATCTGCGTTCCATCGCCTACTCGCCAAATGAGACCCTTTTTAAGTGCCTGCATACCACGGATTATGCTGCGCCATGAATATGAGATACCTGGTCCCTCTTTCACATTTAACAGATCACCATCCGGGAAGTATTTCGCCCGGAGAACTCGGGCACACAGTGAGTCCGGATTTGATAGTATTCTCCAACCCTGCCTGGCGAGCATGGCTAAATTAAACAGATGCAGGTCTCGAAATCCCAAGCCACCATCCTCCTTCCGAGTGCACAGAGTTTCCTAGGAAAGCCAATGCATCTTATGCTCATTATTCAGCTGAGCCCACCAGAATCTGCATATCATTTTGCTAATGTCATCACACAACTTTTTTGTAAGATCAAAACAGGACATGGCGTAGCTGGGGATTGCTTGGGCTACTGCTTTTATAAGGATCTCCTTTCCTGCCTTGGAGAGTAGTTTTTCCTTCCACCCTTGCATGCGTTTCCAGACCTTGTCCTTTAGATAAGCAAATGTCTTCTCTTTTGATTTCCCCATGTATACTGGTAGGCCCAAGTATTTATCATTTCGCGCTTCAACTCTGATATCCAGAGCAGACATCATTTGTAATTTGTCTGCACTCTTTGCATTTTGACTGAACATAATAGAGGACTTATCTTTATTTATCGTTTGCCCTGAGCAGTTCTCATACAATGAAAGTATATCTTGCAGATGATTTGCACTCCGTTCATCATTCTTCGGGAGAAGCAAAGAGTCATCAATAAACAAAAGGTGATTAATGCTCGGTGCATCTTGTCACACTTTCGCTCCTAAATCTCCTCGTCTTTCTACAGCAAGGAGTAAGCACGAGAATGCCTCTGCACACAACAAAAATAAATATGGGGAGAGGGGATCCCCTTGTCGCAAACCACGCTCCGGCATAAATTCCTCAGTGAGCTGGCCATTTACTTTAATACGGTAGGACACTGTGGTAACACACTTCATAATAGTAGCAACCCATCGTTCATGAAAACCCAGTTTGATCATCATCTTTTCAAGGAATGACCATTCCACGCGATTGTAGGCCTTGCTCATGTCTAATTTGATGGCAGCATAACTCTGAATTCCACTTCTTTTTGTCTACATATAGTGTGTCAGTTCATAGGCCAGTAGAACATTGTCTGTAATCATACGCCCAGGGACAAAGGCACTCTGGTTCAAAGAAATAATCTCTGGTAGTATAAGCTTTAGGCGATTTGATAGTACCTTGGATGCGATCTTGTAAACAACGTTGCACAAACTGATAGGACGGAGGTCCTTCAGTCGCTCGGGATTTGAGACCTTGGGGATCAGCACCACTACAGTTTCATTCCAGCCCTTCGGCATCTCTCCTCCCTGCAGCAGGTTCTTAACCTCACGTGTTACATCAGCGCCCACCGTGTCCCAATACTGCTTGAAGAAAAGAGCCGGCATGCCATCCATGCCCGGCGCCTTAAGGTCCCCCATGCTGTTCAGGGCCGATTTGATCTCCTCATCAGTGAATTCCTTCAGCAAAAACTGGTTCATCAAAGGAGTGACCTTGGATTCAACTTGGGATAATAATTCATCATATCGATTCCCTGCACAGCTGCAAAATAAATCTTTATAAAAATTAGTTATAAGGTCGTGGATCTCCTGATCATCCTCCACCACTCCCCCATCATCCCTCACTAGTTTTTTATTCTATTTCTTTTTTTCCTCTCCGATGCGAAGGCATGAAAGAACTTTGTATTTCGATCCCCATTTTTCAGCCAATGGGTTTGCGCTCTTTGGCGACAATACAACTCTCTTCGAGCTTCTAATTTCTCCAATTTGTACTTCAGAATTTCCTCACGAGCAATATTTCTCCCATTTATCTCCAGCTTTCTGCACGCCTCCAAATTCGTCTTTGTGCGTTTTATATTCTTCTCCAAGTCACCCAGGACATTCCGGCTCCAATCCAACAAGTCTGCTCCCACTTCTCTAACAGCCTCGGCGACATTGCCTGCCTGCACACCCATCGTCAAATTCCAAGCATTGTCCACAATAGTTTTGCAGTGATCCTCCTGTATCCAGCCTGCCTCGAAGCGGAAGGGTTTCACTTCTGGCCGCACACTACTTCTCACCTCCACATTCACCACCACAATGATCGGACGATGATCCGAGTGTCGTGGGTCACCGTTGATCACCCGGAAGTCTGAGAATCTGCTGCACCAGGCCTCATCCGCCACTACTCGATCCAAGCGCTCTCTAATATAATTGTCGCTATTGTGACAATTGTTCCGCCATGTAAAGGGGTCCCTGACAAAACCCAAGTCCATGAGAGCACAATCATCTAGAGCTTCCCTAAACCGGTCCATGCAGCCTTGTGCTTTTGGTTGACCATCTTCCTTTTCACAACCAAGTAGGACTTCGTTGAAGTCCCCCACACACAGCCACGGTCGTCGACGAGAAGCATTCAAACTCCGCATAGCCTTCCAAGACAGATCTTTTTGATCGGTTTTTGGTTCACCGTAGAACCCTGTAAACCGCCAAATGAATCCATCCGTTTCCACCACATCAGCATCAATGTAGAAACGAGAAATACCTCGCAGTTGGAGGTTTATTTCCTTTCTCCAAAAGATCGCAAGACCACCACTCTTCCCCTTGCAATCTTTTACCACCAAGTTCGTTAATCCAAGTCTCCATCTCAAACTTTCAATTCTCCTCTCATCCATTTTGGTTTCGGACAAGAAAAGAATATATGGATCCTCCTCCTTCTGAAGATTCAGAAGGCTACGAATTGCCAGGGAGTTTCCCAACCACCGGCAATTCCAAGCTATAATTTTCATTGCTTCCCGCAGGACTGCTTCGGCAGCCCCGCTTTCATCGAAACATTGGGTGAACAGACTTCCTTCTCCAACTTCCTGCCCCTCTTCTTTTCCCCCAGCTCCTCGTCTACCTCCTCCTCCAGGATCCTTTTCCTCGAACCACTAGGTGGGAGGCGCTGATCTTGCCCATGGATCACCTCACGCTCCTTCTTATATGTTCTGCGACCTCCTTTATTGCTCGGGACGGTCGTCGCATTGGGATCACCCACCTCCACCGGCACAACCAACCCCGTTTTCCCTGCAGGCAAATCCGCATGCGCAGGCTGCATGGCCCTATTCACGTTCTCTTTCTCCTCATCATGCCTCAGCTCCTCCGTGGTGCTTCTGAGGGAATACCCATCTGTTGCACCATCCGCACCACCCTCCGCCAGCACAATGTCCATCTGATCAGAAGGTGGATCACCATCCGTTGGCAACTGCTTGCTGGAAAGGTTCAGAATTTTCTTCACCCATGCGGCTCGCTCCTTGTCCAGAGGCGCACTGTTCTCCTTCAGTTTGAGAGGACTAGTGACCTCTTCCTCGTCCCCCTTCTTCCCACCCTCCTTCCTCAGACCCTCCTCACTACTCCTCCATGATGGCGCATCACTACGGGATCCATCGGATTTCCACCGCCCACCCAACCCCCCCCCCCCCCCTCCGATCTCCCATGGGACACATTAGGGTTGGGTTTCCAGCCAAGACTCCTCCCTACATCCGTTCTTCTCACCTCACCATCAGAACGTCCACGCATAGGAATGAAGTGTAGCGACTTATTGTACTGAGGAGCTTCTCCTTCCTGGAGGCGGACAGAACACACCCCCTCCGTGTGACCAATAATCCCGCAGATGTAACAGAAGTCCGGAAGGTATTCATACACCAGCGGGCACCATCTACCCATCTTCCCATCATCATCCTCCACCGTGACACCACGCATCAGAGGTTTGCGGATGTCGAGACGAACACGGATCCTCAGAAAGCGTCGGATCGGTACATCCCCATCTTCCAAGTCCACCAGCATGAACTCACCAATCTCCTTCCCAAAGGTCATGCCCGCCTCCTTGTTCATCAAACCAAACGGGAGATTCATAATTCGGATCCAGATCGGAACCAACACGAACTCGATCTCATCCAGCGACTTCCTTCTGTCAATATCAGCAACCACCACAAGTTCCTTTGAAATCATCCAAGGTCCTTCATCCAGCGCCTTTCTTTTTCCCCGAGTCTTGAAGGAAAGTGATCAAGAATTTGTTCTCCCCCAACGATCTGCACTCAATGCCCTTCAGGGGGCACCATACCCTCCCCAGCGCCTGCTCCACCATCTCAGGATGGATGAACTTCTCCGACAACACCTTCCCCAGCGCCTGAGCAGGCCCTCCATCGCCTTCTGTTGGTTTTCCTTTCGATCCGATCTTCAAACCCTTACTCTCCGCCGTCGAAAGCTGCACTTTCCTCATCAAACCCTCCACCCCCTCCATGGCACCTTCCAGCACCGATCCAGCAAGGGCAGATCGCCTAGCCGCCGTCGCCGCGAAACCTAGGCTAGCAGGGAGAGTTTTAGGGCTGCAAATGCAGAGTATATGTGGATCTGATTGCACAGGAACTAGGAGGATCCAAGCACCACAGCGGTGTGGATCAAAGGGACTGGAGATGGGAGGAGGAACGGGAACTATGGCGACAGCGACAAGTGCCTCGAGTCACCTAGGGAAACCCTAGACGCCGAGGAAAAAAAACCTTGGCAAACGATTTGAGGCAGGACATTCCAACGTGAGTTGCAACTCTAATCCGACTGGACGCTGACTTAACGGTCCACTATGGCACGTCATATAACCAAATGGGCGAAATTGTCCCGTTTTGCATAGTTCAGAATCTAAAGTGGACTTTTTAATAGTTCAGAGACAAAATTGACCCGTGAGAGATAGTTTAGGAACGACTTTGGATATTTCACCATCAAGTTTCGTACAGGTAGTAGCTATAGTGACATGATGCGACAGCGGAGAGGTACGCATCGATGCAACAAGGACGTGTGTTTCACCAAAGAAGAGTCCGAACTGAAACTGATGAATTTACATTGTCAGAGGCATCTTTCCCTGAAGAACTGACGCCTCGTACACTTTCGAGTTTCTTTTTTTGAAAGGCTATACTTTCGAGTTTTGACTCGGCCGTACAAAAACACCTCGTGTTAGTGCGTCGGTTAATCTCGTTCCTTGCTCGTGCTCTCAGATGGCTTGCGTTGGCTTACAACTCCGTCTTGACGCTTTCAGCGCTCACGGCACGGTACCCTTTCTGCGAGAACAATCCTACGAAGAAACTGGACACCTTGGTGGTGAACGAAGCAGGCTCCTCGCTCGCCACAGGTGGATTGATCTTGCATATCATATTGTAGTCATGCTTCAGGTGTGGTTTGACTATCCTCTCCTGTAACACAGACAACATTAATAAGAAAAGTTCTTCGAAATAACTGGCAGTGAAAAACGTCCTTCGTATCTTGAGTGTGATGAGTAAATATGAAGGAGATCTTTTAAAAAGGAAACATGAAGAGGCCGCATTCTATGTACCTTGAACTCCTCGAATGGACAGAAATATTTGTTGCCGCACCCCTGCATACATATGGTCCAACATAACGAACGATGCATCAGAGAATTTAGCGTTATTAAAGAATGCATGAGGTTACAGAGAACGACTATGTATCTTACAATGTACTACTATGCTTGCTATATGCAAAACATTTACGTCTACAAGAACTACTATGCTTGCTATATGCAAAACATTTACGTCTACAAGAACAGCTGTGCCTTTTAGTCCCAAGCAAGTTGGGTTAGGCCAGAACGTTTACAAATGAAACAAAGGGGAGCACACAATTAAGGCAAGAAGGTGCCTAGTGTAAATCCCAGGAAGCCACTATTAGCTGATTTCTAAGACTAAATAACACCCCACATTCATGATTATGTTTGGACAGTACTGCTAATAAGCCACAAAGTTCAAATTCAATATGTGACAGTATAAACAAGAGAGACCTGTGACATAAAAATCAATATCCATCCTCTTGGTCTAGTTTTGGTTTCAATTTATTTAACTGAGTACAAAACCTCTCCTCACTACTACCAAATGATCCAAATTTATAGGAGCAAAAGAGGATCCACATTTTCTTTTATTCACCAGCAGATAGAACAAAAATTGAAAGTCAACAAGTCTTACTGGCATTGAAACTGGGACTTCGTTGTGTAGAACTTGGACGAAGTACGAGTTATTTTGACCCCCAGAAGTGCAGGCATCTGAAGTTTTCCCTGGGCATTGATATAAAACCAGCATATTGTTACCAGCAAAAGGAGCTACAACACTGCCCTTCCAGTTTCTTCCCTGTGGTGGCATAGGGGGTACGTCCAATGCTTCCTCCCGCTGTATCTTTTCAAAATCTAAGAAAGCAAAACATTAGTATATGTAGATATGTCAAATGAGATACCAATCATCAATGTCATTCGTAGAGGAAAAATTAATGCATCCATGGCCTAGGGGAAGAAGGGGAAGTACCTGGACCTTCAAGAAAAAGACCAAGAAGGCAGCTGAAAGGAACAACAGTTTCTGCATGTGCAAATCGGAGCCTTGCTTTTTCATACGTACCATCAGGGTGGTTTTCTACGTTACCAAGAATTGTTCAGCTATAATTCCAGGAAACAGATACTGATAACCAGCTAATTTTGCTGGACTCATAAAGTAGAGTTACCTTCTTTAGCTATAATTGCTTCTTCCATTGACTGGACAACATCATTGAGCAACGGCAGTCCCATACGGTAGTTAATTGACTCACCATAGCCTTTTAGAACAAAACCCTCCAAATCATCTGTCCACTCTAGAAAATAAACCTGAACAGCACATTATTTACCTTAATTATTAAACAAAAGCAAAGCAAATCAATGCTGAAGAATTACTTTCAAAGCATGCAAACATCAGTCAGAAAGCATAACAGATTACTGAAGAAAGAACATTAAACCTAAAGTGCAGGTCAGAAAGCATGCTAACTACGTTCTGTTAGCACATTATTTTTCATGTAGCTAGCTTAATTTCGTGATCAGCAGCACAGTTATTGGATCGAATAGGATGTGCTCTCAACCAACAACAATAGGTGTGATGACGAATTGCAGTTGAGAAATAAGAAAATCTCACTGTCTACCAACTGGGGAGGTTTAATTTTATGAAAAGCTTGAGCTGCATAAACTGCAACGAACAATGAAATTACTTTGAAAATTTGAAGGAAACCACTTAACCACACAACTCGTAAATATATACTTTCTAAAGCACTAGCCACGCCATGAAGAAGGTATAATATTTGCAAACTAGCAGCCAATTCTAAAATGTTTTAAGGTCTAGTATTTATGCAGTGTATTTGTGCATCAAGGAACCAAACACAAAGTTAGTTCATACAGTTAAGACATACAAGAAATTTCAAGCATGAAGCATGGCAAAAGGTATAGATGTCCAAAGATGCCTACCTCAGCTTCATTAAAAAGTCCACAAGCTTGATTGGTTATATTCAATAAAGATGCTTCCTGGTTTGAGAAACATTCAAAAGTTAATCATATTTACTCCAGCATGTCCATGTAGGTATTTTCAGAAACACATGGAAGAAATCCCCAACACCATTTTGCACTCATTACCTGCTTACAAAGAAACCAGAGGGAAGAGACATCCTGAGTTGTAAAATTGAGGTGGTAACGATTGACAAGTGCAGCTGTGACATGCTCTAGAATCGGCTCCTTTTGCTTTTCGACATCAGGCTCCTTCCTTTTCCTGTATGCCTGGTAGTACCAAGGTTTAAAATTTAGTGATCTTTAGTCAAATATTTAGCATACCGGATGTCTAGCAATATACAAGTGTCAAACAGGTAATGATATACTTAACGTACAAGGCACAAAAAAAGGTGAGACATAAGCATGACCCTTCTAAAAAGAAATGGAATAAAGCAGCTGAGACAAACTTAAAGGAGCAAACAGAAGAGTGGATGCATCGCATGAAACAATTATCTGTAAATAACAGAGTAACATCTAGAGGCCACATGTTTATACGTTAGCATTTATGAGGTATGAAATTGTTTAGCTACTAACATGGTAGCACTATCTGACATCACTGCTGCCAATTTATGTCTTCCTATAAGGTACATTCTACAGGGCTAAATTAGAGTAGCGTGCTTCAATGACCAAAATGTTTAAAACATTTTTCTAATAAAACCAAAGGTATGTGCAGCCTGTTGATACAGAAACAACAGAACAAAAAACTCAGGTCACATAAACAAATTTGCCAATGTTTTTCTTCTAAAAAATGTTAGTGCTGCAATAAATAATACCTTGTATGTTTCACAGCTGTCAAAGAATCTCAGACAAATATCACTTGCACGACTCTCGCTCAGAACAGAAAAGGCACAGTTCTTCCCTGGTCCAAGCTTTCCCTTCCCAGAAAGCAATCCCAAACCAAATGCTACTGCACTAGCTGATGCTCGAGAAACCTGCATTTTGAAACATATAGCAATAGTTAAAACAATAGAAACCAGCAACTTCTGATATGACTGCAGTTGGAACCATCTATGCTGATTCACCTATTCTGCTCAGTAATCATATTCATCTTAGTGTAAATTATGGAAATTTTCACAATTGGCCCCTTTCTTCAAAAACAACAGCAAACAGAATAACAAGGCAGTATGACAATGTGGCACGAGTATTCCTTACCTTTTGGGTGATGATGTAAAGAGGACAATTTGATATATAGATGTAAGAATATACATGGAAGTAAATTAAAGAAGCTCCGTCAAAAGCTCAGAGCTAACCTGAGTTGCTCTTATTGAATATACATCAGGGTGATATTCATCATCAAACAGGTCCTGAAACCTCTCCTTCACTCTGGTGGCTAAGTTGTAGAGCTCTTCTTCTCCTTCACTAGTCAGCTCACCACCTTTAGTTCTACCCTTCCAACGTGACTCCCAGCCCTTTATCCAGGATGGAACTTTCTTCAGAGAATCACTCTTGAGACCTTGTTCTGCCTCATTCATAAGAGCTTCCAGCCTAATTGCCAATCTATCCAGCTCCTTGATTCGCTTCTTGGTAGGAGCACGAGTCCCATGTCTTGCCTAGGAAACAAAAACAAAATTATCAAATAATTTCCATTTTAGCTCACCTAGACATGCACTCTTTGCTGAGCAGTATATAATTATATTTGCAACTATATACTCCCTACATTCCAAATTGTAGGTCCGTTTTGCAAATTTAGATGCATAGTTTTTGCTATGCATTTAGATATACGCGAAGTCTAGATACGTAGCAAAAACTATGTATCTAGATTTAAATTTAGATGCATAGTTTTTGCTATGCATTTAGATATACGCTAAGTCTAGATACGTAGCAAAAACTATGTATACAAAATATAGAAAGTTTGTGCATTACATACTAGGATCATTCCTAGCTCAAAAGGAGCTCGGCACAATATAGATAAATTGTAAATATGATGACTGTTAGTTACACCATTCACCTGCACGCAAACTGGACGAAGTCGCGAACACATCGGAAAGATGTATTGAAGCAAACTTACCACTAGATTGAGGTGGATCACACGGCACCCATCTGGGATTTGTGGCATAGAGTCCACACTAGTGGACCCTCTGGCCACATCGTACCTGGACATCACGAAGGGATTATAGCATTTAGTACAGTGAAGAAACGGTGGGGGCAGGAATCAATTTATGGGTTTTACACAACACTATTATTCAGATCATGCTTATTACTGTCATGGGCTCTAGCTGGCAAACCCCTTTTCATTTATGGTAGTATTATTCAGGTCACACTTATATGAGTTCTAGACGGCAGGCCTCCATTTCAATTTCAATATTTGTAAAACACAATATATTCATAGAAAACACCATAAGACCATAGCAACATTTATTTAAATGGTTATAGTGTACCACCTAGTAGATATAAAAATTTAAGGTCTAACTGTTGCAGGAGATCCATCAGAAATTTAGTTCGATCGAGGGCTGGTTGCAGCGTAACCCCGCGAGCCGCAGAGCTGCAGAGGACTCTACGGCGCCCCGAGTTGGGACCCGCCCATTTCATAGAAGTCTAGGGACTAGGGCTGGGCACCTAAAGAGCCGTGCAGCAGATACAGGGGGTGGCGGGTTCAGTTAACCCACTTCGCGATTCATCCTCATCGCATGAAGCGCGGCCGGCGATGCCCCTGCGGCAAGGTCCAAACCACCTGCCCCCAAATCATAAGCCCTAGGCCGAATCTCCCCTGAGAATGCGACGGAACACATACACCTGAATCCCACGAGAGAACAAGTTCAGATCAGTAGCTGGAGAGCCTCGAGCGGCAAGTGAGGCGGGCACCTCGTGACGGTTGAGAGGTGGCGGCGGACGTCGAACTGCCCGGCCCCAGACGCCCTCCGGACGGGGGCGGCTGCAACGAGCACGGCGACGACGAGGAGCAGCAGCTGGGGGAGCGGCACGCGCGGAGCAGCCATGGAGAACTCGATTCGCCTTCTCGATTTGGTGCTTTTTGCCCCCTTCCTTCCAACTAGTAAGTGTGCTCGTGCTAACGCTACGGGTAAAAAAAAATACAAGTTAGGAAGATAAGCATAGATTGAACTCATAGATTCAAAAACAAAAATATAAGAATTTATCATAGATTGAACTCATTTTATGGCACAATTGCTCACCATCTAGTTTGTGCACGATAGTTGTAGGCTTCGAAACAACATAGCATAAGAACATCTCTATAGATTTCCTAAGAAACTATAGTTGATTATTACATAGCTCAATTAGACATGTTCGCAAACATTTTTATAGAGGTACAGGCACGAACATCCATTCTACTACCATATAAATATAAATAAAAAATATACCTTGCCCCCTCTACTTTAGAATCAAGTTTACATCTCAACTGTAGAACTATCTTGGGGAGTTTGAAACAGAGGAAATCCCCTTCACAATTTCTAAAGTCATGATCAGTTAGCAGCTTCAAACTTAAGAAAACCCGAATGCTTGTCAGGCTGATTTCATTAAGTTAGTGAAATGGCAGGTGGGCAGATATTTAGGAAAATGCATATCATGTAGCACCTAGCAACCACCCGTTCGTTGGCTCATGTTGTGGTCTATACCAAGCAATACTATCTGTTAGCATATCATGGTAGCTCCAAAACTAAAGATGGAGAGGTTGTAATTTCATAGCTTGACAAATACGAAGAATGATGGAATTGTACATAAATCGTCATTGAGGTAATATAAGATACTGTTATAGACAGATGCAAAATCGCATGTGTTTGCTCTCTATAGGTTGCATTGTCAAGAAGACGGGACACTAATATATGTGATCCTCTCTATCTTAGGTTTCTACTTGCTAGTGTTTCAGTCATATTATTTCCAAAGTCTTAGTTTCAGTCAAATAGAATCCAAATTCTACAGCCTAAACAAATCCCTCGAGGCTAGAGGCTGCTAGTTATGAAAATGTGAATGTTTAATTTGCGCTCCAGATTATGACCCCCATGATACCCATTTGTAGTTCCCTCTTTTCATTCAGTCGTACTCCTGAAATGCCCCATCTTGTGCTACCAAATAAACCTTGCCATCAAGACGCACTATCCTCACTTTATCTGAACTATATGGGAGGCCAAACTAAAAAGATCATAATACCAACTCTCTTGCCACTAAACTACACGAAGATAAGAAGAGTTATTTTTCTTTTTTCTATTCTAACAAACTGTACTTTAGTCTGTACATATCCTGATGTAATTGTGGAGAGTAGCATACTAATGCACCAAGGAACTGATGACCGATTGATGAAAATTGGGTAACAATATAAGATGGGGTTAATGATAGGGAAAATTATTAGTAATACCTATAAGTTGCAGCAAGCAAGCTCAGAAACATTGCTATGGTTGATAAAGCATTATCTTTATAACATCTAACTTTACTAAAAAAAATTAGAGGTCAAACAGTACACAGAAGATGGAAAGAGGTATACAGTGCCTCAGTACAAACTAATCATACCATATATTTGGCAAAAATGGTCAATAAGCAAGAAGTTCCCAGTACCTGTTAAATGTCAAACCAAAATAATATAGAAGTGAGATCACTACTCTTGAATAATCATTGAAGATGGAAATTTATGCATCATAATGTATGAAGCTTCTAGCCTACCCCAACTTGCTTGGGAAAAAAAGGCTATGTTGTTGTTGTTGTATAATGTATGAAGCTTCTCACCTGACAGTATGTAGGACAACTGATATGAAATCTTTGATGAATGGCACAGATTCGATATCCCCTGAAGATGTTTACAATGCAATCAAACAACAGGAAAACCAGCTCTAAAATGGCTAAAGTCATCAGCTAACAAACCAGCTCTATAATACATAAAGCAGCAAGAAATGTTGGCATGAAATCAGTATGCATTTATCACTGACCAGTTCTAAAAATAAAACAGAGTGCATTTATTAAATGACATGTGAAATCGTCAAAAGAAAAAAAAAATGAAATGAGGTATTTCTTTCCGAAGAACATCCTCTCCTATTTTGCAAATCACTTTCTTCCTCCATGGATTTCACTGCTCTTCCTCATGCGAGGCAATAAACATCACAAATTCCATTCGCAAACTGATGCTCCCCTAAGTGGATGCTAGTAAGTATTCTCGAATCAG
The DNA here is from genome assembly GCF_016808335.1 of Panicum virgatum. NCBI lineage: Eukaryota > Viridiplantae > Streptophyta > Magnoliopsida > Poales > Poaceae > Panicum > Panicum virgatum. Next base: position 2,754,088 of record NC_053153.1, read on the forward strand.
GTTAGAGCCTAAAAGTTATCTAGGTTGAGCCCCAGCATCAAGCTGCTAGTTAACAGTTTTTTTCAAGCAAGCGTCACACTCAAGCAGTGCAAACCAAGCCTGACCATGATACAACGGCCAATCTCAAGCAGCAGTCCCAGTCCAAACAAGTTGGGTGCCAAAATTTACATGGCTTGCCAACTTGCACAAGAAATACTCAACTTCTAAACGCACGCAAAAATGATTACCTATTGACAAGTATGCTCACCAAATACCACCATTAAATATTGTGTACCAGTCTTCCATGCAAACCACTGGAATCCCATCTATCCTCAATAGACTCCACAATTAGCTCCTCACAGCTAATTCATCAAGCACATAGCGAGCAGGATCAGGAGCGACTGCAAGAGGGACTCACCTGACGTGCGAGTAGGGGATTTGGCACGGTAGCGGGAGTGCGGCGACGGGGCGTGCGGGTCCGTGGGGCAATGGCGAGCGTGCGGCCGACGGCGAGGGCCTCGGAACGGAGCAGATCGTCGGGGAGTTTAAGGAGGAGGAGCTGGAGATCGGCAGTGAGGGCCGGCGGGAAGTCGGTGAGGAGGCGCGGTGGGGATGCCGGAGCGGGGCCTCTCCTGAGCGGGGCGAGGTCGCGACCGCGAGAGAGGGGGCGACGGGGAGGCGCAGGATGGGGCGCGCGGGCCGGCGTGACGGCGTCGGCGAGCGCGGGTTGGCCGGGCGTGGTGGCGGCGGGTGACGACCCACAGGGCGGCGGCGCAGCGGAGAGGAAGCGGAGGGCGGAGGATGGAGATGACGGTTGCGCGAGGGGCGTGGAGCGGACACCGTCGACGGGAATCGAAGAAAAATGGTCGCCGGGAAGTGGGGTGGGGAATCGAACCCTGGGCAAAGCGTGTGTCTTTGTGTTTAGGTGGGCGGCGGCGGACACGTTCCCCCCGCCACCCGGACGGTTCGTCGCGGGGCGCCGTCGCGCTGGACGGCCGTGATTGCGCGGAACACGGGGTGCTGGGTTTAAAATGTGCCCGTAGGTTGCCACGCGGTACGCACGTACTCTCACGCGGATCATACGGTATGGGTCCACGGAGAACTCTTCGTATCAGGCCTCCTCCAATGACCAGCTTAGAGATAGCTGGGATTGTATTTTATTCACTCTACAGTCTAAAAATCTTGAGACTCTCTCTATCCGGCGCTAACTCTATGTCTGTGTCTCTGCTCTCTCTGATTTCCTATCGTTCCTATACTCTCTCTCCTCGCGTTAGAGCCGGTGCTGGCTCGGACCGCTAGAGGAGGCCTCAAAGCACGCCTGAGCATGAAGCATGCTAACAAGTTGCAGCGTTGTTGTGTAGTAAACTGATTTTAGTTCGTGTGTTAATGATCAATCATGCTACACTGCTACTAAACTTGAGCATCTTATGGTTAAGGATTACCTTTGAGTTCCAGTTTTAAGTGTAGGATCATGATCTAAACATGATACTTTTCTCTAAGTTTCCTCAAAATTTTGACTTTCCTTTTATGCCCAATGACTTCAAATGAAACACAAAACTAACCCAACAGAGTTCATAAATAACTTTTTTTGTTTGTTCGTAAATAATTTAGCAAAGAGTCCATAAAGATTAGTATTCATTTACTTCCAGCGAGGACCAAACTAATGAAATTGCAGAAGGAACAACAAAATCGCTCAAACCAAAGGACCAAACTGTGAACTTGATACCCAAAAGAAGCCCTATCCAACAGGAATACAAAAATTTCCTTGTCCCGCTCTCACGAACCCACAAACAAGGACCGTTCTGTAAACCCTACCCACAAATTGGAACAAGTGCAAAAATTTAATTTATTAGATTAGGCGGGGGCCGCGCGAACGCGTACCCCCTCTACCACAAACTATGACGTCCACTCTCCCACTTGGGGAGATGGTAAGCCAACGCACCCGCCAAGTGCAATGCGGGCCATTGACCTAGGCCACGGGCCTTCTTGATCGCCCGTCGACCCCGTCCAGGTAAGTATGGAGCAACGGAGCACGGGGCGCTCATCTTATAGCGAGAGCCCGCGGCGCATCCCGCCTCTGTAGCCGAGGTGGTACTAAACTCGCAGACAGAACCAAGGGAACGAACGATTCTTCGCCCTGCCGTAATGCCGCCGAGTCCTCGTGGGCTTGGGAAGTATGTATGGGCCTTCTAAGTTTGGGCCGCTAGGAAACAGCAAGGCTTGCAGCCTGCAGCTTCTCGGTCGTCCTTCCTTCCTAAAACATGGGTTCCGTTGGGCATGAAAGATGTATGGATACGCTAGGCGTCTCCCGATCTCCCTTGTGTTTTCCCAATTCTGAGGGCTACATGCTCTTTCGAAAGAGAGAAGAATTCCTACACAAGAAATGCCACATTTTTGTATTCTTACACACGAATCAGGTGCACGAGTAAGGTCTTAACATTTAAGCCTCAGCCTGAAGTGAAGAGGTCCATCATTTATTTCTTATTAATCCAGAGCGTGAATGGACTGATGCTATGGCCAATTGGCCATCCCTGCTGGGCAGAAAAATGGAGCAATTTTTCTAGTCTCGCAGGCAACAGCAACACAACTTGATCTCCGCGAGCAAAGATGTCATCCAACTTGCAGTCAGTATCCATTCATATGTACAAATGTCTGCACCACTACTAGTTTGAGTCATCAGCAATTCAGCATCCATGAATAACACCACCGATTTGCAGAACTGATGAATCAGGGCTAGTACAACGAGAGGCAAGGAAGTTTTTTGCTCCAAAATTCGCCTCATAAATTCAGGAACAAATTAACCAGGAAAAAAATGAACAAGAGAGGACCTCAAACACTTCCATAGTTCCATGTCATGAACATCTCTAACATACATAATTTGGCTGACTCTGCGGCTATCCTTTTACACTGGCAAGTCAAAGCTATCTTGAGTTGGCAGTCATCTTTGAACATTGGTGTGCTGGCTCTCATATTGTCCATAGGAAACAGGTTGAGCCATGTAATGAGAATTGCCTTGGGTGTGCATATGGGCCTGTAATTTATTTAAAAAAAGAGAGATGTGAATGTCAGATTCAAGGTTCGGTTGAGCTGCTTGCTATATTAAGCAGTGCTTATTTTAAAGATATCTTGGGAAAATAGCAATTTTAAAATAAAATAAAATTCTTTCTCCACAGCAGCGACCACGCCTGAATTTCATTACTTAACAATGCAACGAAATTACAAAGTCCATCATCCATACATAGTGTTGAACATGCGCCAGAACTAATGGCCTTACCAACAAGATACCAAACAAATGAGCGTGCTCTTATTTTGACAACAAAGCACACAGGGCTCTCTTTACAACCAAAAGCGTAGCGCAGCAAAATAAAAATAAAATAAAATTCTATCACTCTTTTTGGGCAAAACGTATTAACATCGAACACTCTGTTTAGGAAACAGGGAATATTGACCAAACCAAAATTATCTAGAGTCACACCAGATGACATATCACAGTTAGTGTGATGCCAATAGTGCGAGGCTTGAAGCAGTGTACAAGTCTACAGGCATCTTTCCAGAAACTAATCCCCAGCAGGATAGTAGTTTTGTTTCTGATGCAACCATGCAAGTGGTTCCCATAAGTAAGTGCCTAAATAGCATAGACCACTACAACTCTATAAGTACTAGTATGGCAATGAAGGAGGTTATTTAACTGGGGAATGTGTAAAATAAAGTGATCATGCCAATCTGCTCAACTTCTTACAGATAAAAAAAGGGAATTCCAGAAATAATAAACAACAAGACATATTATTTAGAGATCCAGTGCAAATGCACAAAGGACAGGAAACAAAATTTTCAGTGTACTAGGAAAGATATATAAACCCTATTTTAAGGGTAAAAATGAGAAACGTAACATGAAAAAGAAAAAGAGAAGACATAAAGAGTTGCCCATTAGCCATCCAAAAATAAATGACTGTGCTTCGAAATCAAACAACACAAATAAGTTATCACATGGCAAAAAATGTTATCAATCCAGGCAAAAAAATGTTGCAGTTCAGAAAAACTAAAGAAAATAAGAGAACAATCACAAAGCAAGTAAGCAAACCTGATTAGTGCTATAAGCATCGGGATAAGACTGTGCAGCATATGTTGCCTCAGGATTGCCATACATCGCAGTATATGTTGCCTCAGAATTGCCATAAGCTGCAGGATATCCTGAGATAGGATTAAAAAAAAACTTGTTCATAACAAATACACAAGAAAGTTGATGCAATTTGAAGTCAGATCTAGCTTCAAGTACAAATCCTCCAGGCTAAAAGAAAGCAGGCTAAAAGGCTGGTTTCTTAATAAGTTAAAGCACATCTGTTTGAAGAAGCCAGAAGATGTAGGTTTAGTCTTCTGAATAGTGCCCAGGGCCCACTCAAGTGACCACCCCTCGTATAAGACAATAGCCTAGTGCTACTGTGTTAGTATTACCAAATGGTTTCTTTGAATCCTACGAGAAGCTAGTTTTATCCCCTTATCCACCAATAGAGCCAAAAGCTTGCCGTTTAGATAACCTTATTAAGCTGGTGGAACTAGAACGGGCCATAAATTAGTAAATTCATGGGACAAGTAGCTCTATTAGTATTTTCGAATGCACCTATAGGTTTCTACAGTGCTTCAGGATACTCAGATTAGTTGAAAGTTTTTTTGGAGCTATCACAATAAGCAAAATTGGAATCTGTACAGATTTCAAAAAGTCATGCTGCAAGAGCAAGCTGGCCTAGGCTGCTGAAAGCAATTGGTTTTGCATCAAACAGTCTGAAATGCCATATGGTCAATACGCTAAGCCCCTAAGCCTATTGTCCCTTAATACTTAAGTTCTACTTAAAAGGGAAGTGATAACTCAAAGCAGATTCAGTATGATACCAGAGTTAGGAACAGCTGCTGCTGGGTTGACAGCAGTGGCCCCTTTTTCAGCATTTAAAAGTTCTCCTCGAAGCCTCTCAATATCACTAGCCACAGCAATCATGTTTTTCTCCATCGCTTTACTTTGCTCAAGGTTATCAGAATGTGCCTTCTTTTCGAAATCAACCGCAGCTCTGTAAATATGATGCGAAAGGCATCAGAGAAAAACAATATATCCATTGTAGGTCCAATCATAGACCCAGATTGTCACTTGGAGCAAACCACTTAAAAAGTGTAAGAACCAAGATCCTCACTTTGATAGGTTATGGACCTAGTTGAGAATTCAGGAAAAGTTTATGGACCCCTAGTGCATTTCACTGTGATTAATGTTTTTGAGCGGAAGAATTAGTGTGCTTCTGGTGGGTTGGTAGATGCAGTGGCAGATCAATGGATTGGTAGAAAACTAGAAATGAGCTGATAAAATCTTTGCAGAACATGCAGCTACACCACACTTCATTCATGGTTGAATTTTGCTTATTGTTCACGGGCTCGAGCCTGAACCTTTTGTGTTTGAGCCAAAATATCCTGGGTCCAAATAGTTAGCCTTTTGCCAGTTGCAGGCTTCAGATATATATTTAGATTTGAATCAGGTTTATGCCACCTATAAACTAGTGCATCTGGTTAAAAAAAAAGTTCAAGCAGGGAAATAGCTTATGAGTAAATGCAATAACTATAACTGATTAAACGTGCCCCTTTTATTTTAAAACTACAAGGCTATTAGGTTCATTATTTGGCCTAAACAAGTGTTGTGTGCTACACTCTCTATGCCCACTAGAAAGATTTCACCATGAAAAGTGTGGCGGAATGGCCTGCATGTCAACCTCGGAAAATTCCTCAACAAAGAAGACAGATAATGTGTTAATTCACCCAAAGTGTGATATAATTATACAAAACCCTTAGTAGATTAGAATTTAGAATATCATACAATTCAATAGCTTCTATGCATCAATATCAAATTCTCAATAAACTATTCCAAAGCTTAAAGCACAGCAAGTTGCAGAATTGGGTCATTGCTAGTACTCTGATTAGATCCCTGTGCACAGATTATTAGTTGTTACTTGGTGCCAGTGTGTAATGGGACACCGCTGCTGCAAATTCACCTGATGTATCATTCTATCGAAGATGCATCAACTAAGAAATGTAACCATGGCACCGCTACCAGGCTGTCAACTCATCATTCATCAAGCATCTAAAAAGCCACCTTCCAAAGTTGCCTTGCAAGGCATTGCTAGTCTGTTGTAAGCAAACCAGGTGTAATTGACATACTAACAATGTAAAAGCTTCTTTGGATGCTGTGCGTGTATGACAGCTCTCTGAAGCAGACTTGTGAGCAGGTATGAAGAGCAGCTGTGCAACAGATATATACTAATCATCCTATGTGAAGATGTGGCATGCTCTGATGCTGTTGTATAAATACAAACTTCACACAGGAATCATCAAAATGCATGACATTTTCAATTTAGGTTGGAAGACATGTTGAGGTCTAATAATCATCAAAACGCATGTTTAGCAGTGGATACTAAATGATGTAAGTGGTTAGCTGAAGCAACAGCAATACCTGCCCTTCTGGATCTCCCGGCGCATGGTTTCAATCTGCGCCCGGACGGGACCGGTCTTACTCGCCTCGGCCTGCTTGCGCGCGAGCTCCTCCCGCAATCCATGGAGCCGGTTGACGAGCTCGGTGCGCGCCCCAGCGAGCACCTGGACGTCGGCGTGCACCTGGTCGACCTCCGCGCGCACCGCGGCGACGGCCCTCGCCTCTGCCTCGATGTGCGCCGCCTGCTGCGCCAGGGCGTGCACCTCGCCCTCCCGCTCGGCGCGGGCCCTGGTGGCGGCGACGGAGACCGCCCGCAGCTCGTGCTGCGCCGCGATGAGCTGCTTCTGGAGCGCGACGTGCGTGGCGGCGAACCGCTGGTTGTCGACGAGCAGCTCCTGGATGTCCAGGTCCCGGTCGGCGAGGCGCTGCTCGATCGCGGCGAAGGCGGGGTGCGCGGCGGGGCCGGGCGCGGGCGCGGGCGCGGGCCCGGGGGCGGCGGCCGGCGCGCGGCCGAGGAGGGGCGGGTTGGGATCGTGCAGGCTGATGACGTGGGGCCCGCGCCGCGCGGCCATCGGTGGCGGCAGGGGGGTGGTGGCTGGCGTCGCCGCGCTGGGGATTGGGGTCGGATTGGCTGTTCGCCTCGGCGAGGGCAGAGGCGAGACGGGGAGGAACCAGGGGAAGACGAGGACGAGCACCGTCGACGCTAGCTAGCCTACCTTTTGGGCTTTTGTGGGCTGAATTCGCTGGATCATATGGGTCAGGAGATCTCATACATTCATTGCAACCACACGGCCCACGCGCTCTCACGCGCACACAAAGCCCATCCATCTCCCTCCACAACAACAAAAAAAAGCCCACCTCTCCTAAAAAAGACAAGAAAAGCCCACTGGAGCCCAGCAACGGAGCAGGACACAGCAGTTTGGGCCTCATACGGCGTGTCGGTTCAAGCTGCATTTATCTTGATGGTTCGTTAGCGGTTGGGAGCACGAGTCGTGTGGGATTATGGTTTCCTGTTGACTTAGGTCGCTCGAATCTCCACCAAATTCGTTGAAAATTCGGTACCCTTCTCCAAGGGTTGGCCGGCTGGGCCGAGGTTGTACCGTACGCGACCCGTCCGCGTGCGCGAAGCCTCCCAAGTCCCAACCCAACCCTACGTTTGCTGACTCTGGAGTCTGGTCGCAGAAGCAGCCGAATTCAGGGTGTGTTTAGATGACTTTATATTTTGTATTTTTGTGTTTTTGGAAGAAAATCTTTAATATTTAAAATATTAAATGTAGATTAATCACAAAACTAATTACATATCTCGTCTGTAAAATAAAAGACAAATCTAATGAGCCTAAGTAATCCATCATTAGAGTATGTTTACTGTAGCATCGTTGTAACAATTTAGTGTCTAATCACATCATAATTAGGCTCATTAGATTCGTCTCGCGATTTACAGTCTATTTATGTAATGTAATTTATTTTTTGATTATATTTAATACATCATACAAATAATTTACAAAAATTTTATATTTTGCGTTTTGGAATCAGACCGCAGCGTGAAGATACGGATCCTGAGCGGCGCCCCATCAATGGCAGTCTTGTCGTGTCTACAAATCCTCCACGACGTCGCCGCAGGAGGTACGTACAAAAGAGGATGATGGCTTAATTTGGCCCGTCATTACCGCGCAGAAAGGTTTCCTTTCAAATTTCAATCACTGGGTCATTTCAGATCCACCCGACTAGCCTTCAAATTTCGGCACCCGGGATTCAAACAAAAATTAGGCCTTCCCAAAAAATTTTAAGATTCTCCGTCACATCAAAATTTTTGACATATACATGAAGTATTAAATGTAGTTTTAAAAAAATAACTAATTGCACAATTTAGCTGGAAATGATGAGACGAATCTATTAAACCTAATTAATACATAATTAATTATTAATTATCAAATAAAAATGAAAACGCTACAGTAGTCAAATCCAAAAAAAATCACGAAATTGGAAGCAATGCGTGGGTGTTCGTATCGTAATTTTTTCACTCACGTGAACAAACATGGTAAAAATAAAAGATTTGTGTTTCCGACACAATGCTGTGACAGGGAGAGCCGTGCCGTTGTCATGTTGTGCAGATGGCATGGGCCTCGAGTGGTTGGCCGAGTCGGTGGTAGTGGGCCATCTTTTCATTTTTATATTTAAAAAAACAAAATTTCAAAAATATATATCGAATAGGAAATTTTCAAAAATAGGTGTCCGTCGCCTCCCTAATGGGCGATAGGGTGTCTGTCGTCCATCCAGTGGGCGACATGATCTAAATGTAAAAAAATATTTATATTTAGGTCCTGGCGCCCAGGGCGCATTAAACAATAAACTTGTAAAATCGATATAAAATCATAAAAAAATTGGAAAAATACAAACTCAACTGTTCTGGATTCTATGAAATAATATCTACAACTTTTGTTACATAAAGTTTTTCATTTGATCAATGTATCTAAATCAAGAAAAATAATTCTTGTACATAGAAAAATCTAAAATAATTCATTTGGTCTAGTTGTGCTTATCTAAAATTTACCAAACTTTTTTTATAGCTCTTAGGAAATAAAATAATAGTACTGTAAAAGTTATGTCTTCTAATACTCAGTATAGCAGTATGGATAAATAACTCATTTAAACTAGACATATTGCAAGATCTAATTTAAAAACTTATTCTAGAAATGTTTTATGGGCCTGCTAATTTTGTACAAGCCTATGCTCACCATATGCAACACTCTGGCCAAAGATGATATGCATCCAAAGGATGGATTTTGAGATTTAAATAAAAGTGCATTAAACTGGTATTTAAAATAGAGCAAGATACATTGATCAAATGAAAAATTTATGTAACAAAAGTTGTAGATCTTATTTCATAAAATCCAGGATAGTTGAGATTGTATTTTTTTATTTTTCTATGATTTTATATCGATTTTATAAGTTTACTGTTTAATGCGCCCTAGGTCCCAGGACTTAAATGTAATTTTTTTACATAAGGTCCTGTCGCCCATTGGATGAGCGACAGGGGGCGACAGGCGCCCATTTTTGAAAATTTCCCTATTCGGTATATATTTTTGAAATTTTGTTTTAAAAAAAATATATAAAAATGAAAAAAGCGCCCATGGATCTCATCTCATGGGTAACGACGGGCCTACCCGTATCAGTTCCCTTTCCAGCATGGTCCAAGCTCCGAACTGATGCGCTCCACTGAACTGTTGCGTCGCGCGAGTGACCAATGCTGCTCCAGCGCGCCCAAAATAGGATGGAGAACGTGCTGCCAAAACTTTTAAAAATATTTGTACTTTGACCACCTTTGACTCTGGTAACTGCGACGAACAGAACTCCGTTAATACTTCCCGTAGAAACAGGGACCATGGTAAATGAGTTGTAGAATCTTAACCTAATCAGGCCATGCCCAGTGAGCAGTCAACGCCGGGTTTGCTTGTGACGCAATTTTCCCAACTAAATGGCCCAACATCAGCTGGCTTGCACTCAATAATCTTGTTTGTTCTCCCTCCGGTAACTGTCCCCACCACTTAAAACTCGGAACAAAGCCTACTACTACTCCACCAAAAGGGACCCTCAAAACAGAAGGGAAAGAAAAGCAGCTGCAGCTGCTCCTCCAGTTCTCCTCAACTCCCTCCCCTTCTTCCTCCTCCTGCTCCTCTCTCAGATCCCACACTGCTAGCATCAGATCAGGGATCAGGGCGGCCGCTACCAGTCCCCATCTCATTTGCCCGTGAGTCGTGCGATGCGAGCAGGAGGAGCGGCGAGGGAGGAGCGAGCGCGCGGGTAGGAGGAGAGATTCGAGAAGGGAGGAGCCGGCCGGGGAGGCAGGGGCGCCAGATGAGGACGATGAAGGCGCAGCACTCCAGCAACGGGCGGGGCCGGAGCCCCTTCCTGACGTCCTACGCGCTCACGCTCGCCTTCATCACCTTCGTCTCCGTGCTCTACTTCAAGGACTTCTCGTCCACGCTGGGCCAGCCCTTCCTCCACCGCCCGCCGCCCCGCCACCGCGCCGGCCGCGGCCAGATCAGCCGCCCGCTCCTCCCCCGGGACCATGGCGTAAGCGAGGCCGCGGCGCGGCTGCCCTTCGCGGTGGGCGCGGTGCCGGCGGGGTGCGACGTCGGGCAGGGCGAGTGGGTGTACGACGAGGCGGCGCGACCGTGGTACCGCGAGGAGGAGTGCCCCTACATCCAGCCGCAGCTCACGTGCCAGGCCCACGGCCGCCCCGACAAGGCGTACCAGCACTGGCGGTGGCAGCCGCGCGGGTGCTCGCTGCCCAGGTAACAACGAGCTTTCTCCTCCCCTTCGATTTGCCGCGAGTGTGAGTATGTGGGCAATGGTAGCGATGCCGATCCGGAATGAACTTGCTGCGAATTAGGATCTTGATCCAGGCCGGATCGGATCGAGCGCGCTTGTTTCAAATATTCTTTTTATTTTTTTGAAAAAGGTTTCAAATTTTCTGTCGAAGCTAGTTAGTTCTTCCTCAAAAGGTGGATCACCCCCATCTCAAACAGAAAAAAAGGACTTGCGATGGAGACGTGTTGCTGGAGCGGCATCGACCGGCCGGTTGGAACGCAACGGACCCGGCGAAAATGGCGAGGTTTCGAGGCCTGGCTTGTCCGCACACGCTTCGTTCTGGTCCATCCGTCCATCCGAGAGCGCGGCCGGTAGCAAGCGCCCGGCACGCGGCGCAGGCTCCGCTTCAGGCAGCGGCGAGCGCGGCGCCCCCCCCCCCCCCCCCGGCCGGTGGGGTATGGTATCTTGTTTGGTAGCAGCCGTGTGGGCGCGGCGAGGCGAGCCACGCGGCGGGGCGGGCGTATCTGTCCATGCGGCGACGCGTGCGGCTGCCGCCCTGGAGCCTGGACGGCAACGTCGGCAACTCGGCAAGCATTGATGTGTGTGGGAGGTTAGGCGGCCGCGGGTGAGAATGGAGGCGTCAACTCCGTGTACTAGAACGGGATCGTCATCCTTGCCGGCGGTGACGGTCTCCGGCCGGCCTGCCGGCGCTCCAAGAGAGGCGTCGTGGGATCTCAAATCATTTTCATATGCCGTGGGCACGATCCAATTGACGAAGCGTCTCGCATGAGGGCTCCAGTTGTGGCCGCCCTGGCTCCGTACGGGTCATCGAGGGCTATTGACTCCTAGCGCTGCGGCCTGCGTGCTGCCGGGCGAGCAAGGGCGCAGGCCGTCACGTGGGAGCGCGGGTTCGAGCGAGCAAGCCACGGAGACTCAGAGAGGGGCCGCGGGTTCGAGCGAGCAAGCCACGGAGACTCAGAGAGGGGCCGGGCCGGCCAGCCGTACGGTGTGGTCCGCCTGGTACGGTGGGGCCGTACAGTCGTGGAGGTGGATGGAGACGGAGCCTCCATTTGCATGGACTTGGGTTCCTCCACTAGGCGCCTTTTCTGTGGATCCAAGGCTACGGTTGCGCGACAGTACTGCTTTTGGTGCTTTGTTTCGCGCCGTTTGGTGCCTTGTTGCTATCGAACCTCATTCTCTCACCTTTCAAAAGTCATCTAGGGCAATTGATGTGACGTGTGAGGGTCCTGAGGGTGGTACGTGGCATGGAATTTAACAAACTGTTTGAGCTTAATAGTGACCCTCTCAAAGATGCAGATACAACAGTCATACGACTGTACAAGGGTCAGCCCTCAGTGGTATGGAACGTGCCACTTTAGATGTTCTTTAAGCCGGAGTGATAGCATTGCTATTCCCTCGTAGTATTTTATATGAATGGACTTTAATGGGGACACATACAATCTGTGTCTCTTGTAGCAACCTCTTCTGTTGAGTTCTTGTAGTTTTTGTACTGTTTATTGATGGAAGGTGTGTGTGTGTTTTGCAGCTTTAACGCAACTCTAATGCTAGAGATGTTACGGGGCAAGCGCATGCTGTTTGTTGGAGATTCCTTGAACCGGGGGCAATATGTATCACTGGTTTGCCTCCTGCATCGGCTCATCCCCGAGAGCTCCAAATCCATGGAGACATTTGATTCGCTCACAGTTTTCAGAGCAAAGGTATTTCTTTGTTTGTATGCATCGACATAACAAATCAAAGCTGAAAGAAAGCATAACTGCATAAGGCATTGATCAGAATGTGTTGCAGCATTTTTTGATGCTTAGTGAGCTACTACAATCAGCAAAGATAACTTTGTTTAATTTTCTACTAAGGCATTTGACATTCTTTTCTTTCCTTTTCTTGTACAGTAACTTGTTAGGAAGGATTGAACAAACTCCAGTTAATAAATGCTTATGTATTTCTTGTCAAATGAGTAAAAGTTATTTACACCTTTGTTTTTATCTGCTTCTTTTCCAGCTTCTGGGCTACATCTTCTTCTTATTTTTTGTTTCATCCATGCTGAAAAGCTTAATGCTGCACTTTTGCTAGGATTATAATGCCACCATTGAGTTCTACTGGGCTCCGTTTCTGGCCGAGTCAAATTCTGATGATGCCGTGGTGCACCGTGTTGCGGATCGAATTGTAAGGGGAACATCAATTGAGAAACATGCAAAATTTTGGAAGGGGGCTGACATTTTGGTATTCAACACCTACCTTTGGTGGATGACTGGGCAAAAGATGAAAATTTTGTAAGTATATTCCTTTACTGGCCAATTTCTTTCGCTGTCTGTCTGAAATGGAAGTTCCCTAGTAAATAAATAAATAAGACTAGGTCATGGAATCTTACAGTTTGAAGAAATAATATCTATTTAGTTGCCCTTCTGCAATTTACATTCATGGTGAAACTATAATCCCACTGTCTAAGACCACCTTTTCTGATAGTACATCAGCTATTATTTCTTATCCTTAACACCTTTTGATTCCAGGCAAAACTCTTTTGAAGATAAAAACAAGGACATCATAGAAATGGAAACAGAGGAAGCCTATGGAATGGTGCTGAACGCTGTGCTGAAATGGGTTGAGAACAACATGAACCCCAAGACTTCAAGAGTGTTTTTCGTTACTATGTCACCCACTCATACCAAGTACGTCAGCTGAAATGTATAATCTAATTCAAGCTTTCCATGGACATTACAGTTAAAAAACTCTTCTATGCTTCAAGTATCAAAAGAACTGGCATGCTTAGGATTGACATGTGCTTGTCTTTTTGTCATTAGGAGCAAAGATTGGGGCGAAGATACTGACGGGAACTGCTACAACCAGACAACTCCTATCAAAGATTTGTCTTACTGGGGACCAGGCACCAGCAAGGGCCTGATGCGCGTCATCGGGGAAGTGTTCGGCACGGCTAAGATCCCTGTCGGGGTTGTGAACATCACTCAGCTTTCTGAATACAGGAAGGACGCGCACACTCAGATTTACAAGAAGCAGTGGAACCCGCTACCCCCGGAGCAGATCGCAAACCCTAAGAGCTATGCGGATTGCACACATTGGTGCCTTCCAGGGCTCCAGGACACATGGAACGAGCTGCTCTACTCCAAGCTCTTTTTCCCTTGAGCTAAGGTTGGGGGCATCTGGAGGTTTGATGATAGTATGATACCGACCGTTTGCCAGTTGACGAATGATGACTGAACATAAGTTGCTGAACCTAAACTGCACGATCAAGCTGGAGCTTGGAGCTTAGCATGTCATCTGGGAGGCACTTTGGTATGCTGGAGAATAGTTAGCTTGACATCTTAGATGTCCAACGTCCTGAAGAATACACACGGTACACGAGAGATGGAAGCTCTGCTGCCTGTAGTTCATGTAAGGCCACTTGTCTATACTTTCTCGGCAAAGCTTCCACGCGGCATGGCGTTATTGATGTACGATTCGTTTATTGAACATTGAGTGCTAAAATTGCACTAGGTGGCCTATACGCTTCTAGGCATAAGAAGCTTCTTGAACCCCATTTGTTCTCTGTTTCATGTTGTACCGGATACTGAAGAAACAAAAGAATGGTCGTGTAGCTGTGTACGCGCGTGGTTTTCTGATGAAATGGTTGGGCCCTCGTTTGTATCGAATTTGTTTGATGGGCCGAAAGTTGGAAGCTGGGCCCGACTGAGTGGGCCTTAAGACAAACAATGGGGTTGCACAAGGCCCAGAACCCAATTCACTCAGCCTCTATAGTTTTGTTTGTTCCAAGCTCCCTCGCTATCGTCAGAGACTCAGAGTGGAGATGTAACATTTGGTGGTTACGATACTAACCGTGAGCGTGACGTTGCAGCCGGTCATTGTTCATTTGTTTGTTCCAAAGACGGTTACAGGTAGCGTCAGAGAAACAGGAACTTGTTCTAGAAGCGCTACTCATGGGTCATGGTGGACTCATGGCGACAGTCGACTCCGCCGCTGTCGCAGTTAGCTACTGCTCACTCCTAGTAGAGAGTACAGTAGCTCAGCTCTAGATGTCTATAAACCCTGCTGCTGACTTTTGTTGCCTCGCTAGGACCTTAGGTCTTGTTTAGATGTATATTTTTTGGGTGTAAAGTACTGTAACACTTTCGTTTGTATTTGGTAATTATTATTCCGTCATGGGTTAATTAGACTTAAAAAATTCGTCTCGCAAATTATAGACAAACTGTGTAATTAGTTATTTTATTTAGCTACATTTAATATTTCATACATGTGTTAAAATATTTGATGTGATAAAGAATCTTGTAAAGTTTTGAAATTTTAAAAACAACTAAACAGGGCCTTAGCCTTTTTAGGCATCTTGTAGCCCATGACACGTACCCGGCACCAACCACCCTTCCTGTCCAGTCCTGCGTGAGGGGGGCTCCAACAAGAACCATGCCCAGAACAAACAAAAACGGTGGCCATGCGCTAGCTAGCTACAGTGCTCCAAAGAGGTACTAATAGGCTAGTAGCTGCCGCTCCGCAAACGTACGCGCTCCGGCCATGGCAGGGCGCTCCCGCCGTCGCGCGACGCGGGCCGTGCACGACGGCGACGCAGTTCTGTGCTCCTCCTTATCCCAAGGCGGCCCTCGCATGCGGGCAGCTTTCAGACTGACTCCAACAATCCATTGCAAAATAGGATAGACATTCATTCATATGTATTGTGTAAAGAGACCGGCTCGGGTAGGCAAAAAAACTTCGTCTCCAACAACATGTAGGAAAAAAGGCTGTCTCTCCCGTCCGTCCTCGCTCTCCTCCGGTCCGCGCCGCCCCCTCCCCTTCATCTCCGGCCGGAGCCGCGCCCTCCCACCATCTCTGGCCAGCGCTGCCCCCTCCCCTCCTCTTTCGCCGCCACCTCTGGTCCCCGACCCTCACCGGAGCAGCAACACCCACCGCAGCGCGCCGAGGAGGCGCGGTGTGCACAGCGCTCGTCGCCGCTCCGCACTCTCCCGCGTGGCCTCGCGGAGCGCGCCCGTCGCCGTCCTCCTCCACCTCCCTCCCTATTCTCTCTCCACCGAGCAAGAGCGTGGCCGGCGGAGTCCTACGCGCCGCGGGAGGCACCGGAGCCGGCGCGACGGGACTTGCGGGTGGCGCTGCGGGAGGGGCGCCCTCTCCCTCCCCTTCTCTCCGCGGATCCATGGCGACCAGGCCAAGCCTCTCCATGACGGCCAGGCGGGCGGCACCTCCCTCGCAATCTCCAAGCGGCGGCGGGCGCGACCTCCTTCCCTCCCCAGCCTCCTCCACGGCGAGCGCGCGCGGCTACGGTGCGGTGGCGGTGGCGGCCCCAGCGGCGAGCACCTGTCTCCGCGAGCTCCAGCGGCCCGGCGGCCTCCGCCCTGCTCCTTGCCCCTGGATCCGGCCGTCGAGGCGAGCCGGGGCAGCCGGCGTGCGGTGGCGAGGCCCGCACGCGGCGTCGCAGCCCACGCCCAGCGGCGGGGCCCGCACGGAGCTGTAGCACGGTCGGGTGGCGCAGAACGGCGGCGTGAAGCTTGCCGCGGCGCGGAGCTGCGGCGAGGCGAAGCGGCGGCGGCGCGCGCGCATGGGAGCAGCGGCAGCGAAGGGGCGGGGGCGGCGCGGTGGAACGGCAACAGCACGGCGCCGCCGCCAGAGCTCCGCTCCCCTCCCGCAGCTCCGGGGCCTAGGCCGGCGGAGCTCCCCGGCCCTCTCCCTCCGGCTCGAATGCCTTTGAGGAGAGAGGGGATGCAATTTTGCATCCCCTCTCTCCTCCAAAGGTAATTTGCCTCCCGCGATGCCGCTTTTGTTGGAGAAGAAACCAAGCATGCACAGTGCCAGCGTGAGGCAAAAATGCTTTTGCCTCGCGCTGTTGGACTCAGTCTTATAGCGCCAGCGAGGCAGCGACTTAGCCCTTGTTTAGATGCGTAAAAGAAAAGCTGTAAAGTACTGTAGCATTTTGTTTGTATTTGGTATTGTTTGTATTTGGTAATTATTGTCCGGTCATAGATTAACTAGGCTCAAAAGATTCATCTTGCAATTTAGTTATATTTAATACTTCATACATACGTTCAAAGATTTGATTTGATATGAAATCTTGTAAAATTTTAGAATTTTGAAGAGAACTAAACAAGAGGTTACTTGCAGCTGCAGTCTTGCAGAGGCTGTCAGGCACCAGCACCATCGCGTGCCGCTTGCCGCCTGCCTGCCACCAGCGCCAATGCGCCATGCCGCGCTCGCGTGTGGGCTGCTCGGTGCTCCTGCACCCGTCCGTTGTTTTGCAAGTGGAAATGGACTGAATGCTTGGTCTGCCGCGTTGACGGTTTGCTGAATCATGGGCCAATTACCGTTCCATTATTTGCCCTAGCACTTTCGAAAAAAAAAAACCATTTGTCTGAAAAAAACACACGCGCCAAATATTTGCCTGCTCGGTTGATTGCAGCAGAAGCATGCCTCCTTTATCTGGTTGGGTGCGCGCCTACTCCCTCTCTGTCAGCTCACCCTGCCGTCTCGCGGTCTAATCTATCTAAGGCTGCATTTAGTTCCCAAAAAAATTTGCACAGTATCTGTCACATCAAATTTTCGGATACATACATGTAGCATTAAATATAGTTGAAAAAAAAATTAATTATATAGTCTAACTGATTCCTACGAGATGAATCTAATAGTGCTAATTAATCCATAATTAGACATTAATTATCAAATAACAACGAAATATATTATAGTAACCAAACCCAAACTTTTTCACCAACTAAACACCCCCTAAACCACCAGCCTGACATTTTGATGCGCCAGAAATAAAGGAGAAAGGGCGAGAGGGGCCGGGAAAAGAAGAGTGGTTGGCGACTCGCAGCGTGCCTGTTTGCTTATTAACTCTGCAAAGTGCAAAGCGGAACCAACTCGCGTGGCGCTGACCAGGGTTTACTTTTCCGACGGAAAATGATTTTCCGGATGTTCCCGGAAACGGAAAATTACCGGTTTTCCGTTTTTTTCCGGATTTTCCGATCGGAAAACGATTTGAAATTCAAATTTCGGTTTTCGACATTTTCCGACCGGATTTCGGTGTTTTCCGACCGGAAAATGTTGTTGGTGATCGGAAATTGTAAAATCAGTGAGGAAAAATTAAAAAATTTACAGCACTTCGTCTAATTTTGCATATATAACAGTTCACAAAGCATAATAAATATTTCACACACCAAATATTAATAGGATTCACCTAAAACATGTATGTCCAATTGTCCATACAAGACACACAATCTAAATCCAATATAATGCAATACCAAGTCCATTGTCCTAGTCATACAAGCCATAGGTTCATTGCAATAATACAATACCAAGTCCATTATCCAAGTTATACAAGCTGATCATATATAGGACATGTTTTGCTAAATAAACCCAACATGTGTAATAGTCATGTGAGGAATATATTATTTTTACGGAATCTATGTGTGTTTAGTCATGTGAGGGATACTTATTAAGAGTTTACATTTCTATTTCATATACGGATCTACATGTGTTTAGTCATGTGAGGGATATATTGTTTTTACGGAATTTGAATGGATATTTCGTATTTAAATTATATATACATGTGTAATAGTTCCTTTGCAATACCATATATACCAAAATATTTTTTTACATTGCTAAAACAATGTTTTCCGACCGGAAAGCACCGAAATCCGACCGGAAAGCAACGAAATCCGGTCGGAAAATCCGGTTTTCGTTTTTTATGAATTTTTTTGAATTTTTGAATTTTGAAACCGAAAAATTCGAAATTTCGCCGGAATTCGTTTCTCGGACACAACCGGTAACGGTAAATTTTCCGGTAAACCGGATTTACCGTCCGAAATTTTTTTCCTTGGCGCTGACACGGCTCCTCCGATCCGAGTCACCATGGCCGTGCCGTCGCCGCCGAGCTCAGCCACCGCAGGACGTCGACGGCGGAGCCGGAACATTCGTCGCGTAACCTGCAGTACTTCGCGAGAATGGTAGTGGAGCCATGCGCGGTTTTCTGGGGATCTGATCTCGTCTCACTGCTCCTCCTCGGCGGCGATCAGTAGTGACCGGCAGCCGTTCACGTCGGAGACCTGCTAGGCCGAGCTGGCACGGGCCCAGCGGCGGGAACCTTGTCGCGGGCAGTTAAATCCGGTCGGGCCGGGCCCACGTGCCGGTGGCCTGGCATTCAAGACCTACCGGGTACGGAGACGGATTGAGTGACTTGCCTTCAGCAAGTCACGGCGTGACTGGCGGCTGTCTATCCGGCGTCCAAACGCGATCCAGCGGAGGGGAATATTTTAGCTTTGGCAGCCGACGGGAGCAGAGCATCCGAGCGCGCGAACGCTCCTTTCTCCCACGCCGAGCCGCTCTTGGCGTCGGCGCGCTCCTGCGCCGCGCTCTGGCTGACGCCGCCCCTGCACCTGTTGCTAGCCTGCTCCAACCTCTTTGGCGGCCTCCACTCCACCTAGCTGCGGTAGACGACGACGCCGTTGCTGACCACGGTAACCAGATGAAACGGAAGGGAACAGAGTTAGTAATTGGAGAAGAACTGAAGAAGGGATCGATTTGGGTGAAAATCATTTGCCAATGTGAGGCCAAGGGCGTGTGGATTTGGTACCTGGAAGGCCTGGAGATCTTGGTGACGTCGAGGATGAGTAGGCCGCGCCGCGCGTGCTGGAGCAGCGAGCTCCGCCGCCGCATGCAGGCGAGAGCCCCGAGCTCCGCCGCCGCGGCACATGTGGGGGCTGCGAGCTCGGCAGCCGCCGCGCCGCGTGTGGGCGCCACGAGCTCGCCGCCGCGCCGCACATGCAGAAGCCGCGAGCAACGCCGCCTCGGCGTCCCATCGCTCCCCAGCCTCGGCTTGCGACGCCCCTGGGGCCGGCTTCGCGGGCTTCCTTGGGGAGGGCAGCTCCACTGCTCTAGCCATGGCCGGCCGGGGCTGCTGCGCCGGCCTTGGCACCGGCCGTGCGGGCTCCCTTGGGGAGCGCAGCTCCAGCCATGGCCATGGACAGCTCGGGGAGGAGGGAGATGGGCAGCTCCAGTCATGCACTCACGCGCGGGAGCCGCCGCCGCGTGCGTGCGCGGTAGCCGCGAGCAGCCCCACACGCACCGCGGCCGCGCGGGCGAGGCTCGCAAGCTCCGCCGCCGCCGCACATGCGGGAGCCGCGAGCTACGCAAAGTCCCCCGTGCCTCGGCAAAAAGAGTCGATCTCTGATGAAAAGCGAGCTAAGTTCGTTCCTCCCGTTGGATGAAGTTTCGACGTCGGATTAGTGCCCGCCAGTTACGTGGAGACTTACCGAAGGCAAGTCGTCACTCCATCCGTCTCCACCGGGTACTAGCATGCACGGCCATGGAATACAAAACCGCTCGATAATCGCGATTATCGATGAAATTTACCGCTACCGATGTTGACTGATATCAGTTTTCAATTGATTTTTCGATGGATTTCGATCCAAATTTCAAAAATTCAAAGAAATTTATAACTAGTGTGGAAAAAATTCTATAAAAAACTAGAGCCTCTCTATAGTCTAGAATGATGTCACATATTAAAAACAACCACCGTTTGCTTAGACAAAAAAATGTTTCCAATACTAAAGCCTGATAATTGATGCAAATCCATCGATAATCAATGCAAATCAGTTGATATTCAACAATTTTGGTTGATTTTCTATTTCCTTTCACCAACTTGACCAAATATGCATGGGGTATTTACTATATTGTTGTATATTATGCTACAAATGGATGGTTATACTGATAATTTGCAATGTAGATTAGTGTTAAATATTAGTGGTGGGAAGAAAGACTTCAATGTTGACTTGTTGTTAAATCAGTTAGGATACAATAGGCTTCAATGTTGACTATAATATATATGCTTATACTAAAAAAACTATATCTAACTGGTTTACATAATTATTATAAAAAAGTGTCATTTATGAAAAATGGATGTTTTAAGTGCCTTTCTGTATGAATTATGGATGTGGTCATATGAGTCTGTTACCAATTTGCATAAAACTTGTGTCAATTTATGCTAATATGGACAATGTGGTTTGTATGGACTATGTACTTTTTTGTATTTATGTGCAATTTCATTTGGTGTATGCCTATTTGTGTGGTTTGCATAATTATACATAACATGGATATATGTAATATGTATCTATAGTTTATTCAATTTATGTCCAAAATATATGTACATGTTTATTTCTAATGCAATTCTATCGTAAGCTACGTATGTATGTATAATTTATCTTATAAAATACCATACTTAACAAACCAAATAAAAATACTATAAAAATTTCTATTTTCCATCTGCTAAATACATTTCTCAGCCGAATTTTCGATAAATCGACCGATTTGCATCGATTATCAATGATAAATCATTGATTATCGATATTTGAATTTGACCTTCCTTATCAGTCGATTTTAGCGATATTTCACCGATTTTCAATCAATTATCGATACCGGAGGGCACTGATAAACCATGTATCAGTGATAACGTAAACCCTGTGCACGGCTGCCGCTGAATGCCCCCCCCCCCCCCCCCCCCCCCCGGCCGGACGGGCAGCCTGGCCGGTCGCTCGTCGCGGCGCTAGGCGATAGGTGTCTTCGTTGTCGCGAGTGGTGTTACCCGCCGGCCGTCGGCGACGCCGCAACGGCCACAGCACTCGCCGGCGCCGCACGGGCGGACGGACCCCGCCTGCCGGCGGCGAGCGTATAGCCGTATACACCGGGGCAGGCGGCGTTTGGTGAGGGCTGGGTTTTGTGAACTGCGACAGTACAGCAGACGACCTGAACAAGCAAGCAGGGTCAGTTGTCACTTGAGTGCCTTGGACGTTGTTTAGTTCCCACTACCTAAACCCCGTAAACAAAAAAAATCACATCGAATATTTCGATATATATATGGAGTACTAAATGAAGTATATTTATAAAAAATTTTGTATGGATGGGCTGTAAATCGCGAGACGAATCTAATGAGCCTACTTAATCTAAGATTTGCAACGGTGATGCTACAGTAACCATCCGCTAATTATGGATTAATCATGTATTAATTAGCATCATTAGATTCGTTTCGCGATTTACAACCCATCTGTGCAAAAAGTTTTGTAAATAGACTTCATTTAATACTTCAAATTAGCAAAATTCTTTCGCAAAAAAATTTTGCGTTTCAACTAAACAGAAACAGGGCTTGGTTTGGTGCACGCTCCGTGGCATTTATCAACGCACAAATGGTGCCTGTTCGGTCAGAGCCGCCAGCGAGAGGGAGAAAAGGAAGCCGGCGGCCGGCGGCGACGGCGCAACGGCCAGCACTCGCTCGCCGGCCGCACCCGCACCGCGGATTCGCTGCGTTGTTTAATGACCGGCTCCGACTGGTCGGTTGGTTAGCGAGCTAATGCCTTGACCTCTGCAGAGCAGCCGGTTGGTTAAGCCGCTAAATAGGCTGGTAATGGTTGGTTGCTGCGCGCATCGGCGTTGCTACTCCTGCACGCCTGGGCGTTGCCCGAACGGGAAAGGCGACAGCGACGAGCCGGGCGGCTACCTCCCGAAGCCTGCTGGCTGCTGCTCTCGACCGGCTGCCCAACGGGGAGGTTCCTTTCGCGTAATGCGACGGCGATTTCGTCAGATCCTCGACTCGACGCCTTCTTTTTTCTCCCTCTCCCTAGCGGCTCTTCTTGATCCTCTCCGACGGAACAGGCACCATTTGTTGCGTTGATCGATGAAGCTTCTCCCACCTCATCGTTTTCGCTAAATAAATCGCTCAGGAACGTGCACCAAACCAAGGCACTGAAATGCGGAATGCACGTCGTTTTTTTGCTTTTCCCAGCCGTTCGCTGCTTGATTGTTTAGGTCTGGATGTCTGGAACTGTTGTACTGTTTGTTTGTTTTTTGAACAAAGGGGTCTGTTGTACTGTCACAGTTCAGAAAACTCTCACCAAACGCAAATAAGGCAAATGGCCACCTGCCCCATCTACTGTATGCCCTTTTGGAACACCTCTTGGGAAACTCTCACCAAACGCAAATAGGGGGTCTGTGGTACCTTTTGGAACACCTCTTTCTCTCTGCGAGCTTTGCTTGCGCACACAGGAAAATCGAGCCTTTTTTCCGGTACAAGCTCTTGCTTTTTCCCATCTACTGTATCGTGTCGCTTTCAGTTCAGAGTGTCCGCTCGCGGTTACCATGCATGCCACCGGATGACGCTGAATCTTAGGTACACCAAATGGTGCCAGCAACCCTGAATCTGACGGCCAGGAGACTCTCCACCAACTAAAGGTATCTGGCGTATCTGAGTTTGGTCGATACCTCTGCTCTTGTACATGCAAAATGCATACCAGATGTCTATCTAACAAAAACAAAAGCTTTAAGCGATTCAAAACTGGACATTGTTGAAGACAGTACAAGCAGCAACGACGGTGTACCGGCAAGATGGTGTAACCGATGTGTCGTGCAAACACTGATGGGGGATAGTAGTGAGGTGGGTGTCACTGTCACGGTGCCACGGTGGTGCGGTGATGGTTCGACGGTGCTGTTGGTGTCTGAATGCAACAGCCCGTTTTGTCGACGTTTGTTGTGGTTGTGTTTCTGTTGCTATCTTGTCTTACCTTGACTTCTTTGAGACTAGCGTAATAATCCCTCTGTTTCAAATGGTAAGTTATTCCAAGCTTATTTGAGAGTCAAAATATTTCATGTTTGACCGAGTTTATACAATAAAGCACTAACATTTATGATACCAAATAAATATCATTAAATTCTTCATTAAATATATTTTATAGTATATCTATTTGGTGCTATAATTTTTTGTATTTTTTTTTTAATTTTGATCAAACATAAAAATAGTTTGACTCTCTAAAAAAGTTAGAATGACTATAGTTTAAAATGGAGGGAGTACTCAATACAAGTTTTTTCTCTCTCTTTTTAATATGATCGGAACATTGTCAGTGTGGTGTGTCAAAAAAAAATACAAACATGGTTTTGTAACTCGTTCTTCTTGTCTCTCGCGGTTGCAAACAAGTAAGTGGCAAAGCTAGAGCAAATTAGAGGAGAGTGCACTTGTCGGGTGCGGAATTGAGTTATGGGAGGTGCAAATATGGTGAAAAGTTGGACATAATTACTGTTTTCCATTTTTACGGATGCATTAACACCCGCTAATCACAATATAGTTCGCCCCTCCACCCACGCCAGTGTTTTCCATGAAATTATCAGAAATTGCCTGGTTCGTTTTTAAAAAAAATGGAATTTTCAGAAACAGATATAGCATATTTTTAGCAGCAATCATTACTCTGTTACCAATAAGGCAATAACAATAAATTGGACATTGTACGTTATTATTTTAAGAAAGGCTAGAATAATAACGGGCAAGGAGATTTAAAAGTTGAAAGGAGTTCCTCAGCGTCTGCGAATAACTGCTGTGCACACAAAAACACATTTGATCACAGCTGAAACGCATAAAAATTCCGCGCGACCCAAAGCTGATAGATACTGCGAACCAGTTCGCCTGAATTTCGCCACACCAAATCCCAACTGAGGGTGTGTTTAGTTGTTGAAAAAGTTTGGATTTTGGCACATTTCGTTGTTATTTGACAAATAATATTTAATTATGAATTAATTAGTCTTAAAAGATTCAGCTCGTGCTAATCAGTTAAACTGTGTAATTAATTGTTTTTTCAACTGTATTTAATGCTCTATGCATATGTTCGAATTTTTTTGGAAACCAAACAGCGCCTGAAACACACAAAAATTCGGGGCGAGTAACCCAACCGCGCAGCGATGCAGCCGAATTCCGATCCGCCACACGATCGAGATCCCAATCGCAGCCCCCCTCCCCCACACACCTAACCCGCCCGGTAAAGGAAACTTAACCGGGCCGTGCAGTACCAGCCGTCGCCCTGATTCCGTCAATAAAAACTCCATTGACGAAAGCTTGGCCGGTGTCGTCCTGCCCACGGTGCGCGCGGTTGTTAGAGTGGAGTCACAGCGGCCGGCTGAGGCAGCTGGAGCCGGAGCTGGACCCCTGTCCGTCGCTCGCTATATCTGCTGCAGCCTGCTAGCACAGGGGAGTCCCATTCGGTCAGTGCAGTGATAGCTCCCGCTAGCAGCTCGCCGCAGCTCAGGGCGGCTCGCACCCAGATCCCAATGCGCGCCGCCGCGTCGCTCTAGGCCGAGAGAAGCTGAGGTGAGACCGAAACGCCCGGGGGTCGCGCGCCCGAGATACCCAGATCGACGTGCAGCCATGAAGGTCCTCGCCGTGCTAGCGCTCGTCGCCGCCGCCGCGCCGTTCCTCGGCGCCGCTGGCCAGGTACGCGGGGGAGTCCGGAGCTGGCTCGGAGGCCCGGGATAGGATGCCTCCGGCTGCGCACGGTCTAATCCTGGCGCCATTGTGGCCGTACGTGCAGGGCGACGGGGCCGGGCCGCTGCCGTTCGCGGTGGGCGCGGCGCCGGCGGGGTGCGACATCGGGCAGGGGGAGTGGGTGCGCGACGAGGCGGCGCGGCCGTGGTACCAGGAGTGGGAGTGCCCCTACATCCAGCCGCAGCTCACGTGCCAGGCGCACGGCCGACCCGACAAGGGCTACCAGAACTGGCGCTGGCAGCCGCGCGGCTGCTCGCTGCCGAGGTACGTACGGTCACCGTCCCTCCCAACGCCGGCGCCGGCGACGGCGTCCATCTGCTCTGTCTCTCGCGCATTCTGTATGTACCTTGCTAGCAGTAGCACGGTGAACATTGCGTGTGCCGGTAGCAAGAATCCAATGCTTCTTTTTGGCGAGAGAACGCAGGAACCGTGTGTGCGTGCCCCGCTTTGCTCTGCTGCACTAGTAACTTGCAAGAAACCGCGAAGAAAGCTTGCAGCGAGGAGTTACTACTCCTGCTTCTTTTTTCTGCTGTCACTCTTTTTTTTAAACAAAGGTTAAAAGGACGAGAGGTAACAAGAGGTAGACGTTACTCCACTCATCATCAGGGAGCACATCGATCCTCGAGTGCTGCGCTCACTTGTGACTTGTAGAGTTGTAGGACGCCAATAATGCGCTGCAGGGCCGGCCTTACGTCCGAGCGCACACAGGACTAGTAGCGCGCACAGGGCAGGGCAACAGGAGGAGGTGGTGGTAGACTGGTAGTAGGTGAGACATGCCTCTGGAGGTTGAGAAAGTTACTAGCAATGGCAGTAACACTAGCTCCTACTAGAACACTGAATCCAAAGAAAGTACTTCAGTATTAGGATCACCAGAGATTCAGGTAAAAAACTACAGAGATTTTACAGTGATACAATGCAGCAACCACGAAATTGACATGAAGAAGTTTTGCTCAGTAAGTTTTCTTTCAAGATTTTATTAAAAAAAAGCTTGATTTCAGTAGAACACGATCCTAGTTTGTAGTCTCCGGTTCAGAGTCAGTGTCGAGCGTGGTCCATCTGCGCTGATCCACCATGCACAATCTCTCTGCAAGCAGACAGCGAGGCCCACGCATGCCTGTGCCCTTGCGAGCCGTTACACTCTCCATCCAAGTCTGTCCTGGATGACCAACCCTCCAGCCACTCACTAGAAACGGTGGTGGCAAACCGTGATGAGATGAGCCCATGACCCATGAGTCCATGACTCGCTTGGGGCAAGATCCCGGTGCCTGATCCACCCACTCTCCAGTCCAGGGTTTCCTTCTTCGAAACGGGACGTTGCCAATGCCAGCAGAGAGAGCAGAACGCCACAGTACGAAACGTGGTTGCTGCTTCTGTCTTGTGGTGTGTGGTCCTCGCCCATAAACGCCGAGGATTGTCTTGGTGCGATGTTATGCATCATGTAGCCGACTCGGGTCGTTTGTTGCGTTTTGCCGTGAGCACTCGCCGACAAGTGAAGGATCATTACATTCTTTGTTGGTAGTGTAGAGACTACTTACTGTACATGAAAGTGATCACTAGCGGTCATAAAGTGTAAATAGATGATCCTTAGGTGCACCTCCAACCCTACTTAGTTAAAATATTTGTATTTTTTTAAAATGGAATCTTATTTTGAAGTAGTATAATAATTTGAACTAAAGAGAATTGGAGGTGCACCTAACGGCCCATTTGCACCCGTAGACAGTCACACTTAAATGAAACCGATTTTTGGCTCATTGTTTTTTTTTCAAGAAAAAGAAGGCTAGCTGTTTTTTTTTTCAATCTGTTTCAGCCAACTAAATTGGAGGAAAAATTGATGCACCGCATTTCGATTTTGAAATCTGGGGAGCGAATTCGAACCCTGAAAAACAAAGTTTCATCTGAAAGTCGAGTGTGAAAATTGTGGTGCAGCTTCAACGCGACGATGATGCTGGAGATGCTGCGGGGCAAGCGGATGCTGTTCGTGGGCGACTCGCTGAACCGGGGACAGTACGTGTCCCTGCTGTGCCTCCTCCACCGCGCCATCCCCGACGGCGCCAAGTCGTTCGAGACGGTCGACTCGCTCAGCATCTTCCGGGCCAAGGACTACGACGCCACCATCGAGTTCTACTGGGCGCCCATGCTGGCCGAGTCCAACTCCGACGACGCCGTCGTGCACCGCGTCGACGACCGCGTCATCCGCGGCGCGCCCATGGACAAGCACTCCCGCTTCTGGCAAGGCGCCCACATCCTCGTCTTCAACTCCTACCTCTGGTGGACGGCCGGGGACAAGATCAAGATCCTGTAAGAATTGACTGATGATGATTCTGTCACTCCTCATGTGATGACTGATGATGAACTGAGCTGATGCCTGATGGATGGACTCATCAGGAGGGGCGCCGACAACGACTTGAGCAAGGACATCGTGGAGATGAAGGCGGCGGAGGCCTACCGGCTGGTGCTGCACCAGGTGGTCCGGTGGCTGGAGCGCAACGCCGACCCCAAGAACTCGCGGGCCTTCTTCGTCACCGCGTCGCCGACCCACACAGAGTAAGCTGCTCTCGATCGGTCTCGAGCACCATCATCGATCCGTTCGCCATGCATGTCACGGGCAACTAACATGCAACTCGATCACCAACATGAACAGTAGCTCAGCGTGGGGCGACGAGACGGAGGGCGGCAACTGCTACAACCAGACGACGCCGATCGGCGACGCCTCCTACTGGGGCAGCACGAGCCGGGAGATCCTGCGGGTGACGGAGGAGGTGCTGGCCACGTCGCGGGTGCCCATCGGGGTGGTGAACATCACGCAGCTGTCGGAGTACCGCCGGGACGGCCACACGCAGACCTACAAGAAGCAGTGGGCGGAGCCGACGCCGGAGCAGCGCGCCGACCCCAGGAGCTACGCTGACTGCACGCACTGGTGCCTCCCCGGCGTGGCGGACACCTGGAACGAGCTGCTCTACTGGAAGCTCTTCTTCCCCAGCAACGACCAGGCCCTCTGATCGATGAAGGCATGCGTACATACACTTGAACCCATTGTTGGAAGGGGCTAGCCCATGTGACATGATCGATCACGCAGCACACATGCATCGTCAAGAGAAACAAATGTAGATTAAGAATTGAACGTCGTGTGTGATTAGTTGCGGTTGTTCATGAGGCAGAAACCTTGGGTGGTGGCCGTCGATGTAATCTTTTTTATTTTTCTGTTTTCTTTTTCGATCAGTGTAATGACGCTCTTTTGGTGAATGAAGGAAAACAAAATCATAGAAAAACTTATCCTTGTATATGTGAATATGATTGCGCAGCACATGTTGAAGGCTTGAAGCAGGCACATTGTCACTCATGGCTGATGGCTGTGAAGCTTCAGATCTTCCATGGCTTTGATTTTCTCGAGAATTGGAGCTGGATTTGGGGTTTTCAGAAATGTGAATATGGTTGATGTAGCTTCCCAAATTCAACCATGGTTGCAAGGACATTGAAAAGCAAATTTTGCAATCTGAAACAGATAAGAAATCGACCTGTGATCCAGCAGGCTGCAATGTCTCATCAACCAAGATTTTCGATGTTATTGTAGGAGGTCTATAGTCATGGCGCAGGTTTCTTTGCGAGTAAGAGATACTGCAGTTGACAGTACAGGAAATCGTCTGGGCAACGAATCTTCCAAAGTTTTGTGTTCCACAAGTTTTAACCAGAATCTTAGAAGGGAAGTAAGATATCGATTTGATTTGATTTTAGTCGCAGCTCTGCTGTCCAATTAACTTGAGTAACCTGTAGGTACCAGTTGTTTTCCTTCCTATTTCTTTTTCATAAATATATACTGCACGGTTTGCAGGATCGTCCAATTCATCGGTAGCGTGAATGGTAACTCCCAGCTATTGATGATCGGCAACAAGCCTTTGCAGTTTCAAGTCCAATCGCTGCAGTGGCCGGCTGGCCGCGAGATCCAGTCGCTGCTGTGCGGCGCAGAAGCATCGGTGCCATGAACTAGTTCTCGTTCCCATGGCTGATGACTCCGTCCGAAGCTTCAGATCTTCTTCCATGGCTTCGATTCTGGAGAATTGTAGCTGGAGCGGGTCGTTTCAGGAATGTGAATATAGCTTATGTTGCTTCCCAAATTCTACCAACCATGCATGGACATTGGAAAACCAATTGCAATCTGAAACAAATAGAAATCGACCGCCTATCCAAGTGACTGCAATGTCTCATCAACCAAGATTCTCAATGTTATAGGAGGTCAGGTCTGCTTCTAGTCATGTCAACTTCAAGCTTCAGCAGACACGAAGAATACTGCAGGTTTCTCCTGAACAGGAGTATGTCCGATGGTCAACATCGCGATTCACGAGTGCGAGATGCTGCAGTTGACAGTAGAGGAAATCATTTGGGCAACGATTATTCCAAACTTTTGTGTTGGACAAGTTTTTACCTTAATCTTGGAAGGGAAGTAAGATATCCATTTGTTTTTATTTCAGTTCTGCTGTCCCATTAACTTGAGTAGCCCAGTTGTTGTGCTTCCTATTTCCTTTCAAAAATTTATAGTGCATGCTAATTCATTGGTAGCAAGTCTAACAAATTGATTCCAGAATGGTTACCAATATCAAACCATAGAACAAATTTTAACAGTGGGATACCTATCTTGTTGCTGAAAGTCACTTTTCAATTTCCACAAAGATGTCATGATTGACAAGGACACTGCTTCAGTGTAGGAATATGCAACGGTACTCCCCTGCTACTGATCAATAACGAGCCTATGCAGCCAAGACTTTGTGGGGCTGAGAT
The DNA here is from genome assembly GCF_016808335.1 of Panicum virgatum. Classification (NCBI taxonomy): domain Eukaryota; kingdom Viridiplantae; phylum Streptophyta; class Magnoliopsida; order Poales; family Poaceae; genus Panicum; species Panicum virgatum. Next base: position 2,783,931 of record NC_053153.1, read on the forward strand.
GGACTGATGGGCTTTGTTGGAATCTCATTCTCACCAAAATTGTGTTTGGTTACATGTCATCTTTGCAAGCCATAGGGGGGGGGGGTGAGAAGGACTGATGGGTTTTGTTGGGGGCTTGTTAAGTTTTTACCACAATCCTACATGGGAAGTAAGATGTCAATTTGATTTGAGTTTCAGTTCTGCTGTCCCATTCACTTCGACTAGCCTAATTGTTGTGCTTCCTATTTCCTTTTCATAAATCTACACTGCATGCTTTGCAGGCTCCAATTCATTGGCCACAATTCAAATAAATTGATTCACCAGAATGGTTAGCAATATCAGAGACGGGAAATCATAGAACAAGTCTTAACAATTGGCCAGCTAGTCATCTTCTGGATGAAAGTCACTTTCCAATTTCCACAAACATGATGATATTGACACTGCTTCAGTGTGTTGATTCACAAAAGGAATATGCAAAGGAGACCCTAACTAATCGGACGTGACACCATATATGTATATATATGCACTGTAAACCAATCTTTAAGTTGGTGAATGAATGGTGCTTCCCAGCTATTGATGTGTAAATCAGTCTCCGCACTCAGGACTTTGTGGGGGCAGAGATGGTCTGATCATTGATGGGCTCTGTTGGAATCTCATTCTCACCCAGATGCTGTTGGTTACATGTCATCTGCTCCGCATAGACTTCCCCAAAAATCTACAAACCTTGCTTGCAAGCCAGAGGGAGCAGTTCTGATTTTGCATGTACATTATTACTTGCACTCTTGTAGTATAGTAAACAATTTGTATTCAGACACACCAAGGTCAACCTTCTTTTGTCTGTTCTTTACATATCGGTCAGAACCACTTTGTTATTTTTCCATCTCCTTATATATAAGAGTGCACACTAGGACTAGGGGCGTGTTTAGTTCGCGAAATATTTTGGGTTTGGCTACTGTAACACTTTCATTTTTATTTGGTAATTAGTGTCCAATCATGAACTAATTAGGCTCAAAAGATTCATCTCATCATTTACAGCTAAACTGTGTAATTAATTATTTTTTAAACTATATTTAATTCTTCATGCATGTATCCAAAAATTTGATGTGACGGAGAATCTTGAAAAATTTTTAGAACTAAACAGGGCCCGGTGTACAATATGTTAGAAGCGAAGACGAATAAACGAATAACAAGATCAACCACAAGAGACACGAGGATTTAACGTGAAAAACCCCTCCAATGTGGAAGGGAAAAAACCACGGGCACCAGCTAGCAAATCTTCACTATATCGGGTGTGTGTTTTCAATGCCTAACGACAGCTTAGAAGAGGATTAACCAACAAGGAGCAAACCCTAAAGGGTATATAAACCGGACCGCTTCGCTCCGGCCCAAGCCTCCGGCGATGGACCTCCGCTTCGCTCCGTCGGAAGTCGGCTTTTTCTTGTGCAATGAATTTAAATCATAATATAACACAATACACTTTACACCATCTACTCCACATAAGCTTCTCCAAACTTTCATAAGCCTTAGCTTGCAAGGCACTGGGGGAAGTTCTGACTTTACAAGAACATCTTCATTACCACTACTTCTGAAACAAATTGCCATCAGGAACACCAAGCTGAAGCCTCTTTCACTAGTTCTTTCTTTGTCGGTCAGAACCACTTCCTCACTTCTCCAGGGTTAGTTTATACAAGTGCATACTAGCTACTATAATACGTTTTAGGCCATGATTTGGGCAAGAATTGAGGCATTGATACAACAACCCCTACACCAGGTTTACAACTCTCACCTAAAAGGATCCTTTTACCACAAGCCACCAGCACCGGCTGTAGTGCCCGTGGTTTGCACTGGCCTGCAGCATGCTGCATGCAAAGCTATTTGATCGTGCATGCATTGGTGCAAGGGTCGGGGGTCAGTTCGACGGCGTGAAGATGACCGGGAACACACCGTCGCGGAAGGGCCGAAGCACGGTCGCCTCCGGCGGCGGCGGCGGCCTCGAGGAGGTGTGGCTGGTGGCGGAGGCGCCGGTCAAGAAGTCTCACGCGAGGACGGCGGAGTGGGGTGTCACCGCCAGCTTCGGCCTCCGCGGCCACTTCAACTCGTTTGTGGTGCTGCTGCTCGTGCTGTTCATCTTCCTCGCCGTCTCCATCACCACCACCAACGACGGCAATGGTACCGAGCCGCGGGCGCCGGATGCGACCCTTCCTTCGCCGCCTGCCGATGACCTCGGCGCCGCCGCCGCCGCCGACGGCGAGCAGGTTGATCTGGCGGGCGAGTGCGACATGTCCTCCGGCCGGTGGGTGCTCGACGACGCGGCGTACCCGCTGTACGAGGAGAGCGCGTGCAGGTTCATGTCGGATCAGTCGGCGTGCGGCAAGTTCGTGAGGACGGATCTCAAGTACCAGCACTGGAAGTGGCAACCGCACGGCTGCGACCTTCCGAGGTGGTGTTCATCAATGTCGAACGAATTGTCGCACTAAATTCATTTTGGTGAATCTATCTATCTATTATATTATTAAAGGAGTGTTAAAAGAAGCCACCACGTTCGCCGAGAGGGTCTAGAAATTCCCACGTTAATCTAAAAAAGAGAAGGATTTGCACTGTTGGATTTTATGAAGATCTAACGGTCAAGATTAATCCAAAGAGTCCACATCAAATACGATAGCCACCACGTTCGCCGAGAGGGTCTAGAAATTCCCACGTTAATCTAAAAAAGAGAAGGATTTGCACTGTTGGATTTTATGAAGATCTAACGGTCAAGATTAATCCAAAGAGTCCACATCAAATACGATTAGTAACAAAGAGTCCACATCAAATACGATTAGTATATATAATTTCGGAATTTATAAATTAATAAAACTTGCCTTCGATTAAAAATCCTTACCGAATACGATAAGTAAATAGCTACTAAAAATTATTTTGCTGTACGCCTAGAGAAACTGATTAGGCTAACGGGCGAGTCCACATCAAATACGGGTAGTATATATAATTTCAGAATTGATAAATTAATAAAACTTGCTTTCGATTAAAAATCCTTACCGAATACGAAAAGTAAATAGCTACTAAAAATTAGCACTCCAACAAAACGACGGGAATGACTTGCATATGCCCGTATTGGGCTATGGAATTGTAGTTCAAATATTTGTGATACATGTATCCATATCAGATTGTTTCAATTTGGGCATCGTGCGGGTGTGTTCTTTCATGCTGTGGAGTGTGGCTTCCATCGCCAAACTGTACGTCTGTATGTCGAGCTGAAGCATTACGAAGATCTAACTATCTAGACTAACTCAAAAAATCCATATCAAATAAGAATACTATATATATTTAAAATTTTAAAAATTAGGAAATTATCGTAAAGAAATTAGCAGTTTACACAATGGCTCCATGTCAAATCAGACTAATAAAAAATTAAATATGGAATTAAAGGATAAAGAAAATTAGCAATCAATTTGCATACCAATTGGGATGCAAAATAGCTACAATAGAAGTCTATGACAAATACAATTACTAAATAGATATTTTTAGAATTTTATTTTATGAAATAAATTACAAACACACATGCTCACAAACATGCACACATACTCACCTCTATGAATACGTGCACGCAACTCTACCACTCTCGAGCACCTCCAGGGGATTGAGCAAGTAGATCCTAAAGTCACTACAAGCATCTCGCTGTCGACTGGCATATCTACTACCACTAAATGTGAGGACTCATGCTGAGTCGAGAACTTTTAGTCTTGAACACAAGTGGACAAGTTCTACCATATGAGCTAATCTTAGTTTACATCTAATTTTAGAATTATAAATAACACAAAATATTATTGTGATACTTTGATTAGTAAAAAGCTAAATTTAGAATAAAATTATAAAACTTAGTAATAATAGTATGAACAGTTGGTTCCATCGAAGTAGAAATAAATGGCCCTACTTCTGAAATGCTTAAAAAAATGTACACATATACCTCGTCACTATGAGAAAAAAAAGAAACTACCTAGATAAAAAAAATGAATTTTATGTACATATTACTATGATAGCTGAAATCAGACTAGCCGCGCTATTAGCGCGGGCCACCTTGCTAGTTTCACATAAACAAATGGAGATTCGTTTTTTATTTAAACAAATATTTGGAGCCAACGGATTGTTCAACTGGCCGGTCACGTCGTAGAAGCTGTGCAGTAGTTGGCTTGCTCTGCGCTCAGGTGCTGATGGATGATTGTGTGCAGTTTCAACGCAGCGAGGCTGCTCCGGCGGCTGCGCAACAAGCGGCTGGTGTTCGTCGGCGACTCGCTGAAACGGAACCAGTGGGTATCCATGGTGTGCCTCATCGACACCGCCACGCCGACGCTGCACAAGTACATGGCCGCCGGCAACACCTCGCTCGTCTCCTTCAAGATCCACGTACGATTCGCCGGTCGTGGCAAACTGGCAATCACCAGCAGTGTACATGCAGCATGTATCGCACCTGACATCCTCAGTTTTCGCGTGCAGGAGTACAACGCGTCGGTGGACTTCTACTGGTCGCCGCTGCTGGTGGAGTCCAACTCCGACGACCCGGTGCGCCACCGGGTCGCCGACCGCGCCGTGCGCGCCGGCTCCATCGCCAGGCACGCCAGGCGCTGGGCCGACGCCGACGTGCTCGTCTTCAACTCCTACCTCTGGTGGCGCCGCCCCACCATCAAAGTCCTGTGAGTGTGTAACATGAGGTGTGCCACGTACGTACGTGTGTATTCTGTACGGCGCTGACCGTAAGTTCGGCGCGTGCAGCAGGCGGGGATCGTTTGAGGAGGCGGCGGCGGAGGGCGCGCACCGGGCAGCGTACGAGGTGACCGACGGCCTGCGCGCGTTCGAGCTGGCGATCAGGACGTGGTCCGAGTGGTCCGAGTGGCTCGAGCTCCACGTCGACCGCGACCGCACCCAGCTCTTCTTCACAAGCATGTCGCCGACGCATCTCTACTCCGACGAGTGGGAGGCCAAGAGCGGCGGCGCCGGCGAGGGCGGCAACCACCAGTGCTACAAGGAGACGGAGCCGATCCTAGCGGAGGGGCACCGCGGGCGGGACACGGACCCGGCGTTCGCGCGCGCGGTGGAGGCGGAGGTGGCGCGGCGGTGCGGGTGCTCAACGTGACGCAGCTGTCGGAGCACCGCAAGGACGCGCACCCGTCGGTGCACCGGCGGCAGTGGAGCCCGCCCACGGCGGCGGAGCTGGAGGCGCGGGGGCGCGATCCCAGCAGCGGCGCCGGCTGCATCCACTGGTGCCTCCCCGGCGTGCCCGACGTCTGGAACCAAATGCTCTACGCGCACATCGTGGCATCGTGACCAATGAATTGAACTAGCTAGTTCGTGGGAGGAGGATGATTGCCAAGGGAGCCGAAGTGGTTCTGCAATTTCTTTTCGTTTTGTACGTAAATTTTGGGTGTTACGATGATGTGCAAATGTTAGGCCTCTCATATTTTTTTGGCCGACAGGAGTCCACTGGTGCTGCGAAGGACAGGAGTCCAATTATAACTTTAAAGTACTCCCTTTATTTATTTTTTTTGGAAGTTGTATTTTTTAATTACATAGTACAACAGTCACAACACACGCATACTTACTCAAATAAACACACGTATATAAGTACATTTAAAGACTGAGCCGACAATTTCTCAACATCAACAAAATCACTACGTTAGTTCTTCACCAATGGAAAGTTTTTTACACTTGGTGTTGTTTCTTATCCAAAAGAGTTGCTTTTTTGCTGCACCTCTTGGGGGGTGCAACGGTCGGGGGCTCACGGAGATAGGAAAACCAAGATATATATGTAGTTAGTAGTATTAGTAGGCTTAACAAATTTTTAATTGAAAGTCCATTAGACCAAACCAGCCGTCCAGAGCGAGCCCATGACCATGAGGCCATATGTGACTCATGAGGATGTGGCTCCGGGTTCGACTCAAACTCAACTACTCGACGTTTTGTTTTCTGCCGCCAGCCGCTGCCAGAGTGACGAGTCACGACCCTGCCGTGGCTTCATCCCTGCGAGGAACCTGCGACTGCAGTGAGCCAACGACTCTGCGAGACTGGAGAGGAGACCACTTAAGATCACAGTAAGCAATACACCAGCACCGCCCATGATCGATTAGTACTTATTTTCTTATTCCGGTGACCGATTAGTACTTCTTTCGACTGATGCTACTGTCACTGGAATAAGCACCCGGCTTGATTAAAAATCGGATTTCTTTTTTTTTAATCATCTCACCGTGTAAAGGCTCTCATTCCTCTGCAGCAGCTTTTCTGACCTGAGAAGGTGATGATAGTACCCACAAAATGAAAGGTGTGCCATCATTTTTTTTTTCTTCCAAGTCGCGGCATGCGCGCCCAAGGGCGAACAAGGTTACACCGCTATGGAACTGAGTGTTGTGAAGCATCATAGTTGCATGCTTGCAGCTGAATTCTCCATTATTGCAAGACCATCTTGTCTGCACGCTGACAGTGGAGATGATGTCACCCCACACCGCCATGCGCGTGCAAAATGATAGCAAAAAGTAATTTCTATGATGATCTCCTTTTTTCAGAACCATCCACTTCTCCACCTCCACTCTCTACAAGGGGCAGGGCACACTACACTAGCTATCGAGCTAGAGCAAGTTTAGCCGTCTAGATCGAGCACCGAAACGAGCTCGGGCTGCAACGGTCGGGGCCAGCGGGGCAGTTCGACGTCGAGATGACCGTGAGCGTCACCCCGGCGCCGGCAAGGAAGGCCAGGAGTACGACCGCCGGCGCCGGCGGTGGTGGCCTCGATGAGGCGTGGCTGCTGGTGCAGGCGCCGCCCAGGAAGCAGTCCCACGCGACGAGGGCGGCGGCGTGCTGCTTCGCCATCGGCGTCAGGCCACGGGTCGTCCGCTTCTACTCCCTCCTGCTGCTGGCCCTCGTGCTGCTCCTCGTCCTCGCCGCGTCGGTCACCACCGACGACGGCGGCGCCGAGCCGCCGACCACCGTGCCGCGTTCCAGCCAGGGCACCGGCATCGGCGGCGTGAGGGGCGTTCATCAACAGGGCGCGGGCGGGTGCGACATGTCGTCGGGCCGGTGGGTGTACGACGGCGCGGCGTACCCGGTATACAGGGAGAGCGCGTGCAGGTTCATGTCGGACCAGGCGGCGTGCGAGAAGTTCGGGAGGACGGATCGCAGGTACCAGCGCTGGAGGTGGCAACCGCACGGCTGCGACCTGCCGAGGTACGTGTCTGTAAGCGTCGCTGTCTCATGTCCAAAAGTTGGCATCCGACCTTTCCTATGGGGCTATGGGCAAAGGGGCACTATGTACGGTTGGGACAGATGTTCGGAAAATCTACGTGAGAAACGATGTTTTCAAATCGTATTATCGAACCAGTCGTAAGAGCACCCATAAGATGAGTAATCATGATTAGTCATTAATCAGGATGATTAGTCGAGACTACTTGAACCTAGTTGGTAGTTTAGTCGTCCTGTCTAAATCCCTGATATTTAGGACGTGCTAAGCTATAGTTAAGGAAGATTAGTAATGGATTACACACATGATGGAGTGTATTATGAGTCAGATATTAGTCGTTCTATGTCTAATCAGACGACTAATCATAATTAGTCAATGACTAATTATATAACTTGCAATCTAGTCGAGCTAGTCGAGTCCGTAGGTATAATCGGTACCCAGGAACCGATAAGGATGATTAGTCATAACTAATCATGATTATTAGGATGAACTGATAACATTGGTGAGAAAGTTTTCTTCTTAATGCAATGCTATAGGAGCGGTCTCCCCGGCCGGCAATTTTTTTTTTGAACGTACTAATGCAGCTTTTTTAAGGGAAGTACGGATGCAGCTTTTGTAGACTAATATAAACATGAACAGAATTTGACTGATTACTAATAATCATAACATGCAAAATTGGAATTTTTATAAATTTAAAATAGCCTCGCCTTGAGGAATGAGGGAGTAATTTCCGTTCATGGTGAATAGGTTCGATGCGGAGAGGCTTTTGCTGAAGCTGCGCGACAAGCGGCTGGCGTTCGTCGGCGACTCGCTGAACCGGAACCAGTGGGTGTCCATGGTCTGCCTCATCGACACCGCCACCCCGAAGCTGCACAAGTCAATGACCAACAACGGGTCTCTCGTCTCCTTCAAGATCCATGTAAGCATGAACGCATCATCTGTTCTTGCAGATCCATGGGTTCAGACTTCAGATGACCTGAAACTCTGAAAGAATCATCAATGCCTCTCTCTTTTTTTTCCCCATATTCGGCGCGCAGGAGTACAACGCTTCGGTGGATTTCTACTGGTCGCCGCTGCTTGTGGAATCCAACTCCGACCACCCGGTGCACCACCGGCTCCCCGACCGCGTCATTCGCGCCGGATCCATCGCCAAGCACGCCCGGCGCTGGGGTGACGCCGACGTGCTCGTCTTCAACTCCTACCTCTGGTGGCGCCGCCCCGCCATCAAAGTCATGTAAGCGATCGGCGAGTGGCCACGGCGACGAAGCGGCGCGCGCCGTGGATTCATGCGTGTATGGTTTGGCACTGACTGCGAGCGCGTGCAGGTGGCGTCGGTCGTTTGAAGCGGCGGCGGAGGGCGATCACAGGGCGGCGTACGAGGTGACCGACGGCCTGCGCGCGTTCGAGCTGGCTATGAGGACGTGGTCGGAGTGGCTCGAGCACCACGTCGACCGCGGCCGCACCAAGCTCTTCTTCACGAGCATGTCGCCGACGCACCTCCACTCCGACGAGTGGGAGGCCAAGAGCGGCGGCGCCGGCGAGGGCGGCAACCACCAGTGCTACAAGGAGACGGAGCCGATCCTTGCGGATGGGCACCACGGGCGGGACACGGACCCGGCGTTTGCGCGCGCGGTGGAGGCGGAGGTGGCGCGGCTGGCGGAGCGCGGCGTGGCGGTGCGGGTGCTCAACGTGACGCAGCTGTCGGAGCACCGCAAGGACGCGCACCCGTCGGTGCACCGGCGGCAGTGGAGCCCGCCCACGGCGGCGGAGCTTGAGGCGCGGGCGCGCGACCCCGGCAGCGGCGCCGACTGCATCCACTGGTGCCTCCCCGGAGTGCCCGACGTCTGGAACCACATGCTCTACGCGCACATCGTGGCCGAGCGAGCCCAAGTAGATGGGTAAATGTGCACCACGAAATGTTTAACAAAAATTGGTCCAGTGGGCCACACGAGTGTGCAGATTAGCTGAGATATATGGGCCTCGCCGTGGCGCAAATCGCAAGCAGCACCACAGACAGATCCTTGCCACACGGCCCACAGATTGCCAGCTGAGAGAAAAGCCCACAGAAATGCTGGCGTATCAATTGCTATATTTTACCCTCCTGTGAAGTTTGTAACTAGCAGAGTGTTACCTTGTAACATCTCTTTAATAATTTTGTAAGGTAAATTAGGCGTGGTCCCTCACCTTTAATCTGGAAGCAAGTTCACATCTCAACTTTCAGATCGGCCAATCTCTCAACTTTCATTTTTGGATCAAACTCGTCCTTGTACTCATATTATTCTCTAGAGTAACACGAGATTTATGCAAAAAAAAACTTTTTATCCTTGTCTCCTTCCCCTCCTAAAATCCCTCAGATGTTTATTACTACTCAAAACATTTGGCCAGTGCAAGCCAATCAGTGTAATGGTATGAACATGTATATGCATTTAGGAGCTGAACATCATAATTGTTTAGTTTGGAACATAGAATTTTATTTATCAATGCATCTCATTGTGTATTGCAGACACATTTAGAGTAAAATTAATGCTAAGCTGCTTGTTGCAAAGTTGAGCGAACAATGACACAGATAGTGCATCGCATTGTATCGCCAATGCATAAAATATTGCAGAAAGTTGTGCGACAAAAACAGTGAAAATTGAGGAGGGAAATAAAGAGCTAAGGTAAAATGTTATTATGAAGTATTATATCCGCATGAGGACGAGTAGTATATCTAAGGGAAAATTCGATTCATGCCACCACAACTCCGTGAAATTGGGTTTCACGTTGAAAATCATGCCACTCAATGGCATGGATTTCAACATGAAATCCAACTTCGTGAAATTGTAGTGGCATGGATCCAACTGACCCTATATCTAAAATGAAAGGTAGGGACTATATTTATCAGTTTATTAAAAGTTAAAGGACGAACTGGACTCTGACAATAAAGTTGAGGTACCGAACTAGCGAGTCAGCGGATGCACATCGTCCAATGACGTGTACGGAACTTGTAGCCGCTAGGAGTCAAGTGTTCACCAGATGTGGGACACCGTCGGATACCGAGGCAGTATCGGTTCCGGGGTCCGAGGTGTGCATAGATGTGTGGGATCAACACTAGATTAGGCAGATTAGATTGTAAGGCAAGCAAATCCACGCATTGCTTGTGCTTCAAACAACTGTTTATCTTAGACCAACGTCACTGTAAAATGTTTGGAAAAAGGAAAAAAAAGAAAAAGAAGATGCACAAGAAACACGCACGCAAGCTGAAGATACTCCAGCTGGAGTCATAGGATTCAGTAGTGCTCCATGCATAATCGAAGTTGCCGCGGTCAGAGACCAATGCTCCAATAAGTTCCATGCAAGCAATAACCAATCGCGGTTGGTGTGGATGAATTTCGCCCCCCGCCACCCCCCCCCCCCCCCCCCCCCCGGTATGGAGTTGATGTGCGGGGTCTGTCGGTGAATCCTGCAGGATGGTTCATGGCGGCGCCAATTCGTTGGGAGCGGCGGATTGGGCTGCGGACTTGGCGGGGGCTGCTCGCGATCGCAGGTGCGACAGTGAGCGGAGTATCGCAGAATGCATGTGCAGCTCCAAAGCCATCCCCTGCCTCCATCTCAGCCGTCGGGCAAACGCCTCTAGCTTCTCATGCTCCGTCGTCCGGTGCTTAGCCTACTACTGTAGTTGTCTTCTCTACTACCACCAGCGGTCGACAGCTCCAGCCGCCTCGCCGTGCTGCTCCTCAACCCGCCGTTGTCGTCAGACCTCACTACCTCCCCCTCCCCTCCCCTTTCTAAGCTCGGAGGCTACTGGAAACCCCGACAACACCCCTTCCTGAATTCTGGCGACGAGAGAAGAACAGGAGCCTCCAGACCCACCTGTAGCGACAACGCGCATTTCTACGATGCCTCCGCTGTTAGTCTCGTGCGCGACTTCTAGTATTTGCGGACTTGGGCCGGCGGTGCCAGTCGATTATCTGTCCGGAGAAAGATGATGGCCGATGCGTGCCACTGGGGGGGACTTATTATCAAACAAGTCTGATAATCCAAGAAACAAAGCAGGCTCGTCATACAAAATTAAATTAAACTTGTGTATTGGACCAAAGCCATGAGTTCAGGAAACGGATCCTGCATCATCTCTAAAACTAGCCCCTTGTTTAGATGCCTTCAAAATTTCAAAACTTTACAAGATTCCCCATCACATCGAATCTTTGAACGCATGCATGAAGTATAAAATATAGTTAAACAAAATAACTAGTTACACAGATTGTATATAATTTACGAGACGAATCTTTTAAGTCTAGTTAACCCATGGCGGAATAATAATTACCAAATACAAACGAAAGTGCTACAATGTTTTACAGCCAAAACTTTATGCATCTAAACAAGAGCTAGATTGAAATGGCATTGCTTGATTGTGACAGTAGTCACCATCTTCATGTAGCATGGCACCGGCTGCAAGGCTCCAGAACAGGCTTTGTTTAATTCCCAAAAATTTTCACGCGCTACAGTAACTTCAAACGTTTGACCACTAATTAGGAGTATTAAATGGGGATAATTGAAAAAACCCATTCCATAACCCCTGGGCAAAATTGCGAGACGAATCTAACGAATCTAATTATGCAATGATTAGATAATGTTGTGCTACAGTAAACATCCTCTAATGATGGATTAATTAGATTTAATAGATTCGTCTCGCGATTTTCTGTCCATCCATTTAATTAGTTTTATAATTAGTCTATGTCTAATACTTCTATTTAGTGTTGTAAAAATTTCCAAAAAAATTTGGGAGTAAACTGGAGTTTAACTGTAGATGGAACCATGTTGAAGAGCATACCCGCCCATCCTAACCGCGTGTTGTTTGCAATCACTGGCTGACAAATCAGCAGACTCCTCTCTTTGATTGTCCTTTCCGATCCTTTCCTTTCTCTCCCATATGTGCATGCACGTCTGCATTCATTAATTTAAATGCATCCACAGCTTGCATGGATGTATGTGATTGCTTCTAGATCAACTCCCATTTGCAACAAACCAAATTAGGGACATTTCCTTCCTATTAGCTACGCGTACACGAACTAACCATGCATGCACGCATTGACCAACTCTCATACTGTCTCCTGCCACTGCTGGTGCATGCAATTGCCGTCGGCCAACAATTCTTGTCCATCTATGCGTTGCAACGTTGGAGAAACTCCCTGGGCAACCCGTGATCCCTTTTCTTTCAGCCCCATGTCTCCATGATGATGAAGCACGCCGCCGCACCGCGGGCTCCCTGTGTGTGTTGCACGAGACTGCAGGCGCTTTGATGTGTGTGTTGCACGACACGAGGAATGCTTAGCTAAATCGGTCAGCGATTGCTTCCATCATGAGTTCCACCACAACACGGTTGAGGACGAACTAATTAAGGTGACGAGGTCCACCACAACAGGAGGGTGGTGGTGACCGATCAACGCACAACATTGATGCTGGCCGGTAGATGAGGCTTTTGTTTCATGCATTGTCATTCTATGGATCCGTGATTTTTGTATCAGTGTATCATATTATCTAATGTGTTGCTTTTTTTTTCCAAATGCGCTAGCTAACTATAAATTTTGTCATATTATTGAATTATTCCAATACCTTACGCACCTCCGTTTCATGAATAAATTCTTATTTACTATTTTTAGACACGCACGCACGTGCACTCTGCTAGTATAAGAAAACACTCCAACATCAAGAGATCAGAAGGTCGATCGGAGGGTGAGAAAATAAAATAAAATACTTGTCAAATGACAAGGGAAAGGACGGATGGCAGGGGAGGGAGGAAGAGGATCATCAAATGCGACCGCGAAGGCCGCAGGTGCCGCATACAGCCGGCCGCGAAGGCAACCATGCCAACGGGTGTGTTTAGTTCAACGAAAAGTTTCTAAAATTTTTCACTGACAAATATCACATCGAATTTTACGATACATGTATAGAGTATTAAATATAATTAAAAAATATAATTAATTGTACAGTTTGGTTGTAAATGACGAGACGAATCTTATTAGACTAATTACTTTATAGTTGGACAATATTTACTAAATAAAGCCGAAACATACTACACAAGTTTTTCGCAAACTTTTTGCCAATTAAACACACCGATGCAATCACCATCTAATTACGAGGCTAGCCGTAGGCTTTTGCTACCTGGCTCAGCCTTGATCGTCGCTGTACTAAAGCGCATCCCAGCTCTAGCCCAGGGCCTCTCCCTCAGGTGCCGTGCATGGTAGGTAGGTAGGAGTAGCTTTCCCTGGGACTGACGAGAGGCCAGAGGGTAGGGGCTACCTGGGCGCCTGCCACCCCTCAGCCGGCCGGCCGGCTTTACGTGGTAGTGGTGGCGCAGCCGCAGCTGGCCACTGGCCAGGCCGGGGTTGTACTGCCGCCGCACGCTGCGCCATAATTTACGAGCCGCGCAGGCCCGCCGGTACTGGCCGTCCACTGCTGGCCGGACGAGACGATCGAAAGGGAGTTCACTGCTGGCTCTGGAGTCAGGAGGGGAGCAGCGCCGCGCCAGGCGGCGTCTGCGTGTGCGTGCCCGTCAGTCACTCTCGGTCGTCACGACGCTCGACGCAGGCGTGGCTACGTAGCGGTAGCGCAGCGGAGGCCAGCGCATGAATTGGGCTCCTGGCCCAGGGTATGTTGCGAGAGACCTGAGACCCTGCCTGGCAGGCTGGCACTGGCCGGGGAGACTGTCAGGGAATGCCGCTCGCCACAGCGCGGCGCCACTACTGGAGGAGGAGAGGAGGTGCGTGCGTGTTGCGGCGCGTCAGTGGGCGCGAAAGCCCACGGAGCCGTCAGGAGGCTGCTCTTCTTTCACGACGACGGGGGTAGGCACAAGTTCCCAGGACCAGTGGCCCAAAAAGCCCACCAGTCTCCGTGGGATCGTCTCCGTGCTATACCTCCAGCCAGAAACAGCACGTACTCTAGACGGTAGAGCACCGCTACAGTGTGCATGTAGCAAAATGCGTAAAATTCACCGGCGGTATATATATATATATATATATATATATATATATATATATATATATATATATGAACATGGCAAGGAGTGTCATTCAGGTCCCAAACTCTGAAAATGCATATCTAAAACCTAAACTTGCTAATCGGTCCACATAAGATCCAAAGGGATGTTTGGTTCATGGCCATCAATCGCCACCCAAACTGTGGCGCCGCCACAGTCTGTGGCGGACAAATCGGCCGCCTCAAGATCGACGTGTTTTGTGCTTCAAAAAGCTGTGGCCGCCTCAGTTGAATCACCAGCCAAACATGCGCCAAGATTCTCGTGGCGAGCCACAGATGTGACGTGGTAGATTGTGGACGCCAACCAAACACCCCTCAAATCTTCATAATTCATGTTAAACTGCATTAGTGACATGCTAATTGTACGATGATGTGGGCCTACTATATGGGACCCACATGTCAGGTCAATCTGCTTCTCCCTCCTCCCCCCTCTCTCTCTCCCCACACACAATGGAGATCAAGCTCCCCACAACGGTGACGGCGGCCTAGCGCGAGAGGGACGATAGCGATGACCAGACCCAAGGGAGTGGGAGGAGCAGACAGCCCGCACGGGTGGTGCGAACATCGGTTAGTCCATGCGGGAGGGATGGCGGCGGTGCCTGGGTGCGGGAGGAGCGGGCGGCGGCGGTAGCCAGGCTTGGGAGCGGGAGGACCTGAGGAGCAAAGGGCTGCGACAGCCCTGCACGGGCGGAGCAAACGGCGGCGGGCACGTGAGGGAGGGACGGCGGCGGTTGTCGGGCGGCGGTGTGTAAGGATCGATGGACCAAGAGGGGGGGGGGTGAATTGGGCCTTTTCCAAATTTCTAAAATAAAATAAAGCAACCTTAACCTATGCAATGCTAGTAAGGCTCAATTCACCAACCGGCTAACTAAGCAACCTACACAAGCTATAAAGGATACAACAAGATATAAAGCTAAGCAAGCTAGAGTTAAGTTATGATCTCTAGGGTCAAGCACATGAATAAATTGCATGAAAGTAAGTGTTTGAATGTAAAGAGTTGGCAAGAGACGACCAGATTTTTTCCTGTGGTGTCGATGTGTTGGCACACACACCCCTAATCTATGTTGTGACACTCACTAAGAGTCTTGTCACCTCCCATGTCACCAAGACGAGGGTGCTCACTAAGAGTCTCCGTTCACCATCCCGGCGTGGTGGAGCTCAAGCCACCTACAATCTTCTTCGGGCTCCCACAATCAACTTGGCAAGCTCCGCAAGAAGCACCTCAATCACCAAGATCGCCTAGGTGATGCCAATCACCAAGAGTACCAAGCTAGGGCCTTCACTTGAGCAAGAACCGATCACCAAGAATGGATGCACACAAGCTTCTCTCTACTCAAGTCCTTAGCCTTGCTTCTTGGATGATTGAATGATCAAATGAGTGGAATGTGAAGCTCAAGGTGGCTCTCAACAAGAGAATGAGTGTATGAGTGTTGCCTGGTGTCAAGAGTCTTCAAAATGACCCATTGGAGGGGTATATATAGGCAGCTCACGCGGATTGAGCCATTGGAGAAAAGCTGCCAGAAAAAGTACTCAACGCCGGTTAATCCGACGGCCCTCCAAAAGTCATCGTCGGTTCAACCGATGAATCTAAACTGCCCATTTGAAATGCTAGCCGTTATAGCTCGAGCAATTTAACCGATGTATCATCGGTTTAACCGGTGAGTGTAGTTGTCCACTGATCAACTGAAAAACCAACTCTCTGGACAACTGCACCGACGCTAACTCAAATCCTTCGTCGGTTTAATCGGTGAGTGTAAGCCTGAAAACCCCTGAAAAACCGACTCTCTGGACAACTGAACCGACGTTAATTTTAAGCATCGTCGGTTAATCCGGTGAACACTGTGTCTAGACTTCAGCAAGTGCGTTTAACCGACGTATAGAAAATTGATGTCGTCGGTTAAACCGGTGATAAGACTTTTTCTTGATTTTGCTTTTTCTAATCTGAGTCTTGAATGAAATCCAAATATTCTTGAGATATGAGCTGAATAGTACTTGTTTGAGCTTCCAAGAACCTGAGTGACCAATGTGTGCATCCATTTTTGATTGACCATGTCCAAGCTCAAGTTACTTGGCCTTAACCCCTCTTAATAGTGCGACCTCTACAAAACTATAAAACCTATACTAACCTAGTGTTCTTCTCAACCTTGCGACACTTAGGACTAGAAAGATCCTTAGTCTTGTTATATACTTGAGTTGAATACCGAGATCGCCTTTTTGAATAATGAAATTTAGGGGCCTCTTTAACATATGATCCAATGAGCGATAATATTTCATTAATCTGCACAAACTCATTAATCACAATAATGATTGTCATTAATCAACGAAACATACCTTGAGGGCCTAGATGCTTTCACGGTGGCCTGGCTCAGGCGTACGACGGTCTTGCGCGGGCGGCTGGCCAGGTCTGCCGGCTGCAAGCAGATGGGAGATCGAGCGCCACCCACTGGCGGGAGATCGAGGCGACGAGAAGAGAAGGAAAGAGGGAGGAAGAAGGAGGTTTGACCTGACATGTGGAGCCCACATAAGTAGGTCCACGTCATCGTATAGTCTGCATGCATGCCACATACACAGTTTAACACGGATTATGGAGATTTGGACCTAAGGTGAACCGATTAGCAAGTTCAGGGATTTGGATGTGCATTTTCAAAGTTTGGGACCTAAATGACTGAATCGTCCCCTCATGAGAGAAGACTTAAAATTGATACAATATCAGTCCCAGGAGGCTGATAACACTTTTATTACATCAGATGGTACATCACCGTACAACTCTACGCGGAAATGGGCAGTGAAGCACCATTATCGCAAGGATAACAACTAACACCCACACAACGATATTAACTACGAAGAGGGGGTCATCAGAGTCTTGCGCCATACGGAACTTCCTGCGGGTGACCCTATCCACAGGCAAGGTTGGGTGCAGAACGTAACCCCTACTCGACGTCCTCGGGAACAAAGTCTGGATCTTCCTCTGTAAAAATTAAGAATGGGGTGAGTACAAACGTACTCAGCAAGTCCAACCACACCCACGGAGGGGGTATAAACAGAATATAATGCACAGAATAAACCAAGGATAAGGCAAGGGTTTAATTTGCGGAAAGCTAATTTTTATGCAGGGGATTATTTGTAAGAAAGGGGTTTTCAAAAGCCATTATCTTGCACTAAGTAACACGTAGGGTTAATCCACACAGGATCCCAGTTTTAAGTTGCTACCGACTCCTCATCCGCCGTAGCACACGGCACACCTGCCGGGCACTTTTCCAAAACAACTCATGCCAACCCATCCATTCCCAGAAGAAACACTAGTTGTGTGACCAAACCGTAACTCGCCCAGTACCGTGGGCACGGCTATTCGAATAGATTTTATACTCTGCAGAGGTGTGCAACTTTACCCACAAGCGGGGTACCACAGCACGATCACCTTAGTGTCGGTGCAGATCCCAACAAAGCCACTACCCACCTTAGCTAGACCTGACTAGCCACCACGGGATCCACCAAGGGGTCATCGACCTATCACCGAGGTTTAACCGGGGCATCAGTCACACAGAGTTTATCCCTTTTCCTTGGTCACCCGTTGCTCTCAGCTCTCCTGATGGCTATCAGACTAACTAGTGGGGTTTATGCTAAGCCGTTGCCCATACAACGGTCGAGTGGTTTGCACGATAGTGGAGTTAGGCAAGATGACACACCAACTCGGTCCTTAATTATGACAAAATGGATATCTTCCAACCTTGCTCAACCACACAGGTACGAGCACACCATTCGGCAATTCACACAGAAGTGCCATGCATCCCGTCTAAACTCATCTTTTTGAAAATTTCCACATTTCCCCTTCCCACACACTCACACATTTTCTTTTTATAAAACAAGTGGTACCGTGTTCGAGGTCCTAAGCATTCTAACAGTGATTAATATCCAAATAGAATAAATCATATTTAGACATTAATCTAGGTTGTCAAGGAATGGCTATAACAAATCAAGGGGTGGCTATCCAACCATGTTTTCAGCAGTCAAAACATATGCAGTTTTGTAAAACAGGTCAACAGGTTGTGTTTATAAAACTGGGACAAAATATGCATCAAAGGATGGGATTGAACTTGCCGTCTTCAAAGCCTTCCGGGAGTTCCTACTCGCGGTACGGTTCCTCAGGCTCCGACTCGCGGTACTGCTTGGCGAACTCTTCGACGGGTTCTCTCTCGTTCTGTAACATCCCGAAAACTCATAAAAAATAAATCATGCGCTAAAGTTGTTTTTAACGTTGAGCTCGACTCAAACCCTGAACCCTAATCCCCAGAGCCTCTCCCGAACAACCCGACACCCGAATTCAATCCACGTCCCATCTCTTTCCCATCCAGCGCGACGCGTCGTGACCGGCCGCCGCGAATCCCGCCCCCTCTTTTTCCCTCTCTCCTCCGACCGCGTGCCCCACCTCCCGCGACCCGCATGCCACGCGTGGCCGACCGCAGCCGCGGTGGCCGCTGGCGCGCACCGCCCCCCCTCTCCTTTTTCCTTTCCCTCCCTCCCATTTTCTTTTCCTTTATTTCTTATTTCTTTTTCCCTTTTCCCCTTTTTCCTCTTTTCCTCCCTCACTCCCCTGTCGCGCGCCCAGCCGCGCCGCCCGCCTCCCAGCACCGGCCCGCCTGCCCGCGCGCGACCATCCTCCCCGCGCGCGCGACACCGGCCGCCTCCTGCTCCGCCCGGCCTACGGCTCACGCTCACGCACGTGTCGCCCAGGCTTGCCCGTGCGCCCGTGCACGCGCACGCAGCGCCCGGCGCGCCGAGCCACGACGGCCTCGCTGCACCAAGCCGCCTGCTCGCGCCCGGCCGACTCCACGGGCCTGCGGCCCACGTGCTCGCCCCGCGCGCTCGCTGCGCCCCGCCATCACCGCCGCGCCGCCCGACGCTCCGCGTGCAGAGCCACGCCACGACGCTCGCTGGCCCGCGCACGCGCCGCACGCCCTCGCTGCTCGCGCCGTCGGGTCCCGCTGCACCGAGGCCGCCGCTGGCGCTGCCCCGGCCCCGCGCACACCCTGCCCTGCCCACGTGCGCGCCGCGCGCCGCCCGTCGCTGCCTCGCCCTGTGCTCGCCGCGGCCTCGCCGCTAGCGCCACCACCCTGGGCCGCACAGCGCCGCCCTGTACACGCCGCTGCCGCTCGCGTCCCGTCAACTGAGGCCGCCTCGCCGCCCGTGCCTCGCTCCGCGACGCTCGCAAGGAGCCAAGACGCAATTGATGGTGCTCCGCGTGGCTCGCCGGCCGTCACCCACCCCCGGCCGCGCCACCGCCTCTTCACGCCTATAAAAGGCCCCCACCGGCGCCGCTCCTCCACACCCAAGCCTCCCCGGCCACCACCGCCTCCCCTCCTCAGTGCCAGCGCCGCCGCCCCGCTCCAATAGCGCCGCCGCCGCCGGCCCACGTCGCCCCGCCTCCTCGCTACGCCCCGGGCCGAGGTGAGTGGGGGAATCAATCCCCCACATCCCACTGCCCCTTTTCCCTCTACCCAGAGCCGCCGCCGAGCCCCCACGCCGCCGAATCGCCGGCGCCGAGCGCCGCCCCTCCCCTCATCTGTTCCGCGTGGGGAGAGGAAGGAGATGGCAATTATGCCAAAACCCCCCTCACCTTCTTCTATTCCATAGAGACCCCCCCTCACCTATTGGCTTATATCCAAAAAGAACCCTACCCTTTGCTCTAATTTCAAGTAAACCCTTCCACGTAAAAACATAATTCTAAGCATACCCCTGACTTTTCCAGTTTAGTCCAAATATTTCTAGGAATTACAAATAGACCCCTACCTCCTCCAGGTTAATTACAAATAGGCCCCTGACCCCTTAACCGACCCACAAACCCTTATAAAACCTATCATTTCATGTAACAAACGACCTCTGATCAACCCGAAACTTTACCACGCCTCTCATAACTAAGTCTTGGCCATGCCATTAGGAAACCACTCAAAGATGTTACTTCTATCTCCATATTTTATGAGTTTCCGGTTCGAGCTCAACGATAGATCTTTGCATTGATTGGATGCTTGTTTGTGTGTGCTGTAGACCGCGGAGTGAACGAAGGAGAGATCGTCAGCGAGCAGTACTGTGAGCAGGAGAACGAGGACCAGTTCCGCGACCCCGAGCCCGAAGGACAGGACTTTCCCGAAGGCTACGAAGACGGCAAGTTCAATCCCATCCTTTGATGCATGCTTCTGTCCTAGTTTTTATAAACACAACCCAATGGCCTGCTTTATAAAATTGTATATGTTTTGCTTGCATGAAAACACGGTTGGATAGCCAACCCTTGATTTGTGATGACCATTCCTTGACCACCTAGATTAATGTCTGATTTTGCTTGGACGTTAATCGATATTAGAACGCTTAGGACTTTACTCATAATACTATTTATTTTATAAAGAAAATGTGTGTGTGTGGGATGGGATAAATGTGGTGTTTTTGTAAAGGAAGTGTAGACGGGATGGATGGCATTTCTACGGATTTGTCATTTGGTGTGCTCGTGCCAATGTGGCAGGGCAAAAGAAGGGAGATATCCATCTTGTCGTGTCTAAGGACCGAGTTGGTGTGTCATCTCACCTAACTCCACTATCGTGCAAACCACTCGACCGTTGAATGGGCAACGGCGTAGCATAAATCCCACTAGTTGGTGTGATAGCCATCAGGAGAGCTGAGAGCAACGGGTGACTAAGGAAAAGGGATAAGCCCCGAGTGACTTATGCCCGGTTATACCTAAGTGAACGGTCGATGACCCTTTGGTGCATCCCGTGATGGCTAGTCAGGCTTAGCTATGGTGGGTAATGGCTATGTTGGGATCTACACCGACACGACGGTGTTCGAGTTGTGGTATCCTACTTGTGGGTAAAGTTGCACACCTCTGCAGAGCTAAGAATCTATTCGAATAGTCCGTGCCCACGGTATTGGGAGAGTTACGGTGTGGTCACATAACTAGTGTTTCATTGGGTTGGGCTGGTGTGAGTTGTTTTGGAAATGTGTCCGGCAGATGTGCCGTGTGCTACAACGGACGGGGAGTCCGGTAGCAGTTTTAAAACCTGAACTCCGTGTTACTGCAAAAACTGATTTCTAAAAGGTTTTCTGTAAAATAAACCCCTGCATAAAATGTCGTTTTCTGCAAATTAAACCGTAACCTTATCCTTGATTTACCTATGCATATTATTCTGTTATAACCCCCTCCGTGGGTGTGGTTGGACTTGCTGAGTACGTTTGTACTCACCCCACTCTTACTTTTTACAGAAGAAGACCCAGACTTCGTGCCAGACGACGCTGAGTAGGGTCATCGTTCTACACCCAACCTTGCCTGTGGAACTAGCCCCGTCAAGATGCCTCCGCTGTCGCAGTACTCTGAGGCCCGTGGTGGACCCATGTGGTTTCGCGGTCTGGTGTTATGTCGTAGCTTGGTTAATTATTATTATCATCTGTATCGAGTGTCCACCAAGGTTTGTACGGTTTTGAACCATCTGATGTAATAAATGTGGCATCAGCCTCCTAGGACTGGTGCTTTGTATCACATTTAAGTCTTCTCTTATTAGGGGACGCTTTCATCCAGGAAGGCCATGGCGGCGCGAGTGCTGGGGACGGCAGTGGCGATGTCGAGTGACTTGATGCGCTTCATCTCTCTCTCGCAGCTCACGCACCCCACGGCGTTGTGTATGGGAGGGGGCCGCGGATGACGAGGATTGGACGCCATGGCCCGTGTAGCCGAGGGGGAGGGGGAGGCGCTGGCGCAGTAGAAACTATGCCGGGCCGCCAGAGTTTCTTTAAAACCGTGAGTACGACTCCAAGGCACTCTGCGGTGTGACCTGATGATCTTCATAGCAAGGAGCACACCCGCTACCCCTGATGTGGACCCTTGGTTCATCTCCACCACTTGGATTCCGTTTCCCGGATACCTATCGGAAAGCCGCCCGTAAAGCCCTGCGACGGCTCCGAGTGATCTACAACAGCACCTTCAGCGGACTCCTATGGATCTCCCGCCAACTGAAGGAGAGGACGCACCTGGAATCGCCGAATGAGAGGACTCGGGAGGGAAGAAGAAGATCTGGAAGACACTGTATCCCACCTGTCCATCTAACCTCACCTCACCGGCCTGGATGAGCTCTACCGTGAGCAAGCAGCACAGCTAAAGCAACAAGTCCACAGAGCAGAAAAGGCAACCCAGGAGCTGGAAGAACAACGGACGAGAACCGTACACGCCGAATATTCCCTGGTTGCCCTCCAAGTCCAAATGGATGAAAAAGAGGCAGAACTGGAAGAGCAAAAGGCAAGAGCCACACGCGCCGAGGACTCACTAGCTGCTCTCCAAGCTCGGATGCGGAGGTACGAGGCTCGCTGGGGAATAGGTGGATGGATAGAGGAAGATGAAGAAGAAGAACCCGAAGAGGCTCAAGGGGATGTAGGCATTCAGACTGAGGAAGAAGAACCCATGGAAACCCATTGGGATGTTGGTACTCAGACCGAGGAAGAAGAACCCGAAGAAACTCACTGGGATAAAGGAACTCAAACCGAGGATGACATGACGGATCAGTATCTCCCACTGAAGAAGCGCTCCCTTAGGATTGAGGAAGAATCCCCATGATAGGGGTAGTCTCTAAGCTAGAACCTTTGCTCTAATAATCATGTACCCATGAAGTTGTACCCCACCATGATGCCATAAATAAAAATCATCTACCCCTTTTGTGTACCTCAAATAATCGTGCAAGATCTTCACCCTATCTTTGTTTTCAGATGGCTGAGGAAGGATGGACCCAGGGCGACTGCCAAGCTGCGCCTGGCTTCCCCAGCCTGTTGATCAACGCCCTGGAGAGCCTTGGCGTCACGGAACGCCCAAGGTACTACAACAGGGAGTACGAACATCATGGCCAGCAGGGTGATCCTAGTCATCGCCAGAAGTGATCGCTACCCCGACATCCAGTCCTGGCGAGTGACCGCTACGGGATTTAGGCACCATGACACCTACCCCTTGGCTATCAAAAAGACACTCCGCTACCTGTGCCGGATTTTTGAAGAACACCTAGCACCCACACCAATGAGGTTCTTCCCGCCGGCCATCAGAACCCCTGGTTGGGAAGCTCGCATGAGAAGTCTGGAACGGCGCCGCCATGAAGAGGACCCTCTGTACCAAGTGGCTAACTACCTAGCCGCTTTGGATCAGCTCTTCGATGAACAAGCCCACCTGCTGAGGGAGCAGACCCATCGCGCTGAGCAAGCTGAACTCGCGGTGAGGCTCCAACAAGTCCGAGCAGCCCAAGCCGAGGCAAGAGCCGCAGCCGCAATCAGCAGTGAAGCGGTTGCACAGGAGAGCCTCAGACAAGCCCGAGACCGGCGCATGCAAGAATGGACCAGAAGTGGGACCCCAGTTCCGGCCATCGGAGAAGACCATGTTCTACTTGGGACACCCATCATAGGATGGGGAACGCGCTTTGGAAGCCCTAGAGCCCCACCCGAGAACCCCGAAGGGTCTACTGCTGTCAGAGAAAGAGAAGTTGCTGCTCAGCCCCAAGAGAACGGGAACCCGGAGGACGGCGAGCCGTTTGCTTCCCCGGAAGCACGTACCGCCCCAGAAGAAGACTCGCCACGCGAGTAGAATGTCCAACCCTACCCTGTTGTTGTACCCTTCTAGCCCTTTCGGTTTAAGTTGTATCCCTAGTTTGAACCTGTACCCGGACGTGTAGTACGCGTTCTAGTTGTATCCCCGTGTTGTACCCTGCCTCGCTTTAATGAAGGTTACTTGTTTGCCTTGTTGTGTGCTTGTTGTGTGTGTGCCTTTCGGCAGAAGGTTAATTCTGCCTTTTCAAAAATACGAATTAAACAACTTAAACATCACCTAATCTCAATCTCACAAAAACCCTACCCAATCTGCAGATGGTTTTTCGAAGCGTCACGAGGGCCTCCCGTGTCAGGGACCCTGCAGCTGCTGATGCAGGAATGCGTCCTAACGGACAAAACCATCCTCAGGAGGAACAAGAAGTAAGTCAGGGCAGAGGAGAAAATCAGGATGCACAGCTACCACCACCACCACCACCCTTCGTGGACCTGGCACAAATAATCCATAACCAGACTCTCATACTGGAGACACTGGCCAATGCTCT
Source organism: Panicum virgatum (assembly GCF_016808335.1). NCBI lineage: Eukaryota > Viridiplantae > Streptophyta > Magnoliopsida > Poales > Poaceae > Panicum > Panicum virgatum. Next base: position 2,808,249 of record NC_053153.1, read on the forward strand.
AGTGAACAGGCAGCCACGAGAGCAGACCTTCAATGACAAGCTGACAGCTTTTCTGAGGGCCAAGCCACCTACTTTTGCCGGATCCAGCAACCCCTTGGATGCAGATGATTGGCTCCGCGTGATCCAGAGGAAGCTCGAGCCGTTTGGGTGCCAGGATAGAGATAAAGTCCTTCTGGCAGCACATCAACTCACCGGGACTGCCTTAGCCTGGTGGGAAAATTACTGCGCTGCTGCCAGAGATGCCACCACCATCACCTGGAATGAATTCGTGAGGGAGTTCCGCCGTTATCACATCCCCGCGGCCACCATGAAGCGCAAGGCAGATGAATTCTGCGCACTTCAGCAGGGGAGTATGTCGGTGGAGGAGTACACCCACCCGTTTATGGAGTTGGCTCGCTATGCACCAGAAGAAGTGAACAACGATGAGAAAAAGCAGGATATGTTCAAAAAGGGACTAAACCCAGAACTAAGGACCCTGCTCACCCCTCAGATCTATCCTGATTTCAACACCTTGATGAACAAGGCAATCCTCACAGAGAGGGCCAAGATCGATGAAAGAAAGGATAACAAGCGCAAGTTCTTGGAAAGCAAGGCACGCCAGCAGGATCGTTTCCAGAAGCCCAGAAGCTTCAGCTATAACGCACCAAGGTCCCAAGCCCCAATGCAGTACAGAACTCAGTCTCAAGTGACAGGACCACGGGCCCCTAACACACAGCTCAGGAGCCAGAACACCATGAGGGCCCCTCAGAATAATGCAAGCCAGGTCACCAACAACAACAATAATGTGAGGGCCTGCTTCAACTGCCGAGAGACGGGGCATTTCATCGCTGACTGTCCTTATGCCAAGAACAAGCCAGCTACTTCAGCTTTCTCCAACACAGTGAACGGACCCAAGCCAGTTCTGACTGGTGCCAACCGAGTGCCCCTCCGTGGCAACAGCAACAACAACAGCAACCAGCAGAGGCAACCCCAGCAGTCTTTCGGACGGGCCCGCGTCAACCACATCGACGCGCAGGAAGCTCAAGGAGCTCAGGGTGTAGTGCTCGGTGAGTACCTAGTCAGCTCAACTCTTGCAACAGTATTGTTTGATTCCGGAGCATCACACTTATTTATATCCTCGAGTTTTGTGGAGAAACATAAAATACCTACAGTACTACTAAAGACACCCCTATTAACCCGGACGCCCGGAGGAGACATCAGGTGTCAACTGGGTTGTCTACGGGTGAGGATTAATTTAAGTGGGGTAGAGTTTCTAGCAGATCTAGTAGTACTTAAGTCAGAAGGGATAGATGTGATCCTTGGAATGGATTGGCTGAGCAAACACAATGGCCTCATAGGTTGTACGGACAAGGTAGTCCATCTAACAAACCCAGAGGGAGTTCGAGTGACCTGTCATACCTGGGAAAGTGGAGCAAACCCGATGGTATTCAGCATGGAAGCCAAGTCCTTGGAAGAAGTCCCAGTAGTGAACGAGTATCCAGATGTCTTCCCGGAAGAACTTCCTGGTATGCCACCAGATAGGGATGTAGAGTTTGTTATTGACCTTGTCCCTGGAACTGCCCCTATAGCCAAGAGACCTTATAGGATGGCAGCCTCCGAGTTGGCGGAGTTAAAGAAACAACTAGAGGAGTTGCAACGGATTGGCTTCATCAGGCCAAGTTCGTCGCCTTGGGGAGCCCCGGTTCTATTCGTCAAGAAGAAGGACGGAAGTATGAGGCTATGTGTAGATTACCGGGCACTAAACGAGGTCACTATTAAGAACAAGTACCCTCTCCCCAGGATCGATGATCTTTTTGACCAGTTAAAAGGAGCCAGGTACTTTTCCAAGATTGACTTGAGGTCCGGTTATTTTCAGCTCAAGATCAGGGTGAGCGACATCCCGAAAACAGCTTTTGTCACCCGGTATGGTCAGTTTGAGTTTACGGTGATGTCTTTTGGACTGACAAATGCACCTGCCTATTTCATGAACCTCATGAACAAAGTGTTTATGGACGAGCTAGATAAGTTTGTCGTAGTCTTCATTGACGACATACTTATTTACTCAAAGAGTATTCAGGAGCACGAGCAACACCTGAGGGTAGTTCTAGAGAAGCTGAGAATGCATAGGCTATACGCCAAATTCAGCAAGTGTGAGTTCTGCCTGGAGAAAGTAGCTTTCCTTGGTCATATCTTGACCGCGGAAGGAGTAGCAGTGGATCCCGAGAAGGTCGAAGCAGTCTCCAATTGGCAGCAACCAACTAATGTCAGTGAGATCAGAAGTTTCCTCGGATTAGCTGGGTATTATCGGAGATTCATTGAGGGATTATCTAAGATAGCCCGGCCCATGACAGAGCTGCTCAAGAAAGAGAAGAAGTTCACCTGGACGGAGTCGTGTGAAAGAAGCTTCCAGGAGTTGAAGCGAAGATTGACGACAGCCCCAGTGCTAACCCTGCCGGATATTCATCGGGATTTTGTCATCTATTGTGATGCGTCCCGACAAGGATTGGGTTGTGTGCTGATGCAAGATGGGAAAGTCGTTGCATATGCTTCCCGTCAGCTCAGGACCCATGAGCAAAACTACCCAACTCATGATTTGGAACTTGCAGCCGTAGTGCACGCACTTAAGATTTTGAGGCATTATTTGATTGGAAATAAGTGCGAAATCTTTACCGATCATAAAAGTCTGAAGTATATCTTCACCCAACCAGACCTAAACCTGAGGCAGAGAAGATGGCTAGAATTAGTCAAGGATTATAATTTGGAAATTCATTACCACCCGGAAAAGGCAAACGTAGTGGTCGACGCCCTTAGTCGTAAATCCTACGGGCCCAAGAATGACCATTTACGAGAGGAAATGGCACGATTAAATGTGCACATTGTCCCTCGAGGCTCCAGCCAAGTGTTGAACGTTCAATCCACTCTAGAAGAAAGAATCAGGAAAGCCCAAAGATCAGACAAGGGACTGATGGAAATCCGGAGACAGACCGGAGAAAATAAGGCACCAGACTTTAGAGTGGATAATAGGGGAATATTGTGGTATAAAGATAGAATTTGTGTGCCCCAGAAGGGAGATTTTAGGCAAATAATCATGGATGAAGCCCACAACTCGGCCTACTCCATTCACCCGGGATCCACCAAAATGTATATGGACTTAAAACAGAAATATTGGTGGAATGGGATGAAGGCAGATATTGCACGATTCGTCGCCCATTGCGATACTTGCCAGAGAATCAAAGCTGAACACCAGATGCCGGCAGGATTGTTGCATCCCCTACCCATTCCGGTTTGGAAATGGGATGAAATAGGGATGGATTTTGTGGTAGGCTTGCCCAGAACCCAGAAAGGACACGATTCCATATGGGTAATAGTGGACCGACTCACTAAAGCGGCTCACTTCATACCCGTACGGACCAACTACGGTGGAGAGAAGCTAGCCAAGCTCTATGTGGAAAATATAGTGAAGCTGCATGGCGTGCCTAGTCGAATTGTTTCAGACAGAGGGACCCAGTTCACCTCTAGATTTTGGAAGAGTTTGCATAAAGCCATGGGCACCAAGCTAGACTTTAGCTCCGCTTATCACCCACAGACAGATGGTCAGACAGAAAGGGTGAATCAGATTATGGAAGATATGTTGAGAGCATGTGTTCTCACCTACGGCAAAGATTGGGAACAGAGTTTACCCTATGCCGAGTTCTCCTACAATAATGGGTATCAAGCAAGCTTGGGTATGTCGCCGTTCGAAGCCCTTTACGGAAGAAAATGCAGGACCCCTCTGATGTGGTCAGAAGTGGGAGAACGTGCTCTAGTCGGGCCCGCCCTCATAAAGGAAGCAGAAGAAAGAGTTACCGAGATTAGAGAGAAACTGAAAGCAGCCCAGTCCCGACAGAAGAGTTACGCTGACAAGAAAAGACGGGAAATAAGTTTCAGTCCAGGGGATTTTGTGTATCTCAAGGTATCACCCATTCGAGGAACCCGAAGATTTCAGGTACAAGGAAAATTAGCCCCTCGGTACATTGGACCATACCGAGTTCTGAAGAAAGTTGGAGCAGTAGCATACCGTTTGGAACTACCAGAAGAAATGTCAGATATACATCCAGTATTCCACGTCTCGCAGCTAAGAAGATGTTTGAGGGTACCCGAGGCAGAGCATGTGCCAGTAGAAACGATAGATTTACAGCCAGACCTACGATACCAAGAAGTACCGGTCAAGATTCTCGACACTGTCACCAGAAGGACCAGAAACTCCGAAGTTCGGATATGTAGAGTTCAGTGGAGCAGACACGGAGTGGAAGAAGCTACCTGGGAACGCGAAGACGCTCTAAAGAAGGAGTTTCCCCACCTGTTTAGGAACTAGCCGAATCTCGAGGACGAGATTCATTTTAAGTGGGGTAGGTTTGTAACATCCCGAAAACTCACCAAAAATAAATCATGCGCTAAAGTTGTTTTTATCGTTGAGCTCGACTCAAACCCTGAACCCTAATCCCCAGAGCCTCTCCCGAACAACCCGACACCCGAATTCAATCCACGTCCCATCTCTTTCCCATCCAGCGCGACGCGTCGTGACCGGCCGCCGCGAATCCCGCCCCCTCTTTTTCCCTCTCTCCTCCGACCGCGTGCCCCACCTCCCGCGACCCGCATGCCACGCGTGGCCGACCGCAGCCGCGGTGGCCGCTGGCGCGCACTGCCCCCCTCTCCTTTTTCCTTTCCCTCCCTCCCATTTTCTTTTCCTTTATTTCTTTTTTCTTTTTCCCTTTTCCTCTTTTCCTCCCTCACTCCCCTGTCGCGCGCCCAGCCGCGCCGCCCGCCTCCCAGCACCGGCCCGCCTGCCCGCGCGCGCCCATCCTCCCCGCGCGCGCGACACCGGCCGCCTCCTGCTCCGCCCGGCCTACGGCTCACGCTCACGCACGTGTCGCCCAGGCTTGCCCGTGCGCCCGTGCACGCGCACGCAGCGCCCGGCGCGCCGAGCCACGACGGCCTCGCTGCACCAAGCCGCCTGCTCGCGCCCGGCCGACTCCACGGGCCTGCGGCCCACGTGCTCGCCCCGCGCGCTCGCTGCGCCCCGCCATCACCGCCGCGCCGCCCGACGCTCCGAGTGCAGAGCCACGCCACGACGCTCGCTGGCCCGCGCACGCGCCGCACGCCCTCGCTGCTCGCGCCGTCGGGTCCCGCTGCACCGAGGCCGCCGCTGGCGCTGCCCCGGCCCCGCGCACACCCTGCCCTGCCCACGTGCGTGCCGCGCGCCGCCCGTCGCTGCCTCGCCCTGTGCTCGCCGCGGCCTCGCCGCTAGCGCCACCACCCTGGGCCGCACAGCGCCGCCCTGTACACGCCGCTGCCGCTCGCGTCCCGTCAACTGAGGCCGCCTCGCCGCCCGTGCCTCGCTCCGCGACGCTCGCAAGGAGCCAAGACGCAATTGATGGCGCTCCGCGTGGCTCGCCGGCCGTCACCCACCCCCGGCCGCGCCACCGCCTCTTCACGCCTATAAAAGGCCCCCACCGGCGCCGCTCCTCCACACCCAAGCCTCCCCGGCCACCACCGCCTCCCCTCCTCAGTGCCAGCGCCGCCGCCCCGCTCCAATAGCACCGCCGCCGCCGGCCCACGTCGCCCCGCCTCCTCGCTACGCCCCGGGCCGAGGTGAGTGGGGGAATCAATCCCCCACATCCCACTGCCCCTTTTCCCCCTACCCAGAGCCGCCGCCGAGCCCCCACGCCGCCGAATCGCCGGCGCCGAGCGCCGCCCCCTCCCCTCCTCTGTTCCGCGTGGGGAGAGGAAGGAGATGGCAATTATGCCAAAACCCCCCTCACCTTCTTCTATTCCATAGAGACCCCCCTCACCTATTGGCTTATATCCAAAAAGAACCCTACCCTTTGCTCTAATTTCAAGTAAACCCTTCCACGTAAAAACATAATTCTAAGCATACCCCTGACTTTTCCAGTTTAGTCCAAATATTTCTAGAAATTACAAATAGACCCCTACCTCCTCCAGGTTAATTACAAATAGGCCCCTGACCCCTTAACCGACCCACAAACCCTTATAAAACCTATCATTTCATGTAACAAACGACCTCTGATCAACCCGAAACTTTACCACGCCTCTCATAACTAAGTCTTGGCCATGCCATTAGGAAACCACTCAAAGATGTTACTTCTATCTCCATATTTTATGAGTTTCCGGTTCGAGCTCAACGATAGATCTTTGCATTGATTGGATGCTTGTTTGTGTGTGCTGTAGACCGCGGAGTGAACGAAGGAGAGACCGTCAGCGAGCAGTACTGTGAGCAGGAGAACGAGGACCAGTTCCGCGACCCCGAGCCCGAAGGACAGGACTTTCCCGAAGGCTACGAAGACGGCAAGTTCAATCCCATCCTTTGATGCATGCTTCTGTCCTAGTTTTTATAAACACAACCCAATGGCCTGCTTTATAAAATTGTATATGTTTTGCTTGCATGAAAACACGGTTGGATAGCCAACCCTTGATTTGTGATGACCATTCCTTGACCACCTAGATTAATGTCTGATTTTGCTTGGACGTTAATCGATATTAGAACGCTTAGGACTTTACTCATAATACTATTTATTTTATAAAGAAAATGTGTGTGTGTGGGATGGGATAAATGTGGTGTTTTTGTAAAGGAAGTGTAGACGGGATGGATGGCATTTCTACGGATTTGTCATTTGGTGTGCTCGTGCCAATGTGGCAGGGCAAAAGAAGGGAGATATCCATCTTGTCGTGTCTAAGGACCGAGTTGGTGTGTCATCTCACCTAACTCCACTATCGTGCAAACCACTCGACCGTTGAATGGGCAACGGCATAGCATAAATCCCACTAGTTGGTGTGATAGCCATCAGGAGAGCTGAGAGCAACGGGTGACTAAGGAAAAGGGATAAGCCCCGAGTGACTTATGCCCGGTTATACCTAAGTGAACGGTCGATGACCCTTTGGTGCATCCCGTGATGGCTAGTCAGGCTTAGCTATGGTGGGTAATGGCTATGTTGGGATCTACACCGACACGACGGTGTTCGAGTTGTGGTATCCTACTTGTGGGTAAAGTTGCACACCTCTGCAGAGCTAAGAATCTATTCGAATAGTCCGTGCCCACGGTATTGGGAGAGTTACGGTGTGGTCACATAACTAGTGTTTCATTGGGTTGGGCTGGTGTGAGTTGTTTTGGAAATGTGTCCGGCAGATGTGCCGTGTGCTACAACGGACGGGGAGTCCGGTAGCAGTTTTAAAACCTGAACTCCGTGTTACTGCAAAAACTGATTTCTAAAAGGTTTTCTGTAAAATAAACCCCTGCATAAAATGTCGTTTTCTGCAAATTAAACCGTAACCTTATCCTTGATTTACCTATGCATATTATTCTGTTATAACCCCCTCCGTGGGTGTGGTTGGACTTGCTGAGTACGTTTGTACTCACCCCACTCTTACTTTTTACAGAAGAAGACCCAGACTTCGTGCCAGACGACGTTGAGTAGGGTCATTGTTCTGCACCCAACCTTGCCTGTGGAACCGGCCCTGTACGAGATGCCTCCGCTGTCGCAGTACTCTGAGCCCGTGCTAGACCCCATGTGGTTTGCGGTCTGGTGTTATGTCGTAGCTTGGTTAATTATTATCATCATCTGTATCGAGTGTCCTCCAAGGTTTGTACGGTTTTGAACCATCTAATGTAATAAATGTGGCATCAGCCTCCTGGGACTGGTGTTTTGTATCACATTTAAGTCTTCTCTTATGTGGGGACGCTTCAGGTGGTATCAGAGCTGTAGGTTGGCCGTAGGACGTGACCCTAGGAGCGAAACCCGTTTTTAGACCCTTTACCTTAGGACTTTTCTATCTTTAATCCTTTCCTCACGCAAACACTTACCTTTGGTTCTTGCCCTGTTCCAGATGGCTGACAATGGATGGATCGGCGGAATCTGTTTCGCAGAGCCCGGCCTTCCAAAGTTGTTGATACTCAGCCTGGAACGCATTGGAGTTGTGGACCCACCAGAGTTTCTCTATCGAGAGTACGACTCCAAGGGCACTCTCTGGTGTGACCTGAAGATCTTCATAACAAGGAGCACCCGCTACCCTGATGTGGACCCTTGGTTCATCTCCACCACTGGATTCCGTTTCCCGGATACCTATCGGAAAGCCGCCCGTAAGGCCCTGCGACAGCTCCGAGTGAACTACAAACATCACCTTCAGCGGACTCCCTTGGGGTTCTTCCCGCCAACTGAAGGAAGAGGACGCACCTGGATCGCCCGGATGAGAGGACTCGGAAGGGAAGAAGAAGATCTGGAAGACAAAGTATCCCACCTATCCATCTATCTCACCGGCCTGGATGAGCTCTACCGCGAGCAAGCAGCACAACTAAAGCAACAAGTCCGCAGAGTAGAAAAGGCAACCCAGGAGCTAGAAGAACAACAGACGAGAACCGTACACGCCGAATATTCCCTGGTTGCCCTCCAAGTCCAAATGGATGAAAAAGAGGCAGAACTGGAAGAGCAAAAGGCAAGAGCCACACGCGCCGAGGACTCACTAGCTGCTCTCCAAGCTCGGATGCGGAGGTACGAGGCTCGCTGGGGAATAGGTGGATGGATAGAGGAAGATGAAGAAGAAGAACCCGAAGAGGCTCAAGGGGATGTAGGCATTCAGACTGAGGAAGAAGAACCCATGGAAACCCATTGGGATGTTGGTACTCAGACCGAGGAAGAAGAACCCGAAGAAACTCACTGGGATAAAGGAACTCAAACCGAGGATGACATGACGGATCAGTATCTCCCACTGAAGAAGCGCTCCCTTAGGATTGAGGAAGAATCCCCATGATAGGGGTAGTCTCTAAGCTAGAACCTTTGCTCTAATAATCATGTACCCATGAAGTTGTACCCCACCATGATGCCATAAATAAAAATCATCTACCCCTTTTGTGTACCTCAAATAATCGTGCAAGATCTTCACCCTATCTTTGTTTTCAGATGGCTGAGGAAGGATGGACCCAGGGCGACTGCCAAGCTGCGCCTGGCTTCCCCAGCCTGTTGATCAACGCCCTGGAGAGCCTTGGCGTCACGGAACGCCCAAGGTACTACAACAGGGAGTACGAACATCATGGCACTCTCCGCAGCAGGGTGATCCTAGTCATCGCCAGAAGTGATCGCTACCCCGACATCCAGTCCTGGCGAGTGACCGCTACGGGATTTAGGCACCATGACACCTACCCCTTGGCTATCAAAAAGACACTCCGCTACCTGTGCCGGATTTTTGAAGAACACCTAGCACCCACACCAATGAGGTTCTTCCCGCCGGCCATCAGAACCCCTGGTTGGGAAGCTCGCATGAGAAGTCTGGAACGGCGCCGCCATGAAGAGGACCCTCTGTACCAAGTGGCTAACTACCTAGCCGCTTTGGATTAGCTCTTCGATGAACAAGCCCACCTGCTGAGGGAGCAGACCCATCGCGCTGAGCAAGCTGAACTCGCGGTGAGGCTCCAACAAGTCCGAGCAGCCCAAGCCGAGGCAAGAGCCGCAGCCGCAATCAGCAGTGAAGCGGTTGCACAGGAGAGCCTCAGACAAGCCCGAGACCGGCGCATGCAAGAATGGACCAGAAGTGGGACCCCAGTTCCGGCCATCGGAGAAGACCATGTTCTACTTGGGACACCCATCATAGGATGGGGAACGCGCTTTGGAAGCCCTAGAGCCCCACCCGAGAACCCCGAAGGGTCTACTGCTGTCAGAGAAAGAGAAGTTGCTGCTCAGCCCCAAGAGAACGGGAACCCGGAGGACGGCGAGCCGTTTGCTTCCCCGGAAGCACGTACCGCCCCAGAAGAAGACTCGCCACGCGAGTAGAATGTCCAACCCTACCCTGTTGTTGTACCCTTCTAGCCCTTTCGGTTTAAGTTGTATCCCTAGTTTGAACCTGTACCCGGACGTGTAGTACGCGTTCTAGTTGTATCCCCGTGTTGTACCCTGCCTCGCTTTAATGAAGGTTACTTGTTTGCCTTGTTGTGTGCTTGTTGTGTGTGTGCCTTTCGGCAGAAGGTTAATTCTGCCTTTTCAAAAATACGAATTAAACAACTTAAACATCACCTAATCTCAATCTCACAAAAACCCTACCCAATCTGCAGATGGTTTTTCGAAGCGTCACGAGGGCCTCCCGTGTCAGGGACCCTGCAGCTGCTGATGCAGGAATGCGTCCTAACGGACAAAACCATCCTCAGGAGGAACAAGAAGTAAGTCAGGGCAGAGGAGAAAATCAGGATGCACAGCTACCACCACCACCACCACCCTTCGTGGACCTGGCACAAATAATCCATAACCAGACTCTCATACTGGAGACACTGGCCAATGCTCTAGTGAACAGGCAGCCACGAGAGCAGACCTTCAATGACAAGCTGACAGCTTTTCTGAGGGCCAAGCCACCTACTTTTGCCGGATCCAGCAACCCCTTGGATGCAGATGATTGGCTCCGCGTGATCCAGAGGAAGCTCAAGCCGTTTGGGTGCCAGGATAGAGATAAAGTCCTTCTGGCAGCACATCAACTCACCGGGACTGCCTTAGCCTGGTGGGAAAATTACTGCGCTGCTGCCAGAGATGCCACCACCATCACCTGGAATGAATTCGTGAGGGAGTTCCGCCGTTATCACATCCCCGCGGCCACCATGAAGCGCAAGGCAGATGAATTCTGCGCACTTCAGCAGGGGAGTATGTCGGTGGAGGAGTACACCCACCCGTTTATGGAGTTGGCTCGCTATGCACCAGAAGAAGTGAACAACGATGAGAAAAAGCAGGATATGTTCAAAAAGGGACTAAACCCAGAACTAAGGACCCTGCTCACCCCTCAGATCTATCCTGATTTCAACACCTTGATGAACAAGGCAATCCTCACAGAGAGGGCCAAGATCGATGAAAGAAAGGATAACAAGCGCAAGTTCTTGGAAAGCAAGGCACGCCAGCAGGATCGTTTCCAGAAGCCCAGAAGCTTCAGCTATAACGCACCAAGGTCCCAAGCCCCAATGCAGTACAGAACTCAGTCTCAAGTGACAGGACCACGGGCCCCTAACACACAGCTCAGGAGCCAGAACACCATGAGGGCCCCTCAGAATAATGCAAGCCAGGTCACCAACAACAACAATAATGTGAGGGCCTGCTTCAACTGCCGAGAGACGGGGCATTTCATCGCTGACTGTCCTTATGCCAAGAACAAGCCAGCTACTTCAGCTTTCTCCAACACAGTGAACGGACCCAAGCCAGTTCTGACTGGTGCCAACCGAGTGCCCCTCCGTGGCAACAGCAACAACAACAGCAACCAGCAGAGGCAACCCCAGCAGTCTTTCGGACGGGCCCGCGTCAACCACATCGACGCGCAGGAAGCTCAAGGAGCTCAGGGTGTAGTGCTCGGTGAGTACCTAGTCAGCTCAACTCTTGCAACAGTATTGTTTGATTCCGGAGCATCACACTTATTTATATCCTCGAGTTTTGTGGAGAAACATAAAATACCTACAGTACTACTAAAGACACCCCTATTAACCCGGACGCCCGGAGGAGACATCAGGTGTCAACTGGGTTGTCTACGGGTGAGGATTAATTTAAGTGGGGTAGAGTTTCTAGCAGATCTAGTAGTACTTAAGTCAGAAGGGATAGATGTGATCCTTGGAATGGATTGGCTGAGCAAACACAATGGCCTCATAGGTTGTACGGACAAGGTAGTCCATCTAACAAACCCAGAGGGAGTTCGAGTGACCTGTCATACCTGGGAAAGTGGAGCAAACCCGATGGTATTCAGCATGGAAGCCAAGTCCTTGGAAGAAGTCCCAGTAGTGAACGAGTATCCAGATGTCTTCCCGGAAGAACTTCCTGGTATGCCACCAGATAGGGATGTAGAGTTTGTTATTGACCTTGTCCCTGGAACTGCCCCTATAGCCAAGAGACCTTATAGGATGGCAGCCTCCGAGTTGGCGGAGTTAAAGAAACAACTAGAGGAGTTGCAACGGATTGGCTTCATCAGGCCAAGTTCGTCGCCTTGGGGAGCCCCGGTTCTATTCGTCAAGAAGAAGGACGGAAGTATGAGGCTATGTGTAGATTACCGGGCACTAAACGAGGTCACTATTAAGAACAAGTACCCTCTCCCCAGGATCGATGATCTTTTTGACCAGTTAAAAGGAGCCAGGTACTTTTCCAAGATTGACTTGAGGTCCGGTTATTTTCAGCTCAAGATCAGGGTGAGCGACATCCCGAAAACAGCTTTTGTCACCCGGTATGGTCAGTTTGAGTTTACGGTGATGTCTTTTGGACTGACAAATGCACCTGCCTATTTCATGAACCTCATGAACAAAGTGTTTATGGACGAGCTAGATAAGTTTGTCGTAGTCTTCATTGACGACATACTTATTTACTCAAAGAGTATTCAGGAGCACGAGCAACACCTGAGGGTAGTTCTAGAGAAGCTGAGAATGCATAGGCTATACGCCAAATTCAGCAAGTGTGAGTTCTGCCTGGAGAAAGTAGCTTTCCTTGGTCATATCTTGACCGCGGAAGGAGTAGCAGTGGATCCCGAGAAGGTCGAAGCAGTCTCCAATTGGCAGCAACCAACTAATGTCAGTGAGATCAGAAGTTTCCTCGGATTAGCTGGGTATTATCGGAGATTCATTGAGGGATTATCTAAGATAGCCCGGCCCATGACAGAGCTGCTCAAGAAAGAGAAGAAGTTCACCTGGACGGAGTCGTGTGAAAGAAGCTTCCAGGAGTTGAAGCGAAGATTGACGACAGCCCCAGTGCTAACCCTGCCGGATATTCATCGGGATTTTGTCATCTATTGTGATGCGTCCCGACAAGGATTGGGTTGTGTGCTGATGCAAGATGGGAAAGTCGTTGCATATGCTTCCCGTCAGCTCAGGACCCATGAGCAAAACTACCCAACTCATGATTTGGAACTTGCAGCCGTAGTGCACGCACTTAAGATTTTGAGGCATTATTTGATTGGAAATAAGTGCGAAATCTTTACCGATCATAAAAGTCTGAAGTATATCTTCACCCAACCAGACCTAAACCTGAGGCAGAGAAGATGGCTAGAATTAGTCAAGGATTATAATTTGGAAATTCATTACCACCCGGGAAAGGCAAACGTAGTGGTCGACGCCCTTAGTCGTAAATCCTACGGGCCCAAGAATGACCATTTACGAGAGGAAATGGCACGATTAAATGTGCACATTGTCCCTCGAGGCTCCAGCCAAGTGTTGAACGTTCAATCCACTCTAGAAGAAAGAATCAGGAAAGCCCAAAGATCAGACAAGGGACTGATGGAAATCCGGAGACAGACCGGAGAAAATAAGGCACCAGACTTTAGAGTGGATAATAGGGGAATATTGTGGTATAAAGATAGAATTTGTGTGCCCCAGAAGGGAGATTTTAGGCAAATAATCATGGATGAAGCCCACAACTCGGCCTACTCCATTCACCCGGGATCCACCAAAATGTATATGGACTTAAAACAGAAATATTGGTGGAATGGGATGAAGGCAGATATTGCACGATTCGTCGCCCATTGCGATACTTGCCAGAGAATCAAAGCTGAACACCAGATGCCGGCAGGATTGTTGCAGCCCCTACCCATTCCGGTTTGGAAATGGGATGAAATAGGGATGGATTTTGTGGTAGGCTTGCCCAGAACCCAGAAAGGACACGATTCCATATGGGTAATAGTGGACCGACTCACTAAAGCGGCTCACTTCATACCCGTACGGACCAACTACGGTGGAGAGAAGCTAGCCAAGCTCTATGTGGAAAATATAGTGAAGCTGCATGGCGTGCCTAGTCGAATTGTTTCAGACAGAGGGACCCAGTTCACCTCTAGATTTTGGAAGAGTTTGCATAAAGCCATGGGCACCAAGCTAGACTTTAGCTCCGCTTATCACCCACAGACAGATGGTCAGACAGAAAGGGTGAATCAGATTATGGAAGATATGTTGAGAGCATGTGTTCTCACCTACGGCAAAGATTGGGAACAGAGTTTACCCTATGCCGAGTTCTCCTACAATAATGGGTATCAAGCAAGCTTGGGTATGTCACCGTTCGAAGCCCTTTACGGAAGAAAATGCAGGACCCCTCTGATGTGGTCAGAAGTGGGAGAACGTGCTCTAGTCGGGCCTGCCCTCATAAAGGAAGCAGAAGAAAGAGTTACCGAGATTAGAGAGAAACTGAAAGCAGCCCAGTCCCGACAGAAGAGTTACGCTGACAAGAAAAGACGGGAAATAAGTTTCAGTCCAGGGGATTTTGTGTATCTCAAGGTATCACCCATTCGAGGAACCCGAAGATTTCAGGTACAAGGAAAATTAGCCCCTCGGTACATTGGACCATACCGAGTTCTGAAGAAAGTTGGAGCAGTAGCATACCGTTTGGAACTACCAGAAGAAATGTCAGATATACATCCAGTATTCCACGTCTCGCAGCTAAGAAGATGTTTGAGGGTACCCGAGGCAGAGCATGTGCCAGTAGAAACGATAGATTTACAGCCAGACCTACGATACCAAGAAGTACCGGTCAAGATTCTCGACACTGTCACCAGAAGGACCAGAAACTCCGAAGTTCGGATATGTAGAGTTCAGTGGAGCAGACACGGAGTGGAAGAAGCTACCTGGGAACGCGAAGACGCTCTAAAGAAGGAGTTTCCCCACCTGTTTAGGAACTAGCCGAATCTCGAGGACGAGATTCATTTTAAGTGGGGTAGGTTTGTAACATCCCGAAAACTCACCAAAAATAAATCATGCGCTAAAGTTGTTTTTATCGTTGAGCTCGACTCAAACCCTGAACCCTAATCCCCAGAGCCTCTCCCGAACAACCCGACACCCGAATTCAATCCACGTCCCATCTCTTTCCCATCCAGCGCGACGCGTCGTGACCGGCCGCCGCGAATCCCGCCCCCTCTTTTTCCCTCTCTCCTCCGACCGCGTGCCCCACCTCCCGCGACCCGCATGCCACGCGTGGCCGACCGCAGCCGCGGTGGCCGCTGGCGCGCACCGCCCCCCCTCTCCTTTTTCCTTTCCCTCCCTCCCATTTTCTTTTCCTTTATTTCTTTTTTCTTTTTCCCTTTTCCCCTTTTTCCTCTTTTCCTCCCTCCCTCCCCTGTCGCATGCCCAGCCGCGCCGCCCGCCTCCCAGCACCGGCCCGCCTGCCCGCGAGCCCCCATCCTCCCCCCGCGCGCGACACCGGCCGCCTCCTGCTCCGCCCGGCCTACGGCTCATGCTCACCCACGCGTTGCCCAGGCTTGCCCGTGCGCCCGTGCACGCGCACGCAGCGCCCGGCGCGCCTCGCCGCGACGGCCTCGCCGCACCAAGCTGCCTGCTCGCGCCCGGCCGACTCCACGGGCCTTCGGCCCACGTGCTCGCCCCTCGCGCTCGCTGCGCCCTGCCATCACCGCCGCGCCGCCCGACGCTCCGCGTGCAGAGCCACGCCGCGACGCTCGCCGGCCCGCGCACGCGGCGCACGCCCTCGCTGCTCGCGCCGTCGGGTCCCGCTGCACCGAGGCCGCCGCTGGCGCTGCCCCGGCCCCGCGCACACCCTGCCCTGCCCACGTGCGCGCCGCGCGCCGCCCGTCGCTGCGCCGCCCTGTGATCGCCGCGGCCTCGCCGCTAGCGCCACCGCCCTGGGCCGCACAGCGCCGCCCTGTACACGCCGCTGCCGCTCGCGTCCCGTCAACTGAGGCCGCCTCGCCGCCCGTGCCTCGCTCTGCGACGCTCGCAAGGAGCCAAGACGCAATTGATGGCGCTCCGCGTGGCTCGCCGGCCGTCACCCACCCCCGGCCGCGCCACCGCCTCTTCACGCCTATAAAAGGCCCCCACCGGCGCCGCTCCTCCACACCCAAGCCTCCCCGGCCACCACCGCCTCCCCTCCTCAGTGCCAGCGCCGCCGCCGCGCTCCAATAGCGCCGCCGCCGCCGGCCGCGTCGCCCCGCCTCCTCGCTACGCCCCGGGCCGAGGTGAGTGGGGGAATCAATCCCCCACATCCCACTGCCCCTTTTCCCCCTACCCAGAGCCGCCGCCGAGCCCCCACGCCGCCGAATCGCCGGCGCCGAGCGCCGCCCCCTCCCCTCCTCTGTTCCGCGTGGGGAGAGGAAGGAGATGGCAATTATGCCAAAACCCCCCTCACCTTCTTCTATTCCATAGAGACCCCCCCTCACCTATTGGCTTATATCCAAAATGAACCCTACCCTTTGCTCTAATTTCAAGTAAACCCTTCCACGTAAAAACATAATTCTAAGCATACCCCTGACTTTTCCAGTTTAGTCCAAATATTTCTAGAAATTACAAATAGACCCCTACCTCCTCCAGGTTAATTACAAATAGGCCCCTGACCCCTTAACCGACCCACAAACCCTTATAAAACCTATCATTTCATGTAACAAACGACCTCTGATCAACCTGAAACTTTACCACGCCTCTCATAACTAAGTCTTGGCCATGCCATTAGGAAACCACTCAAAGATGTTACTTCTATCTCCATATTTTATGAGTTTCCGGTTCGAGCTCAACGATAGATCTTTGCATTGATTGGATGCTTGTTTGTGTGTGCTGTAGACCGCGGAGTGAACGAAGGAGAGCCCGTCAGCGAGCAGTACTGTGAGCAGGAGAATGAGGACCAGTTCCGCGACCCCGAGCCCGAAGGACAGGACTTTCCCGAAGGCTACGAAGACGGTAAGTTCAATCCCATCCTTTGATGGACTTTCCCGAAGGCTACGAAGACGGCAAGTTCAATCCCATCCTTTGATGCATGCTTCTGTCCTAGTTTTTATAAACACAACCCAATGGCCTGCTTTATAAAATTGTATATGTTTTGCTTGCATGAAAACACGGTTGGATAGCCAACCCTTGATTTGTGATGACCATTCCTTGACCACCTAGATTAATGTCTGATTTTGCTTGGACGTTAATCGATATTAGAACGCTTAGGATTTTACTCATAATACTATTTATTTTATAAAGAAAATGTGTGCGTGTGGGATGGGATAAATGTGGTGTTTTTGTAAAGGAAGTGTAGACGGGATGGATGGCATTTCTACGGATTTGTCATTTGGTGTGCTCGTGCCAATGTGGCAGGGCAAAAGAAGGGAGATATCCATCTTGTCGTGTCTAAGGACCGAGTTGGTGTGTCATCTCACCTAACTCCACTATCGTGCAAACCACTCGACCGTTGAATGGGCAACGGCGTAGCATAAATCCCACTAGTTGGTGTGATAGCCATCAGGAGAGCTGAGAGCAACGGGTGACTAAGGAAAAGGGATAAGCCCCGAGTGACTTATGCCCGGTTATACCTAAGTGAACGGTCGATGACCCCTTGGTGCATCCCGTGATGGCTAGTCAGGCTTAGCTATGGTGGGTAATGGCTATGTTGGGATCTACACTGACACGACGGTGTTCGAGTTGTGGTATCCTACTTGTGGGTAAAGTTGCACACCTCTGCAGAGCTAAGAATCTATTCGAATAGTCCGTGCCCACGGTATTGGGAGAGTTACGGTGTGGTCACATAACTAGTGTTTCATTGGGTTGGGCTGGTGTGAGTTGTTTTGGAAATGTGTCCAGCAGATGTGCCGTGTGCTACGACGGACGGGGAGTCCGGTAGCAGTTTTAAAACCTGAACTCCGTGTTACTGCAAAAACTGATTTCTAAAAGGTTTTCTGTAAAATAAACCCCTGCATAAAATGTCGTTTCCTGCAAATTAAACCGTAACCTTATCCTTGATTTACCTATGCATATTATTCTGTTATAACCCCCTCCGTGGGTGTGGTTGGACTTGCTGAGTACGTTTGTACTCACCCCACTCTTACTTTTTACAGAAGAAGACCCAGACTTCGTGCCAGACGACGTTGAGTAGGGTCATTGTTCTGCACCCAACCTTGCCTGTGGAACCGGCCCTGTACGAGATGCCTCCGCTGTCGCAGTACTCTGAGCCCGTGCTAGACTCCATGTGGTTTGCGGTCTGGTGTTATGTCGTAGCTTGGTTAATTATTATCATCATCTGTATCGAGTGTCTTCCAAGGTTTGTACGGTTTTGAACCATCTGATGTAATAAATGTGGCATCAGCCTCCTGGGACTGGTGTTTTGTATCACATTTAAGTCTTCTCTTATGAGGGGGCGCTTCACGTTCACACCGGTATCTACGGCGCACACAAACAAACACACAATAAATAAAAAGAAATAAAAGTTTTATCGTCGAGCTCGAATCAGAGAAAATTAAGATGTGGAGACCGAAATAATATTTTTGGATGATTTTCTAATGACATGGCTAAAAATATAATAGAAATGGCGTTGTCGAATTTGGAGGCATTAGAGGATTTTTGGCGCATGAAATTATAGGTTAAGGAGGTGTTTAAGGGCTAAATCGGGGTTCAAGGAGAGATGAAAATAGGATGAATGGATAGTATATGATTTTATAGGAATTTAGAAAGAAGAATCACTTGAATCGGAGCTTGGATGGGTGAGATATTATAGGTATAAGATTGGGTGTTTAAATAATTCCGAAAATAGAAAACAATATTGATTTAAGTGTGTGACGTGCAGCAGGTGCTGCGTGGGCTGCTTGTGTGCGGCGTGAATGCTTCCTTTGGGCTGGACGGCCCAACATCCGTGATTTTAATTTAGATGGAATCAAGCCCACACGTGCTCAGAGGAACAGAGGAGACAACATCAGCTCGCGTTCTTCTTCTTTGCCACAATGCCATGGTAGGGCTGCTCGAGCTCGAGCAGGCGGCCGCTCCGGCCACCGTTCTCGAATCCGAGAGCACGGGGAGAGAGAGGAGGGCGAGGGGGGGTTCTATTTTGGTAAGTCCGGGCACGGGAGATGGAGGTGGGCTACAACGGCCGTGGCGGCCATGGTCATGGCGACCGGGAGCTCGTGGAGAGCTCAGCAAAAGGCAGAAATAGGGAGGGGCGTGGATTGGCGTGGGTCGAGGATGGTCGGGAGGTGCTCACCTCGAAGGGAATCGGACCAAGATGGCCTGGGCGAGGAGATCGACGGGGTGGCTCTGTTCTCGGTAGAAAACAGAGAAGTGGGGAATTGGAGCAGCGAGGAAGACGAGCGGCGGGCTGCGCAGCTTGGTGAGCTCGGTGGTGGCGTGGAGCTGCACGAGGGCCTGAAAGGTGGTGGAGGGAAGAGGGCAGCGGTGGCTGGTCGGTCGGCGGGCTTGTAGCTCGCCTTCAATGGCGTGGGGGCGGGTTTGGTCGTTGTGGAGCGACGCGAAGCGGCGGCGCGAGTGGCGAGGCGGCACAGGGTGACGGGATGGCTCGGGCAGGCGCATCAGTGAGCAAATGGACGGGCCGGGCTGCTCGAGCGGCGAGGCGGGTACAGGAAGGCGGTGGCGGTGCTAATCGATGGGTGGCGCGGGCACAGGGTGACAAGACCCGTCGGGCAGGGGCGCGTGCGCAATGTGGGGCTCAGGGAGCAGGGGCGTGTGCGCACATGGAGCAGGAAGCAGGAGCAGGAAGGATGGAAGGAGAAGGAGGGAGAAAAGGAAAAGAGGAAAAAGAAATAGGGAAGGAGAAAAAGAAAAGAAGAGAGGAAGAAAAAGAAAAGGGGGCGCCGGCGGAATTTGCGGCGACGGTCGACCACGCGCGGCGGTCGGCGACACGCAGCGCGACATGCGGGGCGAGGAAAAAGCGAGACAGGGCGGCGATTGAATTAGGGTGTCGGGACGAGGAAAATCGTAGGGAAGGATTTTGAGAGTTTAGGATTTCAGAAAAGATTTGAGCTCAACGATGCAAAACCAATTTTGAAAATTATTTTTAGCGTGTGATTTAACTTGATGAATTTTTGGAATGTTACAAACCTACCCCACTTAAAATGAATCTCGTCCTCGAGATTCGGCTGGCTTCTAAAGAGGTGGGGAAACTCCTTCTTCAGAACATCTTCACGCTCCCCATGTACCTTCTTCTATTCCGTGTCTGCTCCACTGAACTCTGCAAATCCGTACTTCGGGGTTTCTTGTCCTCCTAGTGACAGTGTCCAAGCTCTTGACAGGTACTTCATAGTACCGAAGGTCTGTTTGTAGATCTATTTCTTCTTCTGGCACAAGCTCCTTCTCAGGTACCCTCAAACATCTCCTTAGCTGGGATACATGGAACACTGGGTGTATATCTGACATTCCTTCTGGTAGTTCCAGACGGTATGCTATGGCTCCGACTTTCTTCCGAACTTCGTACAGTCCAATGTACCGAGGGGCCAACTTTCCTTGTACCTAAAATCTTCGGGTTCCCCGAATAGGTGAAACCTTAAGGTAGACGAACTCTCCCGGGTTGAAGCTTATTTCTCGTCTCTTCTTGTCTGCGTAGCTCTTTTGTCGAGACTGGGCGGCCTTCAGCTTTTCTCTAGTCTCGGCCACTCTGTCTTCTGCTTCTTTTATGAGTGCGGGTCCGACTAGTGCACGTTCTCCAACTTCTGACCACATCAGGGGAGTTCTGTATTTTCTTCCATAAAGAGCCTCGAATGGTGACATGCCCAGGCTTGCTTGATAACTGTTGTTGTATAAAAATTCTGCATAGGGCAAACTCTGCTCCCAATCCTTGCCATAGGTAAGGACACATGCTCTCAACATATCCTCCATAATCTGATTCACCCATTCTGTTTGACCATCCGTTTGTGGGTGATAGGCGGAGCTGAAATCCAATTTGGTGCCCATGGCTTTATGCAAACTCTTCCAGAACCTAGAGGTGAATTGGGTCCCTCTATCTGAAACAATTCTGCTAGGCTCACCATGTAACTTTACTATATTTTCCACATAAAGCTTAGCTAGTTTTTCTCCACCGTAATTGGTCCACACGGGTATGAAATGAGCCGCTTTAGTGAGTCGGTCCACTATTACCCATATGGAGTCATGTCCTTTCTGTGTTCTGGGCAAACCCACTACAAAGTCCATTCCTATCTCATCCCATTTCCAAACCGGGATGGGTAGTGGTTGCAACAATCCTGCTGGCTTCTGATGTTCGGCCTTGATCCTTTGACACGTATCACAATGGGAAACAAACCGTGCAATATCCGCCTTCATTCTCTTCTACCAATATTTTTGTTTTAAATCTATATACATCTTGGTGTATCCTGGGTGGATGGAGTAGGCCGAGTTATGGGCTTCATCCATGATTATTTGCCGGAAGTCTCCTTCCTGGGGCACGCAAATCCAACTTTTATACCATAAAATTCCCTCATTATCCACTCTAAAATCCGGTGTCTTATTTTCTACAGTTTGCATTCGGATTTCCATCAAGTTCTTGTCCGATCTTTGGGCCCTTCTGATCTTATCCTCCAGAGTGGGTTGAATGCTCATCTTGCGAATAGAACCTCGAGGGACAATGTGCACATTCAATCGTGCCGTTTCTTCCTGTAGATGGACATCCTTGGGTCCATAAGATTTCCGGCTTAAGACATCGGCTACCACATCGGCTACCATAACATCTGGGTATTCGTTTACTACCAGGACTTCTTCCAAGGACTTGGCTTCCATGCTAAACACCATTGGGTCAGATCCGCTTCCCCGGGTATGGCAGGTCACTCGTACTCCTTCTGGGTTTGTTAGATGTACCACTTTGTTAGAACAACCTATGAGACCATTGTGTCGGCTTAACCAGTCCATTCCAAGGATCACGTCTATTCCTTTAGACTTAAGTACTAATAGGTCTGCTAGAAATTCTACCCCACTTAAATTGATCCTTACCCATAGACAACCTAGTTGACACTTGATGTCACCTCCAGGCGTCCGGGTTAATAGTGGTGTTTTTAGTAGTACTGTAGGTATATTGTGTTTTTTCACAAAACTTGATGATATGAACGAGTGTGATGCTCCAGAATCAAATAGTACTATTGCAAGAGCTGAGCTGACTAGGTACTCACCGAGCACTACGCCCTGAGCTCCTTGAGCCTCCTGCGTGTTGATGTGGTTGACGCGGGCTCGTCCAAATGACTACTGGGGCTGCCGCATCTGCTGACTATTATTGTTGTTGGTGTTGGTGTTGTTGTTGTTGTTGTTGTGGATGGGCACTCGGTTGCCACCTGGCAGAACTGGCCTTGGTCCATTCACCGTGTTGGAGAAGGCTGATGTAGCAGGCTTGTTCTTGGCATATGGGCAGTTAGCGATGAAATGCCCCATCTCACGGCAGTTGAAACAGGCCCTAGCGTTGCTGTTGTTGGTGGTGACTTGGCTTGCATTGCTCTGCTGGGCCTTCATGGTGTTCTGGCTCCTGAACTGTGTGTTAGGGGCCTGTGGGCCTGTCACCTGAGACTGGGTCCTATACTGCATTGGGGCCTGAGATCTTGGTGTAGTGTAGCTGAAGCTTCTTGGTTTCTGATTGCGGTTCTGCTGGAGGGCTTTGCTTTCCAGAAACTTGCGCTTGTTATCCTTCCTTTCTTCAGCTTTGGCCCTTTCTGTGAGAATGACCTTGTTCATCAGAGTGTTGAAGTCCGGATAGATCTGAGGGGTAAGCAGGGTACCCTACCCCCTTAAAGAAATCTCGTCCCGAGATTTAGCTGGGCTGGCTAGCAAAGAGATCTGGATATGTCTTCTTCAACTCATCTTCTCGCTCCCAAGTAGCCTCAGCTTCACTGTGGTGACTCCACTGAACTCTGCACATCTTGATGTGCTTGTTCCGGGTAACCCTCTCTGATGTCTCCAGAATCTTCACCGGATGCTCAGTATAAGTCAGATCCTCCTGGACATCGACTCCATCCAGGGGTGCCTGCTCCTCGGGTACTCGCAAACACCTCTTCAGCTGAGATATATGGAAGACATCATGAACTCCTGAGAGGCTGAGAGGTAACTCCAGGCGATAAGCAACTTCGCCTTTCCGCTCTAGCACCTTGAATGGCCCCACATAACGAGGTGCTAACTTTCCCTTGACATTGAATCTGCGAATTCCTCTCATCGGAGACACCTTCAGATACACATAATCACCGATACTGAAAGTCAGATCTCTCCGTTTGCCATCAGCATAGCTCTTCTGTCTGCTCTGTGCAATCCTCAGATTTTCTCGCACAGCCTGAACCATCTGCTCGGCATCATCTATGATCTCAGGGCCAAAGAGCTGCTTTTCACCAATCTGATCCCAATAGAGAGGAGTCCTGCATTTTCTGCCATACAGTGCCTCAAAGGGAGACTTCTTCAGACTGGCCTGATAGCTGTTGTTATATGAGAACTCAGCAAATGACAGGCACTTATCCCAACTAGTACCGTACTGGATAGCACAAGCTCTCAGCATATCCTCCAACACTTGGTTGGTCCTCTCTGTCTGCCCATCTGTCTGAGGGTGATAAGCCGTACTGAAACGCAGCTTCGTATCCAGAGAATCATGAAGCTGCTCCCAGAAACGAGAAGTGAACTGAGACCCTCTGTCAGATATGATCTTCTTGGGTACACCATGCAAGCAGACAATCCGAGAGATGTACAACTCTGCAAGTCTAGCACCGGAGTAAGTAGTGTTCACTGGAATGAAGTGAGCAACCTTCGTCAATCGATCCACTACTACCCAAATGGAGTTGTACCCTTTCTGAGTACGAGGCAATCCAACAATGAAGTCCATAGTGATCTCCTCCCATTTCCACTCTGGAATCTTCAGCGGCTGTAACAGACCTGCTGGCCTCTGATGCTCAGCCTTGACACGCTGACAGGTGTCACAAATAGCCACGTACTCTGCCACTGAACGCTTCATCCCATACCACCAGAAACGTTCCTTCAGATCATAATACATCTTCGTGCTGCCCGGATGAATAGAGTAAGCTGTATCATGGGCCTCACTCAGAATCAACTTCCGAAGATCATGCACATCAGGTACGCAGATCCGGTTCTTGTACCACAAGGTACCCTGATCGTCCTCTCTGAAATGAGGAGCCTTGCCCTTCTTGAGCAACTCACGAATCTCCTGCAGCTTCTCATCATCTTTCTGATGCTGCCTGATCTCTGACTCTAGAGTCGGTACTGCCTCAAATGCTGCACTGGAGGTATGATGCAAGAAACCCAGACTCAGCTGCTCGAACTCCTCGCATAACTCTGGAGGCATCTGGAAAGCCACGGCCATGTTGACATAACTTCTTCTGCTCAGAGCATCTGCTACAACATTGGCCTTGCCCGGATGATAGTGAATCTCCAGATCATAGTCCTTGACCAACTCTAGCCATCTTCTCTGCCGCATGTTCAGCTCATTCTGCGTGAAAATATACTTGAGGCTCTTGTGATCAGTGTAGATATCACACCGCTGCCCATACAAGTAATGCCTCCAAATTTTCAGAGCATGCACAACTGCGGCTAACTCAAGATCATGAGTAGGATAATTCAGCTCATGCCGGCGTAGCTGCCGTGAAGCATAAGCTATCACTCTGCCCTCCTGCATCAGAACACACCCAAGACCATCCTTCGAAGCATCACAATATACCGTGAACCTCTTCGTCTGGTCTGGCAGAGTCAGGACTGGCGCCGTAGTCAACCTTTTCTTCAGCTCATCAAAGGCCATCTGACGCTCATCAGTCCATACAAAAGCCACATTCTTCTCCAGCAAAGAAGTCAAAGGCTTCGCGATCTTGGAGAAATTCTCAATGAACCTCCGATAATATCCAGCTAAGCCCAAGAAAGATCTGACTTCTTTCACTGTCTGCGGTGTCTCCCACTCGAGCACATCCTTCACCTTGCTCGGATCAACAGCAATGCCTCCCTGAGAGATAACATGACCGAGGAATGGAACCTCGTCAATCCAGAACTCGCACTTGCTGAACTTGGCATACAACTGATGCTCCCTCAGTCTCTGCAACACGAGCCTCAGATGCTCCTCATGCTCTTCTTCTGTCTTGGAGAAGATCAGAATATCATCAATGAAAATCACCACGAAGACATCCAGATAATCCATGAAGACCATGTTCATCAGATGCATGAAGTAAGCCGGGGCATTAGTCAAGCCGAAGGACATGACTGTATACTCATATAGCCCGTACTTGCAGGTGAATGCCGTCTTCGGAATGTCCCCAGGACGGATCCTCAGCTGAAAATAACCCGAACGAAGATCAATCTTCGAGAATATACGAGCACCTCGAAGCAGATCGAAGAGATCCTCAATACGGGGCAGTGGATGCTTGTTCTTGATGGTGACTGCATTCAGCTCACGATAATCCACACACATCCTCTTCGAGCCATCCTTCTTATCTACTAGCAATAATGGAAAAGCCCAAGGAGAGAAGCTGCGACGGATATAGCCCTTGGCTAGCAACTCATCAATAGTTTTCTTGACCTCTTCATGCTCTATAGGTGCCATGCGGTAGGGCCGCTTTGCAATAGGAGCTGTGCCAGGCAAGAGATCAATACAAAACTCAATGGCGCGTTCAGGCGGCATACCTGGCAGATCATCCGGAAAGACATCCGGGAATTCAGACACCACGCGAATACCGTCCGTGGGTCTAGCCTCCATCTGATGAAGAAATCCCGAAGGCTCTACTGCACTGATAACAACCTCTTGGCCACTGGAAGCAGATAGCAAGACTGTCCTCTGAGCACAATCTATCCGAACTCCCCATTTGGCCAGAGTCTCCATTCCCAGAATGACATCGATGCCCTTGGTGTCTAGCACCATCAGATCAGTACAGAACTCTACTCCCCTCAAAGAAACACTGACTCTCGGGCAGTAAGTGTGAGACCTCAACTGTCCTCCCGGTGAAGATACTAACAGGCACCTCTTTAATGTGCTAGTATGAATACCATGATGCTCGACAAAAGACTGAGTAATGAAGGAATGCGTAGCACCAGTATCAAAAAGCACTGTAGCTGGATATGAATTAACCATGAACGTACCAATAACCACGTTGGGAGCCTCGGCCGCTGACTCGGCCGTCACGTGGTTCACCCTGCCCTGTGCTGGCGCCCTGGGCTGAGCTGGGCGCCCCTGCTGTCCCGCCTGCGCCTTCCGGGGGCAAGCGTTGGCGTAGTGCCCCGGCTGGCCGCAGTGAAAGCAGGTGCGAGGAGGTCCCTGAGCCTGCTGTCCGGTAGGAGCTGCCGGACGTGGAGCCTGCGGTGCCGGTGGAGCACGAGCCGGAGGTGCCGGTAACCTCGGGCCCTGACCTGCCTGCTGCTGTCGAGGCGGGTACTGCTGCGGTGGCCTCTGCTGGTACTGCTGAGGAGGCCGGTACTGAGGCTGGTACTGCTGGGGCTGCTGGAGTCGAGGACGAGTGTTGCTGCCGGAAGCAACGGGGACAACCTTCCTCTTCTTGTCCTCCATCTCCAGGTGCTTACGCTCAGTGTTGAGCGCACTGTCAACCAGATGGTTGAAGTCGTCGAAGCGGAGGTTGAGCAGCGCGTACTGGAGGTAGTCCTCAAGACCCTCCATGAAGTGCTCCTGCTTCTTGCGGTCATCCGCAACCTCGGCAGGGGCGTAGCGAGCCAGCTGAAGAAAGCGATCACGATACTCCGTGACCGACATAGTCCCCTGAATTCACAAAGACAGATAGATATCTCAAGATTAACTCAAGATTCATAAGGATAGAACAAGGGGCATAAGCTCAAAAGAAAACGCTGAATGATTATTCTTAAGATTACCTGCTTCAGTGCAAGGAACTCCTTCTGTTTCATCTTCATAACGCCCGCGGGGACGTTGTGGCTGCGGAAGCGCTCCCTGAACTGGAGCCAGGTGAGAGACTCGCGGTCATGGACCGGGTGGGACTCCCACCAGTCCAAAGCTGCCCCTCGCAGCTGTCCTGCTGCGTACAAGACGCGCTCACGGTCATCGCACTGGGCGATGTCCAGCTGACGCTCCACTGCACGGAGCCAGTCGTCAGCCTGAAGAGGGTCGGACGTGTGAGAGAACGTCGGCGGGTGACCCCTCAGGAACTCAGCACGCCTGTCGCGAGGCTGCGGCGGTGGAGGAGGCGGAGGCTGAGTGTGAGCGTGCTGAAGAGCCTGAACAGTGTTGTTCAGGGTAGCCATCATCTGCATCTGGAGCTGGAAGTACTGCTCCGGAGTCAAGGGCGGAGGCATCGGGATCCCAGTACCCTGGTTGTTCTGACCTTGCTGCTGGCCAGAACCTGAACCGGTGCTCCTGGTGTTCACCATCTGATTTGAACAAAAGATTTCACGAGTAAGGATATTGCAGGAATAAATTCAGATGGATATGATAACTCTTTGCGGAAAAAGACTCAGTCATGATAAAGTAGACATGATAGAGTTGACTGTTTTACCCCCAACGATCTAACTCATTTTATTAATTAGTTAACTTTAACATATGAGTGATTTTCTTTAAACAAATTTAAGCTACTAAGCTATGCAATCAGTCAAAAATCCAAATCAAACAGGTAGCATAATAACAAGCAGACAATTTTCACAACTTAGCCGAGTTTAACAATAGACTCGACTAACACAACGCGTCGCAGAACGTGCTATCGTATTATTATAAAAGGATCACCTAGCTAACTCATGGTGGTCAGATGACTGATTCAGGCCAAAATCTACGAAAACTATTCTTCAGAGAGAGAAATCAAGGCAAGAAGGATAAGAAGTCAAAGAAGTCAAGGGGTATAATAGTAAAATAGTTTCAACAGTCAAGGATTGGAGAGAAGAAGTCCTAAAACTCGACCAGTTCTATCTAGGCTTCGTCCTACAGTCGATATGGCTCTGATACCACTCTGTAACACCCGGTTTATAAAAGAGCATAAACCGAGCAATCATATACGTGCCAGGATCAAGTCACACGTATATACAACAGAATGAACAGTATATCATAGCACATATCACGTAAAAAGGTATAATAAAGCGAATACGAATGTTATTTATTACAATAATGACAAAATGTCTGATACAGCGGAAGCGAAGTACAAAATACGATAAAAGCTCTCCGAAGCTGAAGCAGGGCGCCACAGGGACGTCGACTGGGAGACGAAGCACCTAGAAGTCCTCGTAGTCCTGGTAGCGCTGGACGAACTCCCTCGTGCCGGCAGGAACT
Organism: Panicum virgatum; assembly: GCF_016808335.1. NCBI lineage: Eukaryota > Viridiplantae > Streptophyta > Magnoliopsida > Poales > Poaceae > Panicum > Panicum virgatum. The sequence continues at coordinate 2,836,142 of NC_053153.1, forward strand.
GAGCAGCAGTAGCGTAGCCAAGAGGAAAAAGTAGAGAAGAGGCAAGAGTGAGTACACAACTTGTACTCAACAAGTATAACACAAACTATGAGGCTCTAGGCTGGCTGACTCAACTGCATTAGCTTTTAAGTGTTGGCAAAATTTTATTAAAACTATTTACTACGAGTTGATGAATTACCATTAACCCAGTTACATAGTAATTAATCAGAATTAATTAATACTACTACTGAGAACCATACCAAAAACCAAGCCACCAAGGTAAACCCCGAGAAGCACCTCCCTCGTCGGAAGGAGATAACTTCACTAATCAAAAGGAGGATCTGGGCCGCTCATAACCGTGAGCACGGCTAGTATACCAGTTTTACACTCTGCAGAGGTTGCACATCTTTACCCACAAGTCGTGAGCTACGCCAGTTGTTCATCACACTTCCTTAGGTGAGATGGCCAGCGACTCACTACGAGGCCTTTAAAAAGAATCTCGTTGGTAAGGCGTAACCGCGAGAGTTAGGTCGGCGACGATGGGGCCCACCTCCGGGGGTACAAGCACAGGAGCGCAATCCAAGCACAGACCAAGCCGGAGGAGCAGGGACCATTGAAGCTTACTACTCTTGCCCCGCAGGTAAGTTACTCCAAACCAAAAAGATCTAGTTATTACGCCAAGTCTATCCCATTCTAGCCTTGTGGTAGCGCTGTTGTCCCAGGTTGTCGCTCTATGAACCGGTCCTTATGGAGAGTGGCCAACCAGGCAGTAAGCACCGTGCTGGCCCCCTAAACCATGTTTCTAAAAAAAAACATCTTTTAACGAGAAGTGAGCCACTCAAGCCACACAGAGTGCCACTCTCAGAATTAAGTTCAAGTAAAACATTAATCAATTTAATTAAAAAGGACCAGAGTGTGTTATAGCGCAGCAACCTAGCACAACTAACCAAAATGCAACCCAAAGGTATATATAAAGGATATAAAGTGGCTAGGACAGTCCTTATAGGCATACAGTATTAAAATGCAGTATGAAATTGTATTTAAAGATGATAGGTTGTTCAGGTTATACTTGCCTTCCTCGTACTGCTCTGGCTGCTGCTCAAACTGCTCGGAAGACGGCTGCTCCTGGTACTGGTACTGGGGCTCCTCAGATGGATCAACTTCTACTCACGAACACATGGCCAAAACAATGCACGAAAATAAGCATACAAGCAAACATTAACAAAAACTAAGAAACAGTACATCATTACAATAAAACAGCAAGAGAAAACTAAGCTAAAACTATTCTACGCGTTACAACGATCGCGTGGATATAAAGAACGCTAAAAACGGAGCTAAAACGCATTTTCTGGGCTAAAAACAAGTTCTAGGGGCTTAATTGTAAGAAAACTAAGGTTCCAGGGGCTTTTCTGCAAAAACCGAGGGCCTGGACGTAATTAAAGCATAGCTATAGGGGCTAACGTGCAAAAACACAAGGACAGGGACGGCGGGCACTATTTCCGGAAAGGGCAGGGGCCTAAACATTAAAAACAGGACCTGTACGTAAATATTTTTCTATACCGATGGACCGCGGGTTGATTTCAAGGAAGGTGGAGGTCTCTTTAACAAAAACGCCAGGGCTAACCGTTACGTGCGTATTAGGGCCGTCGGATCGAGATCTCGTGGCTCTGGTTCGATGGGATTTGGGATCTAATCTCGAGTGTTGATTTTGGATCGAACGACCCAGGACGAACGTGATCAACGGCGGCGGCGGAAGTCACGGAGCGCGGCGGCGCGCGGCCGCAGAGTCGCCGGAGTTGGCCGTTCCGGCGCTCTAGGGGTCCTCACAGGCTGTGGTCAGGTCCAAACGAAAGAGCGTGGCATGTGTAATGCACTAAGGCCTAGTGTGCGGGTCAGCCTTGACTAGAGCAGCGAGTCCAGCGACAACGGCGGCGCTGTGCCGGTAGGGCTCGCCGGGGTTTGCCGAACTGGCACTCCCGGGGTCAATTCGACCCGTGCGTGGGTCTGGAATGGGCAATGCGCCACGGCGAACTTGCCTGGGCACTAGACTGGGCTTGGTAGGGCTCTGGGCAACGTGTGCGGCGGCACGAGCGGCTCTGCCCGGCGAGATTCGCCGGCGAGCGGGCGTTCGGTCACCTAATGAGGTGCTACGTCCTGCAAAGTCTAGTGCAACCGAACAAGGAGGCCTCGGGGTGCTTACCGAGGGTCCAAGACCGCTGGAGCTGCTACGCGGGGTCACCGGCGTTGATGGCGAGCGGCGGCGTACGACGCTGTGCACGGGGGCCGGGCGTTGTGGAGCTCCTCCGGTCGCCCAAGCTCCACAGGTGGATGAGTGACAACGCTGTGAAGGTTGTCCAGGGGTCAGGGGGGCTCAGGGGTCGCCGGTGGCGAGAAATCGAGAGGCGGGTCAAATACCTGCGGTGGCGCTCCGGGGAAAATCCCGGCCGCTAAAGAGGTCAGAGCAGAGGGCCGCGGGCTCGGGGAAGTGCCTGGGCACGGGGCAAGGCTGATGCGCGCTTCTGGGAGGGCTGAGGCGTGGCGGAGCAGCGAGGCCTCGGCGGCGTGGGGCTCTGCTCCGGCGCGGAGATCGTGGGGGGGTGGAACCGGGGCTTGGGGCGGCGCTAGCGGGGAGGGTGAGAGCGCAGGGGTCGCGGGGTGGTTTAAAGGGGCTGGCCGCGGATCTCGGCGAGCGTGCCCAGGGAAGGGTGCCGCGAGGATCACGGCCGGCGATTTCGGCCGTGACTGGCGCGGGCGCGTCGGAAGAGAAGGGCCTGACATGGGGGGCCGGGCTGTCAGCGGCGCTGGGGCAGTGGGCGCGCGAGGTCTGCGGGGCGACGTGGAGAGGAGGTGAGCTGGGCCGCGCAGAGGAGGGGGGTGAAGCGGGTCGGGCGCAAGTGAAGGAGTGGGCTGCGGCGTGGGCGCTGGGCTGGGCTGAGGCGGAGCAGGCCGGGCGGAGCGCGGGCTGGGCCGAAGTGGCGCGCGGGCTGGGCCGCCCGGGAAGGGAGAGGGGTGCGTGGGTTGGGTTTGGAACCAAGCTGGGCTGGGTTCTTTTGGGTTTTGGGCTTCCTTTCCTTTTTCTTCTTCTTTTCCTTTCTAATTTCTAATTCAAACAAAGTTTGAATTCAAATTTGAATTTGAATTCAAACTACACTCAAATCAAATTATGCACCAGCATGAATGCAACAAAAATTTAAACCTATGATAAATTTTAATTAATTAAGGAACAAAAAATTAGATTAAATGCCAACTAAACACAATAAACCTTAGAAAATATTAACTAAAGCCAATTAATTTATTAATAAATACTGAAATTTAAATTAGGGTGTTACAGTCTGGAGTTCTGGGTTCAATCCCTTCTTGAACATGTCCTGCTTCTTTTCATCATCGTCCACTTTCTCTGGTGCATATCGGGCCAGCTCCATGAACTGGTGGGTGTACTCTTCTACTGACATGCTTCCTTGTTGCAGTGCACGGAACTCATCCGGCTTGAACTTCATGGTGGCCAAGGGGATATGATAGCGGCGGAATTCCTTCACAAATTCCTTCCAGGTGATGGTGGAGGCATCTTCGGTAGCGGCATAGTAATTCTCCTACCAAGCTAAGGCAGTCCCGGTGAGTTGGTGGGCTGCCAGGAGAACTTTGTCTCGATCCTGGCATTCGAACGGCTCGAGCTTCCTCTGGATTACACGTAGCCTATCGTCTAAATCCAAGGGGTTGCTGGATCCGGCAAAGGTGGGTGGATTGGTCCTCAGAAAAGCTGTCAGCTTGTCATTCATGGTCTGCTCTCGTGGCCGCTTGTTGATGAGGGCATTGGCCAGTGTTTCCAGTATGAGGGTCTGGTTGTGTATTATCTGTGCCAGGTCCCCGAGGGGTGGTGGTGGTGGTAGTAGCACTTCTCCTTGATTTCCTCCCCCGTTTTGGCTCACTTCCTGTTCTTCCTGAAGAGGGTTTTGTACATTAGGCTGTCCTCCAGCGCCAGCGGCTGCAGGGGTCCGGTTGCAGGAGGCCCTCGTACCGCTTCGGGAAGCCATCTGTAGATTGGGTAGAGTTTTTGTGAGATTGGGATTAGAATTAAGTGATGTTTAAGTTGTTTAATTCGTATTTTGAAAAGGCAGAATCTACCTTCCGCCGAAAAGCACACAGAACAACAAGCACACAAACTAGCAATCACAAGCACACGTAACTTTATTACTGCAAGGGAGGGTACAACACGGGGACAAAGACTAAAACGCATACTACACGTCCGGGTACAGGATCACACTTAAGGGTACAACTTAAGCCAAAGGGGTTGGGAGGGTACAACACTAGGGTGACGTCGGGCATTCTACTCGCGGGGCGAGCCTTCTTCTGGGGCGGAGTGTGCGAGTAGTCCTTGCTCGCCGTCCTCTAGGTTTCCATTCTCCAGGGGTTGTGCAGCAGCTTCTCTTTCAACGGCGGCAGTAGACCCTTCAGGGTTCTCGGGTGGGGCTTGTGGGGTTCTTAAGAGTGGTCCCCATCCTATGACGGGCGTCCCGAGTAGAACATGGTCTTCCCCAATTGCCGGGACTGGCGTTCCACTTCTGGTCCATTCTTGCATACGCTGGTCCCGGGCCTGCCTGAGGCTCTGCTGGGCAACCGCTTCGCTGCTGACCGCGGCTGCGGCTCTTGCCTCGGCTTGGGCTGCCTGGATCTGTTTGCAGTCTTACTGTGAGCTCTGCTTGCTCGGCTCGATGGGTCTGCTCCCTCAGGATGCTGGCTTGCTCATCAAATAGCTGATCCAAGGAGTCTAGATAGATAGCTACTTGGTACAGGGGTCTTCTTCATGGCGGCGTCGTTCCAGGCTTCTCATACGAGCTTCCCAAACTGGGGTTATGATGGCCGGAGAGAAGAATCTCATTGGTGTGGGAGCGAGGTGTCCTTCAAAAATCCGGCACAGAGAACAGAGCGCCTTCCAGACGGCCAAGGGATAGGTGTCTTGGTGCCTAAACCCTGTGGCGGTCACTCGTCATGGCTGGATGTCGGGGTCGCGGTCACTTCTGGCGATGACCAGGATCACCCTACAGCAGAGGGTACCATGGTGCTCGTACTCTCTGTTGTAGTACCTTGGGCATTCCGTAACGCCAAGGCTTTCCAGGGCATTGATCAAGAGGCTGGGGAAGCCAGGCGCAGCTTGGCAATTGCCCTGGGTCCATCCTTCCTCAGCCATCTGAAAATAAGGATAGAGTGAACAAGTTTTGCACAAATATTTGGGTACAAAGGGGATAGATGATACTTATTATTACATCATGGAGGGGTACAGTTTCCATGGATACATGATTATTAGGATAGGGGTTCTAGCTTGGAGTGCTACACTTATCCTGGGGACTCTTCCTCGATCTGGATAGGGCGCTTCTTTGGTGGAAGACACTGCTCCATCACATCATCTTCGGTCTGAGTACCTCTGTCCCAATGGGTTTCTTCGGGTTCTTTTTCTATCCACCCTCCTACTCCTCTGTGAGCCTCATGTTCTTGCCATTGGGCTTGGAGAGTGGCTAGGGAATACTCGGCTCGCACGGCTTAGGTCCGTTGTTCCTCCATTTCTTGGATTGCCTTTTCTGCCCTACGGATTTGGTGCTTCAGTTGTTCCGCCTGTTCGCGGTAGAGTTCATCCAGGCCGGTGAGGTAGATGAATAGGTGGGAGACCATATCTTCTAGGTCTTCTTCTTCTCTCCCAAGTCCTCTCATCTGAGCAATCCATGAGCGTCCTCTTCCTCTAGTAGGCAGGAAAAATCCCATAGGAGTCTGCTGAAGATGATGCTTGCAGACCACACGCAGACGTCGCATGGCTTTTCGGGCGGCCCTTCGGTAGGTGTCAGGGAAGCGAAAGCCAGTGGTGGAGATGAATCAGGGGTCCACGTCAGGGTAGCGGGTGCTCTTTTCCACGAAAATCATAATGTCACACCGAAGAGTGCCCCTGGAGTCGTACTCCCGGTAGACGTACTCTGGTGGGTCCACCACTCCGATGCGTTCCAGGCTGAGTATCAATAACTTAGGAAGGCCGAGCTCTGCGTGGTAGATTCCGCCACTCCATCCATTGTCAGCCATCTGGAATAGGGCAAGAGTCAATGGTGAGTGTATGAGTGGAAAAAGGATTAAGCAAGGAAAGTCCTAATGTGGAAAGGCTCAAAAAAGGGGTCTCGATCCTAGCGTCACCTCCTACGGCCAACCTGCGGCTCTGATACCACCTGAAGCGTCCCCTCATGAGAGAAGACTTAAAAGTGATAGAATATCAGTCCCAGGAGGCTGATAACATTTTTATTATATCAGATGTTACATCACCGTACAACTTTACGCGGAAGTGGGCAGTGAAGCGCCATTATCGCGAGGAGAACAACTAACACCCACACAAAGATATTAACTACGAAGAGGGGGTCATCAGAGTCTAGCGCCATACGGAACTTCCTGCGAGTGATCCTATCCACAGGCAAGGTTGGGTGCAGAACATAACCCTACTCGACGTCCTCGGGAACAAAGTATGGATCTTCCTCTGTAAAAATTAAGAATGGGGTGAGTACAAACGTACTCAGCAAGTCCAACCACACCCACAGAGGGGGTATAAACAGAATATAATGCACAGAATAAACCAAGGATAAGGCTAGGGTTTAATTTGCAGAAAGCTAATTTTTATGCAGGGGTTTATTTGAAAGAAAGGGGTTTTCAAAAGCCATTATCTTGCACTGAGTAACACGTAGGGGTGATCCACACAGGATCCCAGTTTTAAATTACTACCGGACTCCTCATCTGCCGTAGCACACGGCACAGCCGCCGGACACTTTTCCAAAACAACTCACGCCAACCCATCCATTCCCAGAAGAAACACTAGTTGTGTGACCAAACCGTAACTCGCCCAGTACCGTGGGCACAGCTATTCGAATAGATTTTACACTATGCAGAGGTGTGCAACTTTACCCACAAGCGGGGTACCACAGCACGATCACCTTAGTGTCGGTGCAGATCCCAACAAAGTCATTACCCACCTTAGCTAGACCTGACTAGCCACCATGGTATCCACCAAGGGGTCATCGACCTATCACCGAGGTTTAACCGGAGCATCAGTCACACAGATCTTATCCCTTCTCCTTGGTCACCCGTTGCTCTCAGCTCTCCTGATGGCTATCAGACTTACTAGTGGGGTTTATGCTAAGCCGTTGCCCATACAACGGTCGAGTGGTTTGCACGATAGTGGAGTTAGGCAACATGACACACCAACTCGGTCCTTAATTATGACAAGATGGATATCTCCCAACCTTGCTCAACCACACAGGTACGAGCACACCATTCGGCAATTCACACAGAAGTGCCATCCATCCCGTCTAAACTCATCTTTTCAAAAATTTCCACATTTCCCCTTCCCACACACTCACACATTTTCTTTTTATAAAACAAGTGGTACCGTGTTCGAGGTCCTAAACGTTCTAGTAGTGATTAATATCCAAATAGAATAAATCATATTCAGACATTAATTTAGGTGGTCAAGGAATGGTTATAACAAATCAAGGGGTGGCTATCCAACCATGTTTTCAGCAGTAAAAACATATGCAGTTTTGTAAAATAGGCCAATAGGTTATGTTTATAAAACTAGGACAAAATATGCATCGGAGGATGGGATTGAACTTGCCGTCTTCAAAGCCTTCTGGGAGTTCCTGCTCGCGGTACGGTTCCTCAGGCTTCGGCTCGCGGTACTGCTCGGCGAACTCTTCGACGGGTTCTCCCTCGTTCACACTGGTATCTACGACGCACATAAACAAACACACAATAAATAAAAAGAAATAAAGGTTTTATCGTCGAGCTCGAATCAAAGAAAATTAAGATGTGGAGACCAAAATAATATTTTTGGTTGATTTTCTAATGGCATGGCTAAAAATATATTAGAAATGGCGTGGTCGAATTTGGAGGCAATTAGAGGATTTTTGGCGCATGAAATGATAGGTTGAGGAGGTGTTTAAAGGCTAAACCGGGGTTCAAGGAGAGACAAAAATTGGATGAATGGATAGTATATGATTTTATAGGAATTTAGAAAGAAGAATCACTTGAATCGGAGTTTGGATGGGTGAGATATTATAAGTATAAGATTGGTTGTTTAAATAATTCCAAAAATAGAAACAATATTGATTTAAGTGTGTGACGTGCAGCGGGTGCTGCGTGGGCTGCTTGTGTGCGTCGTGAATGCTTCCTTTGGGCTGGACGGCCCAACATCCGTGATTTTAATTCAGATAGAATCAAGCCCACACGTGCTCAGAGGAACAGTGGAGACGACAGCAACTCGCGTTCTTCTTCTCTGTCACAACGCCATGGCAGGGCTGCTCGAGCTCGAGCCGGCGGCCGCTCCGGCCACCGTTCTCGAATCCGAGAGCACGGGGAGAGAGAGGAGGGCGAGGGGGTTCTATTTTGGTAAGTCCGGGCATGGGAGATGGAGGTGGGCTACGGCGGCCGTGGCGTGTAACGTCCCGGAAAATTCACCCAATTAAATCACACGCTAAATATAATTTTTGAAGTCTTTCATCGTTGAGCTCAAAAATCTTCTACCCTGAACCCTAATTCCCGAAATCATTTCTTTGTCCCGCCACCCGATTTCCAATACCCGACCTATTTCTCTGTGGCCCTCGTTCCGTGCGCGCACTCGACCACTGCTCGTGGCCGACCGGGGCCGCAATCGCCGCCTGAGCACGATCTCTCTCTCTCTCTCTCTCTTCCTCTCTTTTTCTTTTTCTTTTCTTTTCGCTTTTTCCATTTTCCTTTTTTCCTTTCTTTTTCTTTCTCCTCCTCCCTTCCTTCTCTCTCCCTCCTCCCTCTCCTCCTGCACGCTCCCGAGCGCCGCTCGGCCAGCACACGCCCGGCCCCGGCTCCCCGACCTCGCCCTCCCGTGCGCAGCCGCAGCAGCTCGCCGCCGCTCACTCCCCGCGCGCGGTACGCGCCTGTGCCCCACGCGCGCCCACGCGTGCGCGCACGCACACGCTCACCCGCGCACGCCGCAACGCCGGCTCGCCCACGCACGCGTCCGTGCCACGCCGCCCCCCCCCCCCCGCGGGCCTGCTCGTCCCGCTCCCAGCTGCCTCCACGCGCTCCACATGCGTGCCCGCCTTCGCCGCCGGCCGCTCCTGTGCGCGCCCACGCGCACCACGCGCGGCACTGCTCGTCGCGCCGCCTGCCGGCGGGCGCAGCAACCGCCACCAGCTACGTAGCACGACGACCACCCCTGCTCGACCCATCCCATCATCCTGTGGACGCCGCGCCGCTCGCGTCGCCTCTCCGCTGCACGCCACTGCTCGACACGTCCTGTCCCGCCTCACCGGTAGCGCCGCTCCGAACGCCGTTAATGGCTGCGAGCTGCCCCGCCGGCCACCCGACGTGCTCAGCCCTCCCCACCACCTTTCCCGAGCTCCACAACCACCACCACGAGCCATGCCGCCCCCGTGCCCCTCCTCTCTGGCCTTGCTGCGCCGCCACCCAGAGCCGTCGTGGCAGCCGTCACCCGCCCTCGTCGCCCCATCTTATCGCCACGCCCCAGCTCGAGCCAAGGTAGGGATAGGACCCTCTTGGCCCCCTCTCACTTTCCCCCTTCCCCTTGGCCGACACCGAGCTCCGCAGCGGCGCCACCACGGCCACCGCCGCTCACCGCCGCCCACCCTCGTGGCCGGGCCGCCTCGGACCACCCCGGCCCAAGCCACGGCCGGGATCGGATCCTCTCTCCTCCCTCTCTCTTTTCCCTCACTCCAGAGCCGCCCTCGCGCCCCGAGCCACCGGCCCAGGCCGCCGCCGGCGAGCTGCCCCTCCCTCCCCTGTTCTTCGGTCGGGAGGAAAGAGAGGAGGGCAAATATGCCCAAAACCCCCTCCCCTATATTCTATTTGTTTAAGAACCCTTCCACGCTTAGGCCTTTTGCAAATTAAGCCCTATCCTTTATTATATTTACAAATAAACCCTCCACTATATAAACTTATTTATAAATAAAACCCTACCCTTTTCCAGAATAACCCAAACATTCCCTAGAATTCTAATCAGGTCCTTTCTCTATTTACAAATAGGTCCCTGACTCCTTGTTTAACCCCTAAACCTCTCTGTAACCTATCATTTCATGCGCCAAACAATCTCCGATCGACCTGAAACTTTACCACGCCATTCCTATTATAGTTTTGGCCATGCCATTAGGAAACCGTCCAGAAATATTACTCCTATCTTCATTGTTTCCGATTCGAGCTCAACGATAAAACTTTTGTTTCTTTTTCTTGATTATGTGTTTGTTTGTACGTGTCGGTACCCTGTAGCAGGGATACCCACTTCTACTGCAGCAAGACAGGACCCGCGTAGTCATCCGTAACTACGCGGTAAAGGGCGGAGCAACCGGGGCCCACAGGACAGGCTCTTACCTCACCGGGCCAACGGCCCCAGATCCGCTCCCGCTCTGGGACGGGTCCGGAGACGCCACGTGTCCCCAAGGAAGGGAAGCTCCGAGCCAGCCACCGAGATCCCGGACCTCTCATAGGGGTCTGGAACCTCCTCACGCCCGTCCGGACCTCCCACGCGCGTAGAGCTAACATACCACTGGGGGGTCCGGAGCCACCACGTGTTCCGTGGGCGCAGGCGCGAGTCTTTCGCTGGAAGGCTCGCCCACCCACCGCATTCAATGCGGGGGGTTGAGGCGAGCTCTGCCGCCGGGGCTCGTGGGGCAGACCTTGTCAGACCTCACTATAGATTGCGTATTACCAAGGTACACAGTGCAGCCGCCAGCGCGGCACCCGCGTAGAGCCGTCTGCCGCATTAATTGGATACGACGACACGGCTCTATTTCGTCATGCCTCCTACGCCGCAAGCTACGCAGCCCATTCAGCTACATGGCAGGCGACGCCGCTTGCTACGCCTGGCGCCATCCCGACAAGACAGCACCTAGACACGCTGAACAGGTGATTCCAGGAGCAGGCAAGGAAATCCAGGAGAGAGATCTCCTTCGCCTGTGCTGCCATAATGTACGAGCAGTACATTATTTTGTACTACATCGATGGGCCCATCTGTCGGGGACCCAACGGCCATGTATGCGCCTCCCTTGAGATATAAAAGGGAGGCACTCGCTGTACACGGCAAGCACGTTAGAGCACACTCAGACACACGTTGGACTCAGCTCTAGGCTGACCCACACTCAAGCAATACAACACACAGTGGACGTAGGGTATTACGCTCTGGCGGCCCGAACCACTCTAACTGGCTGTGTGCATCATGTTCTTGAGCGAGATCGAACTAGTCGCTAGCTAACCCCCGAGTACTAACCCTCTGGGCATAGGCGGGTGCATTCCGCCACCCGGCTGTGGTTTGCCACACCACGACATTTGGCGCGCCAGGTAGGGGCAGATAGCTGGTTTTCAGTTCATCTCTTGCTCGTCTCCATGGTTCGGGTGGATGACGTGAAGATGACAGAGGGTGTGGCGTCCTCCACGCCACACGCCTCTCGCGTCCCTGCTCCAGGGGCAACTGTGCCCGTGGAGCAGCCACCGTCGGCGGTGGCGCACGCTGCTCGCCGGCAAGAGTCAGGGCGCCCGTCAAGGGCCCCCTCACAAGCTGCGAGTGGCGGAGCACTGGCGGCGGCTAGGGAGTTTCTTCGCAACCCCCCAGCTGCTGCTGCCTCCCCAGACGCCCTGAGGCAGTGGCAGGATGACATCGACCGTCTCCTCCATCTGGCTCAGGCCTCCCCCAGTTCAGCAAAGACTGGGCAACGACCTCCGCCTGGCAATGTGGTGGTACCCTACCACTGGCGCCAGGGCGGCGCGTCGGCATCCGTGCGCTCCCCCACAGTGAAGGATGCACGAACAGAAGACCGGCGGGCGGAGCTCAACCGCAGGCGTGCAGGTAGGATGCCCGCATCTCCGTGGAGAGGGCGCGAGAGCGCCGTCTCAACATTGAGGGCCGCAACCTCAACGTCGACTTGGACGTAGAGGCACCCAAGCCTCCAATGAACGCCCGGATATAGAAGGGCGCCCCGGTGGCCAGGGTGGGCTGTGCGGCGCTGGCGGAGCACCTCCGCGCGGTGGCATGGCCGTCCACGTTCCGCCCGCACCTGCCGGAAAAGTACGACGATACCACTAACCCGTCGGAATTCCTACAGGTGTACGTTACCGCCATCACAGCAGCTGGTGGTAACGATGCCGTCATAAAGAGCTACTTTCATGTAGCCTTGTCCAGGCCAGCCCGGACTTGGCTCATGAACCTCACTCCTGGGATGATCCAGTCTTGAGTGGAGCTCTGTGCGAGGTTCACTGCGAACTTCGCTAGTGCTTACCAGCAGCATGGTGTGGAGGCCCACCTCCACGCTGTGAGGCAGAAACCCGGAGAGATGCTTCGGGCATTCATCTCGCGCTTCACCAAGGTATGGGGTACCATTCCTCGTATCTCCGATGCATCTATTATCACAGCTTTCCGTTAGGGGGTACGTGATGAGAAGATGCTCGAGAAGCTGGCGACGCACGAGGTGGAAAGCGTTACCACGCTTTTCTCCCTGGCAGACAAATGTGCCAGGACCGCTGAGGGCCACGCATGGCACTCAGCCCCCCAAGACAGAGACGCCAAAGCTGGTGGCTCCGGTGCTACCGCTCAGGGCAGTGGCAAGAAGAAGAAGAACAAGAACCGGAGTTGCGGGGAGCCGCAACCTGGCGGTCCAGCCGTAGCTGCTGCGGCAGCGGCTAGGGGCCAGAATGCTCATGGCAAATGCCCTCGCCCGCAAGGTGGCGGCGGAGGTTCATGCCCAGTGCATCCCACCGCTCGCCACAGCGCCGCTGACTGCCGCAAGATCCAGAAGCTCGCGAAGCGGGTCAGTGGGCGGCGTGAGCAGTCCTCCAAGGACAGTTCACCCCCTCCTCGCCTGTGGCCTAGTAAGGAGAAGGCCTCCGACAGCGGGGCCGCGGTCGAGGAGAAGGAGCTGGGGTACCAATCCCCCGCTCGGGAACTGAAGGGCGTGTACCAGGATGACAACTCCGACTCCGACAATGACGACCGCCGCAAGAAGCTGTACATAATGTACGGTGGAAGTTGGGAGCTTGTCTCCCGGCGGGACGTGAAGACCCTTCGTCGAGAGGTCCTTTCGGTGAAGCCGGGGGTCCCGAAGGCGGCGTCGCACCAAAGGTGAATGAACACTACCATCTCTTTCGGGCCATCCGACTGCCCGGAGAATATGGCTGGGGCCGGTGTACTACATCTAGTCACCGCTCCTGTCATATCCAACGTGAGGCTCTATCACGTGCTGATCGACGGTGGGGCTGGCCTCAACGTCATCAGCTATGCAGCGTTCAAGCAGCTGCAGATCCCGGAGTCCAAGCTGACCCCCTCTCGCCCATTCTCTGGAGTGGGCCCACATCTCGTGTTCCCTCTGGGGAGCATCACACTGCCGGTTACGTTCGGGACTGAGGAGAACTTCCGCACAGAGAGCGTTCAGTTTGATGTTGCGGAGGTGAACCTCCCATTCAACGCCATCATTGGCCGGCCGGCTCTCTACCGCTTCATGGCCATTGCCCATTACGGGTATTTGGTCTTGAAGATGCCGTCCCCTGCCGGTGTCCTCACCGTGCGAGGTGACCGTACCGTTGTCGTCGCTGCAGTTGAGAGACTGCATGCTCTGGCGGCAGATGCTGCACTTTTCGTGGAGGACCCGTCCACCTCGCAACCCAGGGCACCAGCAAAGGCGCCTAAGGTTCAGCCGTCTGATCCGGACGATGTACGCGTGAAGACGGTGTAGATCGGAGCGGACTTCTCCAGGACCACCCGCATCGCTGGGAACTTGGAGGAGAAATAGGAAGACGCGCTCATCGCTTTCCTCTGGGCAAATGTGGACGTGTTTGCCTGGGAACCGTCACAGATGCCCTGGGTTCCCAGGGAAGTGATCGAGCACAATCTGAGGATCTACCCTGACGCCACGCCGGTGCGCCAGAGGCCTCAGAAGCAGTCCGTGGAGCAGCAGAACTTCATCCGTGAAGAAGTCCGCAAGCTCCTACATGCTGGCTTCATCGAGGAGGTCCACCACCCCGAGTGGTTGGCCAACCCGGTCGTCGTCCCAAAGGCTAACGGGAAGCTTCGGATGTGCATCGACTACACCAGCCTCAACAAGGCATGTCCTAGAGACCTCTATTGTCTTCCGCATATCGATCAGATCGTGGATTCCACCTCCGGGTGCGACCTTTTATCTTTCCTAGATGCATACTCTGGTTTCCACCAGATTCATATGTCTAGAGAGGATAGGAAGCATACTGCTTTTATAACAATAGATGTGCTTTATTGCTATATTGTTATGCCATATGGTCTACGGAATGCCTTACCCACATTTGTACGAGCTATGAACAAAACTTTCTGTAACCTAGTCAGAGATATTGTTGAGGTGTATGTTGATGACATTGTGGTCAAGACCAAGGTAGGGTCAACACTAGTTGAGGACCTGTCCCTCGTCTTCGACCGGCTGCGCACCACGCGCACGAAGCAGAATCCCGAGAAGTGCATCTTCGGCGTCTCGGCAGGGAAGCTGCTAGGTTTCCTGGTCTCTCATCGAGGCATAGAGGCAAACCCAACCAAGATCAAGGCGATCGAGGCAATGAGGCCTCCTGGCCGCATCAAGGACGTCCAGAAGCTTACTAGATCTCTCGCAGCTCTTAGCCGCTTCATATCGAGTTTAGCTGAGAGGGCCCTCCCCTTCTTCAAGCTATTGAGGATGTCCGGTCCATTCTCTTGGACCGAATAGGCTGAACAAGCCTTCCAGGAACTGAAGCAGCATCTCACCTCACTGCCAGTATTGGTGGCTCCAGAGCCAGGTGAGATGTTGTTTTTGTATCTTGCTGCGTCTACGGAGGCGGTCAGCATGGTGCTGGTCGCCGAGAGGACAGAGCAAGTTCGCCAGGGGGACGCCAGGGTCTCCTCGGCCAAGGATGGTGAGCCGGACCCTAGACACGGGGGCCCGTCAGCCTCACCTCTGCCTGAAGGTCCGGACCCCGGATTAGGGGGTCCGGAGGAGCCTCGTCCCAGTGGGAACCCAGAACCGCTGGGGGTCCAAGGACCTGACGTGGTGGATAAAGGTGAACTAGACCCGGTCTCCAGGGTTCGGATCATCCAAAAGCCAGTCTACTACGTCAGCGAAGTCCTCCATGAGGTGAAGGTCAGGTATCTTGAGACGCATAAGCTTATCTATGCAATACTTATTGCATCTAGGAAGCTGCGCCACTACTTTTAGGCACACCGAGTTGTTGTAGTGACCTCTTACCCGCTAAGAGCGATCCTGCACAACTCCAACGCCACAGGCAACATCACCAAGTGGGCAGCAGAGTTGGCTGAGTTCCAACTGGACTTCTAGACTCGACATGCAGTCAAGAGCCAGATACTGGCTGATTTCATAGCGGAATGGATTCCTTCCCCAGGCAATTCTGGGAACCCGGACTTCAATGCCGGACCCCCGGAGCCGGAAATCAGGACACCAGTCTTCACCGAGCCCCACTGGGCACTCTTCTTCGACGGTCCGTCCGCAAGAAGTGGGCTGGAGCTGGTGTGGTCCTCATCGACCCAAACGGAGATCAGCTGAAGTACATGGTGCACCTTGAGTTCAAGGCCACCAACAACATGGCGGAGTACGAAGCTCTGATCTTTGGCCTGACCCAAGCCCTGTCTATAAGGGTCCGGCAGCATTTGGTGAAGGGAGACTCTCAGCTAATCATCAAGCAGGTCCGAGGGGATTGCAGCTGCAACAATCCCCAGCTCGCGGCATACCTCATCCACGTGAGGAAGCTCGAGAAGGACTTCTATGCCTTGGAACTGCAACATGTTCCCCGCGAACTCAACTCAGCAGCAGATGATCTCTCCGCGAGAGCATCTACCTGGGCATCCGTGCCCGAGGGCGTCTTCGAAAGACGGCTGCTGAGACCTACTGCCCAGCCTATCGAACTGGGGGAAGGGGATCAAGCTAGCACCTCGAAGCTAGCGGTCCCGGCGGCATACCATCTGTGGTGCCCGACCTGGGTTGTGAGCTCCATCGGGGATCCTGGAGACCTCGTAGAGCCACTTCCACCTGCTCAGAGAGCTCCCGACACACGGATCTCCGAGATCCGAGACTACCTGAAAGACAACATCCTCCCTGATGACGATGTGTCCGCTTAGCGCATAGTCCGATTGGCTAAACACTACACGGTGGTAGAAGGGGATCTCTACCGCCGTGGTGCCAAAGGTATCCTCATGCAGTGCATTTCCCAGGGGGAGGGCCGCGAGTTGCTCGCGGAGATCCATTGAGGCGAGTGTGGAAGCCATTCCTCATCTCGCACGCTTGTTGGCAATGCCTTTCGGCATGGCTTCTACTGGCCGATAGGACTCCAGGATGCGGCTGAGCTGGTAAAGTCCTGCAAAGCATGCCAGTTCCATGCAAAGCAAATACACACACCGGCTCAAGCTCTGCAAATGATTCCGCCCTCATGGCCATTTGCCGTGTGGGGTGTGGATATCCTGGGGCCATTCCCCCGGGCCGTCGGTGGGTACCGGTTCCTCTACGTCACCATCGACAAGTTCACAAAGTGCCCGGAGGTTACCCCTGTGGTGAACATCACCAAAAAGTTGGCAGTCGCATTCCTCAAGTCCATTATGTGCAGATTTGGCGTCCCAAACTGCATCATTGCGGACAACGGGACCCAATTCAAAAGCAGACTCTTCCAAGAGTACTGCGAGGACATCGGCATCCAGCTATGCTTTGCGTCCGTGGCACATCCCCGCAGAAATGGACAGGTTGAGAGAGCGAATGCAGAGATCCTCAGGGGACTCAAGACCCGCACCTACAACTGCTTGAAGAAGCATGGTGCCAAATGGGTTGATGAGCTTTCGTGCGTGCTATGGGGCAACCGGACTACACCCAGCCGGGCTACCGGGGAGACTCCATTCTTCCTGGTCTACGGGGCTGAAGCATGCCTTCCCCCAGAAATTCACCTGGGCTCACCACGGGTTCAAGCTTTTGATGAGTCCATGCAGGAACAGCTGCGGCGCGACGATGTGGATTTCGTTGACGAACGATGGTGGCGAGCTGCAATCCGAAATGCACACTACAACCAGGCACTCAGGCGCTATCATCAATGGTTCGTGCACAGTAGGGAGCTCTGGGCAGGCGACCTCGTCCTAAGGTGGATTCTAAACCGAGCAGGGCTCCACAAACTCTCCCCCAGCTGGGAGGGGGCCTTCAAGGTTACAGAAGTATGCCGGCCCGGATGCGTTCGCCTTGCCACAGAAGATGGAGTGCCGCTGCCCAACCCATGGAATATAGAGCATCTGCGTAAGTTTTACACTTAGGCAGAGCAGGGAATTGAATTTTTCCTTTGTAATAAGATAGAATCAGCGTGCGGCCCAGAGCGGTTGGGGTCCGCCCTCATAAACCCGGCCTCTGGCATCCATCGCACCATCGGCAAGCATTAACGCGCGCCCAGAGCGGTAGAGGTCCGCCCTCGTAAACCCGGCCTCTGGCATCCATCGCGCAAGCCATGTACATCAAGTTGCAAAGGAAACATTTACCCCAGTTCTGTCTTTGTGTCAAAATTTAATTTCGCATTTCAATTCTTCATATTTTACTTTCCTAACCCCCGTGCAGACTTCCACTCTGGTCGCTACAACTAAGATCTGTATTGAGTTGCTAGACTCCAGTACAGGTCCGGACCCTCTTGCTGCTAGGAAGAGGGGTCCGGACCCCTAGAGACCTGCTCTGGAGAGGGGGTGCTTGTTTCCTGGGGTGGTCCGGAGTCCTGTGTAGCCACTTAGCCGGTTCCGTACCCAAAGCCTACACACTCCACCACCCTGTAACGAGTGCTCTAGTACCTGGAGCTGGGTAATTAGGGGCCCGGACCTCGTTCTAGCCCAAGAGTTGGCTTCCTAAGTCCTGCACGACAGGTCCAGCACCGTACCTCAATGGATCGAGTGCGACAGACTGACCTCACCCACTGCTAGGAAGGGTCTGGAGCGTCGGAGCCAGGTCCGGAAAAGTCGTGTTGTTTCCGGGAGTGGTCCGGAGCCCTGTGTAGTGCCTTAGCCTGGTCCCGCACCCTAAGCCTACACACTCCACCACTCTGTAACAAGCACTGAACTACCAGGACCTGTGCATCTGGAGCTCTGGACCTCGTACTAGCCTGGGGGCCGGTCCAGAATAGGTCCCGTGGGCCTGCTACTAAGCTGTAACTTTCGAAGTGGTACACATGTTAAACCTTGGCTGGTGGTACCTAGTCTCAAATCATTGAGTCTACCTACCAGGGGGTCGGGCATCCGCTTTAAAGGTTTCATGCAGATTGAGGTCCAGTCTCGGTGGTAGACAGACACAAAACAACTGAGTCTATCTCCCAGGGGGCCGGGGCATTTGCTTTGAGCCAGACACCAAGGATCGATCCTGCATGCGTCAAATAGCTAAGTCGCAGTATCATTACTACCAAACAAGCGAGTTTGATTCTCCTCTCTGTAGTTCTTTCTACTACACAGGGAAGAGAATAAGATGCCCGCTCGACTTGCAAACTATGCTACACCTATTCCCAAGGACGCTTGCCCAGCCTCATACGGGGGTCCGGAGTGCCTTCTACGGTTCGAGTGGCGGATAGGTCCAAACAACAGAACCTATCCGCCAGGGGGCCAGGGCGCCGGGGTGTTGCATATCGCAAACCAACAACTGACAAACAGCTAAGTTGAAATTTTCTTCTATTTCAAAATTTTCAACTAGTACAATGTTTGTTACATAACGCAAAAGAAAAACAATGGTACAATGCCCATCTCAAGGGTCTGCAGGCTCCCGCTTGAAGTAGGCGGCGGCCTCTGTCTCCGCCACAGGACCATCGACCACGGGCGCTAGCGAGATGGCAGGTTGTGGCTCCGGAGGCAGGTCAGGATGTACTCCGCCACCATCCGGATCAGCTCGCGGCCCTCGGCTTCAAGTTGGCCAGCAAGGACCGGCTCCAGACGCCGGAGCCTATCCGAAGTGGAGTTTAACACTGGGAGGGCGTCAGCAATCGGAGCTGGCAGCTCCGCCACTTGGATTGGGCTCATTCCAAGTGGCACCAGTGCTAAGCTCGCTTCGGTCGCCCAGTCAGCGATACGCTGGGCCCCAACGCACTGGTCCTCCTAGAGCTTCCGGACCGCCTCCTGGACCGCCTCCTGCACCCGGGTGTCCAGGGCCGCCTTGGCCGCCTCCACCTCACGGGACCTCTCCTCGAGCTCGGCCTTCTTCTTCTCCGCCCACTCCTTCTGCTTCTTGAGGGAGTTGCGCTGGCGCCCAAGCTGCTTCTCCATGTTGGCGGCGTGGGACTCCCGCTTATCGAGGGACTTTCGGTCCTCCTCCAGCTCCGCCTCGGCTATAGCCAGCTTGCTAGCCCTCTCCTGCAGTTGCTCGTGCCATCCCTGCAGAGTTGCAGAGAGATTGTCGAGCTCCTGCCTCCGGACCTCGAGACCCTGGTTGCGAGTCTCAAGCTCGGACCGTTGGGCCGCGAGGCCAGTCTCAAGTTCGGACCGCTGGGCCGCGAACCTGACAACCTCCAGGGCAAAAGCCTCCTCTCGCTGCGCAAGGGATTTTTCCCGGCACGATACTACGAACTCCCGGTCAAACACCTTCCGAAGGTTGACTCGGTAGGCCTCTTGGTCGGCCTTGAGTTTGGACCGAGCTTCCGCAGCATGGGAGGATTCAGCCTTCGTGTGCGCCTCCAGGCGGGTGTGCCAGTCAGAGAGGCGCTGGCGTTCGCTCTCCAGGGCAGCCCACTGCCACCGGAAGGCCGCCTCGACAGAAGAGGTTGCCTCCTCTATCGACCGCCGGACCTGGACCAGCACCCGGGGGAGGGGACTCGATTCCTCCTTCGAGGGACCCTGCAGGAGCTGCCTGCCAAAGACCACCTCCAACTCCTCCTCCGCTACAGGACCGGAGCTTGAGGTGGGAGCTTCCGGTGCAAGCATCGGGGCCTCGCTAGCCGTTGTGTTCACCGCTGCAGCACTTGTCGCCATCACGCCCGCCACCGCCGCTGCGTCGGGTGCGGCTGCGCCCAGCACTGGCGCCTCCACCGCCGATGCATCGGGTGCGGCTGCGCCCAGCACTGGCGCCTCCGCCGCTGCTGCGTCGGGTGCGGCTGCGCCCGACACTGGCGCCTCCGCCGCCGCTGCGTCGGGTCCAGCTGCGCCCGACACTGGCTTATCCACCGCCGCTGCGTCAGGCGTTGCTGAGCCTAATGATGGCGTGCCTGCCACCGCCACATCGGGCACCATCGGGTTAGCAGAGGTCGCTGCACCCGAGGTTCCCGCACCCGCCGTCGCTCCCACTATCACCGCCGAGGCCCCGGTCGCCTGGGCGCCAGCCGATGAGCCGGCGATGGTGGAAGAACTGCTTGGGCGAGGGGCCCTGGCAACAAAGAGAAGAAGCCTTCAGCAAAAAACAGAGCACCTAGAACAAGGGGAGTGAGCAGAATAACACTAACCTAGAAGCGCCGGGTATCCAGCGACCACGGAGGCCCGACGACTGGTTCTGCTGCTGCCGCAGCTCCCGTGGCGGCGACGGAGGCGCAACCCGGGACTGTTCCTGCTAGTGTTGCTCCTGTTGCTGCCCCTGTTGTCGCTGCTGCTGTTGCTCCCGTGGCTGCCGATGCTGCTGCTGCTGCCGGAGGGAGCTATCTCTCGGTGGTGATGGTGGTGGCGCTCGCCCCGGAGGACCCGCGAGGGCTGGAGGCCCGCGAGCTAGCCCACACCCTCAGCGGTCCTCTGATGCTTCACAGCAGGCTCCGTGACTGGGGTCCCGTCGTCCCTGTGTAACCTGCGCCGGCCTGCATCTCCCGACGACGCGCCGGGGCTGCTCCGGACCAGGCTGGGACCGCTTTTGGCGGCGCTGCCGGCCACAGCCTGGTTGCCCTTTGAAGTGGGGCCGGACCCCGCGGCGCTCGGCATAGCTTGATCCCCGGACGCACCAGGGATCCGGAGCCCACGGTTCGGGTCGCCTCCGGCCTAGCGTGCGGCCAGCCCACCGTCGCCGAGAGTTGGCAGGGTAGCCAGCACCGCCGTCCTCAGGTGCGAGTCCTCATAGAGGGGGACGACGCCCTGGGGAAGGATCAGGTGCTCCGGGACAAAGACTTCCCCCGGCACCGCCCGTACCAGGACCTCCAAGGCTTCCTGGGTCAGGTCGCTGCCTTCCCCGCGGTGGGTCCTGCTGCAGTCGTTGAGGCCGGTGAAGCTCCAAGCAGGGCGCGGCCGCTGCTTTAGGGGGGCGATCTGGCACTTCAGGAAATCTCCGAGCACGTGCAGCGAGGTGAGGCCGCTCTCCGCCAGCGACCTGATCTTGCCCAGCACGGAGTCGAAATCCGGCGGGAGGGACGGCTTGGCCCTCCAGGATCCCCGGTCGGAGGCAGGTCCCTCGGTTGGCATGACCAGGCGCTCATTGGCTTCTGCGGTGGCGATGACCCACTCCTTGCGCCACTCCTCCCACTTTCCGCCATTGAGCCCAGGGATGTACGGCGACCGCAGGTCGCTCCTCGTCTGGAAATAGTATGCCCCCACTTCGTCTTTGCTCTTCCCGGACTTCACCAACTGGAAGAAGTGGTGGAAGAGGATGACACAGGGCTGCACCCCCATGAACATCTCGCACAGGTGCACGAAGATGGCCGCCAGGAGGATGGAGTGCGGCGTGAGGTGTTGAAGCTGGAGGCTGAAATCTTCCAGCAGCAGCAGGAAAGAGGAGATCGGCAGCCCCAAGCCGGTGGAAATGTGCGAGATGAACAGCACAAACTCCCCGGCGCGCAGGTTGCCGAGGGGAACCGAGCCTGCTCGTATCCCCCAAGCAATCTCCTGTGCACTCCACCCAAGCCGGCGGCGCATTGTGCTCAGCTCTTCTTCAGTCTGGAAATGGCGGGGATGAGCAAGGGATGCCATTTCTCCAAGGAGGTGAAATCTACGCGGGGGAGCAAGGGGCGAGGAAGCTCGAAGGCAAAGGGGCGCAAAGGCTGGAAGGGAGAAGGCGAATGCGGGAAAGTAATCGCAGTATGCGGTTCGCCCCTTTATGTAGCCTGACCCAACCGGCGCGCCCCGGAACCATCGCTGGAACCCAAGCGACGCCCGCACCTGGTGTTAACCGCCCAGTCTATGCCAAGGGGGCCTAGACCCGCCTGTCAGGGAGAGCGGGTAACAAACAAAGGTGTGAAAAGGTGGGATCTGAACCGTCGCCCGCGCGTGAAGCGAGGCGGAAGCTGAGCTAACGTGCGCGTATTAAGCGCTGGCATGACCAAGCTTTTCGAGAACTGCGCCGGTAGTAAATATCTCGTTTACTCCGGCCGCAACAATGCCGAGCATCGCGCGCGTTACTAGGTGAACCACTGTGCGTGGGAGGCACAAGTCAGTAAGTCGTTGCGATGTGATGAGGTAGCAACCAACCCGATGGATGGTCAAGGCCGGTCAAGACCCTTGCAGAGAGAGGCTTTAAGCTATGCAGGACCAAATTGCAGAAGTGGCCCCGCCTGCGGGTTCGAACCTCCCCCGAGGTGGGCCCGGGGGCCACTGTCAGGACCCTGTAGTAGGGATACCCACTTCTACTGCAGCAAGGCAGGACCCGCGTAGTCATCCGTAACTACGCGGTAAAGGGCGGAGCAACCGGGGCTCACAGGACAGGCTCTTACCTCACCAGGCCAACGGCCCCGGATCCGCTCCCCGCTCTGGGACGGGTTGGTAGACGCCACGTGTCCCCGAGGAAGGGAAGCTCCGAGCCAGCCACCGAGATCCCGGACATCTCATAGGGGGTCCGGAACCTCCTCACGCCCGTCTGGACCTCCCACGCGCGTAGAGCTAACATACCACCGGGGGGGTCCGGAGCCACCACGTGTTCCGTGGGCGCAGGCGCGAGTCTTCCGCTGGAAGGCTCGCCCACCCACCGCATTCAATGCGGGGGGTTGAGGTGTGCTCTGCCGCCGCGGCTCGCGGGGCAGACCTTGTCAGACCTCACTGCAGATTGCGTATTACCGAGGTACATAGTGCAGCCGCCTGCGCCGCACCTGCGCAGAGCCGTCTGCCACATTAATTGGATACAACGGCACGGCTCTATTTTATCATGCCTCCTACGCCGCAAGCTACGCAGCCCATTCAGCTACGTGGTAGGCGACGCCGCTTGCTACGCCTGGCGCCATCCCAACAAGACAGCACCTGGACCCCGAGCCCGAAGGACAGTACTTCGACCAGGACCTCCCGGAAGGCTTTGAAGACGGCAAGTTCAATCCCATCCTTTGATGCATATTTTGTCCTAGTTTTTATAAACGCAACCTACTGGCCTGTTTTATAAAATTGCATATGTTTTGCCTGCTGAAAACTTGGTTGGATAGCCACCCCTTGATTTGTTATAACCATTCCTTGAACTAGATTAATGTCTGAATGTGTTTTTTTTGGACGTTAATCGTTGCTAGAACGCTTAGGATCTTATACACAATACAACTTGTTTTATAAAGAAAATGCGTGAGTATGTGGGAAGGGAAAAATGTGGAATTTTCGAAAGATGAGTTTAGACGGGATGGATGGCATTTCTGTGTGATTTGCCGATTGGTGTGCTCGTGCCTATGTGGCAGAGCAGGGAAGGGAGATATCTATCTTGTCACAACTAAGGACCGAATTGGTGTGTCATCTCACCTAACTCCACTATCGTGCAAACCACTCGACTGTTGTATGGGCAACGGCTTAGCATAAACCCCACTAGTTAGTCTGATAGCCATCAGGAGAGCTGAGAGCAACGGGTGACTAAGGAGAAGGGATTAGCTCTGTGTGACTTATGCCCCGGTTAAAACCTCTGTGATAGGTCAATGACCCCTTGGTGGATCCCGTGATGGCTAGTCAGGTCTAGCTAAGGTGGGTAATGGCTTTGTTGGGATCTACACCGACACTACGGTGATCGAGCTGTGGTACCCCGCTTGTGGGTAAAGCTGCACACCTCTGCAGAGTTAAAATCTATTCGAATAGTCGTGCCCACGGTACTGGGCGAGTTACGGTGTGGTCACATAACTAGTGTTTCTTTTGGGATGGGTTAGCGTGAGTTGTTTCGGAAAAGTGTTCGGCAGTTGTGCCGTGTGCTACGGCGGATGAGGAGTCCGGTAGCAACTTAAAACTTGGATCCTGTGTGGATCAACTCTACGTGTTACTTGGTACCAGAAAATATGTTTTGAAAATTCTTTCTTTCAAAGGAACCCCTGCATAAAAATTCACTTTCCGCAAATTAAACCCTAGCCTTATCCTTGATTTACCCTGTGCATTATATTTTGTTTATACCCCCTCCGTGGGTGTGGTTGGACTTGCTGAGTATGTTTGTACTCACCTCATTCTTAAATTTTTACAGAGGAAGATCCGGACTTCGTTCCCGAAAATGTTGAAGAGGGGCCTCGTCCTGCACCCAACCTTGCATGTGGATAGGGTCACCCGCAGGAAGTTCCGTATGGTGCAAGACTCTGATGACCCCCTCTTCGTAGTTAATATTATTGTGTGGGTGTTAGTTGTTATCCTCGCAATAGTAGCGCTTCACTGTCCATTTCCGTGTAGAGTTGTACGGTGATGTACCATCTGATGTAATAAAAGTGTTATCAGCCTCCTGGGACTGATATTGTATCACTTTTAAGTCTTCTCTTATGAGGGGACGCTTCACGGCGGCCATGGTCATGGCGACCGTGAGCTCGTGGAGAGCTCAACACAGGCAGAAATAGGGAGGGGCGTGGATTGGCGCTGGTCAAGGATGGTCGGGATGTGCTCACCTCGAAGGGAATCGGACCAAGATGGCCTGGGCGAGGAGATCGACAGGGTGGCTCTGTTCTCGGTAGAAAACATAGAAGTGGGGAATTGGAGCAGCGAGGAAGATGAGCGGTGGGCTGTGCAGCTTGGTGAGCTCGGTGGTGGCGTGGAGCTGCACGAGGGCCTATTTATAGGCGCTGAAAGGTGGTGGAGGGAAGGGGGCAGCGGTGGCTAGTCGGCCGGCGGGCTTGCAGCTCGCCTTCAATGGCGTGGGGGCGGGTTTGGTCGTCGTGGAGCGGCTCGGAGCGGCGGCATGAGCGGCGAGGCGGCACAGGGTGACTGGATGGCTCGGGCAGGCGCACCAGTGAGCAAATGGAGGGGCCGGGCTGCTTGGTGTGGAGCTCGGCGTCAGGCTCTGCTCGCGAGCAGTGCGGCTCGACATCGCCGAGGCGGGCGCGAGCGGCGAGGCGGGCACAGGAAGGCGGTGGCGGTGCTAATCGATGGGCGGCGCGGGCACAGGGTGACAAGACCCGTTGGGCAGGGGCGCGTGCGCGGCGTGGGGCTCAGGGAGCAGGGGCGTGCGCGCACATGGAGCAGGAAGCAGGGGCAGGAAGGAAGGAGAAGGAGGGAGAAAAGGAAAAGAGGAAAAAGAAAAAGGGAAGGAGAAAAAGAAAAGAAGAGAGGAAGAAAAAGAAAGGGGGGGCGGAATTCGCGGCGACAGTCGACCACGCGCGGCGGTCGGCGACATGCAGCGCGACACGCGGGGCAAGGAAAATGCGAGACAGAGCGGTGATTGAATTAGGGTGTCGGGACGGCGAAAATCGCAGGGAAGGATTTCGAGAGTTTAGGATTTCAGAAAAGATTTGAGCTCAACGATGCAAAACTAATTTTGAAAATTATTTTTAGCGCATGATTTAACTTGGTGAATTTTTGGAATGTTACAATGACACTCCTTACCAAGTTCATATACCACCCGTGAATTTTAGGGGCTGTTTGGTTTACAGTCTTCACACGCCACTGCAGGTGTGGTGCGGCCACCAAAGTTGTGGCGGGTGTGGCGAGCATAGCGGCCGCCACAACCGTGGTGAAAATTTACGCACAAAGTTGTTGTGGTGTTGCTGTGGCTGACTTTACTTATACCCCATTCAAACACCAGCCAAGGCACCGTGGCAGCCACAAGTATGGTGTGGCGAGTGAGGGTGGGCAACCAAACAGCCCCTTACTCTAAGGAAATCAAAGAGAACATGTGCTCTCTCTTCCATGAAACTGAGACCATTTTTTTTTTCTTTTGCGCGAGGTGCAAGACTCCAAGTTCATGCTACTCCAGTAGTTGAAATTTCGAAACAGATTCACAGCACAGCTTCAGTTCTGCATCTCTCATCTGCATTTGACTGCAAACTTGTGACGATTGAGATTAAGTGGTGCACTGTACTCCTAGACTCCTACTGTAGTTGGGAGCGGTATGGTACGAGAGGCCCGGTCTTTGAGAGGCGAGGCATGGCAGGGGGGACGGGAATGGCCATGCGCTGACTGCTGAGCTGCCGCTGCCGCTGCCGGCAGGGCAGTCAGACTTGGCCGCGTACAAAATTTATTTGTTTTTGGATGGATTCAGGAATGAGCTTTGCAGTGGCAGGGAGAAATTTCAAATTCCCCCCTCCTCTCTCCCCTCTAGCTGCTGCAGCCTTTTCTATTATTGCGTTGCGTTGCTCTCTTTCAGTCTTTCTCCTCTTGCTTGGGTTTAATGGCACATGGATGTGATTTACGTCCAATCTGGCCCATCCGGTAAAGTAAAAGTGAGCCGGGTTGGGTTGGGTTGGCCTGGATCCATCACTGAAAAAGGCACCCGCCCGGTTAATGGCGTTCCCTTGTGTACTACTCCACTCCGTATTATAGTAGTACTACAATGCAAGGTAGTAGTCAAAATTACTATGATCAGCCAACTAGTTTACCATGCTTTGGGTATGGTAAAACCTTCAGATAGAGATGTTCGGAGAGCAGGGAATACTGGCATGATCTGTACTAGTACCTGGAGCAGTATCCAAACGACACGAGAAAGGATTTGTTTGGTAGTATGGTGGAAAAAGCAGGCAAATCCACAGGGCATGATGCAGGGGAAAGGCGAGACACGGATGTGATCAGCCAAAAACAGGCAGCTGCCGTCGAGAGAGCCCATGCATGACCTCCGCGCACCGCTCGCCGCCGCTCACGCAGGGCTCAGCAGCAAGGCCTAAAAGAGAAGAGAAGAGAAGAGAAGAGAAGAGAGAGAGGCCCGGCGCAAGCAAGCAGGCAGAGGCTGAGAGGCAGGCGGCAGAGCGCAGCAGCGCACACAGTTAATTCCCCACGGAAAGCTGGCCTGACATTTGCCATGAAGAGGTGCCCCTGATCAGGAGATATGGCGGGCCGGGGCGCGTCCAGATGCCCGCATCCCCTGTGGATTCGTCTCTTTGCAACCCCAACTACAACAATACACTTGCTTTACTACAGTTGTGCTGCATTTGGTTTGGGCACGATTGCTTACTCTTTCAGTCCTTGTTTGCCTGCCCAAATTACACTCAGACATTCAAAACCTTTGACTGTTACTTGGTACTAGTTGCTAGCTTTCTTCAGAATGTTGTTTACTGTTTAGTAATCTCCATGCTTTTGTGTTTCTGCGCTCTACCCCGATGACAAATCAAATCAAATCTACTGATCATGGATCAGAAATAAAGCAGAAGAATTGATCCTAGTAGCTTGTTCAGAAATGATATTTGAGTAGCCCTAAATCATTCAAAGAGAAGCTGAACCAGTACTAGCTAGTGGTGTGCGTAGTATACGCGTGCCGCAGGCCCTGTAGCTATGTTCTGAAGCAGCCGGGTGGGGCCCAGCCTTTTTTATGGCTGTCCTACAAACATCCACTGAATTTTTCGTGAATGCTACATTCATGAACATGGTTTTGGCACATCTATGTGTCGATTTGAATGCGCTGTCGAAAATACTACAGTGAGGATGCTGCCCTAGCTGCTGCCTATCGTCGTCTCTGCTGTCCAAAATCTCTCCTTGCATTGCTTGCTTCTTTTAGAATATTAACCTCCTCTCTTACCGCTTTGATTATTTACCGCTCAAAAGGTAACCGTAGCTTTCTTCATCACGTACTCCATCTGTGATTAGTGCTGATCAAACCGAGCTTTTGATCCACTGATGATCTGATCTGAATAGTGCCCTGCTTCACTTTATGGTTGTACATACATTCTTCAGTGTACCCTGCACGCCCCTTTTTCCACAACTCGAGCACTGTTAGGAATGAAGAGACGATTAAATGGGCGTTTGATCATGCTAGCTCCATGCACAAGCTTCTGTCTTTCTGGCACTAGTACTGGCATATGCAATGCATTTGACCATGCACAAGCTGCTGGTCAAGGTCTTCTCGCATCATGGGCAGATAAAACCAAAAGCTAGATCCATGATACCTGACTAAAGCTACCTATCGTCTATCTGCTGTCTAATCGCCGGATTTTAATTTCTTTCGCCATCTATCGCATCCACACAACACGGAGAACCCAGCATGCATGCATGCTACGCAACATGTTTAAATATATATACAAATACAACAAGTGTAGCTGATCTGATCAGGAACAGTAACAGTAACAAGTAAAAATAGCACGAATGATGCGTATACACAGAGCAGGTAGGTACAGGGATTTACATTGATGCGAGGGAATGATTTAGTGTCAGAAATATCTCTCAGATTATCTGCTGTCAGAAATCTTACGTGCAGCGTGCAAGCTGCCAAGCTACCAGCAGTAGTGCCCTAGCACTGTACCCGGCCGGGCCGGGCGGGGTGTTTTCCCCCCCTCACCCGGCCAATACAATTCTTGTTCACGATGGATTCATTCATGGCGATCGATGGAGCACCCTTGTCTCTAGCCTGTGTCATGTTGTTATTGATACGGTTCGTGGAGGAGGATGGATGGAGAAAGAAAGGCGAGGCGAGGACGTGTGGTGCCAGAGTAGTGACACCACGCTTTATTAGGGCAGGAGCCATGAAGAAGCTGCTCGCGGCCATGGCCTGGGCCTGGACACCACACCCATGCTCGCTCGCTCGCTCGCTCGCTTCAGTTGAAAGCAAAGGCTTTGGAGTAGAAACGCCGGAGACTCGGCCTACTAGCTCCCCCGTTTCCCTCCCCCATGCTGCCTCAACAAGTGTGACAGTTGTCTCACTCCACAGTTCACGAGAGAGAGAGAGAGAGAGAGAGAGAGAGAGAGAGAGAGAGAGAGAGTAGAGTCTAGTGATCATCTCCTCACTATAAATAGGGCAGGGCACTTGGGGGCCATTCCATCTTCACTTCCAGCACTAGTTCACTGGTTGGCTCTATCTAGCTACACAAACCTAAGCAGCTTCACCGCGCCTCATGTTCTTGCTCTCTATCTCTCATTCTCACCATGCATGAAACATGGTTCTTGCGCCCTTGTCTTTGCTCTCTCGTGGCCAGCCGCGCCATTGCTAGCTGCTGCTTGGTCTTGTTCATCCACAAAGAATAACCCAGCTGCTAGGTAGTTAGAGAGAGAAGATCTGAGGAGAAGGAAAAGGGTATGGAACAATCCTTGAAGCTCAGGAGGGATAGCGCCTAGGAAATCACTAGATTGGAGCCATGAGGAGAAAGAGATCGAGAGACGTGCGAATCGATCTGCTCGGTCTCTTTCTCTCAAGGTTCTGTCTATCAATCTGAAGCGCTATCTATCCTGAGCTCCACGGCTTGTTCTTACCACACACACGCCGGCGTCCGATCGATCGATCGAGTTCTTCCCAGATCTCTCGCTCTTTCTCTCTCTTAAGAAGTTAAATCAACCTCTTCACGTCTCCTGTACATTGCTGCGATGCAGGTGAGAGGTCGTAGTCTCATCAAGCAGCTTGACGCCATTGCTGCAGGCCGAGGTATCTCCTCTCCTGCTGGCTCCATGATTATTTTACCATATCCGTGCGAGAGGTGAGGCGTGTTCGTGCATGCATGCATGCTCGCAAAGTTATGGGCACGCCCGGTTTTACTTGCTACCGTACAAAAGGGTGAGTAAATGCTAGACTTAACGGATTCAAGAGCATGTTCCATCATCTCCTGCTGCAAAATTCACCCATTTTAAAACCAGAGAGCATATAATTTACTCCCTACCCCATGCATATGCATATGTTATCATTGCTAAGAATAAATAAATGAACATGGCCCTATATATGTTGCTCCTATGCAGTAGTATAGTTACTCTTCAAACAGTGACTTTTTTAAAGGTCCAAACAGTGACTTGTGATAGTATTTTTTTTCCTTTTTATAATCGACGAATGAATTTTCATCTTGAATCAGACAGTCAATCTCGTAAGCAAATTGATCTTGTAAGGTCTTGTTTAGATCCCAAAATGTAAAATATAATTTTTTTTGTAAATCATTTGTATGGTGTACTAAATGTAGTTAAAAAATAAATCGCATTACACAAATGGACTGTAAATCGCGAGAGAATCTAATGAGCCTAATTAGAATGTGATTAGATACAAAATTGCTACAGTAATACTACAATAAATATTCTTTCATGCTGAATTAATTAGGCTCATTAGATTCATCTTGTAGTTTACAGATGAGATCCGTAATTAGTTTTGTGATTATTCTACATTTAATATTTTAAATATTAAAAATTCCCTTCCAAAAACATAAAAATATAAAATACAAAATGATCTAAACACACCTTAAGTATTTTCGATGCATGCTTGTTCATTTTTTGCACTTGCTAGCCAGAGAAGCCAAATCCGCAGCTTGCACAGTGAGTTGTGACTACAGCGGGGGTCTCCGGAGACACAAGCCTCGTCGCCTTTTCCAATCCGGTCGCCATGTCTTGATGACTGCCATTTCAGGGCACGTAGGTAGGGGGCCGGATCTTCTACGCCGCCGGACTCCATGGCCCAACGGCCCATGCCATGACACGACACCTCCCTGTTCCTCGCCGAAAAAGAAAAAGAATCGAAGGAAGCGTGTAATAATAAAAGGAAAAGCCGTCAGGTCACTGCGGCTGGTGTAGTAGTGTGTACAGGCATGTAGCCTGACCCCTTGTTCTTCTCGTGAAAGTTTTGAATACGTTTTTTTAAGAGGCTCCTCCTAGTACCTGTACTAGTGTGTACAGGCAGTGGAGAGAACTGCATTTTTTTCCCTCTTCTCTTGTTTTTCTATTATTAAAAACTCCTATTCCTTCGTTGAAACGCTGCTGCACATTTTTTTCCTGACTGAAGATTGTTACTGGTCTGGGTTAGCGCGTAAACGAAGCAAAGCGCTGCTGCAAGCTGCATCGTGGGCCTCGTAATCGAGTTTAATTTCTACTGTATTATAATCAGACTAGACCGTGCACGCCACGAAGGAAGAGCGGCCTCGGGAGATTCTGAGACTGTTACGGGTCAAAGCCTCAAAGGGGGTGCGCACGTGTTACAGTGAAACTCCAGTATCTGCAATGCTCTGAACCTGTGACTTTGCGTTGCTCGGCTCCGCTCACTGTTCTGAGCACCTGATGCATGAACATTTGTGTAGCAGTGGGCCGGGCCTGAATCTTTCAAAAAGGAAAAAAAAAGGCCAGGCGGGCCTGTTCGAACCGTATCAATTTTTTTTTTGTACAAAACCAACGTGACAGAGAGATTCGAGTCTTGCAGACGTCAGTGCCGCCGCGCGACGGCCGCGTACAGCCCGTGGGCGGCGAACGCGAGCCCGAAGAGGAGGACGCCCCAGTCCACGGCGCGCCGCGCGGCGCCGGCGCCGGCGCCCGCGACGCGGAGGTGGAACAGCGCGGGCAGCACGAAGGAGAGCAAGGCGCACACCGTGCTCCCCACGAACGACGCGAACGACCCGAACGCCGGCACGAAGCACGCGGCCGCGGACAGCGCCGCCACCACCGCGACGCGGCTCGCGTGCAGCGCCGCCCGCTCGAGCGCGCAGCCGCCGCCGCCGCCGTGCTTCCGCAGCCACCCGCCCGGCGCGAGCAGCCGCGCCTCCACGATCTCGTGGATCGGGTGCATCATGATCGGGAACGTCAGCGCCAGCGCGACGCACAGCACCACCTGCCGGACACGAACCAGGAGGAGGTTATGCTTGCTTGGCGTCGGCATCGATGGCCGGGCCGATTAGCAACGACTGGACTTTTCCTGACCTTGACGGCGGCGGTGGACCAGTTGCTCGGGAGGTTCAGCGTGATGATGTCCTTGGTGGCGTCGCCGTAGGCGAGGTACCCGCAGGCGCCGAAGCAGACGTACACGACGGTGACGCCGGCGATGGCCTGGAGGAGCACGGACCGGAACCTGCTCCGGTCGGACATGGACGCCTCCAGCGCCAGCGTCATGCAGAACCCCTCGAAGCAGAACACGGCGAAGCCGCAGGCGAACGCGACGCCCCAGGGCCCCGCGACGGCGCTCCGCCCGGCGAACGGCTGCCCGCCGCGCGCGGCCAGGAGCTGGGCGTCCTGCTTCACCACGGTGGCCACGGCCAGGACCGTGCACGCGTCAGCGAGGATGCTGAAGTGCGCGAGGGAGGACAGCGAGCGGATGAAGGAGAGCGCGGCCTGGACCGGGAGCAGGAGCGCGAGGACCACGGCGGCCGGCGAGAGCGGGCTGGGGCCGTGGCCGCCCTCGGCGGCGAAGACGGAGGAGACGTTCTGGCCGATGAAGACGAGGTAGGCGACGGTGCCGCCGGTCTGGGACAGGATGATGGTGGCCTCCGTGAAGCACCTGCCGAACCGGCCGAAGCACTTCTCGCCCAGGTCGCCGTAGGTGTAGTTGCCACAGCGAGGTTGGTGGCCATGCTCCTCGACCTCTGCTTCTTGCTCGCGCAGTTTGTCTCTGCAGTCCAACTACAGGATGAACAGGAAGGATCAAACTCTGGATCAATTTAAGGAGATGGAGCGCAAAGATTATCCGACTAATCAAGAAAGACTATTTGAGTACTGACGAGCAGAAGCATGCAGTAGAAGGTGGCGGCGCCGGCGCCGGCGACGCCGAGGGCGCCGGCGAGCCAGCCGGCGGTGCGGAAGGCGTAGGGAAGGCCGAGCACCCCGGTGCCGACGATGGAGACGACGATGTTCCCGATCGTCTGGGCGGGCGTCGCGCCGCTCCGCCCCTCCAGCAGCGGCACCTTCGGCTCCGCCGCCATCAACCCCCGGCAAACCTTGAGAACCACCTGAGCTCCCGAATGAAGGAGCTGAAATTGAACTGACGTCGACGAGGCTATTTTCTCGATTCTTTTTTCCGTGTTCTTGGATGGACGCGCGCGAGGATGAGGATGAATGGATTGGATGATCCTTTGGTAGGTGGCGTGGCGGCTGTGGGGTCGCCGGGTAGCCGCGGCTGCTGTCCGAGTGAACTGTGTTCGTCGTCTGGCCGGAACGTGAGCCGTGTAGTGGATCCGAGCTGAAATCCGAGCGGCTGCGGATCGGGTGGGCCGCTCGCCGTCGTCGACTCGTCGGGATCGATCGGGTTGGCGCGGTTGGGCTCTGGAATTCTGGAAAATGGGTACACGTGGAGATGTGTAGTGGCTCTGGTGAAGGAGGGACAAGAGGAGCCGCGTGGAGCACGCTGGATCGTTGATGTGTATCACGCCAACAACAACAACCTAAAGAGGACAAGAAACAGGTAATGTGGCAGTGGATCAATGATATCATCAATCATTGAGCACATCTTCCCGTGTCTTTTCTTTATTTATTTTTTTGGTAAGAAAAGCTTCATGTAACTCCCGTATTTATTTGGAACCGCCGTTCTTTTGTCAAAGCTTTTTCCCCCCAATATACCTTGGGCCCGAGTTTGGATTGAGTTGCTCGAGGGAATTAAAATGAAAAAGGATTTACGATGGGTGGTCTCATGGACATACAGTATGGGGCTAAAGGCCGAGGATGCAGGCCCACGTAGCCTAACAACCTGTCACGGCCCGAGTAACACCTGTCATTTCTCACGTGAAGCGCGCCCGTAGCCGTAGGCCCGTGTAGCTCAATGGTGTGCACAGAACTACAGAAGAAGTGCAAGCAGCAGAAGCTGCGCCCTTGGGCAGTACCGCACTGTGGTGATTTGTTCAGGTTCAGATGATCACCGTCTCGTGGTGAGGTTGCCTGTGTCGTGGACTCGTTCTTGGCGATGTCATCAACGCACGCAGGCGCCCGTCCTAGCAACACCGCCGAGTGCGTGTTCCTTCTAGCTAAATGAGCTAATTCATTTGCAGTTGAATTACACTCTCTCTTTACCTTGACCATTCGCCACCCAGGAAGCAGCCGCGCATGGTCCTTTGCCTCCGCCAAGATGAAACTGAGGGCCGATCTACCCTCCTCCTCCTGCATGGCTTGGACGATCCTTGCACAGTCGGACTCAACGATAACCGGCTCATGTATCCATTGAGCAGCAAGCCGGACACCCTCAAGACATGCCCACGCTTCTGCCTCTGCTGCATCGTGGCATTCAGGGATGGCACGCCAGGCTGTCAAGATAATCTGGCCCTTGTTGTCTCGCGCAATAACACCAACACCGGCGTCTCCCTTTTGCCTGTGAGGCTGTGCCTACCAACAGCGCCGGGAATGTCTACAGATTACCCGGAGTCCCGGACGCCCGACGCGCGCGTCCAACAAGCGGATGCGAGCGGCGGCCGGCAAAAGACTGAAGCCAAAACCGCGTCGCGCGTCGCGCGTCGGCGTCATCCATCACCCTTTTGCCAGTGTGCCCGCGCAGGCCCGTCGTCATGCAACGCCCGTCTATCTCCACAGACCACAGCCACCACGTCGGTTTCGCCGCCTTCGGCCTCGTCTAAAAAGTTGTCGTCGTCGTCGTCCGCGTGTCCGTCCGGGGAAAGCAACTAAATTACGCGCGCGCACCACCACCGCCCAAGATCCGCCGATGTCCACGCCCGTCCCGGCCGACGCGCCGGCGCCGGAAGCGGCCGCCGTCGATGGCGTCGGCGAGCAGCAAGAGCCGGCCGCCGGCGGCGTGAGGTCGATGGTGGAGCGGTGGAAGATGGAGGGCGCGCCGGCGCGGGCGCGGCTGCTGCTCCGGGCGCTCGCGTGGCTCTTCTCCCTCCTCGCCCTCGTCGTCATGGCGTCCAACCAGCACGGCGGCAGCCAAGACTTCCGCCAGTACCCCGAGTACAAGTCAGTCCTCAAATCAAATCAACGCATTGCATTTCTTTCTTTCTTTCTTTTTTTTTTGGCCATGGCCTGAGATCGCTGGCGTTCCTGCTCCGGCCGTGCAGCTACTGCCTGGGCATCTCCATCGTGGCGTGGCTGTACGCCACGGCGCAGGTCCTGCGCGACGCCCACCGGCTCGGCTCCGGGCGGGACCTGATCGGGACGAGGAAGGCGTCGGCCCTCGTCGACTTCGCCGGAGACCAGGTGAGTTCGTTGGGTGGATGAAATCATCACATCGGAACGATCCCATCCAATTCCAACCACCGATGGCCAGCCTGGCGACGTGCGTCTCTCCGCCCGCCGTTTGGTTGTCTCGTTTATCTGAAGGAAACTGGAATGATCGTGGGTGCAGGTCGTCGCTTACTTCTTGATATCTGCCATGTCCGCGGCGGCGCCGGTGACGGACTACATGCGCCAGAAAGCGGACAACCTGTTCACCGACTCGGCGGCGGCGGCCATCAGCATGGCCTTCTTCGCCTTCGTGGCCATCGGCCTCTCTGCTCTCGTCTCCGGGTACAGCCTTTCCATGGAAGTCCTTGTATAGTCTCCTGCACATACAATTCTCACTTCTCTCCTGTCACAATGTCACATTACATGATTACAAATTACAATAGTGTGCATATACACCTCCAATTGATTGGTGATCGTTGATTAATAAGTCAGTAAACGAGAGTGTTAATATTTTTGTAACTTAAGGTCTGTATGGAATCATTGATGCCAGAATCCTACTAAGTAGATAGATCTGTTTGATTAGAACTGTTTAATTTACATAGACCTGAAGAATATGCATATGCTCTCCCCGGATCATGTCCCCCAAAACAGCCTTTGCTGCTGGGAGAGGCTAAGTATACAAATAATCGGTCGAAAGAATAAGAGAAGAATGGGTTAAAAAAAGATTATGAGCATATACTATACAGCAGGGGCGGAGCTGCCCTTTAGCATTGGGGTCGTCAGACCCCGACGAATTTCAGCATATCCTATAGAAAATTACTGTACACTATGGTAGATGACCCCATTATCCAACACTGCAGACCCCGGTGAGATTTTCGGCCGGCTTCGCCCCTGCTATACAGGAGACTACCATTGCTAACCAAAAATTGACATGGCTGTGCAACCCCGACATGTAGACGATGTCCTTGATGAATTGGCATCTTTCCGCGTTGGAAAGAACACCACGAGGGGGCAAAAGATGAAGATGAGCATCTATGCGTCACTCCAACTATCTGCGTCTTCGTCATCACTTCCCACTGCCTGTTCCGGATAATGAACAAGACAGATAAGTAAAAGGGCAATATTAAAATCGAAATGGAAGTTAGTTCCTCGCAGAAAGAAGGGAAGTTGACTGCGGACAGCCTACCTGTCGGATGGCATTTGCCTTCTCTATGATTGCAGCAACCTTCAAGTTTCTAGTATTGGCTCTAGCAGGAGATCCCATGGCTATTGGCTTAGCAGGAGCCACTGGTTTCAGGCTGCAGGTCTGATCGAAAAGCAAACATCAAACAAGTTAGATTGAAAGCACAATTGTTTTAGTTTTTTTAATGGAGAAAACATTTTTATTCTCCGACCTTGTTTCTTATCTGCTCTAGCAACAGGTTTCTCTCGTTGGGCTTTGGCTTGTCAGTTGATGGTGCAAGCTCTGAAACCTTTCGCATCTGCAGAAGTATAGACAGTGTTAGTTATTTAGTTACTGGAATCATGGCTACACACGTAGAAAAA
This sequence comes from Panicum virgatum, assembly GCF_016808335.1. Taxonomy (NCBI): domain Eukaryota; kingdom Viridiplantae; phylum Streptophyta; class Magnoliopsida; order Poales; family Poaceae; genus Panicum; species Panicum virgatum. Next base: position 2,872,695 of record NC_053153.1, read on the forward strand.
AAAAATCAGGATGGAGGCAACGTACCGAGCTTCTATCATGAGCAGCAACAGCATCAACCAGTGGATTCCTTGGGATGTTTTTTATCGAAATAGGCTTCTTGATTAAATGATTATTGGTGATATTTGGCTCGAAGTTGTCTTCTACTGACATACCATACTTAGGATGAATCATCTGAGGTCCAACAGTCCATCCCAACAGAGGTGGCTGCTCAGCATGTCCCAAGCTAGCTTCGTCAAGACCACTGAAGAAGTTACTTTTATCACCAGGCCATGCCACTAATGGGCCTGGGTTGCTAGGCCGGTGGCTATTTTCTCTCTCCAAATTATATTCATCATGTGGATAATCTTGAGGTGCCATTGATTCTGAGCTGGGCAATGAGCCTTCCGACTGGTCGTGCTCAAAACTACCCATCTTTTGTTCCTGTAAATGTCGACTCTCTTGGCTATTCCCTTCATTCAACAACGTGCCTGCTGCAGAATGTTTTTCAGTGTCCAAAATTGCCTCACTTGCACTAGACTGATGTTTTCCACCACCCTCTGATGCATTTGTAATATGCTCTTCATGGTCTGAAGTCCCTGAGAACGATTCAACATCCCAAGGTTGCTGGTAACACCTATTTTCAGAATCGTGCCCTTTTATTGAGATGCTTTCCATGTCACCAGCAACATCCATTGGGTTGCCATTCCCACTATTTTCTTTAGAATCTGAAGATAAGATGTACAGTTGAGGGTCCTGCTGTTCATCTGTAGGTAATGGAAACACAGGGTTTGATGAGTATAAGGCTATTTCATGTGTCGTCCCAGAATCATTTGCTGCTGCTGGTGCGACCCCAGCATCCACAGGATCATCTACTCCTGGTGATGATGACCAAACATTGCCCTGTTGTTTAATGTTCTCTGAAGCTTCTGAGAATTGCCAACAGCGTTCAGTCCTTGCAACATCAGTTACTACAACACTGGTTGATGACCTCTCGAATTCTACATTGTGATCATTATCATCTAACAAGGAACTCCGATATGTATTGTCTTTGATCGCTTGAGAGGATACTGGTTCTATTGATCTATCCACTCGATCGGGCAAACCTAATCTGATATCCATGTCTTGGCTTGATGCCTGCAAAACTGGATCTATTCTCCTTGCAGGCTCAGGCATAGAGCTTTTTCCACTCAGAAGCCCTAGACGAGGTCTTCCAAGCCTCCACTGGAGAGGAGGGAGAGGGGGAGGTGCTTGAGCTTGGGGATCTTCGTAGGAATCATTTTGAGATTGTACAGCAGGTGGCAGACAAGGAGAAAACTGATATGTTTCCATGGCAGGAGTAGAAGCCAATGCACTTGTGTCAGCTAGTACTGGTGAATTTGAAGAACATGGTGCAGTTTGGGAATCAAATTCAGTTGAGCAATCAGATTCCTTCTCTGGTCTCACCTGGCCATTGCATTCTGGAGGACCTTCTATTTCACCAACCTTATCATCATTCAAGCAACATGGAGCAACATGAAAATCTAATTCAGGGGATGCATGAGCTTCTTGCTCTTGTTCCTCAGAGAAAATGAGATTTGGTTGAACATCTTCAGATTCATTAACCTTGTCTACAACCAAGGAACATGGAGTAACTTCAGAATCACAGTCCCCTGAGACATTATCTTCTGATTCAAGATCGACTAAAACAGAACTGCTCAAAGGAGAGCGATCTAATTCTTGTATATTTTCCTCAGTTGAAAAACATGGAGTGATTCGAGAATTAAGTCCACACGGATCACAAACTTCTGATTTCTTATCCACTATGGCTGTATTGCTCAAAGCAGGGCCATCCAGTTCATTAATCTTATCATCAAGCAAAGGGGATAGAGTGATTTGAGAATCATGTTCACCTGAGGTGCAACATTCTGAGTCTTGTTCTGCTTGAAAAGAAGTCCTCAAAGCAGAGGCTTCTAAATTGTCTTCAATCTCATCAATTGACGGTGATGGAACAATCGGAGAACCGAATTCTCCAAGGGCACAAACTTCTGATCCCTGGACTAGAACAGGTTTCCCCAAAGTAAGGGTATCATTCTTCTCTCTAGTTGAAGAACAAGGAATATCCTGGTTATCATATTCATCCAGGGCACGAGCTCCTACCTCTGGTTCCACTGGGACAACAACATCCAGCTCCTCTACATTTTCATTAATAAAAGAATGTGGAACAAGATCGGCATGAACTTCCAGATCTTGTTTCACTTCAATAACGTTGCTTGAAGGGAAGCAGCATTCTTCATCAGTCTTCTCTCTATCCGACAAAGGAGACCCATGAGAATCAACTTGGGACAACAGATGCTGTTCCTGTTGTAAATCCACTGGAACAGAGAGTATATCTAATTCAGGACTTCTGTTATCACCGAAAGACGCATGAGATTTTAAATGAGAATCTACTCCTGGTGCCTCATCCTTGAGATCTTCTTTTCCAGAAAATGTCATTGATGTAGCACCTTGTATATCCATAGTAGATGAACATTCAGCACACTGAGAACCAAACTTAGAATGAACACATGCTTCCTGGTCTAACTTCACTGTCAAGGCAGAAAGAGAACATGGAAAATCTGATTCACTGACCATAGCATTTGAAATATTGTCGAATTCTGAGGCAGGTTCACTGTAACAACCTTCAGTGCCAGCTGAAAAATCTATCTCATGATACTCATGGAGGAAGGATCTGAAATCTTCTTCAGTCATAACTTCTGATGCTAACGGCGCTTCATCAGGTGGAGTCGCAGGTTCCCAACGGGAATCAACAGCTGCTCCCATCCTGTCATGTTGTATTAGAAGTTCTGAAGGAAAATCCTGTTCTTCAGGGGAACACGGTTGGCCAGTCATACTGGGAGAGGGATAAAATTGAGTGTGGCGCATCATGTAAGCAGGATCCAAGAATGGGTTTGTACTACTAGAATCTTGATCAGGCATCCCCCAAGCGAAATCTTGACCAACATTCTCTGGTTGTTTCTCCAGTGTGTTACTTTTCGGACTTACTGCACCATCCTTGGACAACTCACACAAAGAGAGGACTTCAGCATTATGACTGGCCTCCTCTAGTAATTCCTCTTGATAATCAGATTCTACTGGAACATGTGCTGAGGAAAGAAACTGAATACCATCCCTGTCACTACATTTTTCACCTGTTGGCTCTATTTCACAAAGAGGAACATTTTCTGTCTGAAACATACTCTTTTTAGAGATACATTCTCTTGATGTATCTACTTCCCCAAGATTTCTGTGGGTAGCTTCTACTGTTTCCAACCCTTCCTTTATAGGAGAACTAGACTGTAGTCGCAGATCATGCCTAGAGCCTTCTTCAGCTGAATTTGAAGTGAGAACCTCTGTTTTTTCAGTACATAAGGTAGCATCACTGAACTCCACTTTGGGAGGTACCATATCATCTGCAAACCTGCTAGTAGTTGATTCTTCTGCAACCACAACTTCGCCACCCTCTGCAAGGTCTTTCATTTCAGTCAATGCATGCTGTTCTACAGATGAACTACTGTTGTCAGGTATAGAGGAAGTACTAGGGGATAGAAGCACGCTAATCTCCACTGGTTCTGTATCATCACTGAACACACAGGACTCGGGTGCAAGTGTCTCTCCTGCATGAGTTTCTGTCTCCTCCTGAGAAGGTACACCTTGAATTACTGCTGCAAACTCTTGAACACCAGAGAAGTCCCTGGCCATGGCAGATGCTTGCACAGAATCCTCTTTGTGTGTGCTGAGGCTTGTTGGACAAGTGCCTCCTTCAAGCACAACTATTTGTTTATCGTCTGCAATATCCTTATTAAAAGGAGTTGATAGACCATTGTCTGGTAAAGAATGCATGTCTTCAGCAATCTTATCATTATTTGATCCACGTGGTAGATTATTGCCCATGCCTGAATGTTCTGGTGCAATTCCTGAATCAACAGAACACCCATCCAAATAAAGCATTTAAAATGCAATATCAAGGACCCGACTGAACAAAGCAGTTTTAGTTGTTAAGAAAAAGGAAAAAAGGCTAATGATCAACATACCATCTTGATGATGATGGTTGTCATCATGATCCAAACCTGTTAGGGCAGTATCAGTATCAATTTCTTCAGGAACTGTAACACTGGCCTTGTTCATCTCTACATCATTCATGCACATAACATGGTCCATATCTGGCCATGATGCAAGTATGCCAGTTGACGTATCTGTATCTAGAGATCCACCTCCTAATTCTTTATCCATCTCCTGTAAATCATCAGCAATCCCAAAACTGAGTTTGTCTTCATCTTCTGAAACATCGTTATGTTTGCTCAATAACATAGAAGTATCATCCTGGCCATGCTCCACGGAATGATATACTTTGTCCGTGTAATCGTTGCTGCTGATAACCATACCTGACCAGAGAAGACAGTAACTACGTTGGTAAAAGAAAAATAGTGACAAAGCTAAAATGAGCAAAGTTAAATTTAATGTAACAAATAGGTAAAGATTTTATCAAAAGATTAGGTACTTACCATCCAAACCACTAGATGTCGTGGGTGAATGTTTATCAGAACTATGGGTAACAGCTGCATGATCACCACTTTGATAGTGATAAGTTTCCTCTTGGTGATGTTGACAACCATAGAGATTTTCATTGGTTTGTAAGTCCGCATTGTCGGAAGCTACACTAGATGGTGAACTCACATCCATTAGATCCTTATCATCAAAAGGCTCTTCACCTTTAGTCCAATCAACTCCATTCAATTGTCTTCCAGATTGTGAACCAGAACTTGGATCATTAGTGGCTGACACTGCCGGAGGAGCATAATCACTTGGCAAGTCTGTGCAGGTTGGTTCTCCAACAAAGCATGAACTGTTGAACCCTGATGAAGAGTCTATTGTAGGACCTACTTCTGGAGACTCCACATGCAACGCATCTTTACCTTCCTTGCTGTCACAGTTCAATTCAGTCCGCTCCACGTTGGCACTGGGATCAGATTCAGTTTCTATTTCAGGATCTGCCTCACCTTCTGAGTCCATGTTGTTAAGAGCATCAATGAAGTTGTCTTGATCACTACAAATGTCATCAGGTCTGCAGACATTAGCATCTTGATCAGGAGGAACCCCAGCTAATATATGTCTCGCTTCATCTCCTGAATGCGAGCTGTGATTACTTTCGCCAACCTGGAAGTTTGGACAATCCTGCAGCTTTCCTGAGTCAAGGATCATGCCATCTTTTTCTAAAGGTTCATGTTGTTTCCCGAGAACTTGTTTATCGCCTAGCTCCAGGTAAGGTGATCCATCAGTGGGTGCAGATATAGTCTCCATGGTATCAGATTCGTTTATTGGAACAATTTTAGTCTGTTCCAGTTTACCTGAAGATTGAACAGTGGCACCATAATTCTCCATTTCACTTGAGTCAGTTGACCTAAATTTCACATGGTACTGCCATCCAGAATAGCTGGACAAAATTTTTTGTTGTGATGAAATTACTTCGAGCAGATGTTCCCTGCATATTCTACTAATAGTTTTATGATCAGGACTCCGTGGATGCCTGGATTTCAACTTTGTTGTCCTAGGTGGAACTTTCCTAGAAGTTCGATCCTTGGGGGTAATGTGAGATCTGCAAGTTTTACACAAAATCGATGTATCACCACATCGTAAATTCGGTCTAATCATATAGAATAATTTTTCCGTAGTATGTTGGTTGCTGTGGGTGCATGTGATGCTTGTTAGTCGTGACCAACAAAATGCCATCGAACTTACTCGGAGTTTTCAATGAGTAATGATTCAAGTGTTGCCCCTTTCCGCCAACGCATAGCCTTCTTCTGAATGAAGAGAGGTAAGTAAGTTTCTGATTTCAAGAGCATAGCTTCTTTAAAAAATACATGGGGTCTCAAAGAATTGGATGTATCCAGATCTACATACTAGAGCGAATAAAGCACATACAAAGAGGGTTAGTCCTAGTGGAAAAGGCCAGATTCCAATTTCAAAAAATGCATGACCAGTTGAGATGACGACTTATTAACTATTATCAACAAATGGGAGATGAACAATGTACTCTTGGCTTGAGAAACCTTCCAAAATCTACCAGTGTTCTAAATGAGGACCAAGGCAAGGTTGAAGGAAGGACGTAGAAGAAGTTCAAAGCTTAGTCTTTCGCTTTCTTTCTTATTTCTTCCTTTCTTGTGTTTTGTGTTCCTCGGTTGGAGGTTTGGAGTCTAAGTACTCATGTAAACTTCTAGCTTTGTGGCCAGATGTGTTCCTCTGTGGTCGTAGACATTCACCTATGAATGTTCAAGACCGGGCTTTTCCCTTAATCTAAAAAAAATCTACCAGTGTTCTAATTAAAAACTCTATTCTCAAATTACTTGAGCAAGGTCAATCAATTTAAAGAAGAAGAAAATAATCAAGCCAATATAGTTACCATAATAGGCACTACCATAACTTTCGACTTTTGAAATAGAAGAGTAGCAGCTAACTTCACATGTTCTGTTTGCGCATAACATTATCTATTAGGCAAAGACACCAAGTATGCAGGACAAAGTGAAAACAATAGTGCGCGAGTTTTTTTAAATAAAATCTTGGCAAGGGTTGACCCTTTTTTACATACCTTAACTCTACGATGCTTCTTTTCAATTGAAACATCCATTTCTAACATGTTGGATTCTGTCTTGAAGAAAGAGGGGTCTGAATATCGTTTTAAGGAGGCTCCAGCACCAGCAACATCAAACCTGAAGAACAATCCATGTGCATAATTGCAGAAAACATGTTCGTTGTAAATTTGCATATAAGAAACATCTGCGTACTTATCCAGAGTGAACAAGTGTGGTGGGCCACGGCATTCTTCATACGAATCCAAAATGAAGCGAGGCATGTCTCCTTGTGTGATCATATTCTGTTTAAGTTGAAGATTAGCATGCCAGCTGACACCTACAAGAGCAAGCACACAGAACTTCTTTAGATCAGAGCAATGCCAAAAGAAATTAACGGTACGCACAGCTATCTTTCGGCTAACCATCATCATGTGGATAATTTGAGTGGTCAGTCTGGGAGACAAGTGCCTTCTCAACTGCTGGAAATTCTGCCTCTAGCTGCTGCAACCGGAGCATTAAACCATGTCCTCTAGAAGCAGTCGCCATCACATCTTCGTGAAGGTCATGAAAAATTTCAGCTGCAAACCTATTGCACATGGAGGCCAACAAAAACACTTGATATACAAAGATAATCTCTATTGAAAAATTATGGTGCTATTAGGACAGGAATACTGAGACTCGGAGAGAACAGGTACTAGTACTAGCAATCAACATCTCAACTCCTACATTATAAACAAGTTGGCTACTTGGTTTTATCCAATATTTCAAACATATCTAAGGAGAATAGTCGGGCATTCATGAACAACAGTGCTAACTGGGAACATGCTAACTGAGAGCATGATAACATGCAAAACTATGAAAAAAAATGAAAAATCAACATTGAATTTGACTATTTGACCAAAATCAATTTGAAAACACCGAAACATATGCAAACATGTTCTGACACACAAGCAGAAGTACGACCAACTCCTCAACAAAGAGCAAACATGATGAATTTTTCATGCTGAAGTTGAGCCCAAACTAGAACCATATGCATCCGTAAAATTTTAAACAAGCCCGTGGTTTGAATGATATACCTACTTAGTTCACAAAAAGAAAATGCAAATCGTCGCTATCCTTTCTTAAAAGGAAAACTGAGATCCAACATATGATTGAGAAATAGAAACTATCACAGTTCATCTATAGCTTCCTCAAACAAGTCCATTTTTAATCTATAGACCGAAAGGCTAGCAAGTTCAGAGTTGTAACGGCAAGGAAATTTGTTCCACATGTATTGCAAGCTGTCACATTGCGACTCAAAAGTATTTCAACTATGATATTCACAACACAATGTCCTTTGGCATTTTGCTAGCATCATTACTGAAAAATTCTCCTCCAACAGACCCAACACGGGTCAAATACTCTGATGAAGCCCCGCTCATTGGCTGCAGAAAGTTGTGACCAAGCAAGGTCAAATACTTCACAACCTGGGGCGTGTTCCTACCTCAACCCATGTGCGCAAGTCACGTGATATTACCTTAAAATATGCCAGATTCAATAGAAACCGATGCACTCTCCAACATCTAATCTCATAAATCCTGTTATGCTTAACTATCCGAAACAGCTCCAACGCGTGCAACCTAAGATGCCAGACAATTGAATTCCCACATTCACCCATCTCAGTACCCTTGAACCGGATGCCAATCCGATCCTCGACCCCAATTTGTACCGAAATTCCAAGGACACTCCCTTAAAACCATCTTTAAAAAGCAACACCAATGATGTCCCCAAATTGAACTAGAAGTTGCAAAAATTCAACGATACACAAATACCATTCCCAGCATAATGCAGCACGTCCAGCAAAGCCAAAAGGCGAATTCCCTACCCGACTGATGCCCTCAGACTGAGCAAATGAGCTCAGAAATTTGCCCATTACACTACACACAAAACTCTCCCAAGGAAAAAGGCCGGTCATAGCAATCGGCCGCGAGCGACAGAACAAGCCTCAGATTTTTTTTTGCCCCAAAATCACACGCTATGCTCAGAGCCTAGAGCTTCCGCACAAAATATCGGAGCAGGTAGGAGCACTCACTCTGCGAGATCCCCCAGCTGCCGGAGCACGCCAACGAGGCCGGCCATGGCGACGCCCTCGAGGAGCGCCTCCGGGTCATCCTCCACCCCCGGCGCCGCGTACAGCTCCGGATCCGACAGCCCGTACTCATTCCGTATCTGGTACCGAATCATCCCGCTCGCTCGCAGCCGCAACCACCACTGCCGCCCTCTCCTCCCTCCCCGAGCGCCTCACGACTCCACCATTGGAGCGACCGCCTCCGCCTCCGCCTCCACCTCCACCGCCCACGCCACTTGCAGCATCTTTGGCCCGCTCGCTCGCGGCTCGCGGCCCGCTGCGTGGGTAGATTCGCGGGTGCGCTTAGCGCGTGGGTATTCAGAGCGGTGGAGTGAGGAAGACGAGGCCGGTGTGAGAGTGAGATTTATACGGCTACGCGTCAGAGAACACATTCTTATTTCGCAGCGCGTCACGGGCGCCGCTGACGCCCGGGACCCACCCCTCGTGGCCCGTGAGATATTCTCGTCCGCTTCCGCGCGAGGCCCGGGCGGCTCCGCCAGCTGCCAGGTGGGGGCAAGACGGTGGTCCGCCGCGTGGGGCCACACGGTCAGCCTCGTACCGGGCTTAGCAGTGGGCCTGGGACGTGTCCTTGTTTTATTGATCTGAAATTAAGGGGTCGGATGGGGGTGGGTTTGGGTTTTGACGGTGTGGGCCCATCGTTGAATCGGCTGAGCTGGCAGGAGAAGGGGGTTGACTACGAGTGGACGCAGACGCTTCTTTGTTCATCATCATTTGGTTTCATCACGACTACTAATGTCCTCCGACATTTTCCCCCAAAAAAAACTCATCCGATAAGGCAGCTGCAATGCAACTAGCAAGTGCGTTTGGTAAAGCCCAACAAAACCAAGGAGTCCAGGAGGAGCAGTAATCTAAAGGCGAGGCAGAACTCAGATCACTAGATCAGGTCATGAGCCCCGTACGTCACGTACTGTGGAGTAGAGTGCACTTGACCGCCTTTTAATGCGCGATAATTTCGTTGTTATCAACTTGGTCTTGGACGCCGTTAGTGGCCGCTGAGCTTTCATCTGGCCTTGGCCTTGGCAATTGCTTGTGTGGATGAGACGTCACGGCAGTACCGGCACAGCAAAAACAACTGGCATCAGTTAAAAGCATCAGTCATTGGAGTACTCGATTGGTTGATTCGCCTCGTTTTTTTCTTCTTTCCCGACGAAGGCCCTTTTCTTTTTAGCGAAGGTGTTTTGCTTTTGAAGTGTGTTTGTTTTGCTTGTTTTTGTAGTAAAGTGCTTTGGCTTAAAGCCTGGCTCGCCCCTTCTACGCTAGCTAGCTGCACGTTCCGGCAACGAGAGCTTTCAGCTGCCCGTCTCCAGCTGCCTCATCTCGTGGTTTGTTTTGTTATTAGCACTCGTCACTTGTACTACTCGCATGAAGCGTTCGCTGTGATCTACGTTTGGTAGCAGTCAACGTTTTCTTAATCCGTCGATCTCTGTCTTGGTCCACAGAAACTGGACGAGTAGTATACTACAGCCTACAGGAGGAGTATTCAAGGCGGAGTGCCGCGGCACCTAACTGACGTGGACCCCTGACACTGTACCTTCCCGATCAATATCTTGGTCTGAATAACAATCGGTACCGAACCGACCGGAAACTACGACACCTGCAGCAGCTTGTCACTTGTCAGGGGCTCAGGGCCAGGATCGCCGGTACACCGTGCGCGTTCGCCGTTCGGTCGTTCCACGGGCGGCCTGTATTTCGACCCGATGCGAACAACGCACCCACTTGTACTGTGTACGCATGTGCAGGTGTTTTGTTTCTGTGACAGAACCGCCAAGTTAAACGGCTTAATTAAGCGTAATGGCCATCATTTGAACGCATCAGGCGCATTAGCTTAATTAAGTGTAACCTGACAGCCTGTTTCCAACCCACAGGCCGATCGAAACACACCAGAAGTCTCGCGCGACGGCGAGCACAGACGGTACCAGCATAATATAATTTCACAAAAATAGTTAATAATATAAATATTTACAAAACAACTTTAAATTTAGAATTTATATAAAATAAATGACAGCAGCGGATGAGAATATGACCTGAGAGGAAGAAATTTGATTGAGAACCAATAAAACGAAATGATAACTATGAACACGTGAGGACGTCACATCGAGCCCACTGATGCGAATCCTGATTAGCTTCTATACCTGAAATAGGGTAAACAACAAACCCTGAGTATACTAATACTCAGCAAGACTTACCCGACCAGTGGATATAACTTAGCCCACATATCTAGACATGCAAGGCATTTGGCTGGTGGTTTATTTTGCAGAAAAAGCAACTAAAATAATTCCTTACTTTCATTATTTTAGCTCCAGGTTCTATATAAATTAACTCTCATCTAATATTTGCATAGACCTACTATAGCAATCATGGTGATGCAAGCAAAATAATTCAATGAGATCAATATTTTATATAAACATACCTAACTCACATTCTACATTTTTGCTACGGTGTGACAAAGAGACCAAGGCCCTCATAACCGCGAGACACGGCGAATCGATCCGATTTAACCTTGCAAGGTGGACCTAACCAACACGGCCCGTATTTGCCCCGTCGGACAATACAAACCAACCATTCCCCTCCCCGCCTCGAACTACAGGACCGCCCCACCAGCGTATAGTCAGCCGAGCTCAACGAGAGACCACCAAAAGTAAATACATGCATCCCAATTCTCCGCGACTACTCGACTCGCCCTAAGGGGTGGGAAGGAGTCCTGTACTTTCGAAGTAAGGCAGTACTCGGCTTACCGGTTTCGACTACCTCCTACTCCCGGCATGCAGTTAGTACAATTCAATCCCCGATCAGCACTGCCACAACGACCGGTCCTTAATCGACACGGGCGGGACTAAGACACACAGGAACCCTGTCCTGCTGCCATACCTATCCATCATCCCCGCCCGGTCTCACATCTGCATATCCATTTCAATCCATTTCTCAATTACTGAAGTATAACGACAATAATGTATCTTGCGAGTAACCGGCAATTACTCGGCTTCTAAAGTTTTCCTATAACTCGGGAGTGACGAGAAGTCACTCGTCTTCTATCGAGAACTTATTAAGCATAGCAGTTCTATCGTCCTATACATACTAGTACAACTCCAGGAATCTAAGGATCATGCAACTAGGGTTCCAATCAACTCCTGAAACATAATGCACAAGTAATAAAAATGTATATAGATATCATAATTTAAAATAATCGGACATGCACCGGGGCTTGCCTGGGATGAACACTGAGTCAGTGTTAGTTAGATGATACTCGCTTGGCGAGCACCTGCCTTCGGTCATGCACATCGGGATCCATCCATCCATCTTCTAGATGGGTCCACCATTCACCATCTTCTGGCTCGGCTTCAATGTCACATCCCTCACGAGGTTCATCTATCGTACCTAAATGAGGTGCAATAATGCATATGTATGAATGCACAGTTCTGAGTTGCTCAACCATATAGATGCTATTATTTTTCCTTCACGATAAAGTTGTAGTCTAACAAGTAACAAACAATCATATCACATGGGCAATCATTTATAGAGTAGTTAACTACATTTCTAACTACCCATGGCATCATGATCAACGGCACACAAGAAGTTCACTAACTGCACAAACAAGCAGTAGTTGATTCCTATAACATGCAGGTCATGGCTTGCTAATAAATAAACAACTCAAAGCACAAAAAGAAATACATTTAGCAAAAATTACCCTAAACATAACATGAACAGATTAAGCTACCCTGTAAAACTCATGCCAAGACATGTAGCCAATTAATCACAATAATTCAATCATTCAGACAACACCTAGAACAAGCTTAAATTATACAGGTCAAACTAGAGCAAAACAGAAGCTCAAAATTTAACATGAGGTTGACACAGAAATGAACTAGCGACTGTGAATTTTTCATGATTTTATCTACACTGAATTAATTCTGAGAAAATAAACAAAACAGATAGTAGATTAGCAAGATTCATTTTTAGCTCCTGTTCTTGTCATGAACTGAGGCTCAAACTTCCTGGACAAGCTAATCTAATCAAAAAGAACATGCAGAAATATTTTCATGATTTATTACTAACAGAAACTATTTACCATAAATAAAGTCTACTAAACAAGGATTAAATCAAATAAATAGCTACACCAGAGAACTGATCATGAAATTTTTATAGCAACACTATTGTCACATGAACAAACTACCATAAAAATTTCAGAGCATAAAAAGGCTCCAAGAATTAATTAAGAAAAAGAATAAACAACTAGCCTTTATGCACCTAGTAACATAAATCTAATTCTACAGCAAAAACTTGCAACTAACACCTACCATATTATGGTTCTACTGCATAGATCTCTTCAAGAGGATTCCAAAACAACAAGATTTTCTATTTTACGAATTTTCTACGAATTGATATTGAATTTCAAAGTTTATAGCTAGAAATTACAAAGAAGTCATTAAAGCACTATTCGTCTGAGTCACAGTCTATTCAAATAACCCCCTGGACTTTCTTGAATTTCAACCCGAGGTCCTTGGTCGCGAAACAGAGCAGGGGCGGTGATTTCGGGCTCGATTCCGGCGGCAGGGCTCAACGTCGGCATGGGGAAAGTTGGGGAAAAGCTAGAGGGACTCGAGAGCTACCTCTGGGTGGTCTTAGAGCGCGAAGAGGTGGTCCGTGGCGGCGGTTCCACGGCGGGCGGCGGGCGGCGGCGGTACTGTGCCGCTGTGGCGGCGTTCCGGCGACTCTGGACGGCGGCAAGCGGGTCGGGGAGCACCGGTGGAGGCCAAGGAAGCTAGCTACGGGCTCGTTTGGGCGCGAGAAAGGGTGGAAGAGGGAGCTCCGCGGGAGACCGACGAGCGGCGACGCTAATGGCGGCCATGGCAAGCGGCGCTCGCGCGAGAGGGAGAGGGAGAGGCGTGGGCAGCTCAGGCAGCATGGAGAGGGTTTGGGAGAGGAGCGTGCTGGCCTACGAGCGAGACAAGGACAGCATGGGCGGGGACGCGCGTCGTGAGCGCGCGCGAGCGGCGTTCGTGGCCAACTTGACCACGGCAACGACGCACGGGAGAAAGAGCAGAGAGCTACACGTGTGCTTGACATTTTTGACTCCATTTGAATCTTCAAACTTCGTTTAAGGCTCCTAATTGAGTGCTAATTGAGGGGTGTTACAATCCTACCCCCTTAAAGAAATCTCGTCCCGAGATTTAAGTGGAGAGGAAGTAAAGGAGAATAATCGATAAACTCAGGGATAAAATCAGCCGATGTGGATGCTAGTTTCTAGATTAAACAATATAGCTGATTTTAATGGTATAAATATTGCCAGCTGATTTGCTAATTCCTTACTCAACTTAGTGCTAAAGGATGTAAGTTTCATAGCAATCATACTATCATTACCTAACTAGAGATTAATCGTGCCACGGTGTGAGCTAATCAATTGTTTTTCCACACTAAAAAGCTCCAGGGCTTCAGCTTTTGCTGTGAATGACTGTAGATAATATATGTGGACACAATCACCATCAATCGTAATCAAAACACCATTACCGAGCATACGACGAGAATTCACATGTAGCATAGATAGGTCATGCATGGATAAGCATTATGAGAATGAGGGATAGCAAGGAGGTGATCTAAAAACGGAGGCATGACATGAGAAAAACAGAGACTAACCATCACAGACTGCAGGAAATAAGACTCTTGCTTAAGTTTCACACACAGCTTGCATCCACGGACAAGATTACCGGATTAACCATCAACATGAAATTCAGTCCGGCTGGGCAGCAACAGGAGATTAAGACCGATAATCATTCAGGAACCTTAGAGAACTATAAACGAACAAGCAGGATACATGGAACGAAACCGATATACTATCCAGAGACTTGGCTGACAGAGCAACGACATGAGTTACAAGGAAAGGATGTTGAGGCCATGATAGAAAAAGAGATTTAACTTTGCACTAGATCATCTTTAAGATAAGCGACAGAGAGGTTCAACAGTGAATGTCAGATATGATTTTGTCCAGCAGGTACATGAGCATACCACAGACATAAGCAATTATTGAGAAAACTTAGTTGGGATTAGCGAGTCAACAAAAGGTCTACATTATGCATAAATTCTGATTTTTGCAGCACAAACAACTATAACTAGCACTGCATATAAGAGTTTATAGCTCCAAACTTTGATCAGGGTCATTTATAGGACTGAAAAGGATACACACACATTTTGAAACCAGGATTTTCTATTAGGGAGGAAGGAGCTTCCACTTGCAAGTAGCTAGGGACGCATCAGTATGACAATGATGCTTTTAAGCAAACACCTGAACTTGATTCTTGCACGGCTCTTCAACTAGATTGGATAACTGGGTAATGTAAGGTTTTCCGATCTAGAAGAAAAGATCAAACAAAACAAAGAATAATGATGAGACAAGGTGATCAAGTTCTCATAGAGCTAAGATCACAACATGAGGAAAACAAATGTCGGCGAGATTCATCACAAGACTTATGGATAGTAAGAGAGGATAGTACGAGAGATTGATTTACGGGTGGTGTTTGGAACATCCCTGCTCAGAGTTTATTAGCTGAATGATTTGTATGATGCTAGTTGTAAAATATGTTCATTTATACCAATGCAATGCCAGTGTAGTGCCATGATGGAATGTTCCTTGCACAAAACAAAATGGTGCATATGACATGATGCATTTGCCATGATGTCGACTCAATGATGCACACATCATGATGCATAATAACGATACTCTTGAGTGATGCTCGCCATGAGATGCATGAGTATGATGCACGCACATATATGAGTTAAGGATGCACATGATGCCATGCCAGTTAGTGGACAATACCCAGAAACTCAAACTTAAACAACCCGTACGCACTGTTATTCGTCTAGGGCCTACCCCCTTAAAAGATCAAACCAGAGAAAAATGATTCCAAAGATTTCACAAAAAGAATTGGCGATGTAGTTTCGTCCACATGCACTCAAGCACCAGCGCGCACCTAGTAGCACAATCGCATGGTGGCCACACACGCGAGGCCCTAGGTTCCATCGCGGCACTAGAGATCATGGGAGAAATCTCCACCGCCTAAGAATCAATAATAGCACTCCGAATAACACGAATGGATAGAAAGAGATTATAGAAGTCGGAAGACACCAGAGAACGCACTCAAAAGCACGAACACACATAGTCAGCCAAACTACCACCAATGTCTCCCATGATCATGCAGTAACCTAGCACGACCCAACAATGCAAGACGATGTAATGCAACAAACGTGCGACCTCATTCCTGCAGGATGACTATAATATCTGTAATCAAGTCATTAATTTATTTATATTATTCGAGCAAGAACGTAAGTGGATCCATTTTAGGTATAGGAATCAAGGCGATCGATATAAACGAATATCAACACTATAAGAACAACAGAAAGTGTGTAGTCATCAAGAATAGCCAGGATGAATTATCTTTGAGCATTTGAATGAATGGCCCAGAAATGAGGATGCACGATCTCAAATTGATATTGACCAATTGTGGAAAAATAGAAATAGCTGAATAAATGGGAATGGGCATTAAGCCACAGATAGGATAATTTTAGCTCATGCGATGGTATGTTAAGAAAAATTGGCTAGGAGATTCTTCTTAGGATAATATCCTTATTTGGGCTTTCAAAGATAATGAGAATGTTAAGAAAGACCTGACCATTACTACTGAGTCGTAGCTATAAGCATAGAAGGCACTGGATCAAGGGGCCAAGTTTAGTCTGGAGGTCCATATGAACATTCCCCTAAGGTCGTTAAAATTTCTATAATATGTAAATCTATAATTTCTCACATCTTTCTCATAATCTAGTTGTTCAGGAAAAATTATTTGGATAGCTAGAAGTTGGACCGATAGTAGTGTAGCGCAAAATTTCAAAACAGCGATGTATGCTCTTAGTGAGCGAGTATTGGATGCACCAGAAAAACCACCAAAAACTCCACACATGATGATATGATGATGCATGCTCGTCTAATTTCGTCCTCTCCAAAATTTGCCAACATAATTATATGGCAATATACGTGGATACTCGGTGGCATACATACGTACTCTCCCAATTATATATCTAGTCGTTTTGTACTCGTTCTAACTCACGCAATCGTTTGTTAGTGTACCTGCAGAAAATCACATGATATACATATATATATATATATATCCACGACTGGACCCTTCGTGCCAGCACACACGAACGGCCCCCATGTGTCCTACGCCACATGGGTAACGCATATGCAGTTGCCCACATATTCACACATACATCACCATCTACTATAGAGATGGCGCCCATGCGTTTAACGCTGCATGGACAGCGCTGCATACGTTACTGAGGCAACGTATTCACTTCCCGTACAAATCGCCTTACGGGACACCCAAGGGTAAACGTGTCCCAAGGTACACGGTCATGGCCAATCGCATGACAGATTTACATCTCGTAACATTGCCTTACGAGATGGCCGTGATTGCAATCACACGGCGGGAAGTCCGCACTCCATATCAGGCGGCAGATAGCGACCGGCTCATTTGAATGGAGCCTTATCACATCCTCGTATGCTCATCATACGGGATCCGCGCACGTATGAAACACGTGGGCTATTCTAAGGGACTACCAAGAATGTTTACCTTGCTTACCTTAGCGTAGGTGCGTCGATACAATATTAAATAAATATTATGTAAGAAAGTAAGTTTTGACATAAATGTAATGTGCTGGAAATCAGTTGATATTATATAGAGCCACCTGATTTAACTTACACTATATAGGGCTTACGTACTAATCTTCCTTAAACCCTTAAGCGCAAAGAGGCGTATCTTTCTAAAACTCATTTTTAATTTTGAAAACACTAAAAATAATCATGCTAGTACCCTCCCTGGTGCATTTCAGCTCTGATACCAGCTGTGACAGAACCGCCAAGTTAAACGGCTTAATTAAGCGCAATGGCCATCATTTGAACGCATCAGGCGCATTAGCTTAATTAAGTGTAACCTGACAGCCTGTTTCCAACCCACAGGCCGATCGAAACACACCAGAAGTCTCGCGCGACGGCGAGCACAGACGGTACCAGCATAATATAATTTCACAAAAATAGTTAATAATATAAATATTTACAAAACAACTTTAAATTTAGAATTTATATAAAATAAATGACAGCAGCGGATGAGAATATGACCTGAGAGGAAGAAATTTGATTGAGAACCAATAAAACGAAATGATAACTATGAACACGTGAGGACGTCACATCGAGCCCACTGATGCGAATCCTGATTAGCTTCTATACCTGAAATAGGGTAAACAACAAACCCTGAGTATACTAATACTCAGCAAGACTTACCCGACCAGTGGATATAACTTAGCCCACATATCTAGACATGCAAGGCATTTGGCTGGTGGTTTATTTTGCAGAAAAAGCAACTAAAATAATTCCTTACTTTCATTATTTTAGCTCCAGGTTCTATATAAATTAACTCTCATCTAATATTTGCATAGACCTACTATAGCAATCATGGTGATGCAAGCAAAATAATTCAATGAGATCAATATTTTATATAAACATACCTAACTCACATTCTACATTTTTGCTACGGTGTGACAAAGAGACCAAGGCCCTCATAACCGCGAGACACGGCGAATCGATCCGATTTAACCTTGCAAGGTGGACCTAACCAACACGGCCCGTATTTGCCCCGTCGGACAACACAAACCAACCATTCCCCTCCCCGCCTCGAGCTACAGGACCGCCCCACCAGCGTATAGTCAGCCGAGCTCAACGAGAGACCACCAAAAGTAAATACATGCATCCCAATTCTCCGCGACTACTCGACTCGCCCTAAGGGGTGGGAAGGAGTCCTGTACTTTCGAAGTAAGGCAGTACTCGGCTTACCGGTTTCGACTACCTCCTACTCCCGGCATGCAGTTAGTACAATTCAATCCCCGATCAGCACTGCCACAACGACCGGTCCTTAATCGACACGGGCGGGACTAAGACACACAGGAACCCTGTCCTGCTGCCATACCTATCCATCATCCCCGCCCGGTCTCACATCTGTATATCCATTTCAATCCATTTCTCAATTACTGAAGTATAACGACAATAATGTATCTTGCGAGTAACCGGCAATTACTCGGCTTCTAAAGTTTTCCTATAACTCGGGAGTGACGAGAAGTCACTCGTCTTCTATCGAGAACTTATTAAGCATAGCAGTTCTATCGTCCTATACATACTAGTACAACTCCAGGAATCTAAGGATCATGCAACTAGGGTTCCAATCAACTCCTGAAACATAATGCACAAGTAATAAAAATGTATATAGATATCATAATTTAAAATAATCGGACATGCACCGGGGCTTGCCTGGGATGAACACTGAGTCAGTGTTAGTTAGATGATACTCGCTTGGCGAGCACCTGCCTTCGGTCATGCACATCGGGATCCATCCATCCATCTTCTAGATGGGTCCACCATTCACCATCTTCTGGCTCGGCTTCAATGTCACATCCCTCACGAGGTTCATCTATCGTACCTAAATGAGGTGCAATAATGCATATGTATGAATGCACAGTTCTGAGTTGCTCAACCATATAGATGCTATTATTTTTCCTTCACGATAAAGTTGTAGTCTAACAAGTAACAAACAATCATATCACATGGGCAATCATTTATAGAGTAGTTAACTACATTTCTAACTACCCATGGCATCATGATCAACGGCACACAAGAAGTTCACTAACTGCACAAACAAGCAGTAGTTGATTCCTATAACATGCAGGTCATGGCTTGCTAATAAATAAACAACTCAAAGCACAAAAAGAAATACATTTAGCAAAAATTACCCTAAACATAACATGAACAGATTAAGCTACCCTGTAAAACTCATGCCAAGACATGTAGCCAATTAATCACAATAATTCAATCATTCAGACAACACCTAGAACAAGCTTAAATTATACAGGTCAAACTAGAGCAAAACAGAAGCTCAAAATTTAACATGAGGTTGACACAGAAATGAACTAGCGACTGTGAATTTTTCATGATTTTATCTACACTGAATTAATTCTGAGAAAATAAACAAAACAGATAGTAGATTAGCAAGATTCATTTTTAGCTCCTGTTCTTGTCATGAACTGAGGCTCAAACTTCCTGGACAAGCTAATCTAATCAAAAAGAACATGCAGAAATATTTTCATGATTTATTACTAACAGAAACTATTTACCATAAATAAAGTCTACTAAACAAGGATTAAATCAAATAAATAGCTATACCAGAGAACTGATCATGAAATTTTTATAGCAACACTATTGTCACATGAACAAACTACCATAAAAATTTCAGAGCATAAAAAGGCTCCAAGAATTAATTAAGAAAAAGAATAAACAACTAGCCTTTATGCACCTAGTAACATAAATCTAATTCTACAGCAAAAACTTGCAACTAACACCTACCATATTATGGTTCTACTGCATAGATCTCTTCAAGAGGATTCCAAAACAACAAGATTTTCTATTTTACGAATTTTCTACGAATTGATATTGAATTTCAAAGTTTATAGCTAGAAATTACAAAGAAGTCATTAAAGCACTATTCGTCTGAGTCACAGTCTATTCAAATAACCCCCTGGACTTTCTTGAATTTCAACCCGAGGTCCTTGGTCGCGAAACAGAGCAGGGGCGGTGATTTCGGGCTCGATTCCGGCGGCAGGGCTCAACGTCGGCATGGGGAAAGTTGGGGAAAAGCTAGAGGGACTCGAGAGCTACCTCTGGGTGGTCTTAGAGCGCGAAGAGGTGGTCCGTGGCGGCGGTTCCACGGCGGGCGGCGGGCGGCGGCGGTACTGTGCCGCTGTGGCGGCGTTCCGGCGACTCTGGACGGCGGCAAGCGGGTCGGGGAGCACCGGTGGAGGCCAAGGAAGCTAGCTACGGGCTCGTTTGGGCGCGAGAAAGGGTGGAAGAGGGAGCTCCGCGGGAGACCGACGAGCGGCGACGCTAATGGCGGCCATGGCAAGCGGCGCTCGCGCGAGAGGGAGAGGGAGAGGCGTGGGCGGCTCAGGCAGCATGGAGAGGGTTCGGGAGAGGAGCGTGCTGGCCTACGAGCGAGACAAGGACAGCATGGGCGGGGACGCGCGTCGTGAGCGCGCGCGAGCGGCGTTCGTGGCCAACTTGACCACGGCAACGACGCACGGGAGAAAGAGCAGAGAGCTACACGTGTGCTTGACATTTTTTACTCCATTTGAATCTTCAAACTTCGTTTAAGGCTCCTAATTGAGTGCTAATTGAGGGGTGTTACAGTTTCTCGAGTGGTCAGTGGTGACTGGCGCCTGACGGACAAGCATGCAGTGGAGATGCAGGTGGGGCGGGGGAACAGACACGGACTACAGAGAGCCGCCGTGGCGGTTTGCCGTGGCCGAGGAAGACGACGGCGCCAAGGACGCAGGCGGACGGACGCCCAGGCCCAGGCCCAGCCTCCATCGCGGCGCGAATAATTGCGCGGTCGCTGGCCTGGATGCCGGTTGGGCGCTAGCGTGGCAGCGCCGTGTCGCTCACCGGCGGCGCCTCTCGCTCTCTTTAGAGCAGCTCCAGCGTATAATCCTCTCAAAACTTACGAAGGTGGACACATCATCCAGGTGCTGCATGGAGAAAAATGCTCCAGCGTATGGCTAACAAGCTAACTACTATTCCCATAAAAAATAATACTTATCAACTTTCCCCTACCAATAGCAACCTACTCTTGCGAAGATGAATGATAAAAAACTACTTTAGTTGAAGCACCCGGTGCAAAGTTGTAGCACCCCCTTAAATATACGCTGGAGCTGCTGTTACTGAGCTTTACCTGCCGTGGTAACCCCACGGGACGGCGCGCGCGCTCCGGCTGCCGTACCGTACCGACCCCTGCTGCTTGGTCGGGCAAGGCTCCAGCTCCGCAGCTCGCGCGGCAGATGAGATCAATCGGAAGAGAAGGAACGGCCGGCGTGGGCGACGGCGGTGGGAGGATCGGATGGATGAGCGCGGCGCCACCCGTGGCGTCATCTGGCCTGCAGCGGCGGACTGGCGGTCCACCGCCGCCGGCAGAAGGTCTGAAGGTGATGAGCTGCCGGTGCCGGTGTATACTGTATACCCGCGCGCCACCGATGACTCACCAAATCAATACGGACAGCCCAGAAGTTCGGGGCCTACGTTGCGCCCGTGGGTTGGGCTGCAAACGGGCCCTATCCGTGGGCCGCGCTGTGCAAGGATTTTGTTTGGAAGGCGGGAGACGGCCTAGTCGGCGGAGAAAGCCCACTGGAACGAGACCGCCGACCGCGACCGAGATGGGCGGCGGATCAGTTCACACTTTCTCGATCAGCCAGCTGACGCTGCGTATTGCCGCGTTTGCTTCTCGAGAGAAGAAAAGAAAAGGGCAAAGAAAGCAGCAACGCACGGAAGGCGTTTGCTTTTAAGAATTCAAGATCTAACAGCCGTTGGACTAGAATCTGAAACCGCGTCGCGGGAGAATTCAAGTCTGATCGCTGGAACCCGAGCTGCCATTGCTCGTACTGCTGCTGCTACTAGTGCTACCTGCTGCCTCAGGGCAGGCCTGGTCAAACTTCCCAGTCCGGTCGCATCCCATTCGAGCCAGCCAAGCCTCCACGCCTTCGCCGCAGCGACGTGCGCGTGCGTCGGTCGCCTCCCTCCCTAGCTCTGTGCCTGTGCGCGGCGGGGATGGCGATGGAAATGGAGGACGCGGCGGTCCCGGCGCTCGCGGTGGTGGACGCGCGGTTCTGCGCGGCGGACGCGGCGTCGCTGGCCGTGGCCAAGGCGCTGAGCATGTCCGGGAGCGACTTCGCCGTCACGGACGCGGCCACGGGCGCGCTCGTGCTGCGCGTCGACGGGGTGCTCTTCAGCCTCCGCCGCCGCTGCGTCCTCGTCGATGCCGACTGCCGGCCCGTCCTCACCGTCCAAGAATCGGTCTCTGCTTCTTCGCCCCTCCGATGCTCCTTCCTTGATTTCTTGATCTCCCTCTCTCCCTCTCTCTTCCTCCGCCTGCCGGCGTCCTGACGTGCGCTGCTTGGATGGGGATGGGAACGCGCAGGCCCTGATGCTGAGCACGCGGTGGAAGGTGTTCCGGGGCGACAGCACCAGCCGCCGGGACCTGCTGTTCACCGTGGTGAAGCCGTCCGTGATCCAGCTGCGGGGGCCGACCAAGGTCAGCGTCTTCCTCGCCAGCAACGACGCCGAGCAGGCCTGCGACTTCAGGATCACCGGCAGCTACCACGACGGCGCCTGCGCCGTCTCGCTCGGCGACTCCGACACCGTCATCGCCAAGGCAAGTAGTGTCCGCGCCGCTCTCCTCCTCATCGGTCAGCGTTGCTTGCTCATCGCGTTCCTCGGCTGAATGGATCGGTGCTTGCAGATCGACCGGCGGTTCAGCGTGGTGAGCGCGCTGCTGGGGAAGAACACGTACAGCGTCACCGTCAACCCGGGCATCGACTACGCCTTCATCGTCGCGCTCGTCGTCATCCTCGACGAGATGCATTACCAGAGATGACGCGCTTCAGTTTCCGTCCCGAGTCACCCTCAGGCTTCAGTCATTCTCGAAAAAAAAAACCATCAGGCTTCAGTTTCGCTGCTCCCCTGTTGTGTCTTCCTGATCGGGCTCTGCAATTTTGATCCCATTGTTGGTGTTCTGCTGCTCCATTTAGGGGTTTCTTGTGAGATGTGGGTGATTCATGTCTTTGCCCTTCTGATTTTCCGAAGGTTGTGATGTTGTCACAACGATAAGCGAAAAATTAAGATTGAAATTCGCGTTGAGATGAGGTTAAACCGCACTTGACACTACAGTAATTATGTTCTGTTCTTTTTGTACCGGATCCTTCCAAGAACCCGGAACAATTTTAGACTCTGTTCGATTGGCTTGTCAGCCAACCAGCCAGCAATTTTTTCTCTCGCACTAAATTAGCACTAGTGGGCAATGCTTTTCTCTCATAACAAATTACCATCAGTCATAGCCAGTCAAATAAAATCTTAATGATCAGCCAGCCGAATAAAATCTTAATGATCATCGAATGAATGGCTGAGTAGGCTAGTCTCAATTAGAGAAACGAGTGCCTCGCGGCGCGTAATTTATTTACTTGTTTCCGTTTGGCAATATAAGTTTATATAGAGGTTTGTAGTAGATATATAGACAAATGGATATACATAGACAGAAATAGAATATTTGTTTTTAAAGCAAAAAAGTAGTACCTGAAATCCGACGTCTCAATCTCGCCGTCGAAGGCGGCCGGGAGCGGTCCTCGAGCATCTCCTCACCATGCAATGCGCGGCTATCACGCCCGACCTGTGGCACCACAGCGTACTGGAGCGAGGCTGGGTCGCCCACTGGTGACGGCATGAACTCGCCGCACCCGTCGAGGGCGTGCCCGACGGCCCGCCGGAACTCGCAGCGTGGCTCTCCGGCCTAGCTTCACTGTCGTTGTTGTAGTAGAGCACACACCCATTCGGAGGCCACCAAAATTACCGGTCGAGAGTTCTAGATTTAGATATTTTGCAGTGACCGAATGGAGAGCTGACGTGTGGACCATTCGTGTCTCAAGGCCTCAAAGATAACGATGGCACGGCTAGTCACATGGACTGTCAATTTAGGATCGAATGGTGGGAATCTTTTTTACTGATGTGGCCGATCTGCCCTTGTGCCGACCTTCGGGGCATTCACATATAGAAATTAGGGCCGTGATTAGATTCAAAAATTTATCCCTAAAACGTCATCGAATATTTGAGCACATGCATGGAATACTAAATAAAATCTATTTACAAAACTTTTTACACGGTTAGGATGTAAATAGCGACACGAATCTAATGAGTCTACTTAATCTATGATTTTGCAACAGTGATATTACAGTAATCGTTCACTAATTATATGTTAATCATGAATTAAGTATGCTCATTAGATTCGTCTCGTGATTTACAACCCATCCATGCAATATGTTTTGTAAATAGATTTTATTTAGTACTCAGAAATAGCAAGATTCCCTTTCATCCGTAGCCAGACAGCGATTCTACAATAACCGTCCACTAATTTTGAGTTAATCATGAATTAAGTGTGCTCATTAGATTCATCTCGTGATTTACAACCCATCCGTGTAAAAGGTTTTGTAAATAGCTTTTATTTAGTACTTTGAAATAGAAAGATTCCCTTTCATCCGTAGCCATACAGTGATACTACAGTAACCGTTCACTAATTATGAGTTAATCATGAATTAAGTATGCTTATTAGATTCGTCTCGTGGTTTACAACTCATCCATACAAAATGTTTTGTAAATAGATTTTATTTAGTAATCCGAAATAGCAAGATTTTCTTTCATCCGTAGCCATCGGATCGCGATCCGACGGCCGGATTTTTCCGGCCTACGTGGCCTGCCTGTCCGCGCGCCGCCCCTCGGGGCTTTAACATATAGAAATGTCTTCGAAGACGACAATTCAGGCAAGTGGAGGACTCGCCCGTGCTCGGGGGCTCCAGGTGGGAGGTGTTCAGGGGGGACAGCACCAGCCGGAGGAACCTGCTCTTCACCGTCGTGAAGCCGTCGCCGTTCCGGATCAGGACCAAGATCTACATCTTCCTGGCCGGCAAAGCCCGCGAGGAGGCGCCTGACTTCGTCATCCGGGGCAGCTACATCGACGGTGCCTGCACCGTCTCTCCGGGCAACTCGGACGCCACCATTGCTCAGGCGAGCGTCATCTTCCAGCTCCAAAACCATGCTATGTTTCATGCAATTTTCATTCGATTTGGCATTGAGCTCATCATGCAAATGGATGGTCTCCATACCATACCATATCATATGAAATGGGCTCCGATGCCACTAATTGCAGCTTGATGGCCGTGTTCTTTTATCCCCAGCCGATGAGAGGCCCAATGCAACATGGCTTTAGTGCAGGGGGCCGGTGCCCGTGCCTGCCCCTGATTTCTTGATCGATGGTCGTGCAGATCACACACGTGTGCAACTGCTCGGTTTCGGGAGGAACATCTACGCTGCAAGGATCAACCCAGGCATAGACCAAGCGTCCGTCCTTGCACCGACCGTGATTCTGGACGAGATGCACTAGAACGTTCAGAATCCCGTTCCTCAGGAGGAGGGACGAGCGATTGCGTTTATTGTCTATATATTGTGTGTAATAACTATGCTGTAAGAGTTTCTTCACTTTCAAGTGATCTGTAGAAATCCCTGCAGGTCTGAAACTCTGAAAATCCTCTTGAACCCACACCAAGCTGCAGGCAAACTTTGACAACTTTAACCTGACATTTGACATAAAAGCGTCAGCGTTATCGTTTCAGGACATGTTTCCCTAACACCGATGGTTTAGGGTTTAGTGACAATTTGACCGCTAATTATGGTGTCAAACAAAATCAGTTTACAAAACCAACTTCAGAACCCCCGCGCTAGTGACCCTAAAGAATCTAATGAGGCATTTGGCCGCGCGATTAGAGAATGGTTACTGTAGCATCAATATAACAAATCATCGATTAATTACCATCATTAGATTCGTTGCGAAAAGTTACACCCATCTCTAAAAAAGTTTTGCAAATAGACTTTATTTAATACACCATATATATAAAATTCTTTTTTAGAATGGAATAGGGTAGAGAAACAAACAAGGCCGGCCTGACTCAAGATCCGTGGGCGCAGAGCCAGCATACCTTCTGTCAGGTCTCAGGATACTCTGAACTCTGAAGACGTCACTTCAGATGGCAAACCCGCAAGTATGTCCGGCTCAACGCTTGGGCTTGGCTGCACGCCCACGCGCTGCTGCTCGTCATCTCCCAACTTACATTGCAGCCAGCCCTCGCTGACACTGAACCCCTCCGTGCTGGACTTGCCGTGAAATCTCGTAGTAGCGCCAGGCACCATGCCAGTATTATACGCCTACTGCGAAACACAATCCAGTAATCTGATGAGCATCCAACAGTGACCCTCTCTTAGTCCCTTGTGTGGATCAAACCTGAATCTTGCTAGCGCAGAACAAGACATGCCGATTCATCTCCCAGTGAATCATAGCGTTGTTACAAGCAAAAACAAAACAAACTTGTGACTCCCTCCACCGAGTAGAAGCCGAACATATCTTGGCTGCATACGAAAGCCTGAAACAGAAATGTGGAATTCTACCATCGGTTTTGTCTACCTGCTCCCGCGTAAGGATCCAAGATACAGGCAGCACCTGGCTCAGTCCCTGAACTCGCAAAAGTACTCCGCACGCTCCCGGCGACGACGAGGTAAACCCATGGGACGGTTGCCCAGACCAGAGCGCGCGACGGCGCGAGGGCTCTTTTCCAAGGAAACGGCCGCGAGGTTCCCCTGCATCCTCTGCTGGCGTGCTCCACCACCCTCGACAGGTGCACCCAACCTGGGACTCCGGCGTCCGCTATGGCGGTGTGGCGCTGCGCAATCCAGCAGCCAGCTCAAGCGCCGGCCTGACGAGGACGACGGAGTCCTTCGATCTGGACCGCACGAATCCGATCCAACGGCTGAAAAGATCCAGGTGGACGGTATTTGAAATACCGTCCACCCTCGATCGGTATTTCGGATACCGTCCACCGTTGGAAGGCCGGCGAGGCTCGCCGGAGAGCCCGAATCCAGCGCGTGTATGGCCACTGGCCCGCCTAGACGCTGCTGCAGCTCACCCGCCAGCGCGTGGCCGTAATTCCTGGCCGCGCGCGTGACCAGCATCGCCGTGGCCCGTGGGCAACGAGGTGTTCACCGGCGATGAAGAGCACCTCAGGAAGACAGGAACAGCCTCGTCCGAGTCGTCCCCGCCGCACGCAACCTGCACGCGGCGCTAGCGCAGCTTGGGATGGACGTGTACGTGCGCGTGTCCACGGACAGCTCCCTCGCCGTGCCCGCCGGAGGCAACAACGAAGAGGTTGACCCAGCGGCTCCGGGGTCCGTTGCCCATACTCGGTTCCCATGGACGGTGGCACCCATGCCTGCTTTGCGAGGACGATCAGCCCCCGAACCCACGCTCGATCCGGGCCGCTCATGTTCGATCGGACGGATTTCAGGGACCCGGGATGGACGGTATTTGAGATACCGTCCACCCCCGGTCAATACCGTCCAGCCCTGGTCGTGGCAAGGGCGCGCCTCTGCTGCACACCGTGGCTCGCCGGAGAGCCCCCGCACCGCAGGGATTGGATAACTCCCTCCCCTGTCTCCTGGTCTCCTGGAATAGGTCAGCCTCCATGGCGTGCGTGAACACAGCTGTGCCCGTCTCGGCGTCTCTCCACCGCACGCAGTGGCTCGACGGGGTGCCGGGTGTCGAGACCCTGAAGGTCTCGCGATGCCGCGGCTGGCGCGCGCGTCCGACAGGCAGCACTGACGCTGACGTCCTGATCAGCCTTTCAAACGACGGCCACAACATGGTCGACGCCGGCGCCTCTTCCCGCCTTGGAGCCGTCAGCCAACGGGCTATGGCTGCATCCTCTGGTGCGCGTCGCGGAGCCTGTTGCTGGCGCTGGGCCTGTTCCGGTGCAAGAACCTGCTCGCCGCGAACTCCCGCTGCGGTGACATGCGCCGCGCCGCGCTGGGACACCGTCTCCTGGAACAAGGAACATATGCGTCGCGGCGGGGAGCTGTTCTTCGGTCTACATGAAGGCATGAAGCTAGATAAGGTATTTTCCGATTTAGGAACTAGGCATTCACATGGTAGTGTGTTATCCGACAGTGGGCGACTATAAGTAAATTCATTTGTGACATGATTTGCAATTACCAAAGCGAGTTGCCGCACGTGAAATTCTTCACAGCCGTGTGCAGCAATGATGCAAGCAAAATGTCTGCAATGAGGTCTAAAGTCAAGTTTTGAACCAGAAAATCTGTCCTGTATCACTGTATTGTATGGTGAATGACATGGCGTGGGCTGCACCGCTGCAGATCTGCAATCACCCGAAAGCCATGGCGCAGTCGGCAGGCTGGCCGTCGAGAACATGCGGTGCGTACTGGGACTGCCAAGGCACTGAGGCCGTTGGCAGAGCCACAAACTGTCTCCGAATAATCTCAAGGGGATCCTTCAGAAGCCAAACCAGGGCTCCTGATCACGATCACCAATTCTAGTCATTCCCTATGCTATGCTCTACACTGAATCAAGGTTCAAGGAATATGCAAGCTTCGCAATTGGTATGGCTTGGCCTGATACTTCGATCTCAGTTGAAATGCATGGCAGCGCCTGGGTCAGTAGTCTCCCTGACCAGCCTCAAGTCTGAACTCTGAACCGAGCTGCAAAGTAGTAGTACAACGCCGCCGCTGCGGTTGCGCACGCTGCGGAACCGTCCACTTCGATCCTGCGCCGCCATGGCATGGAACATGGAGCAGTAGCAAGGCCCGCACTCGCGGCGACGATGAATTACAAGCCGGCGGAACCACGGACCAGAGCGCGTAAGCTGCGAGGGCTGTTCTCGAAGGAAGCGGCGACGACGATCACGCAGGCGTGGTCCACCACACGCTCCAGAGGTGCGCCCGACCTGGGCCTCCGGGCTCCGGCCTCCGCCATGGCGCTGGCGGCAAGCGGCTTCCAGCTCCCGCGCGGCCGCACCTGCTGCCTGATAACGATGACCCAGTCCTCCGCCCGCTCGATCTGACCCGCACGTATTCGATCCAACGGTCAAAGGTGAACCAGGGGGACGGTATTTGAAATACCGTCCACCCCCCGACCCCCGGTCGGGATTTTCGAGTACCGTCCGCCTCGGCTGCATGTCGAGGCTCGCCGGAGAGACGCCGCGGTCCGCGAGTTGCTTGCCTCCCTCTCCTCCGGTCCTCCCTCTTAGAAGAGGTCAGCATCCGTGGCATCAAGATCTGAGCGCCGGGGCGCGAACAATTAACGGAAGAACTCCACCTCCGCCGCATGATTTGTTGCTCGCCGGAGCGCCGAACCCTACTGCCTGCGCCCGTCGGATAGTTTACAGCCGCCTCGCCATCCCTCGACGTCCTTGGGGCGTGCCTCCACCTGCCAGCACGTGTCGCCGCCGGTGACTGCGCGCTGCCTGTGGCCACAGGTCTTGCCCCGGGCGTTCTTGTACTTCAGTCTTCAGGCAGTAGCAATACCAGACCAGACGCCGTCGGGGCCGGGAGCCGGCTCGAGGTCGGCGACGAGCTCGGCGGGGGGCGGCGGAGCATACGTCGACGCTCGCGGTGGATGAAACGGTCGCCGACGCCTCCGTCGTGGAGGCCGCGTAAGAGAGCGACAAGCTCGCCGCCGCTGACGCGATCCCCGGCAGCCATGCTTGTCTCACGAGCTGTTCTCTACCGTACCGGCGAGAGGAGAGGAGGGTGGAAGAACGTATCGTGCGTGGACCGTGGAGTTGTGCCTGGCTTGGCGCAGTGCCGGCGGAGGCGTAGT
This sequence comes from Panicum virgatum, assembly GCF_016808335.1. Lineage (NCBI taxonomy): Eukaryota > Viridiplantae > Streptophyta > Magnoliopsida > Poales > Poaceae > Panicum > Panicum virgatum. The sequence continues at coordinate 2,902,725 of NC_053153.1, forward strand.
TTGTAAGTAGCGTCAAATACGCGAGTTCGGCGTGGATTTGATTAGCAATAGCATGCGTCGATGGCAATCTTCCTGTGCTTCCCGACGTCGGTTACAAACAAGAAACAACTCCACCCTGTCCATTTCCGTGCTCCAATGCCAGCCCCGGTGTGGTGCCGTTCGTCGTGGACGGGGAGGCCAAGGCGCGGTGGAAGATCGCCGGGAGCGTCGGCGTCCACCTCTGGACGCGGCTGGCGTGCGAACTCCAATTCCAAGTTTTTTTTTAATGTTAATGCTCGCGACTTTATTTAAGGAGCCGTGCGATCACGGATCAGCAAATCGTTTGCCGTGCATCAACACAGCTTGGGGCGTGTTTAGTTCGTGAAAATTTTTAGGTTTGTCTACTGTAGCACTTTCGTTTTTATTTGATAATTAGTGTCCAACCATGTACTAATTAGGCTCAAAAGATTCATCTCATCATTTTCTGCTAAACTGTGCAATTAGTTATTTTTTAAAACTACATTTAATATTTCATGCATGTGTCTAAAAATTTGATGTGACGGAGAATTTTGAAAAAATTTTGGAACTAAACGGGGCCTTGGTAGCCTAAAATCCATGACTGGCTAGAGAATAGTGCGGTGCGTACTGGGATGTCTTGGATTGCAAGGGAAGGCACTAATCCTCGAATGTGGACTGTGACGCATGATAAGAAAATTGAGCTGACAGATTGGGGAGGAAAATGTAAATACCAGTGGAACACAATCAATCATGCATAGCAGTAACAATTGCTGCAAAACATGATTTCCGAAGTCGGTGTTTATTCATTTGTTTCAGAAATGATTAATCTATAAATTTTGATGTTCATAGGATCCACAGAATGGGTGGTTGTAAGCAAACTTAGATGTATTTTGTTGCAAAAGTTGAGATGCAAGCTCGCTTTGTAAAAAATCATACAAAAATGACAAATTCCAGTAGCATGTGTGGAATACAAATTCCCAGGAATTTTATCTTCTAGTGCACATTCAACTGGAATTTGTCATTTTTGTATGAATTTTTCTAATTGAGTTTGCATCTCAAATTTTGCAACAAAGTACATGTATGGATAAATTATGGATGCGCCTATATTCATTTTTTTAATTTTCAAGTATTACTTTTTAGATGAGTTTTTACGATTCCACCGAAGAAATGGTTTGAACTGAATATTTTCACAACCAAGGATCAGAGTTCCCGGAACTTACTCAGCCTTGTCGTGGGTGTCTGGAAGAAATTTTCTTTACCGAGCACTGTGTAGTGTGTATTGATCAGCTACAGGCTATGGGTATATTGATCAGCTATTGTCAACGGGTCAAAGAAACAGACTCCGTCCTGGTTCACGACTACACGATCAGGGGGAGGACGAGCGTTTTTTTTATTGTCTATATTGTGTGTAACTGTGCCGTGAGAGTTTCCCTTTCAAGTGATTTGTAGAAATCCCTGTACGTCTGGAAATCTGAATTCCCATATATTCACATGCAGGATGAAGGCAAAATATTTATCAGGATAACAAACAATCAATTCACCGGTGCATTACTGCATTCATGATCTTCAGTTACTAGATAGAATCTACTGGCAAATTTTTTATAACAACATACTGAGATACATACAAAAAAAAAGAAGATAAGTGGCCCTCTACTTGTTAGTAGGCAAACTGTCTAGTACTGCCTGAATGTGAGATTCAGGCGCCCAGGTCGAAGATTTGTCTCATCCGTCAGCCACTTTGGCGCCGTCTTAGGTTTCATGTTGGAAACCCCGTGGAATATCAGCCTCGATTTACCACCAAATATAAGGACATCACCAGATTCAAGATCAACCTTTGAAACCTTCTCTTCATCTCTAACATCACCATACAAGAATTCTGTGGTATCACCTAATGAAAAAGAAACGACAGGCAATCCCTTGTCAAGGCTGCTCCTTGATTCATCTTTGTCCTGTCAAATAGCACAATTGTAGAATCCAGTGAGCAATCACCAAACAAGATTGCAACATTATGTCATTTCAATTGCAGATAAGAGAACAAAGGATGCTGTACTAGAAATGTTCAAGAACAAGAAACTTGCATGAGTAAAGCCTGAAACTGAAGCTGCTTTATCTTGTATAGAAAAGTGCATATGCACATCCAAAGGGAGTGTTTAGTGAATTAGTCAAGCAGGAATCAGTTTTATTTTCCTTTTTGCATTTTTTTCCTTTAAAAACAAGTTCAGAACCTTGACTAGCTTGATCCCAACATAACATATAGTGTTTGAAACTGATATTTTATATAATTGCAGAAAGTGGTTCTTTTGTACCTGATGAAGACCTAGCCTCCCACTACTGTTGTAGAAGTTAACAAGGCAGATATCTGGTGACATCAGAGGAAGTTCTTCCACAGCATTGACAGCTCCTATGCGTTGTTTCAGGATTTCATGGGAAGCTTGAATGGCATCTTGAACATACTTCCTGAATTCTTCTGGTATGGTTGGTGGTTGAGCTCCATCGAACGGACGTGTATCACCATATGAGCGTGAATCCGGATCCCAGTTTTTCCCTAAGCACATCATCCAGAGTCTTAACATAGCCCCATCTCGGTAGCCAGGTCTATAAAATCCTCCTGAACCAACACCAAGCTGCTGGCAAACTTTGACAATTTTAACCTGACATGTGACACAAAAGCATCAGGGATATACATTCAACAGTAAGTGTGCATTGGTTGTATTTGAATGTGGTACTTAATAATAGCATATTATCATGGCAGTAAAATCAAAAGTAACAATGTACATTCATGGCAAATATAAAATTTCTGAGAATTATGTGAGCTGTGAACACAATATGCTAATAAAACGTGGAAGACAGAACCCTAAACAAATGAGCATGCAAATTCGCAAAAGGAGAAAACAGCATTTCATACTCTTTTATTGATCAGAAACGTTATGTTTCCTCAGATAAGGCACTATCTTCAACAAAAAAAATGTTTATGTAAATATAAGGGGCTACTTGGTCATGCTCAGATAAGGCCAAAGGGCCTACATGATTGATTTGAGATTACAAAAAAAAATAGTGCATGCAAACATAGACATACCTGATCATTAGGCTTTATGAATCTTTTCAACATAACCATCCCAGGTCTCAAGTACTGGAACGGAGCTACATCCTTGGAAAGTTCCTTGTCCCGTCTTTTTGCTCTGTTGATCTCGAGTAAAGAAGAATTCAACTTGATGGGGCATTTGTTACCACTCATGCATATGTCAAATGGGGAAGCTCCAGAGTCAGATCCCACAGATCCAGCACTATATGGACTGCTTCTGGAGTCTGCAGCTTTCGGTGGTTGAGCAGGTGTAACCAACTGTTGTGGTGAATATTTGCTGCTAACTGAAGGAGAGAATGTACATGCCCCCTGCTTTTGCCGTTCCGATAACCTTCCATAGACCTAATGTTATTGCTAGAATATTAGAAGCCGAACACATGAAAGAAGGATCCAAAGGTTTATCAAAAATATACCTAACATATACAAATAACTTGAGTTCAAATTTAAGCATCATACATCTTGTTATTCCAGTTCACCTGCAATACTAAAACTCATATTGCACAACAGCACAAGCAGACATGAAAATCACCAGTTCATCTCCTGATTTGCATAGAAAGGACGGCACTTGAATTTTGTGATTTTGTCCCCATGGGTTTACCATCTCGGTAGCCAAAGAGATGATTCTAATAAGCTCCCACTTCCCTACGAAACCACGAAGAACTAGCCCGCCTTGAGCTCTAGCCACCACATGACATCGCGCAACTTTTGCAACTCAACACTACATTATACTGTAGCAATCTGCCGCGAACCCTATCCCGTAACGGGTCGGAAATTACTGGAACCAGCGTTTTCGCGGTCGATATATAGAAACGTCGGGGGTGGGGATAGCTGCACTTACCGACGCATGAGGGGTAGGGGCCTTCCGCGGCTGGGCGGAACTCGCCGGTGTCTTCTCGCCGCCGCTGGCCATGGACGGAACCCGAGATGAGCGGAAGCGGAAGGCGGAAGGGCCGAAGGCGAGCAGTTTAAGGCGGCCAGGGGGGACGCTGGTTTGCGTTTTCTTTCGGTTGGGAAACCGACGATTTTATTTATGGTCGGTCACGCGGATTTGCGCAAGAAACGAAACCGACTCGGGTTGAATCGATTGAAAATATAAATACGAGTAATTTCGTATTGGACGCCCATATTTGTACAATGCAAATGTAATGTGGGCCGCTTGGGCTAAAAAGGCTTTTTTCTCATAACCGCAGCCCAGTAAAACGTTCTCAGAAAAGAACAGCCCAGCGGTCCGAAATGAAGGCCCGTCCTGCATTGGGGCTGATCGGTTGTGGGCTGATTTTGGCTGAATGTGAACAGTAGCCGCCATATGCCAACAGTGCTGGGCTTACACTTTTGAAATCAGGCTGATGGCGGCTGATTCCATTCAAAAAACGGCAGCAGTTTATACATTTGAAACTGAACAGCAGCACCAGCAGATTCACACTAGTACTCATTACCGCACCAATTATCAAATGAGGCACTAATCACAACAATTACAACGAATCATTACCACTTATGACCCCATCCTTAAGGCCTCTACAGTTCGCTACAGCATACATATAAGTAGACAATTTACAAAATTTGTAGCTGTCATGAGTCACTAATGACACAGTTATAGGTCTCACAACTGCATCCATCTCCTAGGCAAATTGCCACTACATTACTTTATAAATTCACCTAATCAAACTAATTTCAAGCAGTACCCATTGTAAGCAGGCAAATTCATCAACCTCCAAAAGCCATCTGCAACCCTCTTCCTTAACCAGCCAGTCCCTCATCCCCATGCTCCCAGCCCCTTCCATACCTCATTCATCAAAATCCTCATCCTCCATGTCCTCCCAGGAACTGCATGTTTACAATTGATTCATTAGTACAAACTTTGGCAGTCAACTAAATATTGATCATTGCAGACATGTATGTCAACTAATAAACAAGTTTCACATACTTGTTCCCAAGGAGTCCAAGTCCCAGCATAATCCACTCTCGGACTTCTTGTGTAGGTGCATCAGGACTCAAAGCTATTGAGGCAATTTGACTCAATTGGCCTAGTCCAGCACCTACCCTACGCCTCGGTGGATGTGTAGGCCCTTCCAGCTGATGCACAAAATTGTGAAGTGCCAGTCCAGCCATTATAAGCTGTGATTGCTTTAGTAGTGGATAATGAGGTACGCGATTCAACATTTGCCACTTCATTTTTGCTGCTCCGAAACTCCGTTCAATAACATTTCTCAGCCTTGAATGGTGCCTGTTGAACAACTCCTCTGCGTTTTGAGGCTTCCTTTTCTTGAACTCCTTCACATGGTACCTCCATCCTGGATGTGGCGGCATGTAACCCTCTTGACAAGTATACCCAAAGTCCACCAAATAATAGCGTCCTGCACACAAATACACACATTTTCATTACAAACCATAAATTGTACATGCATCGGGGTTTAATTTTGCAAACAAACCTTTTGATGGGTGCGGGAACTTGCTATCCATGAGAGCCCTCTACTTCAATACCCGCATGTCATGCGCTGAACCCTCCGTGCCAACACCAACATACGTGAACATTATATTGAAGTCACAAACACAAATGACATTGTAAGGATCACCGGGGTGTCCGACCCTAAAGGGGGAGGGGGTGAATAGGGTCGCTAATCGCTTTCTATCCTAGGGCTCAATCTATTTGCATAAGATAAACCTAACATGTCCTACACATGCTAGTTATGACTAAGTTTTATATATGCTATTCTCTACTTACCCCTAAAAGACTTGCAACCTATAGCCAATCCTAATCAAACTAACTAGGAAAGTAAAGGTACGCAAGAGAGCAAATGCGGAAACATAATACGGTAAGTAAAGAGGTAAGGGAGAGAATATGCAAACTCTCGTGAAGACACTAAGACACACGATTTAACATGGTTCGGTTAGGACACCAAGTCCCTCCCTACGTCCACGGCCACTTGTCCAACACGAACAAGTGTGATGCCAAGTCTCTTCGCTTGATCACCGTCTCGCGTTTGCCACCAAGGCTTCCGGCAAGCAAAACCTAAGTGGCGCCAAGTCACCAAGACAAGGCTACCGCCACCGTCTCTCTCAAAGCGTCACCAACGGCACCGTCTTCACTATTGGAGCTTCTCACCAAGAGGGGTCTCCTTCCCCGCACAAAGTGTCGTTGCCGCTCCACACCAAGTCGGAGGGTCACACGACGAGTACACGGTTGCTTGCCGCAGCAAGACTTTGCTCAAGGTTGATCTCGCAAGATCAAGTCCTCCCAAGCACTAAGCTTTTCAAGCTCACACTTGCACTAAGCTATTCTAAGCTTGAATGTGGCACTAAGCTCAATATGGTGGATGGAGTTGATGTTGATCTTCAATAGAACTTCCAGAGTCTCCAACAACCTCAAATGACCCGACCTTGGGGGTATATATAGGCAGCACAAGCAAATATAGCCGTTGGAGAAAAGCTGCCAGAAAAATACTTAACGCCGGTTAATCCGACGCACCTCCAATAGCCATCGTCGGTTCAACCGGTGATACTAAACTGCACGCCTCAAAAACTAGCCGTTACGTGTACGGGCAATCAACCGATGCTGCGTCGGTTTAACCGGTGAGTGTAGTTGTCCTGTGAACTCTGAAAAACCAACTCTCTGGACAACTGCACCGACATTCACCAAGACCCCATCGTCGGTTTATCCGGTGTATAGACCTTGCCTCAGCTTCTGGGTCCATTGCACCGACGTATTCAACTTCCCTAACGTCGGTTCAACCGGTGATACTAAACTTCCTGGTGTGCTCCAAGTCAATGCACCGACGTATGTGATTTTCTCAGCGTCGGTTCAACCGGTGATACTAAAGTATCTCTGTCTTGATTTCTTTGACTTGGATTTCTTCACGGTCTCTTCAATTCTTGTCCTTTGGATCGAACCACCGTAGGGGCGGCCCTTCGGGCCTAGCTACGCCTATATTCTCTTTGTCATCACTTGAACCTAAAAGCCTGAGAATAGTCATATTAACAATCATATTAGTCCAAGTGTTGTGTTGTCTATATCAATCACCAAAACATTATATTGAAATATGGCATGAGAGACCATTTTCGCTACAGACATTTTGGCTTCTCCACCCATGCCTATTAGTGAAGTCAGCTTGAACTCTTCCGGGAACACTCACCTCAATTAGCGTCCCATCAAAGGCTCATATGCAGCTATCAAATAGAGGTGAGTACTCCGCCAACTCCTCAGGCAATTCGGCATAACTGCTGTCCATCAGCCTAAGCACCGCATCTGCAAAAGGCATCATTGACTTGAGCACATGTTGCATCGTATATTGCATATCAAACAATCAAATGCTATGGCTATACAGCCACCAATCAACAATAGTCAACAATAGTAAAGTAACACAATACGGAAGGTTTCGAACAAAGCAAGTCACGGACCTGAGGTGCTTGTGTTGGATCTGCGAGGCGTACACGAGGGACTGGGTCTTGCAGGAGGCCGCGGCCTATGCGGATGCTGGCAGTAGCCGTCCGCGCCCGTCGCGGATGACGGCGGCGGAAGCAGGAGGCCACTCCCGGCGCGGATGGGGATGCCGGCGGCAGGAGTCCACGGCTTGCACGGATGCCGGCAGCAGCCGTCCGCGCCCGGCGCGGATGACAACGGCGGCAGCAGGAATCCGCTCCCAGCGCCGTATGGGGATGCCACACGCGGATGCCGGTTGCGGGCCCAGGGGCGCCCCTCGGCGAGGTGCGGATGGCGGCGGCGGCCTTAGCCCTGCGCCGGCCGCTCCTCGCGTGATTCAAGGCGGCGCTCAGAGGCCGAAAGCGCCGGCGGGTCACGACTGCTGCGGCGCAGCGGCGGGCGGGTGCTCCTTGCGGGATCCTCTGAGGTGGCCGCTGGGCCGTCAGTCCAGGGGCATCCCTACATGGATCTGCAACAGGGGGCCAACAACACGACGGAAGGAGGGCGACGCCGGGCAAGGAGGTGGAGGGAACGACGGCGACGATGGGAGAGAGGCGATTTTTTTCTGACGTCGGGGAGATGCGGGGGGAGCCTGGAAGGAGGGGGGCTGCCGATTTAGGTCAGCCAGCCGAACGGCTGAGCCTGGGCCAGCTGAACAGCTGGGCTGATAAGGCCATCGGCAATCAGCCTACTTCAGCCCAGACCTATCAGCCGAACAGCCCCATTGACGTTGGTTCTAAAAAAATGTTCGCTATCGCTACTTCGTTAAAAAAAGGGCAAAGCGTGATCAAGAAAATCCTAGTACTCACTTTAGAAAAAAAACCTAGTACTTGCAAGAAAAAAAATAGGTCATCAAGAAATCAGGAAAAAGAAGGAAGATAGCGAAAAAATTAATCACACATGTTACTGCTACTGGAGTAACTCCGATATATATATATATATATATATATATATATATATATATATATATATATATCCCCTGCATTTGCAAGAACAGAGTTTGCTATGGAACATTGTACAATGATTGTATCATAGCGTTATTAATATGCATTCAGCCCGGGAAACGACGCGGCATCAGCTCAAAGGCGCGAGGCTGGACGCCGACGCGGCCTCCTCCTGACGCCGAGCGCGGCGAGCAGCGCCTCCAGGACCCAGCCCGCCCGGCACCTCCTCCTCCCCTTCTTCATGTGGGACGAGTAGTACGACGGCGGCGGCGATATCGGCGGGAGCTCAGCGTCAGCGCCTGCCATCTCGGCGGGTGAGACGGAAGCCGTGGCGCCGGCGCCGGCGGCCTTGGGCGTGCCGGGCGTCGACTCCCACAGGAACGGCACGGCGCCCGGGCGCAGGCCGTAATACACCCGGAACGATGCGGTCGCCAGGCCCGACCGCTCCGCCGCCGCGGCCACCTCGCCGACGACGCTGCCGCTTCTCCTGTTGGAAATCGACGGGAGAGCGAGCTGCTTGGTGGAATCCATGGGCAAAAGCGTAGGTTCCAGTGGCAGGAAGCCTGCAGCGGCCAAGGTGCACAAACCTAGTATACAGGTCAAGGCAAGCACGGAGGCAAAGCTTGGGACTTTATATAGGCAGGGGCGGTTTGACTCGTGGCTAGGCTGGATCCGGTGTGAAGCTGCTGGCCTGGCTCGGCGGTGAACATGAGGCTCCGAGAGGCAGTGAGTTGGAAGCTTAGCTCCGATTTGATCATTGATCACCGATTAATATATATACAATCCACAAGCCTGTACTAGTCGTGAATAATGAGCAATGGGCAGTTGATGACGCGCCATTATTTTAGACAGGCTTCATTCAAGAGGAAACCGGATGGAGATGGGCGGTCGGACTCGTCGGCCCATTTACTGAAAAACCTCGCCTTCATCAGTACAGATGACAAAGATTTCGGCCATTATTCAGAAAACCGGCGGGTTGTGTTTCTCCTCCCTCCCTTTCGTTTCTTTATGTAGCTGGTGAAGAGGAGATCGAGTTGATTAGTGAGAGGGAGAGCAACGCGCTTGGAGCCTTGGACACTGACGCGAGGTGTGGTCGGTTACTCGGTTTGTTTGCTGAAGGTTCCTTTCCGACAGTGTCATCTCACCTCACCTTTAGAGGAAGCATCAGCTCTGGTGGGGTGCTCAGAACCTTTTACTGTTGTTCTCCCAAATGTAGGACTGGATGAGATCCTGGAACATCATTGGCAATCGAGACGAGACACACTGACAAACCACATGGAACCAAGCTCACACTATTATCAGGAGTACAGGGTTCATGGGCTTCCTTTTTCTGAAGCAGCAGGTTTGCACAGGAAGATCAACTAGTAGTCAGTAAGAGTGTAGTAACACCGTAGGTTTACAGGTCGCCAAGTGGAATGGTGTTCAGCCAGCCAGTAGTTGGCCTGTTGCTAATTTCTGAAGGACTTTTCGCCGTTCTCGTGCTGCGAATCCGTCATAAAATTCAGACAGGATCGTCCGTTTGTCCATATCACGCTCCAGGATCGACGCCCTTGGCCGATCGGTGACAAAAACGTCTCACCGAGCATGACTGAGATGAAGCTACTGAATACACTGGACACTTGTTTAATAGACCAGCTCGTAGCGCCCACCCATACTTGGTCAATGTCGCCGCGGTTAGGTTAACTAACCATATTGCCCACGGTGCCAAGGCTCCAAGCTGCTGTACCTGCTAGAATTTGAGAAAGTTCTAGCATAGCATCAACCAACCGGTAAACCTGCGGGCATGCGTCGTGTCGTATCGTATCCCATTGCCTGCCAGCGGTCTTGCTGGTATTCAGAAACCTACCAAACCCTGAAAAAAACTGAACCTGTTTTCATACGCTGAAAGTCTGAACATGCTTCGCGGAGTTACAGCGTCATGCCGTCATGCTAACTAACCCACTGCAGGTTTCGGAATTTGTGGGGCCTGCTCCCTTCCTGCCTGCTCAGTTGATGTGCCCTCGCAACGACGACGATGACTGCTTCATCAAAATGGAAGCCGCCAGTTGATACATACGTTCAGTTCTCTCCTCAAAGTTCGTTAAAAAAAAAAGTTCTCTCCTCAAGCTCCCGTTGCAACACAGAGTTTCAGGGTACTTCATAAAAAAAACCTTTCTTAGAAAAAATAAAAAACCTACATTAATCCTAGATTCCTCGCACAAAATATTAGAACAATATAAGTAGTACGAAATTCTCTATTTTTTTTGTCTTTCAGACACCCAAAAATTCTCAGGTTTCAAATGGCTTTTATCTTTTCGTGTTTGTGAGTTGGGCCATGCGCGTCCAGTACAGAGGCCAAGTTATTGGGCCGCGGCCTGTCCGATGCATGATTGTTGTGTAGTTTATGGATCGTGGGCCATGGCTGAGGGTTCATTTTTGAGTAGGTAAGGGTTTAGTGGAGAAACCGGAAAACCTCACCTCGCCGGCGGCGAATTCGTTGGCGGCGGCGGGAGGGGAAGCCACCTTCTTCCTCTCGCTGGTCTCCGTGCCTCTTCATCGGAGACCTTCACCGCCGGCGGACGGACACGAAAAGCCAGGCCTCCGTCCACCGAAGTCCGCTCTCCCTCTCGTCGAGAACCACATCGCCTTCATCCCCACCTTCCCCGCCATCTGCTGCTGCGTTTGTAGGCCTTCTTTCCAAGCGGCGACGACAGGGGAGTGTCGCCGCCCTTGCCAGTTCGTCGCCGGACGCTTTGCCGGCCGACAAGGTATGTCCGCCTTTTCCCTTCCATTCCTTTCTTGCTGTGCGAAATCGAACACCCAAACCCCCTAACGTGTGCTATTTGTATTCAGATCTGGGTCCGCCCCTGGTTGAACCAGGAACCCCATGACCACCCCTGGTGGCCAGAGGAATTGGAGCAGCAGTGGGCCTGCCAGTGGGAGGAAGAACAAGGAAAGAGGAAATGACAGAGCGAAAGGAACCAGGGTTGCAAGTTGGAGCAACAGCGAGAAGAGGGAAGAAAACAAAGGGCGTCGAGGAAATGCAGGATCAACAAGGCGTTCGAGTGAGGGAGTGCCTCGAGTTGCTGTGAAGGGTGTGTCTGGGTTCGACAGGAGGAAAAGGAAGATCGATGATGACTCGTGGGATGATGTTGCTGGTGGCAAGAATGTTTCGTCTTCCAAATCAAAGTTTACCAGAAAGCCTGCTTCCACCATAAGCCGTCGAAAAATTGCTTCTGGAAAATTTGGTAGATTGAAGTCTCAAAGTTTGTCTAAGGACTGCTCACGTGCAGGGAGGAGTACCAGCAAGGTTTCTGATATTAGTAGTGGTATCAGGGGTCGATCAGCGCTCAGTAAGAACTCTGGAGCATCACTAGGGAAGAGGTTTGATGCATCAACAGAATTCAAGCATACAAAAAGGGGTGCAGCTAAAGATGTAGCTTTGGATGAGGAGATTGCATATAGCAAGAAGTCAGATGACTCGGATCATATTACTGAAGAAGAGAAGCCTCGCCCTCGCCTTACTCGAGTGCTGGTCCAGAGTGGGAAGAAAATAAAGCCTGCTAAGAAAGATGTAGTTCCTGATGCTGAGGAACCTATTCCTCCTAAGAAGAGAAAGCGGATGAAGATAGATCCTTACGACACTTCGAACAAAAGGATTGAAGATTATCCTCCTATCCAGGCTGGTGCGAATTTTGTGCTACACCTTTTCAATTGTTTATATGACTATGCTTAATATTAGTATTTCTTATTGCACTTGCACTTATGTCTTGTTGGTTCTATTGTTCTGTGCACAACCAAATAAACCTTTAAACTGTAAAACATTCCTATTTCTTGAATGTTATCTTTCTCTAACATTCAAATAGTGTTCCAGTACCTATTTCTAAGCATATCAGATGAAATATTTTTCATTTTTTTAGGGTTATCAATGACGGGCGAGATGAAATATTGAGATCCTTGTATTATGTTGGTTTTTCGTTATACCAATGTACAACATTGAAAATATTTGTATGGTATGAGAACAGCCCTTTCTAAAAATTTGAACTAAAAAATATAAAAAAGATATCCAAAGGCTGCTCACACATTGGGACCTTTCATAAGGTCAGTTTAATATTAGATTGGAGAACCTAGCAATTTGGAATTTTGTTCCTGAACTCCTGACTTCTGAAATAAAATGAATTATGTCTTTACTTGCTTCCATTTCTTATGAATTGTAAACTCTTGGTCTTTTGAAAAAGATATCTATATTTAATATGTAATCTGGTGCTTTTTTTATATGTTTCATCTACCTTTTTGTTTTCTTTTAAAGCTTCCAGTGCAAAGAAGGTTCTAGCGAAGTGTGCACCTGAAGAGACCGAAATGTCTATAAATGCAAAATTCCATGCTATACAGCCATCTCCCTCAATACTTTCATATGTGGAAGATAATGTACGTATGATTGCCTCTTATCAACCTTCTCACATGCTATGGTTGTATGTGAAACAGACTCTTACCGCTGTTTGCAGTTACTAGGTCGCAGGCGTCTAAATGAGATAAAAAATGCTGGTTACAACGTCAAGATTTCTGCTCCTCTGGATAATGTTCCCTTCTCAGCCAGTACAGAACGTGGGCGCATAGAAGAAAGTGTAAGAACTATGCCATATAATCAGTGCCAGAAAAAAAATGTGTCTTCTACTTTTGCCTTGGATGGTTATAGAGCCATATCTTTAACATAGTTTATGATGTTATCTGGCACTTTGTTGTGTGAATTTAAAACTATAATTAGTGATTGTTATTCAATTAAAACAATTTACAGGTGTTCAGAAATAAGCTGGAATTCTTTGCTGCTGCCAAGATCTCTTCATCATTCCCTCCTCCTACACTTCCAGAGATTGCATTTGCAGGTAACTGAAGGAAACAAAAATGCTGTAGCCATGATATTTTAACCCACTGAAATCCCTGTTAACCAACTGAAATATTAGGTGTATCAAATGTTGGAAAATCCTCACTCCTAAATGCACTTACAAGACAGTGGGGTATTGTGCGAACATCAGATAAGCCAGGACTTACTCAGGTATGATGCAACGAAACTGTGGAAGAGTGGAACAGCAGGCAGGGTGTTGCTTATTTCCTTCTATTGACTTTGTGCGCTTAAATTTCTTTTTGGAATTAATAATTAAATGCAGAGTATAAATTTCTTTCGCCTTGCATCAAAGTTATGCCTTGTTGATTTACCCGGATATGGATTTGCTTATGCAAAGGAAGAAGTTAAGGAGTCATGGCAAGAACTTGTAAGTACCTTGAAATCTGAATTGTAGGATTGAAATGGATCTTGTAATGCTGCATTCTGCATCAGTTGGTCTGTTATTCTTCTTAAACCCACTGTTGCAACTTGTAGGTTAAGGAATACGTTTCTACCAGGGTTGGCCTAGAAAGAGTGTGTCTTCTTGTGCACACTAAGCGCGGAATGAAGCCATTGGACTACGAGCTTGTAGATTTAATGGAAAGGTGTGCCTTTGTTGGGCCTTTCTTTCAAGTTTCAAACACACGATCTCTTTTCTTGTTTAGTTCAGTTTTGAACAGTTTATGCTTTCGGCATGGTCTTGATGCAAGTACATTATAGTCGGTAAAATAAGAATAATTCATTATCATGTGCAAATTTTCTCAAAACATTTAATAACCTTTTTGATATAAACTTATACTAATGTCACCTCTGTTTCTGTATTTGACATTTTTCAAATGTGCGATTGTAGGCACAAGACGCCATACCAGATTGTGCTGACCAAGACTGATTTAGTTTTCCCGATAGATGTTGCTCGCCGTGCTATGGAAATCCAAGAGGTTCTTTTCCCAGTCCATCCTGTTATATTCACATTTCAGTTTATTAGCTAAACAGAATTGTTTGCACACTCAACTGCAGAGTCTAAAGAAGAATAAGTCAGTGGTAAACCCAGTGGTGAGCTTTTGAATTGACCTCTCTTCTTTTTTCCATACAGTATACACACACTCTTTGCATTTTGATGAATTATATTGTCGTCTCACACAATGATACTTCATGCAGATGATGGTGAGCTCTAAAACAGGAGCCGGCATACGCAACCTCAGAGGTGTGCTTGGAAAATTGGCTCGCTTCATCAAACCGTAGCAAAGCGCTGCAAGTTTTGGACTCTGCATCAATGGAGGCTAGCCAATCCTGGAGATAAAGCATTCGTTCTAGGTAGGTTAGGATTTTCAGCCTAGCTGTATCACGGGCTTAGATTCGGATTTGAGTGAACCGTTTTCCTTGTGAGGGGATTATGCCATGTAGAGATCAGATCACATTCACGATCAACTTGATATGTGCAATAATTGAGGTTTCCACATTTGGAGATATACTGTGCTCACAAAAGCGTAACGGTGTTTGTTGTCCCTTGCTGCTTACCGTTGTAATGTATTCGCTCCTTGATGTGGAGTGCATTTTCGGTGATGATTTATGAGCCACTGATGTTTATGTTCTTTGAGGAAAAAAAAATATATCGCTGGCCGTGTAAATTCTGCTTTAATTCAGACTCTCTTCAGCGCTGATCTGAAACGTATGTTCCTGTTGAGGTGAAGGCAACCCATAACTTGCACTAGAATGTATCATTTTCTCCTCATCTGAGCTAAGCAGCTGCTAGTTTCACAGTTCAATGCTCTGCTCTGGTGCCTTGCGCAGCTCCAAGCCCATACCCCGAAGAGAATGTCTGCTGTGGAAAATACAGGAGAGGCCGCTGTTTGTCAGTTCCAGAGCTGGTGCCAAATGCATCCATAAAAATCCAGTGCCTCGTAGCCACTAGCCACACGGAGGTCACACACGAAGAAAGACTCGAGAGTGAGACACCTCGAGAGGAGATGGCGAGCGTGGAAGCCAAGGGGGAGACAGTGATGGTCACCGGCGCCAGCGGCTTCATCGGCTCGACGCTCGCCCGCTGCCTCCTCGACCGTGGCTACAATGTCCACGCCAGCGTCCTCAACCCCGGTCAGTATACCAGCCCTTGTGTGCGTGAAGCCCGCAACAATGTCATGGTTGCTTGCTTGGGTTGCGATGGTTATCAAATCGGGCGGTGGCGGTGCAGATGACAAGGCGGAGACTGACCACCTCCTCGCGCTCGCCGCCGGCGCCGGCGAGGGCCGCCTCCGAATCTTCCGTTGCGACCTCCTCGACGCCGCGCGGGGCTGCTCGGGCGTCTTCCACCTTGCCTCCCCCTGCATCATCGACCCCGTCAGCGATCCCCAGGTACAATTGCCCATTTGCCCCGTACGTCATCGCTGTCCTCTCCTCCACCACCAGCCTGACCTGCTCCGCCTGTGGTCGCAGAAGTAACTGATCGTGCCGGCGGTGGAAGGGACGCTGAACGTGCTGCGCGCAGCCAAGGAGGCCGGGGGCGTCCGACGGGTGGTGGTGACCTCGTCCAACTCGGCCATCATGCCCAGCCCGGGGTGGCCCGCCGGCGAGGTCCGCGACGAGCGCTGCTGGACTGACATCGACTGCTGCGAGAAGAACGGGGTGAGCCTATCTATGCTCGCAGCATGTATGAAAGCTTTGCATTGGGTGAACGCAGACGAAGAAGAAGCTAAGGCTGCAGGATTTCCAGGATGCAACGCCTGCAAAGCTTCGATTTCGTAAGTAATCTCACTCTCAGCTCGCATCACACATCACATCTGCTCTGCGTGTAGCTTTGGTACTCTGTTTCGAAGACACTGGCGGAGAAGGCGGCATGGAAGTTTGCAGAGGAGAACGGACTGGATGTGGCCGTGGTTAACCCTACCTGTGTTATGGGCCCGATAATTCCACCAACCATCAATTCTAGCGTGTCCGTCCTTCTACGCCTCCTCCAAGGTAGTAATTCCTCCTTCAGGCATTTGTTTTGAACTCTTAATGCTACTTTTCATTCAAAATACGAAAATTTTTAGTTGTTATCTTCGATCATTTGGTCGTTCTAGTTTAAATATATATCTCTACGAAAAAATTATCCTCGTGTTTTGCTACGGATAGAATTAGTATAAATATCAGAGTATATAGTAATTGTTTATGGAGGTTTGATCTGGCTCGCATACGAGATGACTATGGCTCACCTGCCAATAGCGAAGACGGACTAAATTAAAATTTTACAAATAGGTATAGATAGACAAGACGAATCTCGCGCACATTCTGACCGCCTAATCTGGAAATGGACGGGTGATCACACTTTCTCCACAGCCTCAGCTTATAGGGCATTTTTCATTGGCCAATACTCCATACCAGGAGCTACAATCCTGAAAAAGACTCAGGCCCCAGGTAAATGCAAATTCTTTGGTTGGCTTGTGCTCCATGATCGTTGCTGGACGGCTGCTAGAAGAAAGAGACACAATTTTGCAGGATGATGATAGCTGTGCCCTTTGCTGTCAAGCTTCTGAAACAATTACTCACCTGCTGGTCAGCTGCCCTTTCTCCAAAGAATGTTGGTATGCTATTCTTCAATCTTTGCATTGGCAAGCTTTGTTCCCCGATCGGGACCCCTTTTCTTTAGCAGAGTGGTGGTCAGGGGCCAGGAAAAGGTTACCCAAGACTGACGCAGGTGTTTCGACTCCACAGTCATTCTCATCTCGTGGATACTTTGGATGGAACGTAACAAAAGGATTTTCAACCACCGTTCCAGATCAGTACAGCAGCTCCTCTGCTCCTTTCATCATGAAGCTGTTCTTTGGACACTAGCAGGCTACAAACAAGTTGAGCGTCTAGCTGTAGCTCTAGGTCGTCTTCCTGGTCGCAAATCTTTGGCTGTATTGTAATTTTTTTCTTTCTTTGAGCGGGATGGCCCATGGGTGCTCCGCAGTGTAACTTAAACTATTGTCTGTTTTTTCTTCTCCTCCTCTTAATGAAACACGTGCTCAGGCACGTTCTCAAAAAAAAAAGAATTCATTTGAAATCATTTTGTAGATTGAGTTTACGTCTCAACTTTTGATACAATGTACATCTAATGATGCATTATGGATATGCATCGTTTGAAATTTTTTGGATAATTGCAACTATAATTTTTGAAGGGATTTTCACGTTTGCATCGAATATTTTTCCTACTTCAGCCTCCCAATACGAAGACATCTACCAGAAAGCAGCTGCTCCGAGCAAGGGCGGCAACATAAACAGCAGAGAACGGTTCTTGATGCCCCCATGGACTCTGCCGGATGCTGCTTCAACGTATGGTAAATGCAGTTCTATCAGCACCGAACTGAGCATTTCCACTGGAGAAGCGAAGAAACACATTGTGGAATATCTATTCAGAATTTTCAGTAAATAGGTATATTCAGACGTCTGTGCCAGAAACTCTGTGGTACTAAACTTCAAGTAGTTGAAATTCAAATAACACAAATAGACAAAACAAATATGAAAATGGAACACAAAAGATTCAGAATAGTGCAAGCAGGAAGAAGTCAAAACCACCATTGATCTAAAATATTCAGAATCCATTCACATGAACCGAACTCTGAAATATCTCTCTAAAGTACTTGTTTCATCACATTTCAAAGAGATTCGACTAGGCTAGTGGCAGCTTATTTTAATCATCAAACACAAGAACTGAAACCTGAACCTGAATCCGAGTCGTAAACTATGTTCTTGAAACTGTAATCTGAATGTTTTGATTTCAGCAATGGCATTCCGATCACGTCTTCCACGTTCTCAGGCAGCTTCTGCATGATGCGAACCAAGAACTCCATGAAGCACACAGTGTCCAGCGTCTCCTTGTGCCCTTTCCTCCTGTCTCGCTCGTTGACGGGCTTCAGTGCCATTATATCCGCCGTGCGGTGCCGGCGCCTCCCTTCGTCTTGGTTAAGCTCGCCGACGACGCTCGCCGGCGACACGAGCGTCGGCTTGTAACCCCAGCACAAGGCGTAATCTGACGGGCACTCCGGCGTCAGGCTGCGCGGCAAGTTTAGCTCCCTCAGCTTCTTGGTGTCAGTACAGTAGAGGAAGAGCTTCTCGTGCATGCCGTCCTCCCGAGGCGACATGCGCAGGTACCTGTGGCGCACGTACATGGCTAGCATGCCGCCGCAGTCCCAGACGCCGGCGACGGAGTAGCGTCACAGGTGGGTACTGCGGCCATGATCGTAGATCCTCTGCCATTGGTGCTCCGCCGTGAGCAGCCACAGGGCTCTCCCGTGGCGATCCTCCGTGTCCACGCACGGACGACCCGACACCGCCATGAGCGGTGACACTGACACGGCGTCGGCGAGACCCGGCAAGTCGATGCTGGCGACCGTCTCGTCGTCGACGTCGAAAGCCAAGATCACCGACTTGTCAAGGTGTAGGAGGTAGATTTTGCCGTCCATGTAAAGTGACTCGCCGATGATTGTCCCGTCCACATTCTTCATCCCCTCCGGTAACAGCAGGGTCCGTAATCGTGGCTGCTCTCCAGCGCCACCGAGTGCATAGACCAGCAGCTCTTTTGGTATCTTCTCCCGGCATGTTAGGAGAAGCTTGTAGGTTTTGCTCCTCGGGCCGTAGCCCAACCCCAGGATGGCACAATCGTCACGAGCGGGGACAGGGACGGTCACTTCCTTCTCCTCGCCGGCGACGGTCGGGTTCCAGAGGACGCACGTGCTACGCCTCGGCCGGCCGGCGAGCAGCACGACGCCGTTGCACGCGTTGACGAACAGAGGTACAGGGGCCCGGCGACCGCGCGCACCAGGGCGTTGCTGCCGCCGCCGGCGACGTGGAAGCCGTGGTAGCCGGAGACGCGACCACGCGCGCCGGCGCCGCTGCTCCTGCATACCTTCGCCGTCGCGATGTACGCGATGCACGGGCGGGGCAGCGGCGGGCCGAGACGGCAGTGGAGGGCGATGAAGTCACGGCAGAGCATCAGGCGGCGGTGGTGGCTGGAGAGCGCCATGGACGCGACCGCGGTGCGCGCGGGGACGCGGGCGAAGATGCTGCGTACGACGTCGTCGCACATGCCCGGCGAGGCGGTGCTGGCTCCTCCTGTTCTCATCATCTTCCTTGTAGCCGCTTCGCTCGGCAGCGCCGCCTCCTCGATCTCATCCTCCTCTCTTGCCTTCTTCTTCGCCATGCTACCCTCAAATCGAATTGTAGATAGATCGACTAGGTCTCCTCCCTTATAGCGAGGAGACTTTATATTTAAATTTATAGTAATGCGTCGCGACGTGGCGTGATATAGATGGCTAAACGGGCTGTGTCTGATGGGCTACACAACGCATCCAATATGATGAGCTTAGTGTCAATGCTAGCACAGTATGATTGTAGTGTAGTGTGTGGGCCAAAATTCTAGAATGCAGTGCCGATACGAGAGCCATAAACTCCACCGTTCCTAAGCCTTCTTTCTTATCTAGCCGGCCACCAGACTTCTCTCTTTCTGGCTTCTCTCACACGGACGCGGGACGTCTCGTGCCTATCGCCGCTGCAGATGAGCCCTCTGGAGAGCAGAGGGTACATCTCGTGATCGTTGGTTCCTGTAATTTCTGTGTTCTTGCTACCGTGGTTTGCAACTAGTCATAAGGATGCCATTATTAGATAATAAAGGTACCGTTGGAACCATACAGTGTGAGACTAAGATCCAATCAAGTTCAGAAACAGGGAATTCTCGAAGGTGGCATCGAATTTCAGTTCCGAGTAATGAATTTCAGATCCAATCGGAGAGTTAAAAAATTCAAGGAGTTGCAAATATGAAACTTGATGATTTAAAGAAGTTTATTAAGTAGGCTTTCATCAACTGCAAAGTCTAAATCTGACATATCAACCACAAAGTCTGAACCTGAACCTGAATCTGAATCTGAATTGTAAAGATGACGCTTCACTCAGCCCAGCGATTATGGTCATACATCCAAAATCGATATCTAGCGCAACCAGCGGCATTAAGAATGCGTGAAAACTGATCGAAGGCATCAGGAAACATAGCAATCCAAGACCATACAAGACTTTTTATCACATTTGCAACCGGCAAAACCAACAGCTTCATATTGCAATATATCAGTGTCACCACGAACATGGATGAACAAGAGTGAGAGCAGTCAAAAAATTGTGTTAAACAAAATGAACAGGATACAGCAATGTTGCTCATCTCAAAAAAGGAATAGTCTATTATCCCATCGGTGACAAAACTAAGCCCTGAAACAACTTAGGTGCGAGGAGCAGCGGGAGCCACAGCGGGAGGTGCGCCACCACCTGGGCGGGGTGGACCTTGGCCTGGCCTCGGACCATCATCCTGTAACGCAGGTAAAGCAAAACAAGAAAGATTGTCATGAAGGTCCATAAGTCTGGCAAATATCATATAGCACAATAGTATTTATCCAAAAGAACAAGATATAACGTAGACATCTGGATCCTCAATCAGCTTTCAGTTTTTGGAGGCAAGGCAAAGAAGAGGATAATCGAACATCATTGACTAGTAAGACAGCGCATAATCTGAGAATAAAAATAGGTTTATCAAGTAAAAACAAAACTTTGTAAAATTTATACAGCAATGTGTGCATTCAGGAAGTTATGACTGAATAATGGATCAGTCTTGCAATGCACCAACACATGTTAATTTACGCTTTCGTTGACGCATCCATTGCAACATGTACACAGTGAATGCAACGCCTATAAAAGCGATGTAACAAGGCACTAAGACCAAGTGATAGAATTAAACCATTCATCATGTTTATATTACAAGCCTAAAGCAGCTATTAAACTCATAAACAATCTTAAACTTCAGAAAAAATATTTGATAAGCATTAAGGTTCTTGAGCTTTTGTTTTAAAAAAAAAGGTTCATGAGCTGATGGGCATGACAGAGAATTAAGCACTTTGATGATACACACATATGAATAATATCACACTAGCACTATAGTGGCATATCTAACAAATCAACCAAACAGCCTTAAGGACTTATTTTTAGATTGAAATATGTCAGCAGTAATGAATGGGTAAGGGTAAGCCAGTTTAAGAAGGCAGGTTAATGAGACAATTATCAAATACCAAGGATCACCTAACGGCATTTGACAGTAGCCAACAGGACATACAAGTAGCTCTATGAAGTACAGCAGATGGTACCATCTACTGAATGTAAAAATGTGTGAAATTTATCACAGTGTGTGCATTCAAGAAGTCATGGCTGAACAAGGAATCAGTCATCACATTTAAGGCTGCAATGCACCAACACATGTTTATCTACGCTTTCATTGACGCATCCATTGCAACATATGCACAGTGAATGCAACGCCTATAAAAGCGATAATAGCATAAAACAAACACCAAGTGATTGGATTAGACCATAAAAGAATGACCAGGTGATTGGAACAAACTGTTAAACCACCAGTCATGTTTGTAGTACTTTCAATGGAATTATCAGAAAATGACCTTCAATTTCAGCCAAAAAAAAGACAATACAGATGCAGTGAAAAGCATCCTTAGAATTATACCCTGCGCCTGAAGCGCTGCGGAGGCTCACGGTTCCTCCTGTTCTCACGAGAACGAACACGAACAATGTGTGCATGGATTGCGCATGAGACACAGTGATGAACCTTTGCGTACAGCTTGGGAAGAACATATCCTGAGCAAATGAACACAATAAGGGGATATTTTCACCAGGTAACCTATAATTTATCAGAACAGAATTAAGCAAAAATTGGCGAGGGAAACTGTACCATCATGCACACAAGCCTCCTGCACATCTCTCACCGCAGCCTGCTCAACGATGTTCCTCACTAAGAACCGTTTGATGGCCTTGTCCTGTAAGCAAAATAGGCCAAATGTCAAATATCATCTACAATATATGGCTGCAAATATATTTAAGACCCGACACTGCAATATAAAGCAAAATAGTATGTGCACATTGTCCAGTACTCCAATACTACCACCCACAGTATGCTAACAAAACAGTCTCTGCACATAGTCTTGACAGGAGACGGAGCTACACCTTGGGGCAGCACTTGGCGCAGTTGGAGCAGCGGATGTACTTGACGTGGCCACGCCCGTGCTTGTTGCGCCCGCCATTCCTCCGCTTGAACGTCTGCGCCCACGACAAGCAACAACGGTTAGACAACAACGGCAAGAAGTGATAGAGGAGGGAGATAGTTTCTTCGGGGAGCTCACCATTGCTGGGGCCTGGGGGGGAAGCTCGAAACCGCCGCGGAGGGCTATTCGCAGAGTAATGCGGCGACGGCGGCGGCGCGAGGGGTGGGCGAGACGGGGGCGGGTGGGCGAAGAATCGAGCATTTTATAGTGCATCTGTAACCCTAGTGGTCTTTAATGCTTCAGTGGTTTATTTCTGGGCCCAGATTAGCCTTTTTTTATTTTTATATTTAAAAAAACAAAATTTTAAAAATATATGTCGAATAGTGGAATTTTCAAAAAAAATACCTGTCGCCCAGGGGCGGGGTGCCTGTCGCCCATCCAGTAGGCGACAGGACCTAAATGTAAAAAAAAACATTTAGATCCTGCCGCTCAGGGCGCATTAAACAGTGAACTTGTAAAATCGATATAAAATCGTAGAAAAATCAGAAAAATATAAATTCAACTGTTCTGGATTCTATAAAATAATATCTACAACTTTTGTTACATAAAGTTTTTCATTTGATCAATGTATATAAATAAAAAAAATAGTTTTTGTACCTAGAAAAATCTGAAATAATTCATTTGGTCTAGTTGTACTTATCTAAAATTTACCAAACTTTTTTTATAGCTCTTAGGAAATAAAATAATGGTACTGCAAAAGTTATGGCTTCTAATACTCAGTATAGCAGCATGAATAAATAACTCATTTAAACTAGATATATTGCAAGATCTAATTTAAAAACTTATTCTATAAATATTTTCTGGGCCTACCAATTTTGTACAAGCCTATGCTCACCATATACAACACTCTGACAAAAAATGACATGCGTCTAAAAAATGAATCTTGAGATTTAAAAAAAAATACATTAATAATGTTATAATGATGCTACGAGATCATTAGGGCGGCCAGGCTCCTGCCCGCCCCCCTTGTCTCCGCCCCTGCTTAGACCTCCTCCAAAGCATCGGCGATTTCGTCGGCTGATCTGGACGAGAGAAACAATAAATAGAAGAAAAAGCTATCGCATGAGCTTCTCGATCCTTGCGCTGCCCCTCATAGCTCGTCGGCAACTGTGGCACCAGCTAGCGATGAAACGAGCGCTAGTGAAAGAAGTGAAGGAATTTCTTAGATTTCTCTCTCTGCCACCTCAGCTCAGGCTAGCGACGTCGTCCGCTTTTGGAGGCGGCCTTATGTGCTACTCCCTCCGTTTCAAATTATTGGTTGTTTTAATTTTTTTAACATATATATCATGTCTTATTGCATAGCAAAATTGATGTATTTAGAAAAACTAAAATAACTAATAATTTGGAATGGAGAAAGTATTTATATTTCAGTCGTGCGGATACAGGCAAACGGATGCAGATACACAGCTACTGTCAACCGTTGATTCAATGATTCAGCTGGTACAAACATCATTTGCTCCACTTCGACTCTCACACTGATCGTCTGTCAACCTGGGAATGCAGAGAATAACCAGCCAGTGATGTGATTTCTCTGAACAAGCGGTAAACAGCAAGGACTTGAGGCATGAAAGAATGAGCTAAAGAGGAGGATGACCCAGGGTTAACAGTAAACTCTGGAAGGTAAGAGCAAACCACAGCAGGGACTGCAAGTTCAGAAGAATGAACCAAAGGCGGGAGCCCATGATTATGAATTGTGATAACAAAAACAAACTGTGTGGAAGATAATCACGCCAAACTCAAAAAATTCATAGGCGAATATTGTTTAATGGTTCTCACAAATACCATAGAATAGGAACACCTGGACCTTTAGGCACTTATTAGTACAAGGAAAAATATCAGTCAGGAAAGCAATGCTACATTTGTTTCCTGGACAACGCCCAGCACATGCAGGTCTGACGGTGATGAAAAGATACTCGTAAATCCAACATAAGTATATCATGATACTTGACATCTGCATTGCTTTTCCAGTTCTTCAAACTCAGCGCCTACCGCTCCGCCTTTTGCTCTTCCTCCTGCTGCCCTTGTCATCAGAATCACTATCTGATGCAGATACAGATTCAGACGAAGCCGATGATGTGCTGTTCCTCCGGTGCCTTCTCTTCTTTTGCTTCCTCCTGTGATGCCGCTTCTTGTCCTCTGAGTCCGAGGAGCTGTAACTTGAACTGCTTCTGGAGGAATATTCAGAGGCAATCACTGATGATTCGGAGTCAGAGTCAAACACTGAAGCATCACTGCTATTGCTATCAGAATCACTAGGTGAACGGTGCTTCCTCTTGCTCTTTCCCTTTCTTCTTTCAGATTTTCCTTTTTTCCTTTTTTCTTCCATCAACTTCTTCTCTGCTTCCCTCTCCTTTATAAGATCAGGATTCTCAAACTGATAAGAAACTGGTACACTTTTCTTCAACCTGGGATTCTTAAGCTGCTGTGTTCTGGAGGGACGTGCCATGTATACCCGCTCATTTTTGCACTCATAGGTCCAGTGACCATGCTGGAAACACTTCTGACATTGGGTATATGCCCCACCAGAAGAAGCTTCTGAAGCTTTTGGCTTCACGGTACCCAGTATCGCAGCCTTCTCTGTACTCATCAGATACATCTGTCTCTTAGCTTCCTTCCTCTCCTGCCAGCGACTTGGCCCCTCTTCCTTCTGCCCATAGGCATTGACATTGCGGGCTGCAGCAGCCGCAGCGCGCTCAGCTTGAGCCCTGCTCAATCCCTTAGCCGCTGATAATGTGGCTGCTTTTATCTTGTCTGCTGCAGCCTGGGACTTATCATCATTTCCAGACATCTCGATTCAATCAGCAAGAACCAGATTATCCCAAATCAGCAATCCCACTATCCTGCAAAATAAGCATACTGTTCAGTAGCAAACTAATGAGGCAATTTGATATCTTCAGTAGAATGTAAAACAGGATCAACCTCGACCCAGCTGAAATGCGGACACTTTATATTTTGGTTCTCACACATTGACCACCAAACATCACAAAGTAATAGCAGATATTGAAATTAATATGCAAATTTGTATATCTTCCATATTTCAGTTTTTACTGCAGTTCCATAGGCAGCATGTGAGTATTGAAAGTTTTATAATGAACCGATCATGTATGGATTAATTTACCATATTAACCATATCACACCAAATTCAATGATCATATACCAAAAAACTAAAAGATCAGAATCAGCAATCCATCACTAACACTAACACTAACTACTGCATACATATATAAACAAAGTATCAATAGCATAGAAGACACTGCAATATCAAGCACTCGGTTCAGTCAGCCAGAGCCAAGGGCTGTAAACAAGTACTACAGAAAGCATCAGCACTTTGCCGGAAATGAAAGGCACATAACACCTATCAGTCAATGTCCACATTTAGTGATAGATCAAACCAAGCAATTAAAAACAGCCTTGAAGGCGACAAGGTTGGGACGGGGAGGCCCCGGTGAGCTACAAGGTGAAGTGCCTGGTGGCTCCGAGTTGGCGTTGTCGGCGCCGTGATCCCGTGGAAGAGGTGCCATCGAGGCGGGCACGAGTGCAGCCAGGAGGCAGGACATGGGTTTCGCTACAGGGGACTAAACGCAACCCCAGGTTTCCAACGATTCAACGAATACTCGAGACACCCTCACCACCCATGAACCAAGATCCACGCGCGCAGCAGGCGGGAAGCGAAGAAGTGGCGTGGCGGCGCGGGGAAGGAGAGGAGGAGCGAGCTCTCTTACCAGCCGGAGCGCAGCGGAGGCCGAAGGTCGGCGGGAGAAGGGGCTAGGGGTCGGGGATGACGAGGCCGCCTGGACCCCCGTTTGATTTGCGGGTCAGGTCAGGAACGGGAGGGGACGAGTGTCCAGGCGATTGGCCGAGCTCGTCGCTAGCTGCTCGGCTTGCTTGACCAGCCACGAACGGGGACTCGGGGAGGTCGCCGTTGGCCTACTCTGCCTCCCCCTCCATGGATTGGGCAGATCCCCCCTCGCGTCTCCCCTGCTCTCCACCCCCTTCAATCAGCTTGCTCCCTTCAATCAGCTTGCTGCCTGGTGCGACGCACGCAGGTACAGCTTGGGCCTTGGGACTCCTCTCCGAATCTCCCTTGTCTGCCGCCTCCGGCTAGTCGCGGTCGCAGAGGTGGGCGGCGCGGCTAGGGTCGTCGCTCGTCGGCCGTCGAAGCGACAGCGAGGCAGTGGTGATTTGTGCGTGCCCGACCCGAAGCCGTGAGGAGAATAGGAGGGGATTGAGGGCTTGGGGCCTTTGGGCCTGTTGCCTTGCTTCCTGCCTTCTTTTGGGCTTGGGCTAAGCCGGCTGAACTTTTAAGGCAAAAGTCTATTTTACCTCCTCCAACTATCACTAAAGTTTGATTTTCCTCTTACAATTATAAAACCGGGTATTTCACCTCCCTCAACTTTTTAAACTGTCCATTTTACCTCCTTCGAAAGGCTGTTTGCTACAGTAACCATAGTTTTGTCTTTTTCTTTTTTAAAAAAATTTCAGTTGATTTTTTTAAAAATCATAGTAAATCACAAAAAAATCATAAAATAGAAAATCCAATTTTGTTGGACTCCACACGAGTAGATATACGCAGTGAATATATTATATGGTATACTTTAGTATAAATTTTTTACTGTAACTTTAGATATATATTTTTCTATAATTAATTTATACGTACAGTTTTCGTCGTCCCATTATGGTCAAATTTTTATGGTGGCCTAATCATTATATGATTGAGCTATAGTAAAAATTTTATGATTATTAGATCATGTATGACTGAGTTATAGATTTATCTATAGATTCGTCTAGATTTTTCTATAGATTTATCTAGTTTATATAGATAAATCTATAGATCAGTCAAACATGATCTAATAATCATAAAATTTTTACTATAGCTCAATCATATAATGATTAGCTCACCATAAAAATTTCACCATAATGGGACGACGAAAACTGTAGCTATAATTAATTATAGAAAAGTATATATCTAAAGTTACAGTAAAAAATTATACTAAAGTATACCATATAATATATTCACTGCGTATATCTACTCGTGTGGAGTCTAACAAAATTGGATTTTCTATTTTATGATTTTTCAAAGATTCAACTGAAATTTTTTTAAAAAAGAAAAAAAACAAAACTATGGTTACTGTAGCAAACAGCCTTCAAAACCGCTCGAGGGAGGTAAAATGGACGGTTTGAAAAGTTGAGGGAGGTGAAATAACCGGTTTTATAGTTGTAGGAGGAAAACCAAACTTTGGTGATAGTTGGAGGAGGTAAAATAGACTTTTGCCAACTTTTAAAGATAAAAAAAGGAAAAATGTTTAGTACAATTTTTTCCAATGGGTTGCAACCACTTTCATCCCTTGACACCGTCACCGTACTTGCTGGCAACCGGAGATCCGATGGGAATCTATCAGATGATCTGTTGCAACATCAAAATAAGATATATTTTAAAGTGCAATATTAAAAATATAATAAAAAACTAATTAAGTCGTTTGACTCTTGGATTACAAAATTACTGCCACAACATGCAGGGGCGAATCCAGGAATGAGGAACAGGGGGCTGGTGACCTTCTTCTACCATGAGCTCCTCCATTTCTTCATCAATGGTGCTAAAATTTTTAGGGAGGGGGGCTGTGGGGGGGATCCACGGTTTGCAAGGTAGTAGGAGAGCTCCAGCCCCCATGTAAATCCGCCACTGACAACATGGACACTATATTTCAAACAACATTCATCGTGAAACATATGAAAATAATAATTAGAATACCAAATATAAACTCCTGAAACATATGTCTCATCGTCCGATTTTTCCCGTCCGAAAGTCTGCCTAGCATTTCCGCACACCGCACCTGCAATGACCCCCTCACCCCTCACCCCTCACCTTGTGAACAAAAAAAAAAGTAAGCAAAGAAAAAAAAACAAGTGCATGCGTGACTCAGAAATCACAATATCCCTTCGGAGGTGGGTAGAAAAGTACGAGATGATGATGCAGGGCGCGACAGTGACCCTCGGCCCTCATCTTATAATACACTCCACCGCTGTGGCATCAGCTGACCCGACCTTCTCCGAGAGCTCCATCTCTTTAGCTCTTAGCATCAAAGCAAAAGGCATGGAAGGGTGGTGCCATGATAGGAGGAGCTCAACGGCACCGGAGAGCTAGACGAAGGCCCAGTGATGGGGACGGAGCGGGCGGAATTAAAGGGGGGCATGCAGCCTTGTCTGGATTGCATAAAGGCATAATGCAGTCAAGTCCCGTGTTGTTTCTGGAGAAGATCAGAAGAGAACAAGAGGCCTCCATGTTAAATTCCTTGCACGCTTTTATTTTTTATTTTAATTTTGGGAACAATCATTGGGTTCCGTTTGGTCAGGCTTGGCTTGACCCCATGCTGGTGGCTCCAAGATCTTGGAGCGTGGCCCCCTCCTCTCCTCTCCTCACACGTCGGCTTTCAGAGTAGGTATAACAATGAGCTTAAAGCCAATCTAGTCAGCATTTTTGCTGATGTGGAAGAGAGAAGAGAGGAAAAAGAAGAAAACTTGACTCTTCTTCTAACACTAAGCTTGGCACAGAAGCATAGACATTTGTGAGCCCAAATAAAAATACATGTGAGGAAGAGTAGAAAAAAGAAATTAAAACATCACATCACATAATAATAAAAATGTTTTTAGAGACAAAAGACAATTATTATATCACTTAGCTCTTATCACTTGGTTTATAGCCAAGTACTTGACTCTATTATTAACCATGCTCTCAGTACATCACAGAGCTCTCAAGTATCTGAATATCTGACTGTGCCAGTATCTCGGATAATTACAGATCTCCTTAGGTTCCAATCGAACAGTGACATTTGTTTACTGTCTCGAGGTCGAGGCTGGGTTCCACGGATGACTAGATCACCGAGACGACAAGTGGCGATTACGTAATCGAAGTTGCAAGCGGTGGGCGACAGATTTCGCCAAACCTAAACCCGTGGATCGGTGCCCATTTATAGAATTATAGGTAGCTAGGCTTGTTAGCAACGTGGCTAGGTTAGGGCCTACTACCTAGCTAGAACTCCAAGATTCGGTGGTCGTTGCTCAAGTGGTGTTAGGTACTCGCTCCGTAGTCATATTAGTTCAATTCGGACCTAAAAAAACCACTAGTGTCATGTCATATAGAAATTATTCATAGAAACTATATCTTCAATGGATAGTTTTTCAAAATAAATTAATATCTAATTATATCTCTTCTCTCTCATATTTCTCTTCAATCCTCTTTCTTTTTGTCTTGGTTTGTATGTAGACATGATTTTTTGCATGAGATCTGATTTCTTTATTTTTTATCTTCTCTCCTCATTAACTTTGTTGCTACATCAACTTTTTACTTATATAGCAATATATTTAATACTATGAAAACCAACCGAGTTGGAGAGGGCTGAGACTGCTCAGTTATCGTTCTGAGCCAAGAGCCCGTTTTCATAAAGATTGTCGTCGCTCGGGGTCGCAGATGGACACGATTGCCCCTGGCCTCGGCGCCCGTTCCGCAGTCGCCTCCCTTGGTTGCTCGTGCCATGGAATCCGGCGCCATGAAAAAAAGAAGCCACATACGCTTTCTGCAGATCTTCAGCACACAGCTCGAAGACCGTCGCAGTCATCGCTGGCTATATTTCAACTCTCGTGTAGCCATCTAGTAGTCTACTAGAGTTCTAGACCCAAGAAGGCCAAAATACAATTTGTACACAATACAGTGTGCATCCGGAAAGTCGTCGACCACGCCAATATATGTACACAGGCACACAGCAGGAAAGCCAGCACAACGGAGGGGCTGCGACGTGACAGGTGACGCGACGAGCAGCTCCGGGTCAACCCCCTCCCTCCGGTTCCGTCGGCCAGTTGACCGTGCGAGTTGCGGGGGCGCGAAGCAGCTCACCAAGTCACCAGCCACCACCGCAACGCTCCGGCTCCCGGCGGGCAGAGCCGAGGCGCCAACAACCGACAGCATCGCATGATTCCGGTGGCGGCCGCCTCGAGCGGAGGCGGAGCTCTCGTCGCGCACGGCCAAATTTTATGCCCCCGGCGCTCGCATCACGTGCGCCGGCGCCGGTACGCCGTTGAATTTCCTGGGACGTGCCGTGCGTGGGGACGCGCGGAATTCCCCGCCGCGGCGGATACGTTTCGCGTGCACCTGCCGAACCGGCACGCGCGGCGGGTGGGGCACGGGACGTCGGGGCGCGGGCAAGCTCGCCGCCGGTGGCGGAGTCGCACGGCGAGGGAGACCTGGATCCCGGCGACGGGCAAGGGGCGGAAGGGGAATGGAACGGTGGTAATTAAAGAAGGCGGAGGGTCCCGCGTGATCGGCGTTTTCCGTTGGCGGGCGAGTGCGGGTGCGGGAAAAAAGGGATGTGGACGGCCCAAAACCACTTGGAATCCGGGCGGGCCCACCGAGGGAAGTGATGTGGAGGAGCCGTAGCAGTCGCGGCCCCCACGTCGTCGTTGCGCTCGCTCGTTTCCCTCGGCCCCAGTCAAATACGCCCACTGAGGACATGGATTTGGCTAATGGTCCACCGGGCAAATGCCCCCGGTTAGTTCTCTCACGATGCGCAGCGGACCTCGCAATGCTAATGCTACTCCAAAGCTCTCTCTGCCTTTTATTCAAATCATGTGTTTCTACATGGCAATGGCATGTTTTGTGTTGTATTCCACCCGATGCATCTTTACATACATAAACATAGCTGACATGTTCGTTCTAATGCATCATTATCCCATCCACACTATACCATTCCATAAACCTTTACGCGGTCGTTATGTATGAGTTAATGCATGACGATTGATACATCATCTATATGCTATCAGTCTCCTGTTGACTACCTGACAACATAATGTGTTCTCTTTACTTGTTCGTTATGACATCCTTTTGTATCATTACGGGTTTTTTTAGTAAATAATAATTAATATGTTATCCTCGCAATACTTGTATCAGATCCACTATATCGACCAATACATCTTACACGGTACTTGCATTACTCACGTGTTCGCCCTACTTTGTCGTTACCCTACCTCTTGCATCAGTATGCGTGTCTTAACACATGGTAACTAATATGTTATCTCTATTGTATCATTGTCTTATCTGCTATACCGTCCGATACACCTTAGCAGAACGTGCCGCTCTAACTCGTCGTTATCCTGTCCCAACATTGGTCCGTGGCTTAACATTTGGTAACTGGCATGTTATCTCTACAACATCATCAGTATCTATCCACTAATCATTGGATACACCTTTACATAAACACTAATGGCGTGTTTGTTCTACATCAACATTATCCTATCCCATGTATCATTATACATTATTTCCGTAGTGTGTTTCACAAAAAAAGATGTATCATTATACGTGCCTTCTCGTACGGTAACTCACTCATGTATGTTATCTCTACGGTATTGATTTCTTCTCATATCATTCCTCATCTTTTTGTTTCTTTGTGAAGGGTAAACCCATTTCAAAGCTGTGGAAGAGAAACCAGTCACCACATACCACATGGAGCACCAAATGCCACAGATCTTAGGGTACCTAGTACGGTGCGTTTGGGAGAGATATTTTGGGCATGGGCGCAATCTGTGGTACGAACACGGGGGGGCATGCCAATACACCTACCGGCTGCTTCCACTCCCCTTGCTCCTATGCCTCTGCTTTAGCCGAGCGGGCTTCTATAAAAAGCTGCCCACTACCGGGCTCCCCCCTCCCCCGATACCTTCTCCCCCCAACTTTTCCTTCCCTTCCCTTCGCCGCACGACGACTGACGACGACCACCCCCAACCCCACGCCGGGAAGCCGCACCAAATCTCATCCTCTCTCCTCTAGGGTTAGGGTTCCGCCCCCACTAGTGAATTTTGCTCTACTTTCTCGCATTTCTTGAGTTCAAAACCACCGCTACTTTCCGCTCGGTTTGTTATGAAAATTCGGTTATTTTCGTTTTGCTGCGATTTCTCTGTTTTTCCGGAGCGTTTTTCGGTAAGAATCGCGGCTCTCTGAGGCGATTAGTGCTTCGCAGCGAGCTTGGGCTGTATTTTCGTTTGTTTTTGTGTAAGAATTTTGCGGTTTTTGTGCGAAAAAAATTCAAAACTCGCCGTCGTTTGTTCATCAGGCGGCAGTAAAACTCTGGTGGTGGTGGAATTTCGTGCCTCGGCGTGGCCCCCGTGCTCCGATTCCTGATCACCTGCGCGCACCCTATGAGCGCGGGGCGCGCGGATTGGGGCTCGGGCTGCTCGGGCGCGCGCGCGGGGTGTCCGTGTTAATGCCTCGGCTGTCCTGCAAGTTCGCGGACCCCGAAAGTGTCGTTTCCTCCTCCGCGGCGGCTGCTGCTGCGGCGCGCCGCGTGCGGCCAGACACGATGAGCTGCGGCAGCAACGGGTGCCGGGACGGCGGCAGCAGTGGCAGCGACGACTTCAGGCGGCCGCGGCCCAGCAAGGTCGCGGCTGATGATTCGGTGGCGCCGGCACGGAGCTCGGATGCGGCGGCGCCTGCTCGGAGCTCGGATGCCACGGCGCCGGCGTCCTGGATCGACAGGAAGCTGCTTGTTGATCCCAAGATGCTGTTCGTTGGGGACAAGATTGGGGAGGGAGCTCATGGGAAGGTCTACAAGGGAAAGTAAGCAAAGATGCTTTTGAGACATGCATACCCGTGCTTAATTTTGGCATTTCTGTACTCGATGCCATTGTTACTTTATCAATTGAGCCGAGCTTGAAGTATCTGCTTTAGTTGTCATTTTAATTCTCGTCAAACTAAATGGGTGTTGTGCACTAGATCCTTGCAAAGAATGGGCGCTTCAAATTCATTAGGTTCGCAGAGTGCCCACATCCTGAAAGTATATCCTGTTCCTTCATCAGTTGTACTAGTAATGTTTGGTTGAGATTTTAGTATGAAGAAGGATCCTTTGATCAAAGCATTAGTCATGAGCTGTGCTAACCTTCGGGACCTTCAAGAGAATGTTAGCCATGATGGTAGGAAACCTGCAACGATCTCTAATATACTGGCCTGGCGCACTCAGAAATACTATTCTGCCGTAAATGGGGTTGGTATCACCACAGATTTAAATGACATTCTCATCACTTGAAGAAACTCAGGACATTTACTTCCTCATGTTGATGCTATAAACTTATTCAGTTAGTTTCTTTTCATTTACCATTAGTATGTTTAAGCCATAGAAATAATCGACTTTTCCATGTATGCGCC
Organism: Panicum virgatum; assembly: GCF_016808335.1. NCBI lineage: Eukaryota > Viridiplantae > Streptophyta > Magnoliopsida > Poales > Poaceae > Panicum > Panicum virgatum. Next base: position 2,936,315 of record NC_053153.1, read on the forward strand.
GAACAGGTATGGTGACCAAATTGTAGCAATAAAGGTTCTTAACCGTGGCAGCACTCCTGAAGAGAAAGCAACACTTGAAGCCCGTTTCATTCGAGAAGTAAATATGATGTGCAAAGTGAAACATGACAATCTTGTCAAGGTACTTACTAGTTTGAATGACGTGTTTGTGTGGCGATATAATCTACAATTTCTTTTTGGACCTTCTCACAACACTTTATGCATCCTGCAGTTCATTGGTGCGTGCAAGGAACCATTGATGGTGATTGTTAGCGAGCTACTACCTGGGATGTCACTGAAAAATTACCTGAATAGCATTCGGCCTAGCCAACTAGATACACATACTGCAATCAGCTATGCCCTAGACATAGCTCATGCAATGGACTGTTTACATGCCAATGGCATAATACACAGAGACCTGAAACCTGGTGAGGAGGCTTAAGTTATTTGACTTTTGGCTTTGTACATTTTGACCCTTTGACCGATAGAATAAGTCCTTTTCTGTTGGCGTAACAAAAACTGTACTGCATAGCTTGCTGATATATTATTGTTGGTTGCAGCTTTAATTTAAGATCTCTTTATGTTCATTTGGATGTATTTTTTTTGGCCAAATTATGTTTTTTTAATACATTCTTTTTAGCCACGTAAAATTTATGGCAAGGTGTTTGCGCTACTTCTATTTTGTCATTTTCTACATTTATTGTAAGGTCTACGGGATATTCATCTGAATATTCTTGAGTCTACATCAGCACCAGCTTTACTTTCCTGCTCATGTTTCTATTTCAAAATGTTGCAATCTCTTTGATCTTTTGCTTTGCTTCCTTGACCTTCTTGGTTGCTCCAGTAGGTGGTGCTTTCTATGTTGCTTTAAATTCTTTATGCTTATTTTCTGTCTCTTTTGTGCAGATAATCTATTGCTTACAGCAAACCGTAAGAAGCTGAAACTTACTGATTTTGGACTCGCACGTGAAGAAACTGTGACTGAAATGATGACGGCTGAAACTGGGACTTACCGATGGATGGCCCCAGAGGTTGTAAACACTATTTTCTGCATTAACTTAAAGCTAGTAAAATTACATACCGAAACCAAAACCACCACATACTTACTCTTACAGTAATATGGTAGCTTTATGGTCTTGTACTTATTCAATAAAGAATCAGATGCTCCAGTACTGAACTCTGCAATTGTAAAGGCTTGCTCATGTTCTTTCTTCATGTGATTTTGCAGTTATACAGCACAGTCACACTTCGACGTGGTGAGAAAAAGCATTACACAAATAAAGTTGATGTGTACAGCTTTGGCATTGTTTTGTGGGAATTGTTGACCAATAGAATGCCATTCGAAGGCATGTCAAATCTACAAGCAGCATATGCTGCTGCTTTTCAGGTACACATGAAAATATTGCTGCCCATACTTGCACAAGTTAGTAATGCCTCCTTTTGTGGATAAAGTTGCTAGCCTCTTACTACTTAGTAGTTACTTAATTAACTGCTTGTGTTTTTGAATTCCTCACTGAAAGATTTGATTGACTGCCTAAAGCGTGAATGCTAAAATGTTAAAGGTGAAATGGCAAATAATTTTATGTTGAATTACCGCAATGAAGCAATAAAATTTTATGCTGTCATGTAGGGAAGTTTCGGAATTTCAAATTATACCTTTTGTTTCATGACATGTCTGCGATATTTGTTTGACCACATGCATAAATTTGAAGAACCAGATGCCATATCATCGTCTAACTGCTCTACATAGCTTGTATCATAGCATCGTCCAACTGATTTACATAACATTAACACCTTTCTTTAACAAATTTTCCACTTTATTTTGTAATATTTAACATAATAAACTCCTATCTAATAACCATTTTTGACATTATTATCAATTACGGTATACATTTGTTTCCGATTGCAGTCTACTGGTATAAATAATACTTTCTCTTGCTCATATCAACAGCAAAAGCGCCCACCACTTCCCGAGGAGACACCCCAGGAGCTTGTGTTCATAGTACAGTCATGCTGGGTCGAGGATCCTAGCATGCGACCCAGTTTCAGCCAGATCATCCGGATGCTTGAAACTTTCCTCATGACAATACCTCCTCCACCATCTTCGGAACCAAACGAAGATGAGGAATCAGAAGAAACAAGGTCGTCACTGAGCAGTAGGAGCTCCTCTGGCTCCTCGCTCGTTTCGCGTGCGACAAGCAAGCTCTCTGTCGTCCGCCATCTCTTCGCCTCAAAGAAGGCAGGCAATGGGAAGGCGTGATGCGTCTCAGGCGCCCTGATATGTTTTCCTTTGGTGCTGTAAAGATGCTAGCCTAGGTCATGGGTAATACAAGAGGGATCTTGTTCGGTGTAGAGTAGCTGTTGTATTGATGATACAAAGGAAAGTCGAAAGCGCAACTTTTGCAAGCTATGTATAGCTCGCAGCTTACTATAACTTGTCCATGCTTGTCTTCGAGCAATTTTCTCTTCACTGCATATTTGGCGCCACTGGTATGATAGCTACTGGTCTACTGGCAAATCATGATATCCAAATAAACCCTGACAGGATGATTCTACGGTTTCAATCCATAGAACACATCCAGCTCCAATCATTTTGTTTACCATGGATATATGCAAAAGCACTTTCTATTTCGTCAAAAATATTATTCGAACACAACTATATTTCATACTTCTGGTGCTATATTATCAGATAAGATATGTTAAAAAAATGTACGCTGCCTTTTAGATGCCTAGCACAAGTCATTTTTTTTCTTGAGGTGCAGCATAAGTATATTGGGATTTTTTACGTTTTAGAACTGGATGCCTGTTAGGAGTGTAGAAACTTACATAAACATGTGGTAGTTCCAATTCTATTTGTTATGACAAAACGTGGAAAAAAAATTCTTCAGACTTCAGTCTGCTGAGTGTGAGACTTGTTCAAGCCGGTCATCAGATGAGCTGTGAGCCTGTGAGGCTGTGACCAGTGCAGCGCGGGCGCAGAGAGCTGAAGCGTGGAGGCCCGAGCCCCAGTTCGGCAGTTCAGCAATCCCCGCCGCGCTTCCAAGCTCTTCCCGTCTCCAGCCGCCGCGCCATGGCTTCTGCGGGGGCCAATAGCGCGGCGTCCTCCTCGGGGGGGCCGCCCTTGCCGCTGCCCTTTCCCTTCCCCGCCGCGGCCCACTTCCCCTCCCGCGGCGCCGTCCCTTTCCTGCCGCAGCACCAACACCCGCCCGCCACCTCCGACGGCGGCGATGAGGTTGAAGAAGACGAGGGCAGCATGGACGACGACAGCGGCGAAGAGGACGAGGCTGAGCTGGCGGATGGAGCAGCCCACGGCTCGCAGCAGCGACGCGCCTCCTCCGCTCCAGGTGACTCAAGGGTTTGAGCAGCGAATTCAGGCCTTCATATCTTACAAGTAGAGTGAATTCTGCTGCTTGTAGGCGAGGAATCGTTAAACCTAACTCGTGCGGATCCATGATCGCGCATGTCCATCAGGGACTCTGACTCTGAGTAGTGAAATTGCCCCTATTTCCAAGTTAGGATTTGAGATGCTTCTGTATCTGTATGAAGGTGATCAACTGATCATTGCTGCTTGCTGATCGCGCACCAGGTATTGTGCGGGCAGCGATGAACGGGGATAATGGAGTGAGGCATATCCAAGAGGGGCATCAGTGGCAGCAGCAAAGTCATCTGTATAACCGTGGAACTGAGCAATATGGTTGTACTTCATCTGGCGGAGACGAACCTGGTACTATCCCCAGAGATACGAGAGTGGAGAATGGATACGGAGTTATCGGGAGAAGAGAGGGGGGCCCTGCATCTAGCTATTGGGACTTGCTGAGAGCTTATCTCTCTGATCCATTGACGTAGGTACCTGAAAATGACTTTGTTGCTCTCCAGAGAATTTAGTTATTGTACTAGATATTAGAGATAATTTGGCTATTTGAACTTCTTGATCCACTTTTGTAGTGTAGTAGATATTAGAGATAATTTGGCTATTTGAACTTCTTGATCCACTTTTGGACTTGCTGAGAGCTTATCTCTCTGATCCATTGACGTAGGTACCTGAAAATGACTTTGTTGCTCTCCAGAGAATTTAGTTATTGTACTAGATATTAGAGATAATTTGGCTATTTGAACTTCTTGATCCACTTTTGTAGTGTAGTAAAACATCATCATATAAAATTGATATCGTTTCAAATCAATGCTAATATCAAGCATCTGCTAGCAGATCATCACACTATATGTTCATGGTTTGCTAGTGTTTCCTTCTGGCTAAATGATTGCTGGGCATGTTTAGCACTGAAATTTCTCAGAACCAAATCAACTTTGCTTCTGACATAGAAATGATACTTCTTAAGTTTCCCAAAATCTCATTTCTTCTCTCTTCCCACATCTATATCTGCAGAGGTGTTCTCATGGATGATGCGATGATTCTATCATGTGGCCATTCTTACGGACGTGGTGGGATGCAGCATATCTACAGAATGGTATGTCAAAGGATCCTTACCCACCTGATATTTTATTAGCTTTTGGCTCTTGTACCTATAGACCATTACAATTATTCTCTATGCTGTACCTAATCCTGTGCTTATTAATCAAGATGTTCGTGGCCCAAGCTTTCTATATCAATCAGATCAGATTAAACTGGTTGTTACTTTGAGGTGTAATGGTTTCCTTTGTCTATTATATATATAACCTCTGGTTTGGCTCATAGCCAGCAATACGCATGCCATTCCAAGAACTTGTATGCTACAAAGGCTCCAACACTTCTTTTACCATTCATTGAGTATAGAGCTCTATGAAGGGGGGGGGGGGGAATAGAGGTGGTTATAGCAATGTTTTGTAGTTATTCATCTGTGGATATCGTGCATAACAAATCATGCAACCTTCCATGTGCAAGGACAAACATTACTGAATAATCCTGGAAACTGCAAACCCTGATAACTCACTGCTTATTGTAGTGGTTTTGTGAAATTTCAAGTGCTTGGTGAAAGTGATATAGAATGGTTTCTATTCCATGTGTGCAGAAAGCTTGTGGTAAATGTGGGCAGCCAATTACCGAGGACAAAATTCGACCAAACTTGGGTATGAGTTTAGTATCAACCACAATGATATATGTATTCATTATATTGTGCCAATGAGCTAACATGTTCATGCTGTTTAATTTGGTTAATGTCTTGGCCATTTGCGTATGAATGTTTCATCTCTTTAACCATGACACCAACAGCTCTTTACCCATCACAGCATTTTTGGTGGTTGTGGATCAAATACTAAGGATATATGTGTAACTTAAAGATTGGTATCCATTGATTAAATAGTTTGTATTGCTAATGCCTGCCTGCCCTTATATCTGCTTCCTTCTACTAGCAGCTTGAACACTAGTATGCATGTACTATTCAATGCCTTCTAGTAAACATCCCCTGTTGTTGGGCATGCCTTTTACACTAATAAGAGCTGTGAATCATTCACACATACATGCGTCACAGTTCATACAATCTGTTATTTTGTAGCCTCTGTTACATCAAAGGTTTTTGGGTATGTTTTCAGCTCTTCGCCTTGCAGTTCAGGCATTTAAACGCGAAGAAGATTCAGCAAAGACATTGAAAAGAAGAAGAGAGTGCCTTGAACAGGTATACACCCTTTTTCCAGTATATCAATTATGCTTCAAATTTTTGCAGCTGTATGTGTTGCATGTTCTTAAATCCATTTCTACTCTATGTGAGGACAAATGTGGCAATGATGATCCAAATCCTACTGAACCTTCTAGAGGGAAAGGTGTGCAGTTTCCTTTTTCTGTGTTTGACCGTGTCATAATCAAGGTATTTTATCGACAAGTTAACTAAGCGGCAGAGGCTTTCATTCTCTCTATTTTCTATTGTTTAATAACTAGTTTCCGAAGTGGATTTTTGCCAGGGAAACAAGAGGACCCCAGAACGATTCGTGGGGCGTCAAGCAGTTGTGACAGCACAGTGCTTAAATGGATGGTTAGAAACATTTCGTCCTTCCTGACCTTCTTACCTGAATCAAGAACAATCCTTGTGTCGCGTCGTCTGAAAATCTGTTTCTTTTCCGTAATCTGCTCACATGCATAGCAGGTATGTAGTGAAGACTTTAGACAATGCAGAGAGCGTGAAGTTGCAGTACCGTTCCTTGGCAAAGGTTGCCGATGGCAATGGGTCTCCTGTTATGGCCTCAAGCAACGCCCAAAATGCAAGCTGGCTATAGGGTAGAATGCGGGCTATTTTGCAGCGGTAGACCCTTCCAACACCCGAAACACTTCTTCGATTCATGTAGAAGCTGCTGCGCTTCTGTAATGGTGCCAGCAACCAGCATGCTGGATTCAGATTCGATTTCTTTTTTTTTTTTTGACCCTTTTTGTCTCCTGGAGACACGGATCTTGTGAGGAGCCTTTCTTTATGTCAATTGCAAAAGCATGTGACGTCACCGATTAGGGAGCATCTCATCAGCTATCTGTTTTGGTGATAACATCATAGCAGCATGTGATGCCCAATGTCCTTGCAAACTTTGTGTTGTAAGCTACCACTCCAGCACCCTACCATTCAGGTGACTCTGAGATACTGAAGGAAAGATTTGCATTCAGGTGCGGTCTCGTTGTGTAGCATCAGGACGGAAGGGGAAAAAATCACAAGTAGCATCAGAAGTATACTTTACCCTTCTACACCAAACATCCAGGCATGTTCTTTTCATAGTCGCCTGTCACGTCTGCAGCCTGGAGAACTGCGGAACGAAGGAAGAAATCATGCAAGTCTCCCAGCACTTGCGACGTGTCGCCTCCCAGGCCGTCCGATCCGTGTCGTTCCAGAAGGATCCGCCTCCGAATCAACGGCGGACTCTGACAGCCGGTCGCGCCGTGAGCCGGTCGCCCGCTATAAAGCTCTCCCCTCCTCCCAAATCCAGCCTCTTTTCTCTCCGCTCCTGGCTCCGCCTCCACGCCTCACAGAGGATAGCGAGAGAGGGAACGGCGGCGCGGAGCTAGGGTTTTGATCTCGCCTCGCCGGGCTGCGCCGCTGCCGCCATGGACAGGGAGCTGCTGGAGACGTTCGAGGCGGCCAAGAAGGCGGCTGACGCGGCGGCCGGGGAGCACGACTCGCCGGAGGCTGAACGCTGCCTCGACGCCCTGCGCCGGCTGCGCGACATCCGCGTCAACACCGACGTGCTCGTCTCCACGCAGGTGAGCGGCCACCCCGATCCAATTTTTCATGGTTGCGAGTAAATCCCTCTCGTGTCGTTTCCTGTGGATGCGTGCGACGGCGGCAATCTAAGTTTGAGCGATGTGTCCTTCGCATTGAATTTGGGTTTTCTGTGGATAATTATCGGCTTGGTTCGTCGAATTGACGTGATGCTTGGGAGGGATTTTTTTTTTCCGTTTTCCCTCTTTAAGGCGACGTGGGGAGATACGAAGAACTCGTCCTTTGATACGAATTAGATCTAGTGGGTTTCTGTACCTATTTGGCGTGGATAGGAAGATATGTTTTCTTCTTTTCTGCTCAATTTGATGTTCATGTTTTAGGGCTTCCTGATTTAGGGATGTTTGTAGGCATTTAGGCAACTTTTCAGGTGTCTGGGATTTCTGAAATGATGCAGCTTGTACTTGGTAGATAAGCAATGTGTTGCTATTTTCTGGCTGAATTGCTGGGGCTGTATAACTCCATTGCATTCAATATCAAAACTACATCACCCCTTATTCTTCTTGATCGGTATTCTGCAAACAGTGGTGCGCCAGGCTCAGATCTTGTCTGGTCTTATTTAATAGCATAGTTAATCTGCTTTTTAGTGGGAAGAATTAGTTGCTCAATCTGTTGCTTGTTTGGTAAGAATGTGCATTGGCTTGTGTTTGTTTCAGGTTGTAGTGCAGAACCGGCAGAAATCATGTGAAACACGTGATGCCGTATTTGTGGATTGATGATTTAAGAAAAAAAGAAGAGTAGGCATGATTATTTAGTTGGCTGATTTTGGCGGTAAAGTTTGTCGGCTAGTGGCTAGTTATTCGTTCTAAATATCTTCTTTTTTTATGCAAAGCGTATTCAGTTACATAACATTCGATTTTGGACACCCTCACAATGAGAAACTTCTATAGATATTCTGACAGCCAGAACTCCTGATCCATTCTTTTTAACTAAACTCTCAAGTAAAATAAGGTTGGAATGTAAACTTTAATTCATCAACTTAATACTTGCGTGTTGAACAAGCTTTCTTTTTTTAGCCTGTTTACTGTTTTCCGAAGACATGCTGGTTCCCATTTATTTTTCATCTGCTGCTTCTTACCTCCTTGTATGCTATGTTTTTGTTTGTCAGGTTGGCAAACGTCTTCGACACCTTACTAAGCACCCTCACTCTGGCATTCAGGCAGTTGCTACAGACCTTTTTGGGTACTGGAAAAAGGTTGTTCTTGAAGAGACAGGAAAGAAAAATGGCAGCTCAGAGAATGAAAGATCAAGTGATTCTTCAGGGAAGATTGAGAAGGCGAGGCCTGTGAAGATTGAAAGAAATTCTTCATCATCAAGCATGAAGATTGAAAGATCAAGTGATTCTTCAGGGAAGTTTGAGAAGGAGAGGCCTGTGAAGGTTGAAAGAAATTCTTCATCATCAAGCATGAAGGTTGAGAAAAGAGATGTGGATGTTAGAGGTCAGAGGCCTGACAGTGTCAAAGTTGAGAAGACCGCTAGTAATGGTTCCAAAGCTCAACCTGCGAAGGTTGAGAGAGTTTCCAAAGAAGTCAGTAGAACTCCTGATACAAAGAAGACAGCATCTGTCCCCACTGGACCTCCAAAGCTTACATCCCTTGTCAAATGCAATGATGCTACCCGAGATAAAATCCGGGAATTACTTGCTGAAGCTTTCTCAAAGGTTCCTGGAGAGACTAGCAATGATGACCGGGATGAAGTGAGGAACATCTTGGATCAAGTAAATGCATGCGACCCATTTAGAGTTGCTGTGACAGTGGAGTCCGCATTATTCGAGAAGCTTGGACGTTCTACTGGGGCCCAGAAGGCAAAATATAGGTCAATAATGTTTAATCTGAGAGCAGATAACAACACTGATTTCCGGAGAAGAGTTCTCATTGGTCAAGTGAGGCCTGAGAGGCTTCCAGACATATCCGCCCAAGAGATGGCTAGTGATGCAAGGAAGCAAGAGAATGAGCAGATCAAGGAGAAGGCTCTGCTAGAATGTGAGCGCGGAGGAGCGCCTAAGGCAACAACTGATCAGTTCAAGTGTGGCAGGTGTGGCCAACGGAAGACAACTTACTATCAGCTCCAGACTCGGAGTGCCGATGAACCGATGACAACATTTGTGACATGCGTGAACTGCAATAATCACTGGAAGTTCTGTTGAGTGCCATCCTGCTAAAATGCTCGCTTAGTAGCGCTGAGCACCAGCCTACTAAAATATGTGCTCTGTTAGCTAGGGCTGTCATTCGAATTTAACTGGGCAGGTTGGAATCAGTTTTTCGTACACTAGGAGCCTTTTTCTTCTTCCCTTGTTTTTCTTTTTCACTTTGCAAACCTGATTTATTCAGATTGTACTAGTTGACCGCATAAATGTTGTTGTCTTAATTATCATCATTTGCAGTACCCATCAGTTTTGGATGGCTATGTGGTTCATTGTAAATGAGATAGCGCTGTTGTTTTACAGAAGTTCGTATGAAGACCAGATGCATTCATGATGCACCAGACGAGGCTGAGCCCATACACCAGACGAGGCTGAGCCCTTCTTGGTTTCTGTTTCCTTGTACTGTTGTGAAGTTTCTTTGAACTATGAAGTTAATGACACTTTGTTATCCAGAAAGGGCCTTGGCATGGACAAGAAAAATAAGTAATGGGTTGGGAAGCATTAGAACTGCACTCTGATGTTGTTTTCCTTGAAGGCCTCGAGAATCAGTGAAAGGCTGTCCTGTTGCGATGTCAGGGACTATTGGTGGTGCGTCTGTCGTTGTGTTGGATATTTGGAATTTTTATACTTTCGCTTGGCTTGTCAGCCAACTAACTAGCAGTACTATTCTCTCATACTAAATCAGCACCAGTCAACATTATTATTCTCTCATAACAAATCAGCACCAGTCATTAGCCACAGCCAAACGAACACAGCGTATACCTATTTTTTCGACGTACACTAACTACCATCGATTGAGACCCACCCATCATATTTTTCTCTTTTTCTTCTCTCCTTTTCTTTGGCTCATCTCTCTCTCCGCCCCCTCGCCGCCGAAGAGTCTGCTTGAGCTCCACCGCAGCCGGATCCGCCCTCTGGCCTCCCTCTCCCATGGTGGCAGCGCCGGCGTAGACCTCCGCGGGGCCCTGGCGGGTCCACGGAGCCGTCGGGTGCCCCCCTCCCTCCGATGAAGCTACAGTAACGGTCGCGTTCATACGTATTAAAATTATGGCACGTAACCATGCATGCCACCACGCGTATGATCATCAACCTAATACCATGAAAGTCTAGTTGCATTTCTTGGACAGAGACACAGAGATATTATTGTAACAAAACATTAGTCAATTCGTTAATCGTATGGCAAAATACGAGAATATCCTTGCCGTTATCTCCTTAACCGGAGATTATTCCTATCAGGTGCGGCGACGCTCGAACGACGAAATTCCAAAACTGCCCCTCGGCCTCGCTCTCCTTTTAGGTTTCCTCCAACGGGGCCTGTAAAGCGCCCCCCACCCTACCTAGGGGTCTTTGGGGGAGCGAGCGGTCCAACGGCTCCCCTGTATATGGGGGGAGTTGAAACTCCCTCCATATATAGAGTGAGTTTCAACTCCCCCTATATCTCTAATCACACCGTTTCTTCATGATATTAATCTCGTTTGAGCCTCGTAACATGATGATAATGCGTATTATGATAGTATAAATATTGTATGATTTTTTTTAAATTCAAAAATGATAAATAAATAGTTAGTTAATGAGTGATAGTATATAGAGGGAATAGATATGGGGGAATAGTTGTAGAGGAGGAGTTATAGGGGGAGGAATTTTTTGGAGGAAGATAGTAAAATATAATAAATAGTATGTTTGGGGGGAGTTGGATGGGGGAATGATCGGAGATAGCCTTAGACCGTCCACAGCGATAGGAGCAAATGGAGGAGTAAATCTACTGTTTGACACTGTAGATGTACTGTTTGACACTGTAGACAGAGAGAGCGTGGGAAACGAGGCAAGAGCAAATTTGCTCTTGCCCTTGCCATTGTGGACAGCCTTAGTCCCCCCTCTCAACGCAATTCTCCTTCGTCTCCCCGCTTCCACCGCAACCCCCCAAGGCTCTTCTCGCCGCCGCACCAGCTCGTGGCACCCTAACCCTAAAACCCTTACCCCTCGCCTCCAACCCCACGCTCCCATGGAGGGGCGCGGAGGCTAAGCATAGCCAACCCATCGCATATCCCCATGGATTGAGTCGTCGATTCCAAGGCATGGGTCCAAACCCTAGCCTGCGACAGCTGGCCGCTTCGGCGGCGGAGGTGGCGTTGACGGCGTCTGAGCCGCCGCCGCAGCCACGGGCGCGTGTGGTGCGTATCCTCGTGCACGATGCTGACGCTACCGATTCGTCCTCCAGCGAGGATGAGGCGGCGCGGCCTCCTCTGCGCAGGGCGAGGGGTGGCAGCAGCAGCGTGGGCGCGAAGCGCCGCGTCATGGAAGCGGCCGGGGCTAATTCGCCCGTTCACTTCCGTGGCGTCCGCCGGAGGCCGTGGGGGCGCTGGGCGGCGGAGATCCGCGACCCGCACAACCGCCGCCGCCTGTGGCTGGGCACCTTCAGCACCGCGGAGGAGGCTGCCGCCGCCTATGACACTGCGAACCTCCGCCTCCGCGGTGCCAGCGCCCCTACCAATTTCCCGTCCGCTCGTTACGCGCTGTCGCTGCCACCAGAGCCAGCCAAGCCTATCATCTCGCTGACTCCTGAACCAAGAAAGGTGATCACCTTGCCACCAGTACCTGTGAAACCGACCGTCCCTCTTCAGGTGAAGGAGGGTGGGAACTATGACGGCCAGGTGGAGGGAGGTTGCTCGGAGCTCAAGGCTTTTGCACCAAAGCCAATATGGGAGATGATCCCTGTGAAGCGCAAGAAGCGTTCGGGCTGTGGCAATGGCAGTTGCCTGCGCATCGCCATCCGTGCTGCTTCTGTCTGCGTGGAGGAGGTTGGCGGGGCCTGAGGGCCCAAGTACCTGTAATTACTATTGCTAGAAGCTTATTATCTATGATCTATCTCTATAGCATCATTAGAACCTGGTATTGTATAATTTTGGTTAGCGTTAGACTGTCGATGTGAAAACATATGGTTCAGGATGCGATATGATTGGGTGATGCTGCTATAATGTATATATGGTGTTCTGTTACATTCGGAAATATGTTCCTGATCTGTGTGATGCAATATGCCGTGCTTGAATGTGGAATTGAACTGTCATATACAATCTAATCTCTTGATGTGAGAACTAATATAATGTTTTCGACATAGTAGTGGTACATCATTGCTTATAGTTGGTTACTGGGATTGTCTTTGTGGAGTGCAAGGTATTGATCTATTCTTGAATTGTTTGTCTGTTTGTGTGCGTGTCAAGTTCGTGGGCTTTTTCCGGTTACACTGCTAGTGTGCAATTAAATGTGTTGTCGTATGTGGGCCCATGCGGGTAACTATGACATGAATATTCCTCTTATTCCATGATTTCCTAGAATTTGTATCTTGCAGTCATGTCCGAATTGTTCCTCTTCAATTATTACTTCTGGAATGTTTCTCTTGATGTTGATAATGTTTTGCTACTCTATTCACTTTATGCTTGGCAAGGTGCCATCTTTATAGATGACCGATGATGGCTGGTTGGATAATCCATCTGTACTCTTTGCTCGATACACATATTTCTGTGCTATGAAAAGTTCTTTTAAGAAAATTGTATCCTCCTTGTGATGATTTTAACTAGAGCAGATGTGGTCAGTCGGCAGAAATGATTATCATGTGTCCTTCAGTCCAAAGCTGTTGCTTACTTGACTTGGTCATGTGAGTTTCAGTTGTTATCCTTTCAAGATTTGTACTGCTTTTCTTGGTGACATTGCGAAGGCAATGTTTTATTTTATTGGCATTTTTGGAACAATGCTGTTGTCTTTCTTTATGCTGGCTGCAAGGCTGAATTCAATATTTGGTTTGTGGTCGCTGAGATAAAAACATGATTTGCACAACTTTTCTTTGACATATGCACGCGCACACATCTGTATCGTTATTTTCTTTTTTTAATTTGAGTTAGTGGCCAGTGCTGGTTACTTTGACCTGTACAGCATCTCTTAGTTTTTGGTCCTGCGCGTATGTTTGCTTCAAAGATGAAGACACAGTATGCTCGTAGTTCAGCTGTTGGACCCTTGGAAGTGAACGTCTGCAAGTCTGTTTTTTTTTTTTGAACATGTCTGCAAGTCTGTTGATCTTGAGAGCACCTGTAGGTTACGTTGCTATGCATGGCCTTGTACCATACATGATACAGCCCTTGTTCAGTGTTAGATTTTACTTCTTGGTTCTGCATTTGCTAATTTGCTTCTTGGTTATGCATTTGCTATGTCACTTCTTGCTTGGTTCTGCATTCGCTATTCTACTTCTTGATTCTGCATTCGCCATGTACACTGTAGTTCTGCTTCTGAGTTACCTTGCTCCGTATCTGCGCGTAGTCATTGATGTAGATAGAGTGCCCTTGCGCCTTGTATCTGCGCGTAGTCATTGAACAATGTCAATGTAGCGGTGAGTTTTGCAGAGCTCCATCCGTGGCAGTGCGATCCCGATCCTCTCGGTTTCGCTTTGCCCTGATTCATGCACCGAACAAAATTCAGGAGACATGTTTCTGGATAGCTGAACACGGTACAGTTCGCATAATGGGCTGCCAGGCCTGACATAGGCAATGAAGAAACTGTTGCCATCACCCAGGGCCGTGTTTGGTTGCGTAGCACGCACAATTCCTGAGATAAGAATCTCACATGTATGGAGTATTAAACGAAGTTTATTTGTAAAAATTTTTCACGGATGGGTATAACTTTTCACGACGAATCTAATGACAGTAATTAATCGATGATTGGCTACAGTGATGCTACAGTACCATCCTCTAATCGTGCGGTCAAAGGCCTCATTGGGTTCGTCTCGCGAAGTAGTGCAAGGTGCAAGGTTGTGGAGTTAGTTTTACAAATTGCCTTTATTTAGTACACCTAATTATTGGTCAAAATTTTTGTGATACTTTGCTACTACCAACCAAACAGGGCCCAGGTCTTCACAGCCTACAGTCTCGAGACCATGCCGTTTTGTACCAGCCATCGTTATCGCGCTCAGTGCGCTACTACCTACCTGTGCCCCAGGAAGCCAGCAACATCTTGCAGGCCATGATACACAAAAATATAATCGACTAAGAGCCAAACATGCAGAGTGAAGAACAGAGGGTTTTATCCTGACAACTGCTAGGCTATGTCAATCCTGGTTGGATTAAGGCATTGTAAGTTCACGGTCCCTGTGACCAAACCAGATATCAGAAGGTACAAGCTGACAATCCTTTCCTTATTTTTTTTATTTTTTGCAACTCCATAATGTTAAAAGGTTATAATACAAGGTTAATAAAACACCTAAAGCTCGCACACTAGGGCCTCTCTAGTTTAACATGCAGTTTGCAGTTCACCACCATACCACCACATACTAGGGTTAACCGTCAATAACAAATAGAACGAATGTTCTAGACCATACAGCAACCAAGCCGGATCCAACCAACGATCCATAGCTACTCTCATCCTCCCAGCAGTTTCCCCTGTCTGAAAGCGGAAACTAACTGATACCAGACTCAGCTAGTGAAGGCACATTGCCCTTCACGCATGCCGATGACAAACATTGCCCAAAGGCATGGCATTCCCTTGACAACGGTATAGCATACCTGGATAGTGCCAGGTAGGATGGTATAGTTGCTTCTCTACTGACCTGTTTTTGCGCGTTTCATACCACCGTTGCTGAATGGAGAGACGCTCCCAGGATGAGGGCTGTCCTCTCTCAGGGTTGAATTTAGCATTGCCAGCTCCCTGAGCTGTTGCCTTTTGTAGAAATCTTGGGACTCATCCTGCAGCAGATACCAAGATGACCTTGTAAGCCAGGCATAAGTGAACCTCATTTGTTAATATATGAAACTTAACGATTAGCGAGAACCAATTGTACACCATGTGAAAACGTCCGCAAGGTCCAGACTAGAACATGTTAAAAAATTGGAACCAATAAATGGTAGGCAAAATTCAAGAAAAGAGTTGTGTGACAAGTAGGGGAGCTACAGGTAAGCCAAAGGCATTTTTTTATCTAGGAATGAATGATGTGGCAATTCTTGGGGATCTTCTTCACACCATTCCTTTTTTTTAAGAAAAAAAAGCTCTTTCACGTAAATTGTCCCTGACATGTTTAAATTGCTATTTTCTTGGCTTTTCTCAGAAATCAATTATATTGCATTTCCTGCTGAATTGATCCTGGAGATTAGTAAAGGCCTAACCATATAAAGATCTCTCAAGTACAAATATTTCCAGTGGGCAGCAGGGAGGGGCGTCACACTGTAATCTAGCAGATATAGATATACCATGCACATAGTAATAGGGTGCATAAAAATCACTCACCACGGGTTTTAGCAATTCTTCTATAATCTCCTGTGCATGTCTCAACCTTGCATCGATGATACTAGCAGGGAACTCAGCCTCAATCAAGATATGCAGCGGATCACTCAGGTGCTCATAGCCTGGTTTTCCTCGTAGTTTGTCCTCCTTGAAAAATCATGAACCATATAGGTAAAGCTTGTTGCAATGAAGCAGAATCAGGAAAGCAACAAGCAAAAGCAGAGCAATAAAACAATTATCTGTTTAGCAGGGTCGAATAGGGATAGAGGAACTCCAATTTATGTTAGTGAGAAAAAAGAAATGACAGGTAACCTAGGCTAGAAGTACAATGCAAGATTGCAAGTGTAAAAGCAACCAGGTATTCAGGTGAGTTGCAGAGGAACCCTTAACATTTGCATGAAATATACAAGTGTTTGGGCACATGAGAGAAACTTTGATTACACCATTAGAAGTTCAAGAAAACAAATTGGAATTTCTAGGCTCCTGAACTATATATTTTCCAGAGAGCTCCATGAGATACACTACCTTAATTTGGCGGGTGTAAATAAGGACTGAAAACTTCTCTTACCTTCCCTGGATCTTTGATGGAACCCTTTCCTCTAATGAAAACACGACATCCAGTGGATGCTTCTACCCGCTTTAGAGAATTACCTCTAGGTCCTAAAATGCGCCCCACAAAATTGAACTGGGACAGAAGTGAAAATAATATCAACATAAAGCTTAAAGTTTAATACTCTTTTGTGTGAACTTCAAGAGAAACTGCACAAGTTGGAAGAGGGCATACATTCGGATAAGAATCAACTGGGACGTCCAGACGAAGAATCTTCTTTACAACATGCGAGCTAGGACTTGGTGGTGCTCCTTGCCAGTCCATACTGGTTCCTTGAGGAAAACCTAATCTCTTTTGTATTGTTCATAAAAGGCAAAGATATACTTTATCAGTATTCGTGACAAAAAAAACATCTTAAAGCATGTGCATAACATGAATGCCAGTACATCTTGAATGCATTTATCATATTAATGCACTATGGCTCTAAAATATCATTATCAAGCAGATACGAGGTTCATCTCTATCAATGATAACAACCAGGACTCCCAGAGGAAGAGCACATTCATTTGTGCATGAAGTACAGAAGAGAGTCAACCACTTGATTGAAAATACATTTTTAAGTGTTACCTCTTGTAATCCGCTCCAAGGACTGAACCCATTGCCAGGGAGATTAGATCTGGGGTTTGGAGAAGACATTGGACTAGGACTTCTAAATCGATGCCTGTCGAAATCGCCAAATCCATGGTTGTGGACAATGCTTGATACCCGCATAATCTCTGGGTAGAACAAAGGCCCGAAGTTCATTTAATCTTTTATAACAAGAAATAGATAATTTGTTGATTAGAGCTAGACTAACAAAGGTCAGAAGATGGCACTTCCACTCCATGAGAATCGACACAAGAAATGATCAGAAAATACCAAAACATATGGACATTGATGTAAATCATTTTGTTATGCCTGCAATATATACAGATGATCACTAGGTTATAGGAATAATTTCTTTTACAGGATGGTCCAACCAAATAACACTTAGTCAATTAATAAACACTGGACCATCAATCTACAATGTTAAAAATAAAGGGAATCTCCTATAAGTCATGGTCAGATAATATGCATTGCACACAAGTTGGAGTCAGCTGACAGGGCACGATTACCCCATCAAGCAAAAAAAATTTAGGTCACCAATGCAAAAAAAAAAAGACAAAAAAAGGTATGCCGGTTCCAGTATCAGCAATAGGAAAAGATTGTATAATATGAAGAACGATTCCTTTATAATATTAACAAATCTGTTCATAACTAGGCCGGAAATTTTATTTCTAATAAGTAAAGCAGTCATGCGTATGCTCTGTTATGTCTTCACCATCTTGATGGTAGTGTGCACTGAAAAACATATGTTGATCACCACCAATAATATCTACCACTTGTACAGTACAGGAGATTTATCATTGCTTTTATGTACTTCTGTGAAGATCAACTGTAGCCTGTAATCCAAACAAGTTAATAACATATGCATTCCTTTGAAGCATACCAAATAGAGATGGAACCAAGTCACGAATGGTTCGACGAAGATGTTGATCTGAACCATCAGGACTACAGAGTAAAAGAGCCAGATCGATCATCGACGACACCAAATGATGGCATTATCTCTTAGAAGCCTGATCATCTAATCTAACAAATTGATTAAGCATCGCAATACAAATCTAAAGGAAAGAAACATAGGGAATTGTAAGGACCAAAGATCATAGACAGAGAAGCAGCAGGCAATGCCATCCAAACTGAGTACTCACCCAAGGCATTGGGGGCGCTAGTAACCAAAGAAAACTCTCATCACAAAGCAAGAAAAGACAAGGCGGAGATGAAAAGATCTCACCTTGACTCAACAACTTGTTGCATATAGGCAACACCTGCATGAAAGGCCCCAGCTTCTGGTGTTCGGCGAGCAACTCGGCTAAGTACTGACTGCAAGAAACCAAACAAACCGATGATAATTGTTAGAGCCATCACAATACCATCAATTAAACCGAATAAGAAAAGGGGGCAAAGAAGCTTGGCATCAATAATTGTCGAATAAAAAACAGAAGAAATCCATGCGCCGCTCTACCTATCAACATCTGGATTGCTTCTAATCTGAGGGGAGAGGTTTCGCGCAGGGGAGAACCCCTGGCTGTAGAGCCCCGACATGGCGGCGGCTCTGGAGAGTGAGGGTTGCAATCGAGGAGGAGGTGAGGTGATTGAGAGAGATACGCAGCCAAGAAGTGGAGGCGAGGCGAGGAGATGGTGTGTGCGGTGTGGGGTGGTAGGAAGAGAGGTAAAAAGGCTCGCTGCTTTAGGGTGCAGCCTGCAGCGGCAGCAAGCAGCGTAGGGGGAGGAGAGAGAGGAAGAGGGGTTGGCAGGCAGCCGCTGCCGCTCTGGAAACCCTTCTCTCTCTCTCTTCTTGGTTGCAACACGACACGACGGAAATTTTGATCAAAACAAAAACAAAAATAAAGAAAAAAACTTGAGAAAAATGTCCTCCCCCTGTTTTCTTGAGTCACGTCAACAAGTCGATGTCTACATTTTACTACAATCCGATTTGCGAATTTTTTACGGTTTATACGGTTTATATGTATACGATCGCACTCGTATAATGTATCTTCGATTCCTTAAAAATAATATATATGACATATTACTACAGTGAGACTTACAATCAAGTTCATTATTTTTTATGTCACCTTTAGCAAGAAGTATGTTATAACTCTCTGCAGACATTACACATATTGTTTGTATATATAGTTGTACAAGTGCGTACTTTTTTTTTTTGCAAAACGGTTTCCTATCTACCATGACGACATGGATGACAATTTAAAAATGTCGCTATACAAGTTTACGTGACATATAATTATATCTACCTGTAAATTAGTCATCATGGCATATAGACTTTTGTCGTATAAGAAAAACGACATCTTTTTCGCGTTTGTAGCGTCACAGATAATTGTTTGCTGCACATACACATTGAGCATTTGAGCTGTCTTAAAGTTGCAACTATATTCGTATAAATATGCAGCACAAGAATTTCAAAGTTTCTAACGGTTAGGCTTTATAAAGGTTTTAGACTACTATTACAAACCAATTATATTTATGTTCTCTCGTATTGTAGTGCCCCAATTTCATCCATGCCTATGTTACCCGACAAACCACCACAGCCCAGTGTTCGTTTCCTCAAATCCCATGTCTTTTGGTACATCAAGTGTGATGCAAAGCTGGGAATCTTGGACAAGCCAAGCCCTGATGCTACTGTTCTCAAGCTGTCCATTTTGTCATTAGAGCATACTCAAAAATCCCCTTTCCCTGGCTTTGGTCTTCCATCCAGTACATATGTGTTTTCTAATAACTCAATTTTGGCTGTCAAGCATTTAGTGGGCATGGACCCTCATGACTAAGACTGTATCTTATTGGATTCTTGAATGGTATTTGCTCCAGCAAGCTAGCCACAGGGAACTTTCATGTTGCTATTTTAACTAGCCGTGTGCGTAGAGGCTCACAGAAATGGCCGGGTATCATCATTTTCCTCGGCAAAATGTGTCGGTTGCTGGTGAGCATGGCTGTCCCCATCGGTACACAGCGGCAGGATACTATCAACAGTCGGGGGAGTAGCTTGTAGAACTTAGAGTCAGCCATTGTGTGGTGGATACAGTACAGACTTTTCCAGGCTATCGATAGCGACACCCCTCTATTGCTCGGGAAAAAAATGAATAAATTGTACTCCCATCAGCATAAGTAGAATATAGCGCGCACTTTTTCTTCTTCTTTTCTGAAAAAAATACGAATTTCCTGCAGAACTATCACATGGTTATAATTTTACTACTATAGAATTTGTATCTTTCTCCATGTTCCGAGCTTCGGCTGATTGTGGCTGGTAGCTGGTGCTGATTTGTTGTAAGAGAAAAGTACTGCTAGCTGGTGGCTGATACTGATTTGGTGTGAGAGAAAAACACTGTTGGCTGGCTATCTAACAAACCAGCTAAATATGTCCCAGTAAACTACGTACCCTTTTATAAACTACCATTACATCCAATTAAAAACATCAAGGATATTAAATTATATCTTTTTTGCAAAAGTGTAAAACAAGGAGCATATAGAATCTTAGCTATTTATTAATCAGGATATTTTATCTGTAAGCCAGCCAATCCGTTCTAAAAGAATCCCAAATGTGCATATTTCTTATTACATCGATCACCCACAGTAGGCAGCTCATAACAAAATAAAAAAAATCTCCCTAAAAATCGTAGCCAACACCTCTCTCTAAGCTATTACTAACTACGGATGAATCGAACTAGCAATGCAAAAAAGGGGCCATGAATGCTTTCTTTCTTTGTACCAAATGGGGGAAATGTTCATCAATTCTAGGTAACCATTTGGTACATAATTGTGGACCACAGTAGCCAGCTGACAGAGGCAAGTGTGTCTGTCAGACAAAATACAAATGTTGGATCCAAAGGAATAATATGGAAATATATAGTTTTGAGAAATTCGGCGAGGTGTTAGTACTGGTATGTAATCAAAATATGAAAATAGTAATACTGCCAACCGATTTCTGTGATAAGTTGTTGTGATCTGGTTATCTCTCTCTCTCTCTCTCTCTCTCTCTCTCTCTCTCTCTGTTCAAGTGAATGTACTCTGTGTTGCCACAGTTGCTGCTTTCTGTGCCATGAGTGATCTTTTCAGTATATGTGCTGCATTTGGTAAGCAGGTGAAGTTGGAGTGCCTGGTAAGTCTGTAAAAGCTAATGATGTAAGCGCCCTGATTTCCTCGAGGAGGCCTGACTGACGAGAACCAGGTAAACTGGATGCTCTGATCCGGGCATCAACTTTTGTGTTGGCCCTTCCCAGTTGCTGCTTCACTCATCAGCCTTCACATGCGTCCTGCAGGCTGCAGCTCCATGCATGCTCCGCCGGTCTATGGCAATGCCATGATTCAGATTTCAGAACAAGAGGAGAGGAGAGAGACAGAGAGAGCATGTACTCCTACCAACACACGACCTTACTGTGAAGTAAGTTTATACCTTGCCAGTAAAATACTAGCAGTAAGGCACTGCGAGCTACAGTCAAAACACCGTACGCAAGCAAAGCATTGCCAAGAACCCGTTTGAAGCATGGGAAATTCCCCATGTCCGCCATTGTCTGTGATCGGTCGGTGCTGCTGCCACAAGCTCCGTGCACATGTTCTTGGAACATGTACGACGTTGACTCCAGCTAGGCACAGGCACGCCTAGCTAGTAATGCTTGGCTGTGCAGGGACGAACGCACAACACAACACAACAATACTACGTCCAGACAGAGAGCACTACAGTACAGACACCTACACTACACTTTTTTTTTCCACGTAGGGCCAGTCCGAATTTCATTACTGATGGGTAACGAAATTAAATTACAGAGTCTTCTAGGATAACAAAGTAAAAGAACTGAAAGGAAGTTTAACCCAGCTACAAATTCTGACGCAAACGTGTCCAGAGGCAGAAAGGTTCCGACCTAAACATAGCGATCTACTAGACAACCAAAAGGGGAGCAGGTACTGCCGCAACTACAGCACCACAAACTTGCTAAACAGACCTATGACAGTAAAAAGAAAGCGCTTCGATCACCGCAATAGCACCATCCCTGCATCATCACCAGCAAATTGAGTGTGGAAGTGCAGCGCCGTCTTCAGAAGAGCCGCTGCGCCTGTCTCCAGTTCCTCCTTGTTTTGACCTGCTTGAAGACCTGCCCAGTATTTTAGAAAGGAGCTAGCTGAGCACACAATCTCAGTAGGCGATCTAATTGATTTTTTCTCAAAGCAACTATTATTTCATGTTGTCCAAATCGCCCAGCAAATGGCAGCTAGGCCAATTATATGAAAGTGTTTCCTGTTGGGCAGTAAAGCAGTTATCCATTGCCAGAATTGTCCAAAGGAGGTGGATCTATGACTTGCTTCTAAAACAAAAGCCAGCGGACTCCAAATATATTTAGATGAATTGCATTCGAAGAAGAGGTGATCAATTGATTCTAACTCATTGCAAAACAGGCAATGCATATCACCTGACCAGTTTCTTTATGCCAAGTTATCTTTTGTGAGGATAGCGTTATGTTCTATCAGCCAAAGCCAGATTTTGATTTTCAGGGGGAGTTTTGCCTTCCAGATTAGATTATATTGAGCTCCCTATTCATTGGAGCAGAGTTGCGCGTAGGTAGATCTAACAGAAAAGAGGCCATTGTTCTCCCAACTCCATTTTGGTTTGTCATCCTCTATGTTCACAGCAAAAGCAGAGACGGTGCAAAGAAAGAGAAGAAAATTAAAGGCAACTGTCGCATCGCCCGGTACGGTCCTGCTAATCACGTTGGTTAGCTGCGGCGCTTCGTCCTGCTAATCCCCCTTTTCCGGACACGGTGAGCGACCGGGTGGACCAAGAGTCCAGGAGGGCGACGCAATGATCCCGTCGACAAGAAAGGGGCCAAGCGAGCGACCCCAAAGACCGAGCTGCTGCGGAGGCAGAGCCAGGCCACGCACGGCGTGGCGTATCTGGGATGGCATGCAAGATGCAGCAGAGACGAGCGGCAGCATCTCTCGCTGGTCTGCAGCGCCGGAGGAGATTCGCGCGGCGTCGCCTGCTCGCCTCGGCATAGGATTCCGTTGGAGACGGGCCGGGCGGTGCTGTCGCCGGGAGGCAGCGCACGGTGCCGCGCCCAGCCGCCGCCGCGCGCGCCTCGGCTCGCTATCCGACACGTACACGAGGACACGGCACGCAGGAGAGCATGCCGCCATGGATCGAAACCGACGGCCCAGGCACGCGCGGCGGAGCTGTAGCAGCGGATCTCCACCGTCAGGTCGCTAGCTAGGGGCTCAGGAGTCAGGACTCGTGCGGGCGGCCACCTACCGCACCTCCCCGGGCGCGCACATGGCGGCGTCATTGCGCGGTGGTGCATCCAATGCGCGCGGCCGGCCGGCCAACGGATCGCGCGACGCGCTAAATACGACATGACAAAGATATCTACCGCTGTACGGCGCCTTGCCTGTCTGCCTGCGGGGTTTTGTAATTGTATCCTGCCCGGCTCCGGCCTGCGCGCAGAGCATCCAATTCTCCTGCCTCCCCGACACTCCACCGGCAGCCGCAGGCCGCGCCCGGCCGATCCATCGGTCGATCGGCGCAGTGAATTCGTGGGGAGAGGAGTGTGGCTGGGCGCCGCCGGCACGTCCGTTTTTACGGCGGCGCCGTGGTGGCGACCGTAGCATACTAGCATTCGTGGGGAAAGCGTAGGAAACGTCTGACCAAATACGTGCACGCAGCCACGGCCACGGAGAGCTCCGGCGTTTCGTCGGAAGCATCGTCTCCCTTAGCTTGCTTTCTGCGGCATCCCTTCCCATCCATGGCGTGCCGCGACCTGCGCCGCAATACGTCGGAATCCATGCGGGTCCACGCGACCACGTCCTTCACCGTCGCTCCGTCGAATAGCTTGCGTGCACGGTCGCCCTCGGCAAGCCTAGCCGTGACGGCGTGCCCATCGAGCGCGACGGTGTACCGCGGAGCACGACGGTCAAGTCTTAAGTGGCAGGTCAATGTCGATCCATGGCGGCCGCCGCGACGAGGCACCGGCGTCGCTGCATTAGGATTTCCCCCGAGCAACTGCTGGCGCGCGGCGAGGCGTGGAAGAGCGAGCTCGCCCGTCTCGCAGACGGCCGCTGCCCTCGCAGCAGAGGCCGGCCATGGCGGCGGCGCAGGCGAGAGACAACACGGCGTCCCAACGGCGGATCAGGGGCGGAGGGCACAGGGAAGCTGGGAGACGCAGCGTAGAGAGCCGCTCGGATCAAGGATTGCTCGAGCAGCTCGAGGGCGTCTTCCTGCCACTGGGTGGCTAGCTGCCCTCGCCGCAGAGGCTGGCGATGGCGGCGGCGCAGGCGAAGAGGCAACCGCCCTTGCGGACTTGCGGTCTTGCGGCCGCGGAGCCCCGGTTACGCTCAACACGCAGCGGCCTGCCGGCGGGGCAGGGCACACTCACAACGGAAGCTGTAAAAGCTGCAGCGATGTGTGGTCGACGTCGAGCAGGCCAATGTCAGAAGGCGCATGATGACCACGCGGCAGATTATCGACGCCGGCGGGCCGGCGATGGACCTCGCCGTGCTCTCTCGAGATTATTATCACTTTAATTGCTGGCTGAAACGATACGCGCACGAGGCAGGTCACGTCAGAAGCATTCTGCTATATGCCTGGTATGCGTCCCCGACACATCTGAGGAAGTAGCCGATGTCAATCCGGTGCCGGGAAATGAAATGTGCCTAAAAATGGAGAAGAAAAAAAATTATTGTCAGAAGTGGGATTTGAACCCACGCCCTCGTTAGAGGACCAGAACTTGAGTCTGGCGCCTTAGACCACTCGGCCATCCTGACCTTATTGTTCAGCTACTCATTAAAATTTATAAAACTGTTTAACACTTACGCTACTGATCAACAGTGTGTGTGCTGCACCTTGCACAACGTATAACAGAGAGACATACGGTGTTTTCGAACCTTATGCACGATTAGGAACAGCAGCTGAGTCACCAACAATGCAACATGCCTGGATGATCTTAACAAAATTAGCGAAGATGAGCAAGGGTTCTACACAAAAGTGATAGGGGGGGGGGGGGGGGGGGGGGGGGGGGGGGGGGGGGCTTTGAGCTGAAGATGAGGTTGCCGAGCTCCTCCAAGTATGCACACGAAGGAGAGCATGCTGCCGCTGGGGAACTCAGTACACTCGACCAGCAGAGAGCCTAGACCCTAGCGCTAAGACATGAGTGAGTTCACGAAGACACACGGCTTTCATCATTTATTGGTGGTAGTAGACAGGTTTTGATAAATCCGATAGGCCAAGTACCAGCCAAAAAAACTAGAGCAATTTTGAATTCAAAATGTTGGGCACCATTGATTTTGGGGGAAAAAGGAGGGGGGGGGGGGGGACGCTCACCCAACAAAATAAAAAATCCCTCAGCGCTGGTGCTCGCATTATGATTTCAAATTACTTTTAAAAAAGGAATACTCTGAGCAAAAAAAAAATTATGTTCATTCCTAAATCAATATTTCGACCTACCCACAAGTCGACTTTAGGGTCTTCAATTCACATGGTATTGCCCTGGACCCTGGTGAATGATATTGGAGATTGGTCTCCAAGCTTTTAGAACCTATGACAAGATTTAACCGCAATCTACAAAGCAAAACAGCAAAATTTTCCACGACTGGGCTACAGGCGTACCAACCTAAACTGTAGGAACAATTGGACAGAGAACACACGATACTCTGAGCTTATTGATATGCGATGCCAGCAACTCTTTCCAAAATATAGCATAGTGTTTTGTCAATTACAGTTTACAGGACAACATTTGACCGTTCAAAATTTCACACATGATCTACACTTTGTTACAAAAGAACATCAGAAAAAAAGGCTTCCAAAGGGCAATTCGCAGACATGAGCACTCTACCTGCAAATCACCCATGAAATCACTGCAACTGATGGAAGATCCTACAGGTAAAATGACAAAAAGTCATAAGAAACTTGTGTCGCATGAGTAACGGAAGCAGAATAAATTTCCTGCGCACACACAGGATACATCCTTATTGAAAAAACACAGGATGCATGACTAAAGGTCATGTAACAGAACAAATTTTCTATTTTGCTAGTTCAATATTTTTCACTGCAACATCTGTCCACTGTAACTATTGCAGGGATTAGTTTTTCGAAAAAAACAAGTGCAGGGACACACACTAAGATCCTAGGCAACAATCGCTGATAAAATTATTTCAGCTCTAACCAAGTAAGCATAAGAATGCTAGTTTATCTTATGATTCGAGTCTAGAGCAGCATATGGAAGGAATGTATTTAGTTCATTTGGAACTTCAGAATTCAGACATCACATAACAATTCATTTACCTAGACAAGTTCAATGTATGCCATAGGTGCATTGTCTCCCCGTCTTGGAAATGTTGGGACGATCCTTGTGTAACCACCCTCTCTGTCTCCATACCTGTCTGCAACCTCAGCAAACAATGCATGGACGATATGCTTCTCATAAATGAATGCCAGAGCCTGCCTCCTCTTGTGAAGAGATCCATCTTTTGCCAACGTGATCATCTTCTCAACATACTTTCTCATTGCCTTTGCCCTCGGCTTTGTAGTCTTTATCCTTCCATGCTTCAGCAACTGTGTTGTAAGACCACGCAGAAGTGCTTTCCTCTGATCTGGAGGCCTGTTAAGTTTTGGAACGCGTCTCCCGTGCCGCATTGCAACTATCCTTCCACGAGCATCAACACTGAACAACCGATGCTCAAAGCTTGAGTTCTCTACAATACATTTGACAAAACCAGTGGGTGAGTTTATACAAAAGCAGTTTTTTATTAAAAACAACAGCCTAATTTATCAGGGCTGCAATTTTCTAATGAATTCTGAGTGAAAAGGCTGATCTGTTGATATATTTTGGCATGGTAACAAGCAAAGTGACAATGTTAAGACAACAAATAGGTAGACAAAACTAGTTACAGAAGATGTGCACACTATCATTTTAGAATGGTCAGCCAGATTGTATTACATGTGTGGTAACAGCAAATAATGACAGGATTGCTGAAAAAACTTATCAACTTGTATTAAATAACACATTAAAAACAACACTACAACTTTGATGTGTTGAGCATCGTTAAACTACTAGAAGCATAAATTTCATGTCAATGACATATTATGTCACATTTAGTAGTGCGTTAGCATGCGCTAACAATTGACGCTCCTAAACTTGCAATTGTTACATAAAAATTAAAAGCTCTGCCCCATTCCTCGAATCGCTTCCACCCCCTCCCCCGCAACTAGCACATTGCAATGTCGCGTTGACCCACTAATTTAAGAGACTTCAGTACGATTCCTTTACCGGCACCAAGGGATAGAAGATTCGAGACGGGCGCGAGGCCGGAGAATGACCCGAGGCAGCCGACCGACGCCGCCGCGGGCGAGAAGGACGACCGGAGCCTGCCCGCCGGAGACGGGCGGAGCGTGGTGAGGGCCGCACGGAGGGACGCCATGCGCCAGGTCGAGGCGGAGATCGCCGGCGACGGGGAGGCGGAGGGGAAGGCCGCCATGGCGGAAGCGAGCGGGGCGAGCGGAGGCGTGGGTTTGGCTGGAGAGGTAGGCGAGTGGCGAGGCCGGCTCGGCTTTGAACCGGATAACGTTTGCTGAGGAATTTTTTTAATTTTTATATTAATTTTTTTTCCGATTTATCAAAATTATATGCCGATTTTTTTTTCAAAAATATCATCCTGCTACCAATTCATCCGGCGGAAGGTAGGTACCGCCGGATGAACCGGCGGCAAACATACCGCCGGTTCATCTGGCGAAAGGTTATTGTAGCGACTTACCGCCAAATCAACCGGCGGTACTGTAGCAACAAGTCTAGCGTTGTTTAGATGAAAAATTCCCGGTGCACTCCTGATGAGCAACACGACTTGTTTAGATCTGATTTTTTAGATCTAAATGTTGTGTCGATTATTTAAACACCAGAATGATTCCAAATGAAAAAAAGTTTGAATTACAAGTGCACCTGCCGCCGGTTCATCCGCCTTCATTCCGCCGGTTGAACTGGCGGTAGGATGTCATTTTTGGAAAAAAAAAATCGGCATATATTTTTGACAAATCAGAAAAAAATAATATAAAAATTAAAAAAATTCTTTGCTGAGCTCGTGCTGCGGATTGGGTTGCGCCTTGCTGGGCCAGATGTAATGGGCTTCCGTATCAGGCCGAGTGGGCTTGAATGTGAAATGTGCCAAATGGGCTTGATTGTGAAATGAGATTAATGGGCCCCACAGTATCTTCACGTACCAGGTCGTTGTCAACGTTTACGCTACCCGGGCTGGCATGTGGCAAGTGGCATGGTGTTCGTCACTTCTTTTTTTTTCCTTCCTTTTTAAGTTCTTTTTTATTTTGTTTTTGTGTAAGGGGGTGCTCTTCAGTTTTCACTTCTTATTGCCCACATGCTGATATGCTGACATTTTACCTAATCCAGTGTACTTTTGCTATTACTAGGTTGCTAAAGAAACCAAGGTCCGCCTATAAAATTCAACTAGCAGCAATTGGTACGAAGAAGAGTGGTTGTTGTAATTTGTTCAAAGTCGCCAAGTCACAAAGTCCACTGGGGAAACTCACAGGAATCAAAGTGGTTGAGTTGCTATGGTTAGAACTGGTTACCTTCCACTCCAAACACTAGATCTGCTAAAAACAAGAATGCAAAAGAGCAGCAAAAATGCTATATATTTGCCAGGGGTCCCACCCGTCAGCGAGCCCACAACGCAGCACGCCCAGATTTCCTTATCGTGATGACACCCACGAGTGGCCATCGCGCTACCCACATTTGGGTTGGTGCACGACAGCGATAACTGCACCCATCCTACCATCTCCTTCCTGGACTCGCCTCTCGTACGCCCACCACTGAAACCTGACCGCGGGCCCCACATTTCTACGAAGTGGCGACCACCGTGGACCGAGCCCATCCAACATCGGGGGGTTGGTGAGGTCAGATGACTGGATCTTCTCGTATAAACCCACCCGCACCCACTTCCCCTACCTGCGCCCCCCGTCCCCCCTTCGCCATTAGAGAGCGCGCGCAGCGGCGAAGCTCCTGAGGTTCGAGATGAAGGTGATCGAGAAGATCCAGCAGGCCGCGGCGGATGGCCGGACGGCGTTCTCGTTCGAGTACTTCCCGCCCAAGACCGATGAGGGCGTCGAGAACCTCTTCGAGCGGATGGACCGCATGGTGGCGCACGGCCCGTCCTTCTGCGACATCACCTGGGGCGCCGGGGGTTCCACCGCCGACCTCACCCTCGAAATCGCCAACCGCATGCAGAACATGGTACGTGTGTGCGTGCCGCTAGCTCGCCCGACCGCGCGCGCGATCTGATCTGATCTGTTTTTTTGCCACCGGACAATGATTGGCTTAACTGTTGGCTTCGGTTCGATCTGGCTGGGCGCGGAGTAATGCGCCGGTAGATGTGGTCATATGCATTCTCTTTGTTGTGTTAGAGAACGGGTTTGGGTAGTTAGGTTTGCTGGATTGATTGTGCGTGAGAGGGAAATGCGTTTCATGAATGCTGATATTTGGGGTGGTGGTTGGCTCTGATTGAGTTCGATTTAGTGTGGATTTGGGAGAAATCATCATATGTTCTGTGCTGGATGTTTGGTGGTTATTCTGTTAACTTCAATTTTATTGACTGTTGTTCGTTTGAATCGTTTTTTACATAATTTAGATTTTCCATAGTCTATTTCAACTGAAAACTAATGGGCCGTATGATAGGATGTTAGGACGTGGGTGTGAAATGGTGCCATTTGGGAACTTTAGAGTAATGTATTCCATGTTATTTAGTTTGTCTGGTCCTGTCCGTACAGTGAGTGCTAGTTAGAGGCAAGGGTGGTAACGGATATGGCCCTACTGATCTCTTCGCAATTCAACTTGACCCCTATATGTTTTTAGTTCAAAATTGTATAAGATTAGAGCCTGAGCCTTTTAGGGCCCAGCCTTTAGATTATCTAAGCCAAATTTTATGGCCCTTTACCACCCCTAACTTAGAGGAAGTCGATGCTTAATGCACAAAGCAGTTCTCTGGAAATGTGCCATTTTAATACTCAGGTTTTGTACTTGAATCCATGTACTCTGACTTCCGACATTTTTAATGTCTGTGGTGAGTCATACATTAGTGAGCAAGGTCCTGGTGGATTGAATTTGAAATTTGCTTGCTTAGTTTTCTTGATAGATTATCAGAGGATGAGTTCAGATGTCACTGATTGTATTGCATTGCATGTCTGTGATGCTACTGATGGTGGGCTTTGGATGGAATGTCAAACAGGGTTTGCCTTGGTTCCCAGTAGAGCTAGTGTTCCTCAGCTAAAATTTTGCTGATCTCATATATAGCACCGAGTCGTCACCAATGTTCGAGAAATTGTTTTTAAATGTACGTTTAATCGCGATTAAACGCAGATCGGACCCCAGCATAAACGCCCAATTAAACGCTCGGTGAACAGTCAAACCAATGAATGGTGAAGAAAACTAGAGGAGGGATGAGATTTGGACTGCAAAATGGATCATTGGAAAAATGGATCATTGGGGGTGTGAATCCATCTAATATTACCTCATGGTGTCCATGTCGCTCGATTTTGCCGGCCCTCAGCTCGATTTGTGCCTCCAAGTCGTGCCCGCAGGTGGCGCGCCATGAAGGCAGAGCAGAAGGGAGCAGAAGGGAGCGGAAGGGGCCATAAAGGCAGTGCGCCGTGGAGGGGAAGGCGGGGAGAGGATGAAGCTGGTGCGTCAGCGAAACATGGCAGGGGGAAGGCGTGAGATGGGAGAGGCGAGGAGGCGGCCCGGCGGCTGCTCGAGGAGGACGACGGTCGACAGGGAGATGTGGTGGGCTGGCTGGGCCGGGAAATAGCAGGCCGGTGGCCCATCTTTTCCTAATGTCCTTCAGTTTTTTCTTTTCCTTAATTCCTTTTACCTTCTCTATTAAACCAGTGATGAATCTGTTAAGAATCTGGTTAGGGTCGGGCACATATATGTTGATCTGGATAGTTTAGACAATAATAAATGATTGCACAACATAATATGTTATATGAATATCTATTTTTTCCACTTATAAATCCAAAAATTAATATATATATTGGAAAATAATATTAAATTCACAAACGCTTAATCGCGTTTAATCTACGTTTACTCAGTCTGGGCGCTAAACTCTAGCCTAGCGCCCGCCTAGCGCCCAATTCAGGCTGCTGCATATCAGGCCTGAATATTAGTCTGAGATGTATGACCTTGGTTGGATTTGACCATCCATCTTTACTGCTAATCTGTTCTGAACTGCTTCAATAATAGTTCCTTGCATCTTTGATTTATCTCATGCACCACATCCATAAGAATCTTGAATGCTTATAGTATTTTATAATCGGTTCTGTTTTGTAGGTGTGTGTGGAAACTATGATGCATCTGACATGTACAAATATGCCAGTTGAGAAGATTGACCATGCTTTGGAAACCATCAAATCCAATGGGATTCAAAATGTTTTGGCACTTAGAGGGGATCCTCCTCACGGGCAAGACAAATTTGTGCAAGTTGAAGGTGGATTTGCTTGTGCTCTTGATCTGGTAAGATTGCATTTAAGGCAACAGAACTTGTTAAGTTCAGTTGCAAGACATGGGCATGATGACTAGCTTATTGCTGCCTCATCGGCTGTTATATATTGGAAACTAGATTGACCCGTCAAAATGCTCAAAGAAACCATCTCATATTCAAACTGTAAACTGTCTTTTACTTGCAGGTGCAGCATATTAGAGCCAAGTATGGTGATTATTTTGGCATAACTGTAGCTGGTTATCCAGGTCAGCTAAACATTGCTTATCTAAAGAGAGGATGGTTTCAAATCCCAGCCTTGTACATTGGATGCTTTATCTGAAATACCTTTTCCAAATGTCAGAGGCACACCCTGATGCGATACAAGGCGAAGGAGGTGCTACATTGGAAGCATATACCAATGATCTTGCTTATTTGAAGAGAAAGGTTCTCTTTACTTTCTTGATTTTCCTTTTGCTTTTCAATTCAACGTGGTAGTACAATACATTTTTGTTGGTTCATTACCAAACAGTATATTGAACACAAATGTGTAATGCTGTAAATGACGGCACTTGCATGTTTTGTAAGCATAATATTATTTTCTTTTGTCAGTTTCTCTCTCATTATACATTTCCCTCTGTAGGTTGATGCTGGCGCTGACCTTATTGTCACACAACTTTTCTATGATACCGACATCTTTCTCAAGTTTGTGAATGACTGTCGTCAAATCGGTATTACTTGTCCCATTGTTCCGGGCATAATGCCGATAAATAACTACAAAGGTTTCGTGCGCATGACTGGATTCTGTAAAACTAAGGTAAGATCTGTTGCTGGTAGCTCCATCATTAGTGATTTCTTGCAGACAATTCCAACTGGCAATTTGACATGGACTTATGCTAAATTAGCTTTCCCACTTTGCTTGCATTTTGTTATCACAATTCCTGATTTTGAATATAGAGTAGTTTTCCCACTTGCATGTAGGTGAATCTAGCGCAAACACCATAAGGTATTTATCAAGATAAATTGAAACTGTCAAATTCACGCCACGGTACTGTTAATGTACAAATACTCCCTCTGTTTTTATTTACATGTCGCATAGGTTTGTCCTAGGTCAAACTTAGCTAACTCTGACCAAATGGAGGGAGTAGTTTATTGTACATGATGGTAAATGGGCGACAAACGCCATCTCCTCAAGATTAATGCATAGTTTGAAAATTGAAACCATTGTCCTGTTAATGGCAAGGTCCTTTTTTTTTCTAATGTTTGAGTTTCTCACCAAAAGATTTGAATGTCTCAACAGATACCTGCTGAAATCACTGCTGCACTGGATCCTATTAAAGATAATGAGGAGGCCGTCAAAGCATATGGAATCCACCTTGGAACTGAGATGTGCAAGAAAATTCTAGCTAGTGGCATCAAGACTTTGCACCTTTACACACTAAACATGGAGAAGTCTGCGTTAGCAATTTTGATGGTAATTTCCATGTATTTCTTTATTTTATATTTTGTTCTGGACAGTTGCTAACAATTATTTTATCCCCACCAGAATCTTGGATTAATTGAGGAGTCCAAGGTTTCAAGGCCATTACCATGGAGGCCGCCAACTAATGTTTTCCGTGTTAAAGAGGATGTTCGACCTATATTCTGGTAGTTGATTGAAGTTTATACTAAATGGGTTCAGGTCTTTGTGCCATGCTAACCCTGTCTAAAGTATGTCGTTCACTGTGCAGGGCTAACAGACCAAAGAGCTATATTACAAGGACTCTAGGTTGGGATCAGTATCCACATGGACGGTGGGGTGATTCCCGAAACCCATCATATGGAGCACTTACTGACCACCAGGTAATTTCAGTAACCTTTTGTTCAGGTCTTCAATTTTCTTGTGTTTACTGCAATTTTTTTTAACATACTCTATGCAGTATGCACTTTTTCGTTACACCAAAGAAGTCTTAGAATGAACAATTACATATGATTCAGAGATATCAGTATGGAAATATTATGGACCCCAAGAGTTTCATGATAGGCTTAAGGCTTGGTCAAAATAAGTTATTCAAGATTACTTAAATTGCATTCTGTTATCACTGTTTTTCATAATATCCTAGTTGTATGTAATTACCTGCTCATTTTAAACAGTTCACAAGACCGCGTGGGCGTGGTAAAAAGCTCCAAGAGGAATGGGCTGTTCCACTGAAATCTGTGGAGGACATTAGTGAGGTAAAAAGCTCCAAGAGGAATTGCGTGATGCATTATTGGTCTGCATGACATACAAGCTGTCATGTTTTAATCTTTTGCTAACCCTGCTGAATTCTGATCTTCTCTATGTTATTTCCAGCGCTTTACAAACTTCTGTGAAGGGAAACTTACAAGCAGCCCATGGTCAGAGTTGGATGGTCTTCAACCAGAGACAAAGATTATTGATGACCAGCTGGTGAAGATTAACCAGAAGGGTTTCCTTACCATCAACAGCCAACCTGCTGTAAATGGGGAGAAATCTGACTCGCCTACCGTTGGTAAGTACTAAGTATGATGTATTTTGTTTTCTGCTCGGTGGTCCTGGTGCAACAGCCAACCTGCTGTGAGTATGATGTATGTCATACAATTTATTGCAGGGATACTCAAATGCCAGTAATTCATGTTTTAGTCAGTCTTGAAATCATAATATAGTAGTTGTAGGTCGAGTTGACTTGACTCATGTCCGTTGTAATTTACAAGCATAGTGCCAACTAGTCGCAGGGAGAATCTCTGCCATATGTAGCAGTTCATGGTTTCCTAAAACCTCCAGAAATGCCATATAGCTCGTTCCTGTCAAGTATGAAGTAATTCTGTGAGCCTTTTTCTGACCTGTGTACTTGTGCCCTGTACTGCAGGTTGGGGCGGTCCAGGAGGTTATGTTTATCAGAAGGCCTACCTTGAATTGTTCTGCGCGAAGGATAAGTTGGACCAACTAGTTGAGAAGATCAAAGCATTCCCTGCTCTCACATACATTGCTGTGAACAAGGATGGGGAATCATTCTCCAATATTCCTGCGAACGCCGTGAATGCTGTCACATGGGGTGTTTTCCCTGGCAAGGAGATTATCCAGCCTACAGTTGTTGATTCAGCAAGTTTTATGGTTTGGAAGGACGAGGCATTTGAAATCTGGACGAGGGGATGGGGCTGTCTATTCCCCGAGGGTGACTCCTCTAGGGAGCTACTAGAGAAGGTACTTCTTTACCACATTCCTATAGACTTCAGCGTAGTATCTGTTCCGTATAGTAATCACAGTAAAATAAGCATAAAAATTGCAGTCAAGCAAGCAAAGAATGTTATTGTAACTTGGCCTGCAACATTTTCTCAAGCCTGTCGTTCCTGCATTGGTGCCATATCTGCAGTTCACACTACCACTACATTGCACTTTCTGCAATGAGCCCAAGAACCTCTTGCCAGAGAAGCCCAGAACAGATAACCCCTTGCAGGGCTTGTCTTAAATGGCATCTGTATTTGTTTTCTCACCTGCAAATCCGCAAATTACACTGGGAAAACCAACCTGAACAGATTGCTCGTCTTTCTGAAGTGCATTCCCTAACAATATTTCTTTGCTGCTCATTTCAGGTTCAGAAGAGCTACTACCTGGTGAGCCTTGTTGACAACGACTACATCCACGGGGATCTGTTTGCCGCCTTCAAGGAGCTCTGATGATCCTCGGGGATCTGTTTGCCGCCTTCAAGGAGCTCTGATGATCCTCTTATTGTCTGTATTGTTGTTGTATGGTTAAATCCGACAAATATTCTTGCTTCCCCGACCAGTGTCCGATCGCCACTAAAGCTTCTGCTCATTTTACCTCGGAGGAATCCCCTAGCCTGATTTTTCCTGATTTCTTTCGCTCATGCGAACCATACGATATCAATAAGATCCAAGATGTGTTCTCTATCCATTTCCTCCCATGTGCAAATGGCGCAATGGTTAGTTTCAAGATGTATGTAAGATCCATTTTCGTCGAAATTGCTGGATGCCCCCAGTGATCATCAAGAAAAAAAAGGACGAGCTGCTGGTATTGTACTGAATTTGTGCCTCTGCTTGATGGAAATGTGGACCGAAATAAGATGTTCGTATCCCCCATTCTCATGGGAACGCCCGGGACTTTATTGCTCAACTTTTGCGGGCGGCTATTCACACATCCCGTTTCGAAGAAACTTGGAATTTTAGAAACCCTCCTCACAAGTCTTCATGTGAAACTAGCCGGATTTTTCAGAACTCCCGTCCTCAAAGGAAGTTCTGGTTCTAAGCTCCAACAGTTCAACCGCAATGCCTGGCTATGCCTGTTGCAGACATACCATCGTTCGTTTGTTATGATTATGAAGGTGCTGATTTTGAAGTCGCCATTGTCGCTGCAACTCTGCAAGCATGTGAGGGACCGAAGCTGGCGACCAGAGGCGGGTGAATGGGAGCCGATCAAAATTTCTGCCGAATTTGATCCGTCGGCCTATATCCCGAAAATCACCACAAGCCCTCAAACCTAGGATGAGAGAGTAGCTATGGACTAGCTATCTCTAAGCAAAAAACCATAGGAAGAGAAACGGAAGCAATACGAGAAAACTCCCCAAATAGCAGCTCTGCTGAGTCAGACCGGTCTGACCGCTAGCTCAGACCGGTTGGGCTGGAAATTGAAATTCCAGACCGGTCAGACCGATCTCTCCCAGACAGCCCGCAACCAAAGCTCCAAATGGCAAATCTCGAGCAAACGAAGTCTAAATCCAACGGAACTTGGAGGATACCTTCACACCTGTCCCGTGAACATATCCCCAAGAGATCTCTCCAAAAAAATTAAAGGAACTTGAGAAATTGGGGGAAGATCAAAGTGGATTGGGGTTTTCTCAAGAACACAAAACTCCAATAACTCCAATTCGTGAGAACTCGCGATTCCAGGGGGTTTGGCACTAGGTTAGATGCATCGGAATCGTCACAAAGAGTTCAGCAAAGCACGAATTCAAAGGGTTGTCTCCTCCAAACACAAAACACACCAAAAGAGGAGAATTCGAAACCAAAACGCAAGAGAGAAGGGAGAGGACGAGAACTCAGCACACAAAGGTGAATTTCAAACGAATTTCATTCATTAATCTCAGAGGAATTCACCTATACAAAGGCTAGAGCCTACCACACCATCATCCACCCTCTAGATTGGAGAGATTAGCTATAATCTAACCTTCATTTGCGTTGGAGACCTTGGCCCTAACCTGGAGCAGGGGGAAGGGGAAGGAAAAAACCGAAAAAGACTCAAGAGACTCAAAGCCCACGACCTGGAGAAGGGGCGACTTAAATACTCGGCTGCCGCGGCCAGACCGGTCCATGGGACCGGTCAGACCGGTCGGGTCTGCAGCAGCCCGCTGTACAGACTCAATCGACGGCGGAGTTTCTTTCTTCGACTCGAAGTCTTTGCTGCGATGCCGCCACGTCGACGAAGTTCTGGTCCGCGGTTTTGGAGGGTCCGCGAAACCTAGGTAGGTGGCCGGTTTTGAGAAACCCGCCAAAACTTCACGCGCGGGAAGATTCCCGTCTCCACGCCGTGGCCCTAGACGCCGTTCCCGCCTCGGCCTCCTGACGGCTCTAGACGCCGCCCGACGCCCGTCACCTCCTCGCCCGCAGTGAGGCCCTAGACGCCGTCAACGCCCGTCGCCTCCGCCAGTCCCGAGACCGATGCCCGTACCTCCACGACTTGGCATCTTCAACCTCCGTCTGCCTGCTTGATTTTGTAGCACAAACCAAGAAAACCGCCTTCCGTCGCCGCTTGAGCCCTCGATCCAGGAGTGGACGCCATAGCTGTCGCCCGGCCTGAGCTCCTCCATGGCAACTCTCCGTCGACACTCGACGCCCGTGTACCTGCAATCCAAAGATCAAGCGCACGATCACACCGCACGGTTGACAATTCACTCATCACAGACAGAATAGAATACTCAACATTCCTCAACATTAGACAAAATAGGGAGAGCAGGGCTCAGGCACGGTGGTTGTAAACAGGAACAGCAAAATTTCGTCGGTTCTGTTGAAGAGGAGGAAAGAGCTACACATATAGTACGATCGAGTATCTACCGTCTGCAGCGAAAGGTGAAAACGAAAGAATGAGCCGGGCGCCACCACCAGGGCCGGCTCCATGTACGCGACACCGACACTCTTAACCCTGCAACCACGACCAGGTTCAGGTTCAGGTTCTTCTTCGACTCCTTCGCTGTATTTACAGAGGTCGCCGCCGCAGCCTTGCGGCGTCGTCTCCTCTCCTCGTCGGCCATCCACCATCCTCGCATGATTGCCGTGCCGCGTCAGCTCAGATTCTCAGAACGGGGCCAACCCCGCGGCGCCCGCGGGTTGGTTCCCCTTGACCCTCGGCGACGCGAAGAGCGACGAGTAGAAGTCCTCCCCGGGCGGCGGCAGCATGTCGAGCCCGCTGTACATGCTCTGAATGTCGTCATAGCTGAGGTCCACGAACAGGTCGCTGTTCTTGGCGGCGTTGTTGTTGTTGCCGTCGTCCGCCTGCGGCTCCTTCTTGGGCACCATCATCGCCGCCGCGGGGTCCTGGAACGCCGGGAACGAGTCCAGCTCCGGGAAGGGGTCGTTGTCCACGATCTCCGACTCCGGCGTGCGCGTCTCGCCCCACGAGTGCGAGTGGGAGGTGGTCATGTCCATGGCCTCCTCCTTGGCCACGGCGCCGGCGGCGGACTCCTTCCCCAGCTGCATCTTCTCCCACTCGTTCTTCTTGTTGTACAGGCGGCACAGCACCCAGTCATCCAACTGCACGAATCGACCGAGATAGAATTTAAGTTAAATTTGTTCAACCACCCAAACCGATCAGAGCGACCGTCTTCAATTTCCAAAAGAACAAAATTATTAGTTATTCAGAGAATCAATCGCTTACCCTGAGCGACCCCTTCTTGGCTGCGGCGGCGCGGCCGGCGTCGGCGAGCCTGTACTCGTGCATGATCCAGTCGGTCTTGACCCCGCGCGGCGCCTTGCCGGCGTAGAACACGAGCGCCTTCTTGATCCCCAGCGTGCGCCCCCGCGGAGCGACGGGCTTGTCGGTGCCGGTGGCCTTCCAGTAGCCGTTCCCGGCGGCGCGGTTGGGGCGCAAGCCGTTGGGGTACTTGCGGTCCCTGGGCGTGAAGAAGTACCACTCCCGGGTGCCGAACAGCGCACGCTCCGGCAGGTCCCAGGGGTCCAACTTGTACAGGTCCACCTCCGCGATGATGGGCACCGGGAGGCGCTGCCCCGCCGCCTTCCGGCACAGGTAGTGCTCCACCAGCTCGTCGTCCGTCGGGTGGAACCGGAACCCCGGCGGGAGGTTCAGCTCTGCCTCCGCGTCCCTCTCCCTCCTCACCGGCACTCCCATGGCGATCGCTGATCGGCCGGCGAAGATGAAGCTGCAATTGATCGGCAGACTGAAGCTGGCTCCTTGATTTCTCCCTCCCACTCTGAAACCGCAACGCTCTCCTCAGCTCCGGCTGCTGCTGCTGGTTGAGAGCGAGCTCTGGCTGTGTCCTTTGGATTCGTCGATGTTCTTGAAGCGGAGACCCGCGGGCGGGGGAGGCATATATAGGGGCAGAGCCGCGGAGGCGGCGGTCTGGAAGCTGCGGAGGGGGGAGGGGAGGTGAGCCGGGGGTGGTGGACTGGTGGTCAATGCGGGTCGGCGGCTGCGGGAAAGCGGAGGTGGGTTCGGGAGCGGGAGGGCACGTGTGGCGGGGGAGCGGGGTGAGGTGGTGGGTTCGAGGAAGGTGGGGGAGGCTCGTGGACGGCCACCGGGATTGGACATGGACGGGGCCGGGGCGGGTGGCGTCACGGCCGACCTCAGCTGAATTGGGAGGACGCATCGATGCCGCGCGCCTGGCTGGTCGCGGCCTCGCGGCCGGTGCGGTGGTTCCTCGGTGGCCGCGCGCCTCTGCAGGCGTGCAACGAGCCAGCGAGGGGCCGAGGGGCGCGTGGTTCGAGACAGGTGGGTATCCTTTCTGTGGCTGGATTGGAGGCAACGTTTTTTGGGAAAACGTATTTTTTTTGTACAGGAAAATCAGGAATGGAAAGGGGAAAAAGCTGGGGGCAACAAGCGATGTTCCACTGGTTCGGTAGGCTGGAGTTGGAGACTGGAGCTGTAATGGTGTGAGAGAAAAATACTGTTGAGTTGGCTGGAGCTGGAACTGGTGACTGGAGTAGTGTGAGAGAAAAATAATGTTAGGCTGGAGTTGCAGCTGTCGAATGGTGTGCTTGTGCATGTGCACACATCAGGAGCTGCGCCCGGGGGATAAGAATTCCGTTCCTATTGGAATTGGGTGCATGGCACTGGAAAAACGAGGTACAGTACACATGTCTCCAGTCCGGAAAGGATGCCTCTGTGCGTTGTCAATGACTGGTGCTACGTGCTTATCGCCTCCCGCTACATTCCCTTTGCGTCCTGCTACTTCTTTTTCACGAATTATGAACATACGACCATGCTGAAAGAGAGAAAAAACACAAATCCACGACCCACATGTTTCTTTCACTGCTCGCACTTTTTTCTGTATACATAGGCGGGTAAGCTCAGATGGTCAGTGAATCAGTGATCCCGGGGCGATGGCATGTACGAATACTCGTGTCACAAAAAATGGCCCCCAGCCATCCAGGCATCCACCATTTCGTCCGAGTCGCGATCACGCGCCTACCAGGGGGCGGCCACATGCGCGCCCGCTCGGCGTCCATCCAGAAGATTCGACCGCTGCCTCAGCATCCCTATCCCCTCATCGCCCCCGGCAAAATGACGTGTACTCGTACGTGGTAACGTGGAGGCCAAGCCACCGCGCCGCGCCGGACACATGCCGGAGACGCAGACGCGCGCGCCCGCCGGCCGACTCCCGGCCGGCGCGGCAGGCAATGATGGGGCCCGGGTCGAGGCGGGCGATGCGCTCCGGCCCCGTTTAGCTCTCAAAAAGTTTCTCTCATTATCCATCACAACAAATTTTTGGAGGAAAAATTGATCTCATAGCACTGAAAGATCACGACTTCCGTAAAATACCACCGAAAGCACGAGGCCCCGTAAAGTACCACTGAAAGTTGCATCCGTTACCCAAATTTAGCATTCCGTTAGTTTTTTTTCA
This sequence comes from Panicum virgatum, assembly GCF_016808335.1. Lineage (NCBI taxonomy): Eukaryota > Viridiplantae > Streptophyta > Magnoliopsida > Poales > Poaceae > Panicum > Panicum virgatum. The sequence continues at coordinate 2,976,650 of NC_053153.1, forward strand.
CCAAAGAGTTACAGTCATCTGTTTTCAGCAGAAAAGGACATAAAATGACTCATTTGCCCTTGGCCCCATAGAAACCTTATCCTCTGCTTCCTTCGACCGCTCCCTGCTGGTTTTTCACGCGAGATCCCTTTGCACAACTCCGACCCCGCCCCTCCTGCGTTGTGTCGCAGCACGCCGGCGCCGGCCCTTTCCTCCCAGGTCGCCGCCGCCCCATCCCTCCAGCGCCGGGCCCCCACGCCGGCGGCGTCCCGCTCTGCCGCCTCGCCGCAGACGCATCTGGGCGGGCAAGAGGGAGCGCGCCCGAGCATCCCCGGCGGGGGTGGCCTTAAGGCCGGCGCGCGTGAAGCTGGGGCACCGCCCGCCAGCAGAGATGGAGCCAGCAGAGCTCCCTGAAGGGTAAGAATCATTCCCATTCTCCCATCCCTCCCTCTCTGTTACTGCACATGGTTCCTCTAGGTTTAGAGTTCCTCAGGTTGATAGTAGATGGAAACGGATTTGTTGGTCAGATTCGGACCGATTGTGGTATGCATTGGATATGGTCAGTAGTGATTCACTGAAAATTGCAACAAATAAGACAGATAGGTAGGTAAGGTAAGAAATGTTGTTGATTTGTGCACTGTTACTATTTCAGGATCGATGAGATTGATGCTTGTAGAGTTGTGGTTGATGTCTGCTCCTTCTCAACAATTGAGGATGGTCGATCTGTGTACTAGAAGGGCAGACAATTGGAATGGTGGGTAGATTCAGAGAAGTACTCCATCATTAATATGGAGAATGATGTTGCAGAACACTTCCATTGGTCAATTAATCAAGAGGCAAATTTTTGGTTTGAGGATCAGAATGGTCAAACAAGTCGACTTGCAACTGATCAGCAGCTTATAGCCTTGTTGCGGGCTTCAAAACTTGTGAAGTTCATCATGACTATTGATAGATATGAACATGGTCAGAATATGACTCAAATGGAGGATCAAAGCCTAGTGATAAATGATGATGGTCAGTTTGAAGGAAATGAGCAGCAACTTGTGGTCAGTAATGCCGAGGATTTGGTACAGGTCTCATCTCGAGGTGTGATCGCAGAATATCAAGGTAAAGAATGGGCAGATGAACCGGAACTTGAGATTACAGTAGCGGGTCCTGATAGAATAGAGGAGGAGGAGGAGGAACACTATATAGCGCGTGGTTTTGACCCTAAGGGAGATGATCCTATTGGAGCTGACGAAGAATGGAGATATTTCAAGAAGCAGCAAAAGGCACCAGAAGGAGGAAGTAATGAGAAAGTGCAGTAGGAAAAGAATAAAGGAAAGGTCTATGAAGGCACAGATCCTGATGCTGTACCAAGTGATGAAGCCACTATGATGAGAGATGCTCCATATTTTGCACACACTACCTATGACAGAGATAACCCTGACATAAAGGCAGGTTCCACATTTGCTGACAAAAATGCATTCATGCTGGTTGTCAAACGATATGCCATTAAAAGAGAGTTTCAGACATTTGTAGAGCATAGTGACAAATCAAGGTATAGGGCAAGATGTGCAGATTCAGATTGTGAATGGAAAGTTCATGCAAAGAAACTGCGTGGCTGCCCTACATTTATGGTATTTATGCACTGTTTTCAGATTTGTATATATTTGTCTACCCACATGTATTTTCAGATTGTATATATTTGTCTATTTTTATGTATTGATTATTTATTCTTTTTTCAGATTGTTTCCATTTCAGAAGGTCATACATGTGCTAGCACAAGTCAGGTGAAGGATAAGGAGGCTACCAAAATTTGGATTGCTGATAGGGCAAAAGAGGTACTCAAGTCCAATCCAGCCATGGGAGCCAAAAAATTGAAAGATCAGCTTGAACAACAATTTCCAATCAAACTATCATATAATAAGGTGTGGGAAGGAAGGCAACATGCTCTAGTAGGATTTCATGGCACTTGGGAGGACAGTTTCAAAATGTTGTGGCATTTCAAAGCGGAGTTAGAAGCAACATGTCATGGCAGCATAGTAGAGATTCATTGCAAGAAGAAGAAAGATGGCCGAGTCTACTTCTCTAGGATGTTTGTTGCTATCAAAGCATGTGTGGATGGATTCCTTACTGGATGCAGGCCGTATCTTGGAGTTGACTCCACTCATCTCACCGGTAAATATAATGGACAGCTAGCTGCAGCAACAGCAATTGATGGTCATAATTGGATGTATCCGGTGACATATGAGATTTTTTTACAAGGAGACAAAGGCTGATTGGACTTGGTTCTTGATGCAATTGAAGAGATCAATTGGAACACCTCATGGACTGACCATCGACACTGATGCCTGCAAAGGTTTAGAGATAGCAATCCACAAAGTCTTCCAAGATAAAGTTGAGCATAGAGAGTGTTTTAGACACCTCATGCAAAATTTTAGAAAGCATTTTGAAGGAGATGTGTTGAAATACATGTGGCCATGTGCTTGGGCATGTACAGAAGGCATAAGTGGCTTTGGGACAAAATTGTAGAGAATTGTCCAGATGTTGTTCCTTACTTAGAAGCAGAGCACAAACAGATCTGGTCACGTGCTAAGTTCTCAGGAGAATGCAAGGTTGATTATGTCAACAACAACATATCAGAATGCTTCAACAGCTGGATTAGGGAGACTAAAGGTTTGCCTGTGGATACTCTTATGGACACAATCAGGGGGATGATCATGGAAAAGATAGCAATTAGGCAACATATAGCTGAGAGACTTGAAGGGCCAATTCTTCCTAGTGTTATCAATGAGCTCAAGATGAAGAGTAGAAATTTGAAGTACACGATCAAGGCGAGTAGTGGGCTAAAGGCCGAGGTATCTGGATTGACTAAGGACAACTACCCTTGGAGGCATGCTGTGGATCTTGATATGAAAACATGCTCATGTGGTCAGTGGCAGATTTCTGGTAAACCTTGCACCCATGCTATCTCATTCATAGGTTCGCTTAGAAGGGTTAAACTAGAGGACTATGTGCATGATTACTACTCACTTGAGCATTTCAAGGCTACATATCAATTTGTGGTTAATCCAATGGTTGACAAATCAGAATGGCGTGTGGGTAATCCCGGTTTTGAGATGTTACCTCAAAAGCTAGAAAGGTCTGCTGGTAGGCCAAGAGTGAAAAGGATCAAGAGTCGAGGTGAGCCGGGTAAAAGGGGATCTTACCAATGCAAAAGATGCTTCTAGTTTGGTCATATTGAGAAGGGATGTCGTGAGCCTCATACTGAACTTGGTGCTGAATTACCACCTTCACTTCCTGCCAAATCTAAGTAAGCTGAAACTCCCTTCAATTTTGTTCCCATTTTGTTACTTTGAAATCTCTATAGCTGCATAATGGCTTGACTAAATTGTTGCTGTGTAGGAAGAAGAAAGGAGAGGCTAGTACTTCAACATCCAAGAAGACTTCCAAAAAGTCCAAGAAGGCTGGTACATCAAGCAACACTACTTCAGTGGCTCAAGCAGCATCAACCCCCTCCACTATCTTAGTCTCTGAAGCACCAGTTAGTCCAGGACCAATAACAAGAAGGATGGCAGCTTCTACTTCTACTCCAACAAGACCTTCCGCTTCACCATTGAGTCCAGGGCCCATGACCAGAAGCATGGCTTCACAACTAGACATATCACCAGGAGGCATTGCTAGGAGGCGCATCATAAGCTAAGCATGGCTGTTGTGCTGTATTGTTAGTACAAAATTTGTGTGTGGTGTATTCATGTTCTAAAACAATTAGTGTGCTGCAATTAGTGTGCTGAAATTGGACTAGGTGCTTCCTGTTTGTGTAAGGAGATCCCTTGTGTAAGATATATGGAACCAGACCACTTGTTTGTGTGAATTTGTTGGCTTTTGGATGTGTTAACAGGAACCACTAGTTATGGTTCGTAATTTTCAGTGCATATGTTGCCATTGATAATGTTCTTTTGTTGAAATGGTGCAAGTATTAGCTCTATGCTTTTTTCTCATGTGTTGTGCCTGTTTTCCTGTGAAAAAATGGTTTGGGGGTATATATGTCCAAGTTAATAGATCCAGACCTGAAATCTAACAAAATGTTAAATTTGGGTAACGGATGCAACTTTCAGTGGTATTTTACGGAGCCTCGCGCTTTCGGTGGTATTTTACGGAAGTCGCGATCTTTCAGTGCTATGAGACTAATTTTCCCTTCATTAGACACATGCATGAAATATTAAATGTAGTTGAAAAAATAAGTAATTACCACGATCTGAATCTTTTAAGACTAATTAGTCCATAATTGGACATTATTTATCAAGTAACAATAAAATGTGCTACAGTACCAAAATCCAAACTTTTTCACTAACTAAACACACCCAGTATTTTTTTTTTGAAAAAAAAGGGCGACACGATTATCTTATGGGCACGTGTGCGCGGCACCGGACGCGTGTCGACACGAGTCCCGCCCCCGTGACCCCGGCGGCGGCGCCCGCACGGCAAAAGCGGAGTGCCCGGGCAGCAGGCGGCGGCTCGAGGCGCCGCGCGCACCGGGGGGTTGTGTGGCGTCGCCACGCGGCGGCACGTTGTGGAGTCGCGGGGGTGGGACGTGGTTGGCTGCGGGCGGCGGCCGGGCGGGGAGTTGGGCAGCGGGTACTGGTACGGCCCGCGGCGGCGTCGCTGTCGGGTGTCAGTGCTGGCGTGCGTGCTCGCCGGCTCGGGGGCTGCGCCCGCGGCGACTGTCGTGCTCATCCGGCGCTCGTCGGCGGCGGTTTGACGGGCGGCGGGGAAATATCTCAGCGGCGGCGTGGCCGTGCCGGCGTGCGGCCCCGCGTGGCGGTTCGTTCGTGCGTCGCGAACCCACCGCGTGTCATGCGCCAGCGGCGTACGTGTGGGTTAGGGCATCACATGTTTAAAGAGCACGGCTGACACGGCAGGGGGCCGAGGGAGATCCGTGCTCTAGGGGGATCGCTCGTCCTCGCTCTCGCTGCTTATCTTGTCCGTCCGCGAGCGGGGTTTGGTTCTTATCCAACTGCACCGGAGTACCGGACGGCCGGTCCACGCCGTCCGCCAGGATCAAAAGCAACCCATGGTGGTACAAGCTGAGCTGGCACGCGATCGGTCCAATTGTCCGGTGCGCTGAACCTGGGCGCCGTACTAGCTGCTCGTGTCGTGAGAACGCGAGCTGATACCTAGATCTACTGATACCCAAGCTGCTTGCTGGTGGCCACGCTGATCTGATGACACTGTTGCAACGGCGGCTTTCACCAGTAGCCAGTAGGCTTTCCTCCGGGTTGACATCGAACCTGGACAGGGTTCAGCCGAGACGTTCGTTTCGGCCGGTACGGTGACTCTCCCGTGTGAACTTGACATGGCATCTCAGTCGGCACTGGCACGGCGGCCGTACGTGGGGCGTGCTCCTCGAGCTACCACCTACGAGTACCACGCGTTGCGGCTGGCACGGCAGGAAGTGGGGAGCTGCGCGTACGGCGTCGACATCAGAAAAGCTGTACTACCTCTCCTGTTAGCGGCGAGCTTGATGATGATGCCTATCCAGATCAGTAGGTCAGCATGCCAATCCATTCCGTACCAGCCGGGAGCACGTGACGCGTGGGACGAGCTCGGCCCTGTTGCTTTCTAAATTTTATAAGATTTTCCATCACATCGAATCTTTGAACGCATACATAAAATATTAAATGTAGCTAAATAAAATAACTAATTACATAGTTTGTCTGTAATTTACGAGACAAAACTTTTAAGTCTAGTTAACCTATGATTAGATAATAATTTTTTTGAGGGATAACGGGGGAGGATCCCCACCAATATATTGCCAGAGTCTCTTGCAGACTCAATAAATCTCGGAGGGTTCAACAATTGTTACATAGGGGAAAAACTGATGTATCTAGGGGGTTTACATATTGGAAGAAAAAACATTACACCAGGCCTCTGCGACGAGCTTGTCCTGTCGTGGCAATCTACATCTCCATAGATGAGCTTCTTCCTTGCAGCTGAGTAGGAGACGAAGGAGGGACGGGTTTTGGCCTCGGAAGACAACATCATGTCTATGTTTCCAGAGCTGCCAAGCACACAGCAGCAGGAATGTGGAGTAGTGTTCAACAGGTATTGTCACAGGGCATTCTAGCAGCCAGAGTTGTGACACCATTGCGTCTTGCACCGGGACACCTATTTTTGTCCAAAACTGTTTGGCGAAGTGGCAGTGTAGGATGAGGTGGTCAGGGCTCTCCTCAGCAGCATGGCACACCTCACATTCCGGATTCTCAACGACTTTCTTGACGAGCAGGTTGGTTTTGCACTGGATTTTCTCCTGAACCAGCAGCCAAGCAAAGAAGCGAACACGCGGTGGGGCACAATTGATCCAAACAAATTTGTAGAAGGGGCAAGGTGTATGTTCCTGCAGACTCATCATAGCAGCGTAGATCGGCCTGGCACGCAGCGTGCCATCTTTGCTCACCATCGGGCATAACCGGTTGTCAGGGGTCTCTTGTAACACGACTTCTTCGACGATCTCTTCCAGTATGGCAAACTCGGCGGCGGCGACATGAGAGAGACGGGTGACAAAGTGATCGCGCAGTGGTCTGGAATATACTTTGGCAACCGATGCATTCTGGTCATTGGTATGACTGAAAAGAGAAGGTAAAGCTTCAGAAAGTTGGCCGACGGGGAGCCAGTGATCAAACCAGAAGGAGGTGCGTAGCCTGTTGCCAACAGTGGTTGTTGTGATTGCTCTGTAGATAGGTAGCAGGTCCTGCAAGTTCTTCCAGTGTGCTCCAGCATAGTTACTTTCCAGGGAGGCAATGTCAATCCGAGAAGACACCCATTTTTCCCAAGCCGATTCCCCAGGATGGTGTAGGCGGTGCAAGTGCTTCAGCAGCAGGCACTGATTGAGGATTTGCAAGTTCTTGATACCGAAACCGCCCAGTTCTTTGGGCAGGCAGGTCTGTTCCCAAGCGACAAGGCATCGGGCACCAGTCGTTGTAGCTTCACCTGACCAAAGGAAAGCCCAACGTTTTTTGTCAAGAGCATCGATCGTCCCTTGCGGAAGCTGCATGGCGGAGAGGGTGTAGATTAAAGCATTGTCAAGCACTGAATTGACCAGGACCGCCCGGCCCATGTAGTTGAGTAGAGATGCTTGCCAACCGCCCAGGTATCTGTCAGTGCGGTCAATGAGTGGGGTAAAGGCGCTCAGATTGAGTTTGACATTGGAGAGCGGCATGCCCAAGTAAGTCTGCGGGAATTGGTCTCTTCGGCACCCTAGCACGGTGAGGTAGCTTGGTACATCCTCCTCCGGGACATGCATCGGCACCACTGTGCTTTTGTGAAAGTTAATCTTGAGGCCGGTCGCATCAGCGAACTGGTCAAGGAGCAACTTGAGTTTCAGGACATCCTGATCCGCAGCCCGCAAGACTATCAAAGTGTCATATGCATACTGGATCACAGGGCATGGTAGCGCATCGGATGCCGGGTGCCGCACACCACCATCACATTTGATGAGGCATTGTAGGACGTTTGCCACCAGCAGGAACAGATATGGGGTCCCCTTGCCGGAGCCCTTTCTTGCAGGTGAACCAGCTGCCCGGACATCCATTCAGTAGGATTGCAGACTTAGAAGTGGTGAGGATGTGTTGAATCCATGAGCACCATGTGGCAGGGAAACCTCTGCATTGAAGTATTTTGAGCAGGCTATCCCAATTGACGGAGTCAAATGCTTTGGCGAAGTCCAGTTTGAGGAAAAGTGTTGGCAGGCGCTGTTTGTGGCAGTGCTGAACTAATTCCAGTGCGTAGATGAAGTTTTCATAAATTGAGCGGCCTTTTATAAAACCTGTTTGATCCATGTCAATCAGCTTGGGGATTTGCACCTGCAGTCGTGAGGTGAGGATCTTGGCAATGATCTTCAGGGAGCAGTTCTGCAGACAAATAGGGCGATGGTCCCCTGGTGCCATTGCTCCCAGCTCCTTGGGCAGGAGCACAATGTAGGCTCTGTTCACCCGTTCAAGATCCACTGTTCCAGCAGCAAAAGCATCCACGAAGCTCATAACCTTATCCACAACGGTATCCTAGGCCGCCATGTAGAAACCAGGATCAAAGCCATCCGGCCCGGGAGCACTATTGCGGTTCATCCTGTACATTGCTGCTTTCGCTTCCTCCACAGTGAAAGGCGCTGACAGTGTGTCCAGAGTTGGTGACTCGACCCCCCTGTAGATATCCTCCAAACTGAGTTGCCAGTGTGTTGTGGCTGTTGTGCCCATGATGGAGGAGAAGTATGCCGTCAATGCATTTGTCTTTGCATCATGTGCTGTGAGTTCACACCCATCAACTGTAAGCGTCTTAATCTGATTCCGGCGTAAGCGATTAGTGGCATGAGCATGGTGGAAAGCAGTGTTGGCATCGCCCTCGCAGATCGCCTTGAATTTGCTCCTTTGTTTCCAATAGGCTGCCCGTTTCCGGATGGCCAGCTGCAAACGATCAATGCAGGCATCCCGCAAGAAACGCTCCCCTGCAGACAGGCCACGATACTCTTCTTGCAAGTCAAAGTAAGCTATAAGAAATTTGCAGTTTTGCATGACAAAAGGTGGAGCCCTCTTACCCCTGGACCAAACCTTTGCTGCATTTCGTTATGCTTTGAGCGAGCTCACAAGGTCCCTGGCAGCATCCTGAATGTTGGGGGCGTTGTTCCAGGCCGGAACGATGCATGGGAGGAAGTCGCTGTGTGTGAGCCAGGAGTTTTCAAAGCAGAAGGTATTTGTTTTGGGTATTGTGGTGGAGATCCTGACAACCAGTGGGGTGTGGTCAGATGTTGATCTGGTGAGAGAGGTTAGCGTGGAATTGGGGAAGCGCGTGCTCATATCCGTGTTAAGGAAGACTCGATCAAGACGTGCAAGTGTGGGGTTTTCCCGGCGGTTGGACCAGGTGAAAAGCCGGTCCAACAGTGGGAGCTCGAGGAGGGCTAGAGAATTTATAGCATTGTTAAAAAGCTCGGTGAGCCGGTGATCAACGTGTGCATTGTTTTTGTCAGTGCCGGATCTGATAAGGTTGAAGTCCCCAGCAATTACCCAAGGCCCACAGATTTGTGGGGCGAGCTCGGCGAGATCGTCAAGGAAAAAGGTAGAGTCCCGGTGGTCGGAAGGCGCATACACGTTCGTGACAATGAAGCTGATATTGGTGACAGTAGAGGATAGCACAATGGTGAGTGTGTGCTTGCGCATGATGAAACTTTCTAAAGCTAGCGCATTAACATCCTACGCAGTGAGAATCCCACCTCGGCTCCCTCCAGCGTCCACGCAGAGGAAGTCGCGTAGGGAAGGCAAAAGGAAGGAGCAAGCCTTAGCAACAGAGGTGGAAGAGAGTTTCGTCTCTTGCAGACAAACAACAGTCGGTTTAGCCATAGTTAGCGTGTCCCTGACCGCATCACACTTGTCAGTGTCCCCAAGACCACGAACGTTCCAAGAGAGAAGTTGAAACACACGGCCGTTTTGATACATCTAGGCAAAGTGCACACCCAGGTGACATGGGGTAGCGCATGCATCTCCTGCCATCCCAGGAGAGCTACGCACACACAAACAGAGAAAACTAAAATAAGGGACAGAACAACGACACAACCCCAACAACTAAACGACAGGCAATGCGACGCAGCGCATGCACACGCAACCGCTGACCAGACATGTTCAGGGAACACTAAAGCTAAATGCACCGACCCAGGAACAGTGCTACTGCTAACTGAATGTGGCAAAGCAGTCCGCGCAGTGGAAGTAGCAGTTTCGATCATTCCTTGGCCTGTAACACCTTATCCAACTCAGATGTTGCCGATGAGCTGATGCCCGCGGCAAGTGCAAGCTTGCGCAGGTCCTGTCTTCCCACTGGTTTCTTCTTGTGCAGCAGGCCGTGTTTGATCACTTGGTCCTGGAGATCCCTAGAACAAGAGGTAAGAGTGTTCTTGAGCATCTTGAGCTGAGTGGCTTTTGCTGCCATGGTGAGAAATCCGGCCGGTTCTTTGGCCTTCAGGCGCGAGCTTGGATCACGACGTGGGGGTGGGCAGCGGCGAGCAGGCATCTTGCGCAGGCGTGTAGTATGGGCGTGAGTAGCAGCTTGGGTGTGTTCAGGTGAAGAGACTGGCGACGGTGGTGGTGGTGGAGTGGTGTCATCCAAGTGCCAGGTAAGCAGCAGCAGGTTGCAGAGCATGGGGGATGCGAGGGTGGGCGAGCGCGGCGAGGTGTTGATGATGATTGGGAAGGCAGGCAGGCGTGCGTGCGGGAAGGCGTTGATGAAGCCATGGCAGAGGATGGCTGCGCTGAGGAAAGCTGCAGGGTGGAGAGGAGTGGTGGCGTGTTGCAGTTGGTTGTCAAGTGGCGGCGGCTGCGGTGGGCCGAAAGGCTGTGGTGGTGGCGGTCGAGGTGCAGTGATTCCAAGGACGAGGAGCGCGAACGTGCAGGAGCTGGCAGCTCGGGTGAGCACTTGAAAGGCGGCGGCTCGGCGCTGGAGGACGCCAGCATGTGCAGGGGGTCGAAAGTAGAGGTGAACGGCGGGAGCTGTAGTGGCATAGGTGGCGGAACCCGTGGCACCGGCGGCGGGTTCACGGCGTGCGCGGTTAAGGGAACCGGGTGGATGGGCATGCGGGTGGCAGGGATGTTGATGGTGGGGCGGCGGGATGGGTGGGGGGTTTTCTTTCTAGCTATCGGCATGGGGCACCGATAGCTGCGGTGGCCGCTGCCGCGGCAGCAGATAGGGTCGTGGCAGTCGCGCACCTGGTGGTCGGCGGCGAGGCACCGGAAGCGGCCGTTGTTGGAGGAGAGTGGAGGGAGGCGGCGTGGAGGGAGCTGTTTGTGGGTTGGCGGGGTGAGCAAGGCGGAGAGGTAGGGTTTTAGGGTGGGGTGGTGGGGCACAGTGAATTCGGACGGGACGTGGCCTCGGGCTTGTTGTGGGGAGGTGAATGGTCGCCAGCCCCAGGTCGACACGTATCCCGCTCCGCAGTAGGAGACAGGCCGGGGCGTTGGGGTGCAGAGGAGGTCTCAGCTGGCTTCCATTCAGTAGTAGCAGCAGTGCGGGCGGGAACCAGCTTGGGGAAGTGAATGTCCTCCTGCCCTAGAGCCCCGTGCAGCGAACCGGCCCGCTGAGCAGTAACTGTGCGCTGCCGCCCGAACTGCGCAGTAACTCTTTGGTTGGTCGGCCGAGCGCGTTGAGCATTGATGGCATCGTCTTCCTCCGGTGGGAGTTGGAGCACAGAGGCCATGGCGAGTTCACTGGAAGAGTGAAGTAGGAAACGAAGCCCATTGAACTGCAGACTGCCACGGACGAGGACAACATTTGCCACATTCGAGTTAGCGAGCCTAGCGTGGAACACAAACGGATAGACCTCGACAGCGATAACCCTAGCAGGGGACGCGGTTAGCAAGAAACTGAGAAGGTTGGAGACGTACGACGCATTAAAGCGGCTCGAGCGGCATGGTGGGGTTAGCCAGATGTGCGCGGGTGGGGAGCAGGAGGACGGGGAGACGGCACCTGGGATCGCCGTGCTGTAGTAGTCTGAGAGAAGCAGATGTTCGAACTGGACTCCGGGCCTGGAACTGAGCTCCCGAGTTGTGGAGCCTGAGGGGGCCTGCGAGCTCGCCGGCGAACGCGAAAGCAGCTCCGGCAGGTTGCAGGGTCGGAGGGCGGAGCTGTGCGTGGTTTTGGTGGTGGTGGCGGCGGCGGAGGCGTCGGCCGGGGGATCCGGACGGCGGAGGCGTGGGCGGCGGGGGCGGGGTCGCCCGTATTGCTAGGGGCGAGATGAGACATCACCCTCATAATAATTTTAAAATACAAACGAAAGTGCTACAATGCTTTACATCATAAAATTTACGCAACTAAACAAAGCCTCGGCCCACGTGCCGGCTCCGATCGGCGACTCCGTGTCGATCCAGCCGCAAGCGTGTTCGTGAGCTCTCGTCGTTGACCTTTGTCGAGGTTACTGAGCTGACGGCAACGTCACGGCACAGTCAGCTCCAGCTCTCCAGCCGCAAGCTCGGCAGGGCTGCACCTGACCCCAGAAGTTCGAAGCATCCAGCCGTACAAGGCTCTCGCGATTAGAAATGACCCCAGAAGCTACTCCTGCTTCAACTATCGTACTTCGTTCATAGAGTTTACCGTAAGCACCAGAGATTCATCTGAGTCTCAGAATTACTCTCAGATAATCCAATGTCGTCAAATAATGATACTCTCTAGACAGTTACTTTCATGTTGATTATGTGAAAGTGGTTCTTTAAAATAAAACCAAAATGCATGGGGGCTGGGAAAAACCTTGCTTGTACTGATCGATTTTTCTCATAATTTGTCTATTGATTTAGTTCCCACGCAGAGTCATTCATTTATCGTATAGTTTGTCCCAAATGATCAACCAGTTCCACTTATATTTCTAGTCATAGAATCACTTGCCTGAATTGAAGTTGGAAGCGGTGCAGCTCAGCCGCGGGAAAAAAACCTACTTAGATGTCAAATGGAAACGGAACAGATGAGTAGTGAAAGTGAAACTAAGGGCAGAACAAGGACACGACACCGATCTGATTCACTGTACTGACCAAAACAGGCGGACGAGCTTAAATACAAGCTCAAGAACGTCTTTGCCAGCAATAAGTCTTGAGATAAACACGGTACAACGAGAGCATCCGGCTGTATGGAGTACATCTAATCCTCCTTGTCGCTTAGACAGCAAAACTTCCTCCAAAGACAAACTAGGGTGCATAACTGGATCAGATCTGATCATCCACGAGACAACGGTAGCATCTAGCGCTTCCCGCCACCGCCGCCAAGCTTGGGGCCCTTTGCAGGTTTTGGAGCATTGGCCTTCCCGCCAGTCTTATGAGATTTCGCCGTCTCAGCCTTCTTAGCTCTCTTCTCGTCCTTAGTCTTCTTAATGCGTTCCTTGATCTCACTGTTATATAAAGATTCCAATTATCAGTAAACACTCCTCTCTAAAGACATGTACAGAACTATGAGTTGCTGTTCAGAGACAAAATAATGGCTACACGAGATACTCCTTAGTTTTCATCCTAGAACATTACAGTCAATTCCTTTGGATTTCGACAGCAAATAGAAATAGAAATTTTAGTTTTGTGGCAAGCAACTACACTATGTCACCAAAACTCATCATTATTATACTAGTTTTAATAGGCTAAGCTACGAGAAAAAAGAAGAGGCAATAACATCTTCAATCACATACTCTGCATATTTGAAGTTAACGGTGTTTCAACTCCACATCAGACAATAACCAAGTCATGTAATAGTTTTACCGTAAACTTACATTCGAAAATGTCACTTTTGTACTTAGGTAACTCATTTAATGTGTGCATACAGCACCTAGAAGAAATGCAGAAAGGGCGTCTTACCGAAGAGCTGCTTCTCTGGCCAGTGGCGGAGCTTCCGATATGGCAAGGTGTGGCCATTGCCATACCTTGTTTTAGCTAGCAGTGTCTTATCCTACATGTTTTCTTCAGTATTTTTCTCTATAATACCATCATAAATCAAGGCTTGGAGCTCTGTCTAGCCTACATGTGCCATAACTCAGCTTTAATCTGTCCTCCGCCACTGTCTCTGGCGGCATCTCGAACCTCAGGCTTCTCTGCTCTCTTCTTCTGGATGACGTCGAGGGAAGCACCTACAATAGACCGGGAATATGGCTTCTTGGTGGTGCGGCGCCTCTTCTTGACAGCCTCAGCATGGATATCCTGTAACCATGTACAAAAGAAATAATGAGGAAAAGTTACATGCGCCTCAGGACAGATTGTTGTGACATAACTTTGAAAAAAATTGGCCAGGTAAACAATTGGACAGGATTTATGCAGTATTTAAAATCTGTACTGCAGATAAATCTTGACAAAGATTGCAAGTGATTCACTTAAGTCAACATGTCACATTTCAGGATTGTGACTAAACATGGGCAAGTAACACCAGTAACCAATTAACTTGTTACGCTGCAGAAATACCAAAGAGTGATAAAGCCCAATGGCTTTCTGATACTGCCCAAAGAGTGAAAGCTCAATGAGACAAAATTTTAACTACATGATCATTGTACTCTTACATAGTTCAAGGCAACACTAATATTTATACCACGTATATGATTAGATATAAGATGAAGTATAATACGTGCAGTTACAAAAGAAGACATTTGCAGACCTTCTTGTGCTGCTTCCTGTACATGGCTGTCCATGTAAGCTTGGCCGGCTTGAGGCGATTGTGGAAGTAGCGTTTGCACTTGGAGTTAGCGAAAAGGAAGACCTGAAATTTGATTTGGGCATGCAAAACACTTAGTTTAGTACCACAGATTATAGTTTGAAGGAAATAAACTACAGGAATCCTAAGAAGTACCTGAGAGTCTGCACGGATGAATCTGATACCCTTTCCTGGGTATATCTTGGCACCACTGAAACGGCATAGCTCTGTTCTGTGTTGGCACAATTCATCAAATATGTAATGATTTTGCATTCTATGACATGTGTGCACAATGGCAAAGCAGAGGATCAACTAAAGAAGCAGGAACTAAGTTCAGAAGTACATACTTGAGAACCATCTTCTCTGCCTTAACAAACCTTCAATCCTCCTCCTAAATCCTAATAATTACAGACAGTGATATCAGAATCTAATATTGCAAGACGTATTGCGAACTACAGGGTCCACATGATATCGAATGTGGAGTATCACAGAACTCTGAACAAAGTAGCCAAGAGGCATATGCTACATTGCTAATGAGCAGCGCCGCAAGCTATCCAAATTACCACCCGTTGACGATCAAAATTGGCATTAGACAATACAGACCGGTCTGACCGGTACGCCCTAGCGGTCTGACCGGTCAGACGCTGTAGTCGGTCCGGCAGCAGCCGACCGATCTGACCGGTCCAAGTGGAATCCGAGTACAACTAGGGATTTTAATAGATTTAGATCTTGTAATAGGATTTCTTGCGGGATAAGTCCACCCCACCCTATAAATATACTGAGTCACGGCTGATTAGGGAATCGAATCGATCAAATCAATACAACTTTTATCTTTTTACTTTTTTTTTGCCCTAGCTTTTTCCCATCTACTATCTGCTGTTCCTCCTTCGTCTCTACGTCGATTGAGGGCGTTCTAGGTGGCCTGCCGATCCTAGAGCAACCCTGCGTGCGCCTGCCCCGACGGGTCCTTCCCGGGCGACGTTCGTTGGTCTCACCGCCGGCCTGCCCGGCGACAACCGGTCTGACCAGTATACCCGACCGGTCTGAGCATCAGCGCTGCATCGTGCGGTCGCTCGTTGCGCGTTCAAGTGTTTTCATGTGTTGGCCCTAGTTCTGCGCCAACATATTTTTGGCGACTCCGCTGGGGAAAGGAAGAAATAAATTGGTTGCCATGGCAGGTATTCCTAAACCTGGTGAAGTTGATTCTGCCAATATCCGGAGGCCGAATGTTTAACAACTTTCGGTTGAGCATCAGAAGATTCTTGATGGCGTCTAGTGAAGAAGATCCCTGAAGATTTATTGAAGGATTCAACACTCGGGGGGGGGGGGGGCAAGAACAGAAAAAGGGCGCCAGGTCTGCTCAGACCGGTCAGGAAACCGGTCTGCCCGGTCACTCTGGGAGTTCTGGAAAGAATTCCAGAAACAATAAGGAAAAAGAAAGGCCGAATTTTAAAGAACTCTTGGCCAAATATGAGAAGAAAGGAGTCGTCCAGAAGCAGAAGGGACGACCAGATAAGGTTAAGGATACAAAGCCATCATCGTCTCAAGTGCAATTGAGTTTGAGCCAAGGTAATTTATTTAATGGGCCGATTGCTTTCTTTTTACTTTCTTTTTGCCCTAGCTATTTCCCATCTATTATCTGCTGTTCCTCCTTCGTCTCTACGTCGATTGAGGGCGTTCTAGGTGACCTGCCGACCCTATAGCAACCCTGCGTGCGCCTGCCCCGACGGGTCCTTCCCGGGCGACGTTCGTTGGTCTTGCCGCTGGCCTGCCCGGCGACAACCGGTCTGACCGGTATACCCGACCAGTCTGACTGGTCTGAGCATCGGCGCTGCATCGTGCCGTCGCTCGCTGCGCGTTCAAGCGTTTTCGTGTGTTGGCCCTAATTCTGCACCAACACCACCTGAGCCAATCTAACAAGACTTTGGGTACACAAGTAACTGCACTGCGTATGAGCATAAAACATCATGATCTTATTGCTGCTAAATTACACAACCAAGGGACAAGGAATCATCTCCAGACCATCAAATATTACAAACTCGTTCATAAATTTGCATAGTTATTTACCCCGTAAGCCTTCGTTCTGCTCCTACACAGGATCTAAAATAACCTTTTGCAACATAAGACAAATTGTATACTGCGCATCCAACGTAAGAATCAAGCAACATCGAAACAGGACCCAGAAGGTTGAGGAAGGATCGAAGAAGTAGACTCACCGTGGAAGCACCAGGTGCCCGGGCCCGGCTGCGGCCTGCGGATTGGGGTGACGGTGACGGAAGCTGGCGCCTTCTGAGCTAGGGTTTTCTTTCGATGGAACTGGTGTCGCCGTTGCTATTTCAGCAGGGATTCGATGAGGACGATCGGGGCCGTCCGATCTGGCTGGACACCAGTGGACGGGCCGGTTGTCGGCGCGCCAAGCAACCTCTCTCTTGGGCCAGTGAAGGACTCCAGCAAGGCATCTGATTTTGGAGGTTGGGCCGTATAAGGGCATCTGATTTTGGAGGTTAGTCTGTTAATGTAGAAGTGAGAGAGAAAAAAAAGACTATTTTATACTATTTGTCGGGTACCACAATATGGGGCACCCTAACTTAAGGGTAAAAACGCCCTAAAAAACGCAAAACGCAATTAAGCAACCGGGGAAGAAGGATTACTCGACGGCGATCCTGGAGAGGAAGAAGTCGCTGAGCCGGCTGATGATCGACAAAGCCAAGGCGAGCCGTCTTTCTCCGATCCGAAGGGGAAGAAGGACTACTCGACGCCTAAATCCCCTCAAGGTTCCAAAGAGGATCAATACACACTTAGCCCACGACCCAACTCCGAAGTGCGGCCCATCCAAGGCCCCCTCGCAACCCGCAGAGTAATCTCCGCCTCGCCCGAGGCCTCCCCGCCGAGGCCTCCGGTAGCGCGCTACATCTCCGCCTCGTTCGAGACCCCCCCACAGCCGAGCCCTCCGCGGGGCCTCGACGCTGGGTGAAACTCTGCCTCGGTCGAGGCTACCCCTCGACAGACGGAGACTACACCCACCCGCTCGACGGACAAGCGCATTTATTGCCAACCACTCCACCGCATGGCGCGGGAGTCAGACGGTGTCAGCTGCAACTTCGCAAGCGGACATGACCGGAGTCCCGTCTGCCAACTCCGACCACTGTGTCGCCATTCCCGGCACTGTGCAGACCTGCGGCGCGCTGTGCGGACATGCTTGACGCTACTCCCGCCACTGTGCTGCCAACTCCTCGCACTTCCTCTTTTGCAAGACCCTCGGTGAGCATGGGAACAACCCTCGGACGCTGTACGACCCTTGACCAGAGCAAGACCGCCGTTAGCAGGACCCTCTGCGCTTCACCGGGGACGGACGCGGAGGACAGTACGCTGTACAAAAGTCGACACGCCACCCACTGGCGCCACAGGACGCCAGCGCATTCTCCACATGGCTAAAAGGCTTCCAAGGACGACGACCACGCCCGACGCCATGCCCCACAGTGCTTAGCAATAGCAACTACCCACTGTATTCCCCCGATTCGGGGAGAAGATGACGCAATCAGAGACTTTCCATGCATGTACCCCGCCCCCCCTTGAGCCTATAAAAGGAGGGGGCGGGCCTCTTCTCAGAACTCCACGGGCAGAACACACAAGAACTCTCGCTCCCACACACCCGCACTCACTTGAGCTCGATATTGGCATTCGCCTCAATCAACTCTAGCACGCACAGAGACTTGGAAGCATCTCTCCCTCTCTCGCCAAGCTTGTAACCCCCTACTACAAGCACCCCGGTGCAATACAGTGCTCGCACACCCTGTTGGATGTACGGCCGGTGGCCGGAACAATGATAAACTTTGTGTCTTCGTATTATCTCTTGCATCAACCATTTAGAGATAGGGACATGCAACATCATCACTAGTTGGTGCTAGGCCGCGAGGTCTGGACACCGACAGTTGGTGCGCCAGGTAGGGGGCGCTGCGTCACACTCATCCTTTGTTCCCTCTCGTTCTCTAGATGGCAGACGGGCCACGCTTGCTCCCGACAGGCACAGTGCTCCAGTTCGGGAGCCTTGAGTTCATGGCAACCGACAACGGTTACGACATGGAGCTCCTCCCGCCCAAAGTCAACCTCGACACTCTAGCTCCACCACCCCGGCGCAGAAGGCGCGCGGGCCAGCGCGCGCGGCAAGCGCTCATGGAGCGGCGCAGAGCGGCTCGCCTCAGCTCCCCCACCTGGGTTGAGGCTGGCGTAACGTGACCTGTCGCCATGGCAGAGGACGCCACCTCTTCACCATAGAGGGCAGCAGTGGTGCCTCCCGAGGAGAAGGCGGCCAGGACGCCGCTCTTTCCCTTCGGGATGCGCACTCCTGCTGCGACCTATGCGTCATCCGTCAGCACCAACATGAGCGCGTATGAGGACCTACCGGTGCATCACCTGCTCTCGATCCGAAACCTCATCACGTCGACACCTGACAGATCGTACCCCGACTCCGCAGATGAGGGGTACGTCTTCGTGCGCGATCACGTGGCCCCGGAGTGGTACTACTCTGGGCTTCGCGATCACGAGGCTTTTTGGTCGTTTCAGGCTGCGGCGGACTACCGCCTCACCTGCTCCGACGACTCCAACGAGGGAGATTACGATCCTACTCGGGAGTTCTTCATCGTCGAGCTAGAGGAGCACAACGACGATGCGCCAAACGACGCATCAAACGCATCGGTAGCACCGCCGGTGGTGCCTGCGGCGCCCAGACTGGCCAGTTCGGCAAACTCAGGACTGCGGCGGCACAGCTGGAGCATCTCCGGGAGCTTGAGGCCAAGCTCCAGGAGGAGCGCGAGCAGACACAGAAGCTACGCGCCACGCTCGAGAAGGAGTGTTTCGGTCGCGGTGTGGGAGCCCGAGAGGCTGGATGCATCGCCCGGGACCGCATCATGGCGGATGACGGTGTGGAAAACTCACTGGCCCTGGACAGGGCCAGCCAAA